>NW_023425584.1:68678734-69278734 GCF_014108245.1 Pipistrellus kuhlii
CCACTTGTTTCTGTAACTATAGATTAATTTTACCTGCTCTAGAATGTCATATAAGTAGACTCATACAATCTGTGCTCTTTAGAGTCGGATTTCCTTTGCTCAGCAAAATGTTTCTGAGATTCACCAAGATACTGTGCATATCAGTCGTTTGCTTCCTTTTTATTTTAGCGTATGGCTATAAGCATAATTTGTTTATCCATTTACCTGTCAATGAACATTTAAGTTATTTCCAGGTTGGGTTTTTGCTGTTATGAACAGGATGTTTTGAATATTATATACCAGTCTTTAGATTTATGTTTTCATTTCTCTTGGGTAAATAGCTAGAAGTGGAATTGTTGGGTTATCGGTTAAGTATAATATATGTTCACATTGATAGGAAATTGCCTACCTTTTCCAAAGTGGTTGTGCCATTTTACAACTATACCATCAATGCAAGAGCATTCTGGCTGCTTCACATGCTCACCAACATGTATTATAGTATTGTCAGTTTTTATCATCTTAGTCATTCTCACGATCTCTTATAGTTGAATTTGTATATCCCTATTGATTAATGAAGTTGAACACTTTTAATTTACTTACATGTCATTCATATATCTTCTTTTAAATATATATATTTTATTGATTTTTTTTACAGAGAGGAAGGGAGAGGGATAGAGAATTAGAAACATTGATGGGAGAGAAACATTGATAAGCTGCCTCCTGCACACCTCCTACTGGGGATGTGCTCACAATCAAGGTAACATGCCCTTGACCAGAATCAAACCTGGGACCTTTGAATCCACAGGCTGATGCTCTGTCCACTGAGCCAAACTGGTTAGGACCATATATATTTTTAAAAAAAAATGTTTTAAGTCCTTCCCCCATTTTAAAATGGGCTGCATGTTCTTTTCAAAATTGATTTTTAAGAGTTCTTTAGATGTCCTTAATGCATATCCTTTATCTGATATATGTATTGCAAATATTTTCTCATAGTCTTTGGTTTGCCTTTTTCTTTTTCTTTTCTTTTTTTTTAATATATTTTTATTGATTTTTTACAGAGAAGAAGGGAGAGAGATAGAGAGCTAGAAACGTCAATGAGAGAGAAATATCAACCAGCTGCCTCTTACACACCCTCTACCAGGGATGTGCCCGCAATCAACATACATGCCCCTGACCGGAATTGAACCTGGGACCTTTCAGTCCACAGACCGATGCTCTACCACTGAACCAAACCAGTTTCAGCCCTTTTTATTTTCTTAAAGGTATATTTTGAAGAACTGAGAGTTTTGATTTTGATAAAATCCTATTTATCAAGATTTTTCTTCTATGGCTTTTGACTTTTGTATGCTAAGAAGTGTTTACCTATCATAAGGTCATAAAAATGATCTCTTATGTTTCCTTCTAGAAGTTTTACTTCTTACATTTAGGTCTGTGGTCCATATCAGATAAATATGTTCTGATAGCTAAAGGGAAATATGCTCATATGAATGACAAAATAGGGAATCTCAAAAGAGAAGTGGAAGCTATAAAAAAGAACAAATGGAAATTTCAAAACTGAAAATGATAAGAAACTGAAATAAAGTATTTACTGGATGGAATTAATAGCACATTGGCAATGGAAAATAAAGTCAATAAACTTAAAGACAAATTAATAGAAATTACCCAACCTGAAGAATAAAGAGAAGAATACAGCAGAAAAGTGAATAGACCCTCAGGGATTTATGGGAAAATATCAAGTAGTCCAACAACCTTGATGAAATTGGAGAGCAAGAAGAAAATCTGAGAATAAATACAAAGGAAACCACACCTATGTCCTTACTAGTCAAACTGCTCAAAACTAAAGATAAAGAGAAAATTTTGAAAACACCCAGAGAATGAAAGACACATTACATACAGAGGAACAATGATATTAAATATCACTGACTTCTTTTTTTAACTCATTTTTTATCAATACCAAGTGATAGTTGTTTTTAAAAATATATTTTATTGATTATTATTTTTTTTTCTTTTACAGAGAAGGGAGAGGAATAGAGAGTTAGAAACTTCAATTAGCTGCCTCCTGCACACCCCTACTGGGGATGTGCCTACAACCAAAGTATATGCTCTTGACTGGAATCGATTGGGATCCTTCAGTCCTCAGGCTCCACCCACTGAGCCAAACCAGTCAGGGCATCACTGACTTCTTATCAGAAGCAATAGAGACAAGACAATGGAGTGAAATCTGTTAACAGAATGTTATATCCAGTAAAAATATCCTTCAAGACTGAGAGGGGAAACAAAGATATTTTCAGAAACATGAGAGCTCATAGAATTCAGAGCCAGAATATCTGCATTATAAGAATTGCTAAAGGTTATTTTTCATGCTAACAGGAAATATCAGAAATGTGGATTTATAAGAAGAAAAGAAAAACAGCAGAAATGATAAATGAGTGGATAAGTAGTAAAATTTATGGCATTTTTATTTTCTCTGAATTTTCTTTTTTAAAAAAATATATATCTTATTGATTTTTTACAGAGAGGAAGGGAGAAAGAGAGAGAGTTAGAAATATCGATGAGAGAGAAACACCAATCAGCTGCCTCCTGCACACCTCCTAGTGGGGATGGACGTGCCCACAACCAAGGTACATGCCCTTGACCGGAATCGAACCTGGAACCTTTCAGTCCACAGGCCAACGCTCTATCCACTGAGCCAAACCAGTTTCGGCTTCTCTGAATTTTCTTAAGAAACACCTGACCGTTCAAGAAAAATTATAGTCATAAGGCATTTATAATGTAAGTACTTATAAAGTATTAGGAAGATATTATGACAATAGTGTGTTAGACGGGGAAATGTGTAAATGAAATTGTAAGGTTGTTTTAAGTGCAGCACACCTGCTGTTGTAAGGTTATTACACAGGCTGCAAATAATCACCACTCTCTCTTTCTATGGCCAGCTTCCATTTCTCCTCCATGTTTCCTGTTATCCTGGGTGGGTCAAATTCACAAATTAAATAATAAATAACCAGCACTTATCAAACTATTATAGAGGTCTGCTTCTTATTGACCAGAGCTCCATTTACTTCTTATTTCCACACATTCCCTCATCTTCTTCTTCTGAGCTGCTCATTTTCTCAACTATCTGCCCATTCCTTGTTTTGGTTATACGTGCTTTTTCTCTGCTTTATTTCCTATTAAAGTTTTTTTCTTTCTTGTTTCTTGGGTCATATGAATATGATCTATGCACCTTTGTGTAAATCAATTTATATGTTCTGGACCGTGGGTCTACTGCCCATGTATCTTCTTCCCTTTACTCCAAACTCATGTGTCTGGGAACTATGTGCCCTTTGATTACATTTCTTAGCATACATCTTTCTGGGAAGAAAGTGTTGTATAATAGAGTCCACATTTAAACCAGAGAGATGTTGGTTTGAATCCTTGCTGTGTTGTTAACTTGTTTTGGGAAGTTAATTCTACCTCATTGAGCCCCAGCTTTCCTTCTGAAAAATAAGTGTAAGACTCCTTACTTCCTAGAGCAATAGTGAGGGTTAAATGACATTTGTATGTAAAGGGTATATTTTAGTGCCAGAGCTTAGTAAATGTAGCTCTCTCCTCCCTCCCCAAAGATGTTCTCCAACTCCACTTTGCTAAATAATCCCACAGAAACTATGTCACATACATTCTCACCAACATATGCAGGAACACTCCTCATCAGGCATATGTATGTAAATCAATTTGTGTATGGTAGTCATGTGTAATATATATAAATATGTAAATATATTATAAATATAAGTTGATTTCCATCTATAAATTGATTTATATACATGGGCAGTAGACCCACGGTCCAGCACTGCTTTGATGAAAATTGTCAGATGATGGGGGTCCTGTATTCTAATCTCCCATCTGGAACCTGGCTGACCTGGGAGGGTTTGTGACCAGGCACAGGAGAATGAAAAGGGCGGGAGAACATAGCCGGGGAGATCAGAGACTTCAGTAATTGAAAATTGCGGAAAGGGAATCATAGGACTCCCAAGAAGATAGGCCCAAGATCGAGGAGGAGGAGGAACAGACCCTTGAGGTGATAGATAAGAGGGTCATTTGGCATTGAGAGTTACAGGAATCCACAGTGGGCAGGTTTAGTGAAGCTGATCAAAAGCCTTCCCAGAAGTCACTCACATGTGGAAAAACAGGAAGTGGGTGAGGGCAGTCAGCCAGAGGGGTGCCAACATCAGCTTACAATCAGGATGAAACTCCTGGCCTAGTTGACAGTGTTAGCATGTTGTGAAGGTGTGTTAAAATGAAGCATGATGTCATGACAAGGGCAAGAAGAAAGGAAGGTGTCGGAGAGTTTGAAAAGGAGAAAAAAGTGAAGGGAAAAAAGAATCTCAGAGATTCTGCCACTCTGGCCAAGGGAGAGAGACTGAGCTAGGGGATTAAAATAAACACGCTCCTAGCTGGTTTTGAGAAGGCTAAAAGGCTAATTCCAATGTAACCCTGATGTTGGGGGGGCGGGGAGGGGGGGGGAGAGGTAAGGGGGAGGAGAAGACCCTAGCAATCTGATTCTGTGCCAGAAACCTAATGTACATTTTTTATAACCTATAATTAAGTCACTGCCTCTTTCTCCACAATCTGGTCTTGCAAGACCTGTTTACCTAAAGTACTACTCCCATTTTAGAGAAGTCATAAACCATGAACAATACACAACCCCAAGAGGGGATTATCAGGGCTGGTGCAGGCCAGGCCCTTAGATATGGTCTCAAGGTCCCCATCCCAACACACGGGGCTTTTTGCAAAGCCCGAGGAAGGTCCAGAAGTCCCATCCATATTTGGGGGACAAAGAAACCAAAGGGGATAAAAGGAGAGCTTCCATCATGTTGGTTTGCTCAGGCTTTGGAGACATCGCCTCTGAGACCATCGGTGTAATAAAGCTGTGTAACTCCATTTGTCTAAACATTGCTTGGGTTTCTTCAGTTTTCTACAACAGTTTGGCTCAGTAGATAGAGTGTTGGTCCATGGACTGAAAGGTCCTGGGTTGTAGACTTGATCCCTTGCCCACGAGGGAGGCAACCAATTGATGTGTCTGTCTCAAATCAATGTTTCCCTCTCTCTGTTTCTCCCTCTCTCTAAAATTTTTCTCCCTAGAAAGCTCTAGGCTTGGATGAATAGAATGATTTGCTATCCTCTCCAGCCTGGATTAAATACTCCATGCTTTGGAAAGGCAGCCTGACTTCTTTACTTTTTTAAAATTTTAACATAAAAATAATTGCTTAAAATATTCACAAAATCCAAAGGGAGCAAAAGAATACACAGGAAAAGTTAGGCCCAATTCCTCAGTTTCCTTTTCCAGAGGCAACTTCTGTTTTCAAGCTTTTACGGAGCCTCCCAAAAACAGTGTCAGCATTTAATAACAGCTAAATATTTACTTACGGTTTTCACACAGGTGAGAGCACACTGTGCATTTCCTTTTGCACCTGGCTTTTTACAGATTTTAATTTTTACAGCATATTTTGGAAATCACTTCTTCTCCATACATAGAGAACTGCCTTAATACTTTTTTAACAGCCACATCGTTTTCCAGCTTATAGACGTATCAGAATATAATCAGTCTCCTATCGATGGGAATTCGGGTTAATTTCCGATCCTTGCTATCACACCCTTGAACACAGTCATTTTGTGCATGTGTATGTGAGAGAGAGAAAGAAAGAGAGCAAGCACAGGAGTGGATTTGCAAAGTCAAATGATATGTGTGTTTTAAAATATGGAGTCTGCCTTCCTTCTTGAGCATGCTGGCTTCTCATTTTGAGCAGGTGGAGCTGGCCTGCCTGTGAACTATGTGCCTACTGATAAGAGGAAACAGCTGAAATACCATTGCATATGCTGTTTGTCTCAGTTCTGCCAACAATGCTGTGAGGTACAGAGTTAAGTAAATCCTATGTTTTGTCCAAGAAAATCAAGCACAGCAAGGTTCTTTTATATATTTAGTTAGTTACTTATTTATTTGTTTCTTTGATTTGAAAGAGAGAGATAAACACCAATATATTGTTCCACTTATTTGGAACATTAATCCATTCATTGGTTGATTCTTATATATGCCCTGACGGGGGATTGAACCTGTAACCTTGGCATATCCGAACGATGCTTTAACAGTGTAAGCTACCCAACTGAGCAACTTCTGATCAGTCTGTCACATCCCCTAATACAGGAAAAGCATGCATCTCTCTGGGTAAAAGATGGAGATATTTGATCTCTAGAAGTATGAATCCTTCAGGATAAATAACCTAAAGCAGCTTTCCAAGTTGGTCGTTGGGATGAGTCTGAGCTGAGAGAGCACACCTGGGCCTCCTCCCATCCCACTGCTTCTGCATTGCCCTGGAGCCCTGAATGCCCCGGCTGAGCCACCCCAAGCACAGGGTTCCCAAGATTCTAGAGCAATTAGGTGTCTTCTCAGAGCCCACACACCCACATCCAAGCACAAGAGGACCTTTGTTTCCAAAGACAGGGCCTTGGGAAGCCCGCTCTACCCACCTGAGCCTTCCTCTGTGGTGTGGGAAGATCCTGAGGTAGACATAAATGAGACACAGCTCAATGCCTTATTAACATTAATTCGGCTCACTTGGTTTATCTTGGAACCGCCACAAAGTAATCATGCTTTTGATCAGCAGCTCCTGTTTCATTTCCTCGTTCCTCAGCAGCTCCCACCCCCAGCCTGGCTACAGCCCTTTCCCGCTCAGCTTTCCAGATTCCGAGAAAACCAAAGCTGTTCCCACTAACCCCTTACGTCAGTCCTTTGGTTGGAATCTGGGGGTGGGGGAAGGGGTCCTGTAGACCCTGGACCCAGGGAGTGGCTCCCCTGGATGCTTCTGGAACTGGCTTATCAAATTTTTCTCTAGGGACCCCCTTCTGAGCTGTGTGGACACATTTCTTTTAGGGGCTTCTTCTGATTTTCAGACTTTTCTGAGTGACTGGATTGCTCACTAGTGTTTTCAGAGTATTTCCTGTGGAATAACAGGTTCTTAGAAGGTGCCTTGGATTGCTAAGGGGAACCCTTGAACCACACAGTTCCAAAAATCGCAAACTATATATCCTACATTCAGAAAAGTACAAAAACTTGTATGTGCAGATTAAACATTATTATAAAGCCAATCCCCATGTACCCTTCATCAGGTCAAAAAATAGAGTATTGCCAGTATTTGCCAAAACCGGTTTGGCTCAGTAGATAGAGCATCGGTCGGCAGACTGAAGGGTCCCGGGTTCGATTCCGGTCAAGGGCATGTACCTTGGCTGCGGGCACATGCCCAATAGGGGGTGTCCAAGAGACAGCTGATCGATGATTATCTCTCATCGATGTTTCTAACTCTCTATCCCTCTCTCTTCCTCTCTGTAAAACATTCAATAAAATATATTTTTTTTAAAAAAGAATATGGCCAGTATCCTAGAAGCCCCCCTTTTTTGTGGCTCTCCCTAATCTATTTACTAATTGAGATTCAGGAGAGATTTCTCCTCTTAAGCAAATCTGGAAAACTCTGAGTTGATGTCCTTCCTGAATGGCTTCTAGCTCTATTCACGGCATCTAATCATACATATCCCCGCTGTCTTCTCTCTAGGCCTATGAAGCTCTGAAACTTTGCTCTCTCCCAGCCCCTGCCTTCCACCCCACCACCCAACCAGGTTAGGAAGAACTTATTAGTAGGTAAAAATCCTTAACAAATAAAATGCATAGGCTATGGTAAATCTTCCCTTTGCCTTTCCTTTTTTTAATGAATCCTCACTGAGGATATGTTTTTTATTGGTTGTAGAAGAAAGGAAAGACAGAGACATCGATGTGAGAGAAAAACATTGGTCAATTGCCTCCCGTACGCACCCTGACCAGGAATAAAATCTGAAACCCAAGTATGTGCCCTGGCTGGGAATCAAACCTGCCACCTTTTGGTGTATGGCACAATGCTCCAACCAACTGAGCCACCTGGCCAAGACACCTTTTCTTTTTTTCCAAAGAAGCATTTTGGGGGTTTGGGGTCACTATCAAGGACTTTGGCAGGTTTCCCCCTTTATGTTGGGGCCTTTTGAGCCCTGCCTTCCTTTCTTCCCAGTCATAACTCATGCCTGGCCATCAGCCATGAGTACAATAAGACATTCCTTCCTGAAGGTGAAAATAACTTTCGAGTACACACTATACTCATTTACAAGGGCTGGGCACAGAGTCCATTTCTGTCCATCATTTTTAGTTAGGAGACCTAAAGTCCAGGAGGCATTCAATAAATAGTTTTGAACAAATAAAACCTTCTTGGACTCATTCCTGTTGTCTAGTTTTTCCCAGGCTCAGCTCTCCTATCTGAAACCTCGGGAAACCACCACATTCCTGCTTAGTTGTTCCCAGCCTCCCTTCGTTGTCTGAGTTGAGTATCCTCCGGTTCTCTTGGCCAAGGCCTTGACCAATAGTCTGATTTCTCACACTTTATTTCCTGGTTTGCTGTGTCTTCAGGGTCCACTCATGGGCTGAAACCACACCAGTTATTCAATAGAGAGAATTTAATACGAAGAAGTGTTGACTGGTGTGAAGTTGTCCATTACAGAAAAGGCAAGAACCTAAGGTTTCATACAGCGAGCATTGCAGGCAGCAGCTGCCACCTCCAGAGCTGGTAGAGCAAAGGGGGGAGATTGAATTATTAAGACTCAGAAACTTGCAAGAGAGGCCTATGAATCTGAAACTCAGATGTCTGAGGAGGGGGGTTGGCTCAGCTGATGCTGAGGTCTCTCAGCTCGAACAAGGGGAGCCAGCCCTCTGAGAAGGGGCACCAGGCTTCCGGTGCTGGTGTCTCCAACAGGAGAAGGGGGTGCAGTAGGCTGTGTCTGTGTTGGACAGACTTAGAACTGGATTCGGGTGCTGTTACTGGTAAAGAAGGGAGGTTAGGGTGATGCTCACAGGAACCAAAGGTTTCCAGGAAGCAGACAGGAAGGAGCGAGCCCCTTCTCTTCCTCCAGTCTGGCAGTCTCCATCTAGTGCCGCTCTGGGCAGAACAGAACAGGGAGCCAGGTGGGAAGAGAACTGAGGCCAGTGTCATAAAGCAGGGAAGAAGGAGTGCAGAGTTTGAGGCTGAGAGACAATCGTGTAATAATAACTGACCCAGTTGGTCAGACAGGTAACCCAGGGCTGGTTCCGTTGAAACCGCCCACTGAGGGCTGTATTTGGTCTGTTTCAGCGTCCATGGATTGAGCACTGGATTCTGGAGAAGCAGAGATGAACATGTGAAGCACAGACCCTGCCCTCCACAGTCTGGTGGGAGAGTGCATCTCGTACAGATTCTCACAGTGCGAGCAGTCCGTGTGAAACGCTCCCTGTCTGCAGCTCCCTACAAATATGAATGTCTCCCCTCCTTTTGTTGTTGTTCATGTTCACCCAAGAATATTTTTCTTTTGATTTTTATAAAGAGAGGGAAAGATAGAGAGAAATATCCATGTGAGAGAAACACATTGATTGGTTGCCTCCTGCACACACCCCAACCAGGGCCTGGGCCCAGGAGGAGCCTGCAACTGAGGTACGTGCCCTTGACCAGAATCAAACCCCTGACTCTTCAGTCCTCAGGCCGATGCTCTATCCCCCTACTTTTGAAGAGTTGATCAGGGAAGACCCGCTGAAGAAGTGACATTTTGGTGAGTTCTAAAGGATGAGAAGCAATCTTCCTGATGAAGGTCATAGGAAAGAGTTCCAGAAAGCAAAACCCACAAGTGTTTACACCAAGCATGTCAAACGCATGGCCCACAGGCCACATGCGGCCCACAACGAGTATTTTTGCAGCCCAACCAATATAACGGTGTGTAAGAAACGTTTTAATAAAAATTTTGTAACTTAATTTTTACAATATCCTGTTACACATAATTATTAATAACAAACTACAGCGTTTGCTAGTGACTGATTACTATAATCATGCTGCATCCATTTCCCTTACGTGCCTTACATGCAGGCACACCATTTCTCTCCACTAATACTAGCAACCAATATTTTAGCAGCTGATTGCTACATCATCAGTCTTTTACTGACTTGTTTGGTATACACAAGAGGAGATATTTCGCTTTTGGAGAACAAGAAAAATAGATTTAGTAAGTTAATGTTGAGGAAAAAATATTAATTTTATTAAAATGTTCTATTATTTGATGTTAACGATTACTCATTTACTTCAGCCCTTTGTATTCAGCATGTCTATTGAAACAAACCTGCGTTTCTATGATAATTGAAGCTTTTGTTTTTTTGAGGCCCACATGGACTTGGACCTTGTTTATTAGGCCCGTGTTAGCCTTTGAGTCTGACATCTTGGTTTACACCATGAGAGTGGACCCCGCTGGCCGGTTTGAGGAGGACCAAGACCTCTGTGTCTGGGGGAATGAATGAGGGGCAGAAGGTCAGGCTAGAGACATCTGCAGGCCCTAGAGCAGGCAGGGCCTCCTGAGCCGTGTTAAAGAGTCTGGATGTTATTCTAAGTGTGACGGGAAACTGCTGGAAGGGTTTTAGGGATGGAATAGGTGTGGTCTGATTTGCACAGAAACAAAACCCCAAACTCTGGTTGCTCTGAAGAGAGCAGCACCACAAATGGCAGCGGACCAGAGTGTGCTGGCAAGTGTGCTGTGTGGGCCTGACACCCAGTAGGTCAGTTCCATCTCAGCCACCCTGTGGACGGCTTTCATTACCCTCACTTCGCAGACACGGAAAGTGAGGCTCAGCAAGGCACTCAGCTGGTCGGAGCTGAGATGCAACTGTAGACGCCAGGCACATGCTTTACCCGTGCCCCGCCAGGCCGCTGCCCTGCTGTTCCTGTTGAGTAGGGAAGAGAACAACGGGCCAAAGAAAACCTCCTCCGAGGTATTGGAGGGGCGGGGAGAGGGTAAGAATCCTCTGACTGGCGGGCATATGATCACGTGAGCTAGGTTCTCAAGTTCATTGTGAAAGGCTAATGGCAAAATAAAGGATGTTGACGGAATTAGCTCATCACTGAAGAAAATAAGAAGCAAAATGTATCTCAGACACTGTGTCAGCTCCAATGCCTTTTACCATTTATTTCTTTTTCTTACTTTATTGAAATCTACAGGCCCTCCAGTTCAGTGTTGAATACGAGTGGTAAGAGCAGCAGACACCCCTGTTCTTTTTTTAGTATTTAAATTTTTTTTCAATTACAGTTGACATACAATATGTTAGTTTCAGGCAGACGCCTTGCTCTTGATCTTAAAGAGAATGCCTATTCCACCTGGGCAGCATGGTTCAGTGGTTGAGCTTTAACCTATGAACCAGGAGGCCACCGCTAGATTCTCAGTCAGGGCACATGCCTGGGTTATAGGCTTGTCCCCAGAAGGGAGTGTGCAGGAGGCAGCCAATCAATGAGTCTCTATTAATCATTGATGTTTCTCTCTCTCTCTCTCTTCCTTCCTCTCTGAAATTTTTTTTAAAAAATGTTTTTTTTTTAAAGAGAATATACATTCTCTCCCTCTCTCTCTCTCTCTCTCTCTCTCTCTCTCTCTCTCTCTCTCTCTCTCTCTCTCTCTCTCTTCTTACTTCCTTCCCTTTCTCCCTCTCTGTCAAGAGTATTTTATTAATTAATGTACTGGAAGATGGAGGCGGGGAGGGGGGGGAGGGGAGGAAGTGGGACTATATTGCCTTCAGGGCTCTGAAGCTGCTTTCTGGCTGTGCCTTCTTTCTCAGACAGGATCTTATCTCATTGTTAGGCAAATGGTCACTGACATTCCAGACTTTCTGTCTCCTGACTTGTTTACCCATAAAGAGAAACTGCCTCTTTTCTAATATTTCCAGCCAAAGTCTAGAGGTGACACTCTCTGGCTAATTGGTCCCATCTGGGTTAACATGCCCATTCCGACAATTAGTGTGGCCAGAGCAATGGTACTCTCCCTGGTGAGACCTGAGTCACTAGTCCACTTCTGTGCGGTATGTGTGTGTGTGTGTGTGACCTCGCATGAGGTCACCCCATTTGAACAAGATGAAGTGGTGATTGTTGTGGGGTCGAATCCTGGGTTCAAAATAAGACCACCGGAGGCTGATGATTAATTAAAAAGCAGGCAAAGATGTATTGAAATATCTGGCCAGGACAGCCGTGAGAGCACCACACACAGGTGGTCTCCACACGACTGCACCGTTTCAGGGGTCGGAAGTCCCTTTTAAAGGTTCAAACCACAGGAATTTTCCTTTGTTCTAAATTCTAAGTCTTAAAGACTGCATCCTAAAGACTGGGATCAGCCCAGCAGGGTCGTTGCTAGTCACATCTTGCTGGACATTGGAATGTGGCCCTATCTTGCTATAGCCAATAACACAGAAGCAGAGCTCAGAGGTTATCTACAGTTTCTATCTCTGAAGGTTACTGAGTTAGTGGGAATTACTCTCCTGTGCTCCTGGTCCCAGGCAAGGGAAAATTGCCTTAGTCTCCAAGTCTCCACCTGAAAGCTAAGGTAAATAGTTGTGCCCCCTCCCCTGCCCCCCGTGTTTAATCAGGTGCAAGAGCCAAACTAGAAGGGTTAAAATTCAAACAGCAGTTTTTACCAAAGTATGGTTGCCACTATATTTCATTCCCTACTGGTTTTATGTGCATAAGTCAAATCATTGACTCATCCAACTTCCTTTAAGGGCATTTTTTTATTCTGTTCTTGCTCTCTAGTTTCATAGCACATTTAGCCTTATTTAGCCTTGGATTTTTTTCACTGGCTAGCAAAAAATATGTTCTTACAGTTACTGAAACCCTTAGTACCACAGTTCCCATCAGTACTGTCCTCACTGAAGTCCAATTCCCCTCCTGCAGGCATCAAGTCTCCTCCTGGCCTGCATGGAGCCCAGGCTAGGGATCTTACGGGTGAGATCACTGGTTGCCAGGATTTAGGCTGTTTTCTGTGCACGAGCTGGAAGTGGTGTAGCCAGGTCTGGGTGTAGTCTACTTCAACAGCCGTGGGTGTGCTCAGAATAACAGTATAGCATCTCTTTTAGGTTGGGGTGAGTCTTTGGGCAGTGAACTTCTTTACCCACACAGAGTCTCCGGGCTGGATGGGGTGTACAGGGTCCACGGTGGGCACTGGCAGTGCATCTGGAACAAGCTTATGGGTGGCTCTCTGGGTAAATTGCAGAGCCTGTAAGGACTTGAGCAAGGGAATGGTTATGAATTCCAGCTTTCAGTTTCTTCCTGACCTTGGGAAGAATGGAGAAAGGTTTACCATGCATGATCTCAAAAGGGGGGAACCTATCCCAATAGGGGGTACACCTGGCCCATAAGAGGGCAAAGGGGCAGGAGGTTGGTCTAGTTTTCACCATTTTCTAGGACAAATTTAATTAAATTTTTTAGAGTCCTGCTCATGCCTGTCCTAAGGCTTGAGCTATATTTTGAGATACCTTGGCTACAAAGGTGGGGCTGTTATCTGATTCTATGACTACTGGCAGTCTGAATCTAGGTATAATCTCCTGGAGTAATTTCTTGACTACTACAGAGGCAGTTTCTGTCCTAGTGGGGTAAGCTTTGACCTAACCTGAGAAGGTGTCTATAAAAACTAGTATGTACTTGTACCTCAATGCTGGTGGCTTAATCTTTGCAAAATCCACCTCCCAATGCTCTCCTGGGGAATTTCTCTGGGGCCCAAATTCCCAGGGAGACCCCCTACCTCAGCATTTACCTGTATCTGCCTCACAGAAGTTCAGAAGTCTTGGTGATACCTAAGTGGATAACCTGGTGTAACTGGGCAACTAATGTCCGATCTAGAGCCTCTGGGACCAATAGTTTGTCATCTGGTAGGATCCACCAACCATCTGGTCCTTTGATGGCTTGCTTCTGTTCAGCCAATTCCTTCTCTTGTTTGGTGTAGGTCAGGGTCCGGCAGGGTTACTAAGACTTGTAAAGGCCCCACTGGTTTTCGAGCATCTTCTTTAACAGTTTGGTCTGCGGCTCTATTTCCTCTGGCTTCAATTGTATCCCTTTTCTGATGTCCTTTGCAGTGCACTATAGCAACTGCCTTTGGGGGTCAGATGGCCTCAAGTAGGCTAAAATCTCTTCCTTATTTTTAATGTTTTTTTCTGGCTGAAGTTGAAAACCCTCTTTCCTGGGGGATGGCACTGTGTCCCCATTGAAGGACCTGGATTAAGGCCAAAAGTTTAGTAACTGTGCCTAAATGGTGTGGTCCAAGGTGACTACTGCTGCCCCTGTATATCAGATCCCATCCTGAACATAACTGCTCCCATCAGTGTACAGTAGCTCATCTGGTGATGACGGCAGGACATCTGTCAGTACTGCGTCTGTTACCTCTATGCAGTCATGAATGGGTTCCTCTGGATCATCTGGAAGCAGGCTGGCAGGGTTGATGGCCAGTGTCTTATGGAACCAGATGCAGGGCTGGTCTAGGAGAAGAGCTTGGCACTGGGTGATTCTGGTGTTTGATATCCATCTCTCTGGAGCACCTCAAAGGAGGGCCTCAATGGCATAGGGTGTTGTCAGGGCTAGCTCCTGGCCCAGAGTCTGCTTATCTGCCTCCTTCACCAGCAATGCTGTGGTAGCCACTACCCAGAGGCACACTGGCCACTCCGCTGCCACAGGGTCTAGTCTCTTAGACAGATAGGCAACAGGTCTCTTCCGGGGACCTAGAGTCTGAGTGAGAACCCCTTTGGCAATGCCCCTTACCTTACTCACTTCGTGACATCTGGCAAGGCTAGGGCAGGTGCTGAGATGAGAGCCTTCTTTAGCTCCTCAAAGACTCATTGTTCTACTTCAGTCCAGTTCAGCGGCTGCGTTCCTCCAGTACCTGTTCCTTCTTGATGTCCAAGGAAAACAGGCAGTTTGTCTGGTGGCTCCCTGGACTGATATTTTCTTAGAGGTCCCATCGGCTCTGTCAAGACTGAATAGACTGCCCCAGTATCCACCAAGAAACTAATAGGTTTGCCCTCTACTTGTAAGGTTACCCTTGGGGGCTTAATTGAAAGGAGCCCGGTCCTGTTAGTCCTCTTCCTCTAAGTTAAAAAACCCTTGGAGTCTAAGTTACCCTTTCTTTCAGACCGTCTCTGTCTCTTCCGGCCTCACCTTCTGTCTCTCTCCTTCTCTAATCTCTGTCCCTTTCCTGTCTCTTGCTCATGTCTCTCTCTCTCCCTTTCTCACATATACATTTGCCCTTATACACCCATATCACTTTCTCTCCTAATCTTTGTTTCTGTTTCTGTCTAAATCCTTTCCTCTCAGACTCCTAGAATCTCTTCCTTAAGTCTTTGTCTCGTTCTTTCCCTCTCTCCCTCTCTTTCTCTCTAGACCTCTACTGCTGTTTTCTTCTCATCACATGTACAATCTTCACAAAAACTTTCACTATTTTACATTAGCCTTTAAACCTTCTTTCTATATCCTTCAAAAATGTATAACTATGTCTTAAACCTCCCATTATTTTAAAATATTTAGAAAAGGCAGAGGGAAGAGGGAGCAGGTCCACCACTCGGTTCCCAGGCCTCCAGCTGCTTGAAATTTAAACTGCCACATTCTTCCTACAGATAAAGATCTCAGATTCTGATAAGGCTGGAAAGGGGAATGGGAGAATTTCTAATTGCGCCTTTAAGCCCCCTAACAGAACACGGTGAAAAGTGTCCAAGCAGTCATGGGGGTTTTGGGTTTCATTGAGGTGCAGGGGATCACAAAAGAATTTCTCTCCTCCAGTAACCGCCTCCAGCTACAAAAAAAAAAACCCTTGGAGGTGGTCGGAGGCAGGGAGCACTCGGGTCCCAGGTGGCGAAGGAGGTGGCTTCCACCAGGGCATTTCTATCTGGTGGTCTGCTACTTGCCTCTTGCTAGCGAAGGTGCCATGGGGGAACCGGTGACCCCTACACTGCAATCAGACTCCCTGAGCTTTCTGAAAAGCTCCTCTGTGTGTGTTTCCATTAATATTACAGATTTTAAAACTATAATTTAAGAGTTGACATACACATACAATGACCAAGTTGCTCTTAAAATATTTTTCTTCTAAAGATTTTACAATGTATTGTAATCATTAATCACATCAAATTTAAATGGCCAATTGAAACAATTCTTCCACCACGGATCAAGACTGGGTGACAGCAGAAATAAAATTCATTTAGTTTTTGAGTTTGCTGGGCAGACTTGGTGACTTTGCCAGCTCAGTTTCCTTCTTGTAAATACTTAACTTTAGAATTTGGTCTCTGCTTTTAAATTTTTTTTTGTACCACAATTGTTACAGCTTTATACCTTTAAATCAATAAACATAGACATAAATCTTGTTAGGTGGGCGGATTCCCCTCTGACAGAAAGCAAAGCACCCCTGGGAAAAAGGAATCCCAGTGGCCACTCAGGGTCTTTGCTAGCTGTCAGAACACTCAGCTTTAAACAAATAAAAGGTTTTTTTTTCTTTCTCTCTCTTTTTTTTTTTCTTTTTTACAGATTTTCACACTTACATGAACAAATAATTATACCTAAGCAGATAAACAAAATATCAAACAAATGTCTGTACTTATACCTTTTCAGTAAACAAGTAACATTACAGTGTTTCAGCAAAACAGAAATGGCATTCATGTTGGACAAAGGAAATAAGACTAATACTCTAGGAACTGTGAGGGGAAAGTTATCCTACAGACCGGCGTTGACCTGGGAAAAAGAATGGTTAAATCAAAAGCATTAACATCAGAGCCGTATTCGTCCACCCGTTTCTTGAAGTCCTGGAAATTTTTCAAAAAACATTGAAGAAGGGAACACAGAGATACAGATAAACCTTGACCATTTTGACGGAGACAAAAACACAAAACACAACACACAAAACAAATAGGCCTGACACAAACATGACAAAACACAAGACAACCAATCCGGACACCTGGGGCCAAGGACACCGTTGTGTCCTCCGGCCTGAGCCTGGAGGTTAAGCTGCGTCCAGCCCTCCAAGGACTCTTACCCTTTTGAGATCTCAACCATATCCTGGCGCCTTACCTTAAGAGACCAGTCTCCCCGATTTCAATAAATCCTTGCGGCTTCTGTCTCCGGCTAAGGTCCCTGAAAGGAGGGGGGGCCTCCTGTGGAGGGCAAGCCTCCTGCCCCTTCTGGGGGGTCCCTCTCTCCTCTCTCTCGAGTATCTCGCTGGGGGCCTCCAAATGTTGTGGGGTCGAACCCTGGTGCTTCAAAATAAGACCACCGGAGGCTGATGATTAATTAAAAAGCAGGTAAAGATATATTGAAATATCTGGCCAGGACAGCCGCGAGAGCACCACACACAGGTGGTCTCCATGACTGCACCGTTTCAGGGGTCGGAAGTCCCTTTTAAAGATTCAAACCACAGGAATTTTCCTTTGTTCTAAATTCTAAATCTTAAAGACCACATTCTAAAGACTGGGGTCAGCCCAGCAGGGTAGTTCCCTATCACGTCGTGCTGGACAGTGGAATGTGGCCCTATCTTGCTATAGCTGATAACACGGAAGCAGAGCTCAGAGGTTATCTACAGTTTCTATCTCTGAAGGTTACTGAGTTAGTGGAAATTACTCTCCTGTGCTCCTGGTCCCAGGCAAGGGAAAATTGCCTTAGCCTCCAAGTCTCCACCTGAAAGCTAAGGTAAATAGTTGTGTTTCGAGCCCCCGCCCCCCCTCCCGTTTAATCAGGTGCAAGAGCCGAACTAGAAGGGTTAAAATTCAAACAGCAGTTTTTACCAAAGTATGGTTGCCACTATATTTCAGTGATAGGTTTATTATACAGAGGTAGACTGACAACCTTATGGGCTGTAAATAACATTTGAGCTGGATTTGCAGGATAGGCAGGATTTAATCATGGAGATACATTATTCCACTTAATAATTTCTTGATATAGCCTAATGACAAATCTGTGTTCAGATTTCCATGATTTCCTAAAAAAAAAAAAAAATGTCTTTATAACTTGGTTTGTTTGAATTAAAATTCAGACAAAGTCCACACATTGGTTGATACAGCTCTTAAGTCTCTCTCAGTAAACTGGTTGAGCGTTGACCCATGGTTTGAATCCTGATTAGGGCACATGCCCGATTTTCAGGCTTGATCCCCAGTAGGGTGCATGCAAGAGGCAGCTGATCAATGATTCTCTCTCATCATTGATGTTTCTATCTCTCCCTCTACTTTCCTCTCTAAAATTAATTAAAAAAAAATTTTTTTAAAGAGTTTATTCTTTCTAATGGCTGAATAATATTCCTTAGTATATATGTTTTATGTCTTCTTTATCCATTTATCCATTGGTGAACACTTAGATTATTTCCATATCTTGGCTATAGTAAATAATGCAGCAATGAACACCGGGGTGTAGCTATCCTTTTGAGTTAATGTTTTGCTTTCTTCAGATAAATACCCAGAAATAGAATGTAAATATCTTCTGATCCATAATATTTCCTCTACTTTTTACTTTTCTCGTGGCAAATACTTGTTGAACAAACAGTCATTCTGGTTTGACTGGCTAATATCTCAAGATCATGAAGATGGTGTTAACATGCTTCTCTCTTTGGAGCTGTTGTTTGTAAACTGGAAACTAGATCTAGAGACTTGATTTCTTAGGGTCAATTTTCTTTTCTTTCTTTTTTTTGGCAAGTCTGCATAGGTGGTGCTGAGTACTTTCTATTGCATCATATCAGGAGGTATGTGAAGTCTGATTCTCTTATAGGGAATGATTTTGGTTTTCACCTTTATAAAAGATGTTTTCTGTGGGCTTTTTTTGGTAGATACTATATTTTATGTTTAAAAATTTCCTTTTATTCCTAATTTGATAAGATTTTTTAAAGTCACAAATGGATGCTTAATTTACTAAATGCTTTCTTTCTTCTTTTCTTCTCCTTCTTCTCCTCCTCCTCCTCCTCTTCCTCCTCCTCCTCCTTCTCCTTCTCCATTTTTCATCTACTTACTGGTATTCTTTACGGTTTTGGTAACAAGGGTTTCTATCTTCATAGAATAAGTTGGTGAACTCCCTATTTTTTCTGGTTTTTGGAAGAATTTGTGTTACATTAGAATTGTGTCTATTTTTTAATGTTTTGGTAGAATTAGCCTGTAAGTCTTTGTGTGTGGACCTGGTGTTTTTTTTTGTGGGAATATTTTATCATTTTTTTGAATATATTTTTATTGATTTTTTTACAGAGAGAAAGAGAGAGGGATAGAGAGTTAGAAACATCAATGAGAGAGAATCATTGATCAGCTGCCTCTTGCATGCCCCCTACTGGGATGTGCCCGCAACCAAGGTACATGCCCTTGAACAGAATCAAACCTGGGACCTTTCAGTCCACAGACCGATGCTCTATCACTGAGCCAAACCGGTTTCGGCATGTGGGAATATTTTAAACTGCTGATTCCGTTTCTTTAATGGCTTCAGAATATTCCTGTTTTCTATGTCTTGAGTCATTTTGATGAGTTACATTTTCCTAAGAATTTCTTATAAGTTTACAAATTTATTGACATCAAGTGTTTTTAATATTTTTTCATAAAGTCACGTTTTTCATTTCTAATGTATTTTTCTTGCCTTCTTTCATTTTTCTTGATCAATAGTGCCTAAAGTTTATCTATTTTATTAGTCTTTTCAAAGAACCAACTTTTGGCTTTCTTGATCCTCTCTATTCAAAACCTCTTTTTCCCATTTAGTTAATTTCTGTCCTTTATTATTTTCTTCTTTCTGCTTTCTTTTTAAAAAATATGTTCTTATTGATTTTAGAGTGAAAGAAAAGGAAAGGGAGAGAGAAACATTGATCTGCTGCCTCCTGCATGCCCCATACTGGGGACTGAGCCCACAACACAGGCATGTACCCTGACCGGCAATAGAACTGTGACCTCCTGGTTCATAGGTCGACATTCAACCACTGAGCCACACCAGCAGGGCTTTCTGCTTTATTTATGAGTGTTCTGGTGCACTTCTTCCAACTTTCTAAGTTGGGCACTCAACTCATTAATTTTAGCCTTTCTTCTTTTAATGTAAGTGTTTTCTCTCCGAGGCCTTCCTTGGCTACATTCCTCAACTTCTAAGATTTAGTCTTTTCCTTATAAAATAGCTTAAAAGTATTTTCTATATCTATTTCAACCTGATTTTTTACTATAATTTCTCTTTTGACTCATGAGCATTTGGAAGAGAATTTCTATTTTTTATAATTAAAAAAGTGATTGTTAATTTATATTTAGTGAAATGCACAGATCATGTGTATAGCTTCATGAGTGTCACCAAACGTATGTATCTGTATAACTCACACATCTGTCAATATATAGACCATTTCATGACAGCAGAAGCTTGTCTTACGCTCTTTCCACCTGTACCTGCTCTTCCTCTGCACAGCCCGAGGCAGCAGCTATTCTGATCTTGAGCAAGGTAGACTAGCTTTGCCTCTTCTAAATTTTAATATAAATGGGATCATACTATATGTGTTATGTGCCCTTCTGCATCTAGGTTTTCTTCATTATAATGTTTGTGGGTGTTTTCTTTGTTGTTGCTTGCAGTTTAAGGATTTATCTTTCTCTTCTTTTTAAGGATTTCATATTTCATTGCATGAAAATACCACAAATTATGTATCCCTTCCTCTGTTGATGAATAGTTGGGTTGTTTCCAGTATGGGGCAATTATGATGATGAAAGTTGTTATGAATGTTTTTGTACAAGACTTTTTGTGGAGTATGTTTTTATTTCTCCTGGGTAAACACCTAGAAGTGGAGGTGCTGAAGTCATGGGAGAGGTGCATGTTTGCTTTTATAAGAAATTGCCAAACTGTTTTTGAAAGAGGTCCTACCATTTTATACTCCCATTGGGAACATCCTCACCAACACTGAACATTTTAAGTCTTTTTCATTTTAATTAGTCTGGTGAGTAAAATGTGGTATTCCAGTTGTTTTTTTTAGAATCAATTTTATTGAGGTATAATTTGCATACAATAAAATGCACACATTTTAAATGTATAATTTGTTGAAGTTTTTTATTTTTAATAAGTTTTTATTGATTTTAGAGAGAGAGGAAGGAAGAGAGAGAAACATCAATGAGAGAGAAGCATCAACATTGATCTGCTGCCTCCTGCACACCCCCTGCTGGGGATTGAGCTCAAAACTCATGCATGTGCCCTGACCGGGAATTGAACCAGTGACCTCTTGGATCATGAATTGATGCTCAACCACTGAACCACATTGGCTGGGCTAATTTGGTGAGTTTTGACAAATGTATATGCCTGTATAAACCACCATCTCTAATCAAGGTATAGGACATTTCCATCACCTCGGGAGATTTTCATGGAACTTTACAGTCACTTCTGCCCCACCAATGCTCCAGGTAACCATTAATCACATTTCTACCACTTTTGATTTGTTTTGGCTGCTCTAGAATTTCATAAAATGGAATCATTCACTATGTGCTGTTCGTTTGGTATGGTTTCTTCCATTTAGCATAATTATTTTAAGATTCACCCATACTTTCACGTCTAGCATTAACTTTTCCTTTTTATGCTCATCTCACTCACAGACACACACTCCCTGTACATCCACACACTCTCCTTTCATTCTCTCACTCACACACTATCTTGCAGCTTGCCTTCCCATCGGCAGCCATCTTCCACTCTAACATTTTCCTGTTTATCGCTGAGTGGCATTCTGTTGTATGGATATACCACAACTTGCTTGTCTGTTTGCCTGAGGCTGGACATTTGGCTTGTTTTTACTCTTTGGCTATTATGAGCAAATCTTCTATGAATATTCTTGCACAAATATTTTGGGGTATATGTTTTTATTTCTCTTGGATAAATACCTAGGAGTGGAATGGCTGAACCCCATGAAAGGTATTTGGTGAACATTTTAATTCTCCAGCAGCATATGAGGGTTTCAGTTGCTTCACATCCTTACCAACACTTGGCATGGTTGGTCTTTTTAGTTTAGCTCTTCTAATGGTTGTGTAGTGCTATTTCATTGTGGTTTTAATTTTTATTTCCCTGATCACTAATAATGTTGATCATCTTCTCATGCACTAGGGTCTTTTGTGAAGTGTCTGTTGAAGCATTTCATTATTTCTGTGGGGTCTTTATATTCTTATTACTGAGTTGCAAGACATTTATATATTCTGTTTATAAATCATTTGTCAAATATTTTCTACCAATTGTGTAACATATCTTATTTACTTATCCAGGTGTCTTAATGTGCAGATTTGAATTTTATGAAGTCTAGTTTATCAATTTTTTCATTTATGGTTAATGCTTTTTTGTTTTAGCTGCAAAATCTTTGATATACTAAGGTCATGAAGGTGTTTTCCTATGCTTTAGTCTAGAATCTCTATAATTTTAGCTTTTATATTTAACCATCTTGAATTAATTTTTGTTTATGATGTAGGCGTCAAGATATACACTTCCACATATGGATATACAGCTTTTCTAGCATCATTTTTGTTGTTGTTGTTGTTCACATTTTGGTATAGTTTATTAGCAGGAAGCAAGAATAAAATGAAAAGTAAGGCTAGAAAGGAGGAAAAAAACAAATATCAAATGGTGTGTTTCTGAATCAACCATAGTTTCACAAGAAAACAGCTGGTTTCACAGTCATGGGGAAATCTGTAGCATGCAGGATGGGAGCAATTACTGCCAGATTCTTGCGACAGAATCTTATTAGTCATACTTCTCACTTCGGGGTACTCTCTCCTCCCCACTTCTGCCCTGTAGCTTCTCTATTTCTACAAAGGAAAATGCAGGGACTTTGTTTGGGATTGCACTGACTATAGACCAATTTGGAAAGACTGCACAGTACTGAGTCTTTCAATATGCCCTGTAATTGAAAAATAAAAAATGATTTTAAAAAATCCATGAATATGTATATCTCCCCATTTGTTCTGGTTTTTAAAAATTGCTCTCGGCAGTGTTTTATATGTAGGAACTTAACACAAATTTTGTTAATTCCCAAGTATTTTATGTTCTTTGATACTGTTATAAGTGATATTTCTCTTTTCAACTTTTCATTGCTAGTATATGAAGTTACAACTGATTTTTATATAATGGTTTTATATCCATGACCTCAATAAGTTTCTTTTTTGTATAAGTAAGGTTATTTGTAGATTCTTTAAAATTTTCTACATATACAATTGTTTTGTTTGTATTGTACATAGAGACCCTTTTACTTCTTTTCCAATCGTTATATTTGTTTTGCTTGCCTTATTTCACTGGCTAGGACCTCCAGGACCATGTTGAAAGCAAGTGCAGAGGCAACACCCTTGCCTTGTTTCTGATTTTAGAGGGAACACAATGGGTCTTTCTCCTTTAAGTGTGTTAGCTGGGAGATTTTCATAAGACAGCTTTATCAAAGTTTGACATTTTATTTTATTCTAGTCTGTTGAGGATTTCAATTATACAATATGGGTGTTTAACAAACTTTTTGCATCTGTTGAGATGATCAAGTGGTTTTTATCCTTTTTTTCTGTATATATGATAAAGAATATTAATTGGTTTTCAAAATGTTAAACTAACACAGTATTACTGTGATAAACCTCATTTACTTATATAAATAAACCTATGGCTAGGTTTGATTGCCTAATACTGCTAATTCAATTTGTTAAGATTTTTTATTTTATTTATATTCATGAGGATTATTGATCTATGATTTTATCTTCTTCTACTTTAGTGGTTCCTTCCTCCTCTTTTGAAAGAATTTGTGTAAGGTTGATATTTATTCCTTATATGTTTGAAATAAATCTCTAATGAAACCATCTGGGCCTGGAGGTTTTTCAGGGAAAAACTTTAAATTATGAATTTAATCTTTAAAATATGTATTATTTTAAGAATTAAATTACTTTGTATTAGTTTCTGTAATTTTTGTCTTGCAGGAATTTTTCCATTTCATCTAGCTTGTTGAATTTGATGGTATAACTTGTTCACAATTTTCCTTTTTATCCTTCACTGTAGGCTCCATATCATGGTCCCCTCTTTCATTTCTAATACAGTTCATTTATTATTTCTCCCTTTGTATTCTTGATCAATTTAGCTAGGTTTATCAATTTTATTTTTATTTTCAAAGAATGACCTTTGGCTATGTTGATTTTCCTTATTTGCCTGTTTCCAATTTTGTTGATTTTGGCTTTAATCTTTACTGTTTCCTTCTTTGAAATTACTTTGTGTTTAAATTTCTTTTTCTAGCTTGTTAAGAAACATAGGTCAATGACTTAAAATCTTTCTACTTTTCTCATATAGTCATTTAAAGCTCTAAATGCCTTTCTAAACCCTGTGCTATATCTACACCTAACAAATGTTGGTATGTTATTTCTACCATACCAACTTAGAATATTTTCTGAGTCTTCTTGTGATTTTTTTTCTTTGACCAATAGTTATTCAGAAGTGTGGTGTGTTTCTTTTTAAATATCTAAGAATTTTTGGGTTTCATATGTACTTTTCTGTTATTGATTTCTAATTTCATTTCATTGTGAGAGCGAATATTATCTGGATAATTACAATCATTTGAAATTTATTGAGACTTATAGTCCAGTATATGACCTATTTTGGTGACTATCCCATATGCCCTTGAAAATAATTTATGTTCTAAGATAAACTGATGAACAAAATAGATCCAGAGACATAGAAGGATGGAACAGACTGTGGATTCTCAGAGGAAAGGTGGGAATGGGCGGGTGGGTAGGAAGAGATCAACCAAAGAACTGGTATGTATATTTGCATAACCCATGGACTCAGACAATAGGGTGGTGAAGGCCGGGGGCAGGAGAAGGGGGCGGGCTAGAAGGGTTCAATGCCAGACTGATTATTTAAAAACGAAGTGGGTCCTCAAATGAATGAAACACAGTAAAAAGATGTTTTCATTTGCAATAATTTGTCCCTCACCCAGGAGGAGTTAGTTGGGCACACATTTTGGAGACCGTGGGTTTAAGGAACAGGCCACAGGGAGGAGAGCAGCCTGGCTGAGGGCTGGCATCTGGCTTCCTTCTCCAGACCTCCAGCTGTCACAGTGGGAAGTGTGCTTCTGTGTCTAACTCCTCCGCTGCTCTTGCTAATCCCTAGTTGTGTTTAGTGACAAAACAGCCAGGATAAAGGAATCTGGTATCTCTGAGGCTTGGGGCCTTGCCACTAGCTTATTCTGGGACCTCAAACAAGTCCATTTCTGAGACTCTTGGCTTTCTTGTGTACAAAATGGCCCACGGCGTGCCCGGTCCCACCGTTCTATAAGAAGCAGCTCAGGGCGGCCGGCTTCCATAAATCCTGGGTTCAAGTCCAGGTCACATTTACGTGGCCTTGAATGAATTACTTTACTTTTCTGAGCCTTGTTGTCTGAACTATAAAGTGAAAATACATTTTGTTTATGAGGATCCAATGAGATAGGACACATAAATCCAAACAATAATATTTTCCTTTCTTTATCTCTTACACCTGTGGTCCCCACATTTTATACTGGGAAATCAGAATCCTTTCCCCGGACTCCTCCTCCTTCACCCCGTCCCAGTGATGCTGAGACAGGGGGTCCGGGGTGGAGGCCCGCGGTCTGCCTGTCCATGAGCTCCTCGGTGGTTATCCCTACTGAGGCACAGCACCAGGCTCTGCAGGCCTCCTGCTGCATCAGACACGGACGCTTGCACTTTGAAGTGCTGGAAAAGCAAACAAGAGGACTGGACAGGTGAAGGCCAGGAAGACAAATGGCCTGTGCTTCTGCAGGTCAAGTGGTCCCCAGAGGTGGCCCAGGATACAGCCTTTCTATGTGTCCAGGTTGTCCTCTGCCAGCCCAGCCAAGCCCAGGCCTGCTGGAAAGTGCGGTGTGGTCAGGCCACGTTTGTCATCTCTCTACTCTCCCCTCCCAGGGCTCTGTTTTGACAGGTGTGTCCAGGGCTGGCTCAGCAGTTGCCAGCTCAGCCCCTGCCAGGGAAGGGGAGCTGGAGGAAGGCCTGGAAGGTTCTGCCTGGCCTACTGTCCCACTCCAGCTGGAGTTTTAGGGGCGCTCATAGACGTAGCTGAGGCCTGTGGCCTCCAGGAAGCCCTCTTGTGCTCCTTAGAAGGAGGCTCAGCAGCTGCTTACAAGATTTGCACATCCGGTTGGGACTAAAACACCCCAACAGCAACGGCCATGATTTTAACCCAGGGACTGCAATCCTGCAAGCTCCGGCCTCTCAGTCTGGGATCAGGCTTTCTCGTGTTGGCCCTGGCCGGGCAGGGGGAAGAGCACTTGGTTAAAATGGCCGAACAGAGACATCTGGCACTTTCCATGGGAATCCCAGACGGAATCAAGACAGGGCCACACTCTGTTTCTGATAAAGAAACTGAAGGGCAGAGCGGGCAGTTATGGTCCCACAATGGATGCAGGGCCCGGCTGGTAGGAAGCGCGACCTGCCCTGATTCCATGTCCACAGAGAGCCTCCAGGTGGACCCCTCCACCCCAGTCTCCTCACTCTGATGTGGTTGGATCCATTTCACCCAGTTTACACACAGAACAGCACATTGACTCACAGTGTTTGCTACAAGCTTTGTGGTTCCGTCTGCCTGCCCCACCAAACCCAGTGGTCAGCTCCTGGGATTTTCAGCAGTCCCTGTAATGGCCCAGGTACTCTGAAGGGTCTCATTAGTGCCAGGGACTGTTTGATGAGGTGGGACAGAGGGATCGGGGTAGGGGTACATTCTGGGGGAATGCTCAGCAGGAGCTGCCCAATGGCTTACCCAACACCAAAGTTGCCTGAGAACTGGAGTGGCCACAAAACCATGTGAGAAATTGCATGGACCAGGAATCCAGAGACCTAAGAACTGTGCTGGATGGGCAGTAACTCCCTCAGCCTTTGGTCTCTCACTTGAAAAGTAAAGCATTTGAACCTCATGGATCTCCAGCGCAGCCCTAGCTCTGAGCATTAAGGGAAAGTGGGAGAGTGCAGGGCCCCCAGCTCTCACCGCTCATCTGCAGAAGAAACTGGTGCCCCTGCGATTCAAGAAACTCTGGATCCGGGTAACGAGGACCATCACGATAATGCCTGATGTTTATGGAATGGCAGCCACTGCTGGGAATGATAGACAAAATCCATATGAAGAAGAGAGCCCGCTGGGGTGGCCCAGATTTCCTGTCCACCTATATAAACCAGGAGGTCATGATTTGATTCCCAGTCAGGACACCTTCCTGGGTTGCGGGCTAGATCCTCAGTGAGAGGCGTGCATAAGGCGGTTGATAATGATTCTCTCGCATCAGTGATGTTTCTATCTCCCTCTTCCCTCCTTTCTGAAATCAATAAAAATATTTTTTAGAAAAAATAAGTAAAAAGAGGAAGAGAGCTCTCTCTCTTTTTCTCTGCTCCTCTTCCCTACAACTCTTTCTCCCTCAGTCATGTGCACACAGAGCAAGAAGGCAGCCATCTGCAAGCCGGGAAGATCTGGAACCTTGATCTTGGACTTCCAGCCTCCGGAACTCGGAGAAAGTAAATTTCTGTTGTTTGAACCACCCAGTGTGTGGTATTTTGTTATGGCAGCCTAGCTGACTCATACACTGGGCAGCTGGACAAAAGAATCATCTTACTTCCCCTCCAGCAACATCACAGGGTAGATTCAGTTATAATTCCCACTCCGCAGGGGAGGAACAGAACTGCCCAGAGGTTAACTCTCAAAATGCTGAGCTTCAATAGAGACATGTCTGAAATGTCATTCTGTGACTGTGGGAGTTAATTAATCTTCCCAAACCTCAATTTCCCTATTTGTAAAGTGAGAATAATAACAGTACATATAGAGATGATAGATGATAGATAGATAGATATTGTAGATAGATAGATAGATATGGATATATAGAGATACATAGATAGATAGGTATACTAGCTATATTGTAAATTGTAGTGAGGATTAAATGAGCTAATGTATGTAAAGTGTTTAGAATGGTATTCTGTTGCATAGCTTCCATTGGTGTTTGTTATTGTTGTTGATGTTATTCTATTCCCGCATTGCCAACCAGATTTCCTTCCCAGCTTTGTTCATGTTCTCTCTCATGCCTCTAAGTTACCACATGACCCCTCTTCCTCTGCCTCTCTCTCTGTGGTCACAGCCAACTGACCAACGGCCCCCAACCTGAGGGGTTAGCAATCAGATTGCTCTCCTATGGTTGGGAATTAGAAATGGTAGGGCCGAGTCCTTTGGTGGTGCGCAGTAGCCCTGTTACCTTGTGCCCTGTGCAAACAGAAGAAGCTGGTCAAGAGAAAGGGACGAAGAGCAGCAGAGGAGAGAGATCAATGCCACTGAGAGAAGAGAGGTGAGAAACTGGTCAGTTCTTTGAAGTACAGACAGAAGCTGAGACACTGGAAGTTTTTCACGTCTAGGAACCCTGAGGCTTAGCTGAGCTTCAGTCTCCAGGCCCTTCTCTTCACCTGCTGTGTCCTTGTCATGGTGCCCCCTCTATGTCCTTGCTTGAGAGGACTTCTGTGACCAGGGACTTGTGGATCTTGGGGTAAGGGTGACTATGTGGGTGGGCTCAAGGTGCATGACCCCACTCTGTGCCTATGAATCAAGATGACCCTCCAAACCACACGGCCAATGTGTTGGGGTAATTGTCCAGGACCCATGAGTTCTTCCAATGTCTTCACTCTTATGTTCTCAAATTGCCTGTTTTTGATCCTTGTGGCCTGTGTCTCATTTTGGCGTCCACTCATCCTTTGGAATGTACCCAAGGTCTAACTTTTCTTCATTTTGTCTCCAGAATGTTTCTTGCCTTCTTGGGCTTTCCCTGCTCCCACTTGCCAGACACAGCTCTCTAAGATCCCAGCTCATGCTGAACCACCCAACGGCCCAGCGTGGCCTCCACTCCACCCCGGACAATGAGTGGTTAGAGTTTCTTGAAGGTTTTCTTGGGGACCCAGGCTGTGTAATGGTGCCACTGGTTCATCCTTGCTGCCTCCTTCGTGGCTCAGTGTCATCATTGGCTGACACCTTCCTTGCTTGCTCAGCCTTACCTGCCAGACTTGCCCCGAGCGGCCCCTTCCTGTCCAGCCCAGAGCCTGTCCCATGCACTGCTTAGGTGGAGACCCATCTTTTCAGTATGCAATCCTCTCCCCTACTAGAGACAAGCCCCCCTCAGGACAAGGCCTCCTTCACCCACTTACCTAGCTCAGTGCCCAACACACCCGGGTGTTTGTGGGAAGGAGGGACCCCATGCCACCATTGGTGACTGAGGAAGTGGTGAGGGCCTGTCCAGTGGCCCCATTAACATGTTCTCATCTTCCACTTCACTTCTCTACCAGAACCCCATGAGGGTTAATTTATGGACCAATTTGACGGGGCCACGGGATGCCCAGATGTCTGGTTAAACATTATTTCTAGGTGTGCCTGAGAGTGTTCCTGGAAGGAATTAGCATCTGAACCAGTGGACCAGTGGACTGAGTAAAGATCATCCCCCACCAAGGCAGAGGTTATCATCCAAATTGATCAGGGACTGAAGAGAAGGAAAAGGTGAGGAGGGAGGAAGTCTGTCTCTGCCTGCTGCATGAGCTGGGACCCAGGTCTCCTGCCCTTGGCCTGGAACTCCCCCTTTGGCTCTCCTTGGTCCACAGCTTGCAGGCGGCAGATCATGGGACTTCTCAGCTTCCCTCTCCATACATCTCCTGTGGTTTCTGCTTCTCTGGGGAACCCTGATTAATGCACACCCCTTCCCACCTCCCCTCCTTCCTCCAGAAAAGCAAGCCAGGGCACAAGGCTGCATGAGCCCATGAAGTTATGAAGTTACTGTGCTGCCATAGTCTGAATGCTTGTGTCCCCCAGAATTTGCCTGTTGAAAACCTAACCCCCAATGTGAGGGGGTGATGCCTTAGGGATGTGACCAGGGTGAAGCACCTACGAATGGGATTAGTGTCTTCCTGACCTCCCACGACCCTCTCGCTGTGTGAAGACACAGGGTGAGGACACAGCGGAAAGGTAGCTGTCTGTGAACCAGGAAGCGGGCTCTCACCGCCGAATCATGGCGTCTTGATCTTGGGCTTCCCCACATGCAGAACTGAGAAATAAATGTGTTGTCTATAGGTTCCCCAGTCTATGGGATTCTGTGGTAGCAGCCCCGACAGATTCCCAGGGGACCCAGCTGTCCTTTCTTTCCTATGGACCCCGGAGAGCCAAGCTCTTTGGAACAGCTCTGGCCTGGCCTCTTCCTTCCGTTTTAGCTCCTTGTCTTTGAGGCAAAAGGGGAAAGCAGGAGGTATCACTCAGAGGCCCAAGCCTGTCTTATTTTCCAGCCTCATTTTACCTCCAGAGCTCTAGGGCCCTGCTGCCCAATTAATAAAGCTTACCTTGTTTCACCGGGTCCCCGCTCTTCATGGGTAATTCCCTCAGACAGCCCTGGTCCCCGGCCCCAGTAGGACCACCGTGAACTCCCAGCGGAGTGCAGTGTTTCTGGACTGAGGGGCCAGGGGATTAGACCCACACTCCACAGTGCGACTGACTAACTAGGGGACCCCTCGGGCACTGGTCCCCCTTTTAGGGCCACGTGAGGCAGAGCCCCTGAAGGCATCACGCCCCCGGTGGGCAGAAAAGATAGCAGACACCTCCCTCTTAGAAACACTCTTTACTGAGTCAGTAATACTAAGTTGCATGATATCATATGTAGACAGGAGAATTACATGGCAGTGGGGACGGACAGGAGTGCAAACCAGTTGCACATCTATTCCGAGGAGGGGGTGGCATCAAGGCCATGGGGAGGGGGAGGGGGAGGGGCTGGTCTCGGAGTCAGTTTGGATGCTCAGGCTTTGCTGGAACACAAGGCCGGGCCGCTGCACAGCGAGAGGAGCCTGTGGGCGGCCCGCTCCCTGCAGGGAGCTCCCCGCACTCCTTCCTGCCGGGGCGCGCAGAAAGCTGCAGGTGGGCGAGGGGTGGCGTCCAAATGGGCCTCTTGTGGGTGTTCAGGCCTGTCCCTCCTCGTTCAGCTGTGCTGCTCAAACAGAGGCCATTCTGGGTCACGGAGGGGTGAGGTCAGTGGGCAGGAGAGCTGGGTGTGGAAGGGAGAGCGGCCCTGTTATTGAGGGAGGGTCAGTCCTCCCCCAGCCACCAAACTGCCTACCCCAGCAATGGACAGCAAGGACCAGCTCTCTAGGCAGCCCAGTGACCCCTCCTCCACCTTCCACGTGCTGGGAGCCACTTCAGCGGAATGTTCCACGCACAGAGCGTCCCGGCACAGGTGAAACCGCTGTTTAGATTTCTTCAGGAATGCTCCTGACAGGAGGAGGCTGGGAGGAATCGAGGGGTTTTCTGACATGTGGAAACTGCTGAGCTCCTGGGGCAGTGTGGACAGGGCCCGAGAATGACAGCCACGGTGGGGTCCTCTGTCCTGGGAGAGACAGGCAGGCCCCAGGGTCTGCTCCCATGGTTACAGGGAGGGTCTGCCGTTGCCAAATCCACCCTGTCCTTCCAGTTTGAACCACAGTCCCCTGTAAAGGTTTCCCCGGGTCTCTGCAGCTGCTGGGAGCCCCGGGAGAGTACTGGCTGGGACGGTGTGACGGTGCTGGAAAGACTGGAGTTGGTCGCCAATTCGGAGGCAGATTCAAGACCTTCCTCCCGAGGTAGCCACCTCCCTGGCTGGCTCAGTCACAGGAGAGGGAGGTCGCCTTCTGCCCTCTCCTCTTGTCCAGCCAGGGAAACCTGGTTGGCCCCCCTGGCCAGCAGGGAAATGCATGTATGTGTGTGTGTGTGTGTGTGTGTGTGTGTGTGTGTGTGTGTGTGTGTGTGTGTGAGGGGCTACTTTCCAGGGTACAGTCACTACTGGGAGCCCAGAGTCGCTGGGGCTGGCCTGGGGGCAACCCCCTTTGGGATCAAAGGAGCACAATTGGTATGTGAGGCTTTCCGGGAACTCACTCTGCCCTGAGCCCCCGTCCCCGCATTCTGTGAGGCAGTGTCTGGGACCGTGGACCCTCCTCAGTAGCGAACCTGGCTGCCTGGTGGGCCTGGGGGCCCGGGAAGGCCAGGGGGACCCTGGATCCCTGGTTCCCCCTTCGGTCCCACAGGCCCCCGCTGGCCCGGTGAACCTGTCTTCCCAGCAATCCCCGGTTTTCCCTGAGGCCCCGTGGGCCCTGGAGGTCCTGGGGGCCCCTCTGGCCCCGGGGGCCCCACATCCCCTTTGGGGCCCGGCTGTCCTCTGGGGCCTCCAGTTCCAAAGCTACCCTTGGAGCCTTTGAGGCCTGGGAAACCCCGCAGGCCCACCGGCCCCCTTTCTCCCACGGGTCCGATTTCCCCAGGCTGCCCCTCAGGGCCCTGGGGACCCGGGGGCCCCAAGCTGCCAGGGTCTCCTTTGGGTCCTCTGCCACCAACGGGCCCTTTCACCCCCACGTCGCCCTTGAGTCCTCTTGGTCCTGGAGGGCCGGGGGCACCTAGGGTTGGAGAGAAGAGGGGAGAGGTCAGTCCACGAGGGGCAGGTCTCTCGAGGCATTCTCATGACGTAGGTGCCGCGCCCTGGGCCCCGTGACGCCCGCGGGTTCGACACATGCAAAGCCCAGGTCTGCCAGCTGCAGACTTCGGGAGTTCAGGCCGGCGCCGCGGCTTCCCTGAGTTGACGTCACCATCTGTGAAGCAGGGATTCGAACACTCACGGAGTCTGAGAGGCCTGAGGCCTGGTGCACAGTGGGCACTCCTTGTTCTAACTTCAGGCCTCGTCCGTAGTCCTACACGTGCACTCACGCCGGGGACGGACAGCTGGACGGCTCTGGGAACAGGCTGAGTCTGTCCAAGCCTGTCTCTCCTGCCCCAGCTGGCCTGGCCTTCCCCACCTCCCCATGGTCTTCGTTTGCTGTACGCAGCCTCCCACCCCGACATCCCACTCCCCAGCCCCGGCTCCAGGCTTTGCTCGTGACCCGTGTGGCATCTGGGACCGGGAAGGGAGTCAGGCATCATGGAGGAGAAGGCCGAGAAAACGAGGCACGAAAAGCAGACGCCTCCTGGTGGGAGTGGGCGCAGCAACAGCCCAGAAAAAGGGCAGCTCCTCCAGGAAGCCTTCCCTGACCCCACCAGCCTCTTCTCCCAGCCCGTGGGGCTAGCACTCTCTGAATCGCTGAGCTGGCATGCAGAAAGAGAAAGCAGCCCTGGCAGACGATCCGGTGGGCCCTGCTAGACTGTGGAGCCCCCGGAAGATAATGAGGGTCATGGGCCCAGAGCCCGACACACAGCGGGGAGAGCTCAGGGCACACTTGAGGAGGGGGAGTCACCGAATGGCTGTGGACACCTGCTCCCACCCAGCTCCGGCCTAGGGCCCGGGGGGAGCTGCCAAGAGGAAGACATACCTCTTCCTCAAAGAGCCCGGTCTAGTGCTCAGGCCAGGGTTCAGATAACCTGGACAAACGCGCTGCCCGGACCTGCAAATCACCTCTCAGAGCTGTGCGGACCCTGAGGACACAAAGCAGTGAGGAGCCATCACTCTGCCCGAGGCACGTTGGAGCGCTCGGAGCACAGAGGAACGAGCACCATCGGGCCTCCTGAGGACGGTGGGCAGTCATGGAGGACAGCGTGAGGCCCCCAGGTCAGGGCCCAGCGAAGGCCTGGCTTTCTGCAGCCGCTGCGGCCTGGAAGTGGTGGGAGCAGAAGCCAGGCTGGCCTGGGAGGTGGAGTCTGGTGTCCACAGCCGGCTCTGTCTGAGAACTCTGCTGTGACATCATCCGCTTGGCAAGGAGAACCCTCGAGCTTTTGAGCTGGGTAGGAGCCAGCCCAATTCCGTCATTTCACAGGGGAGGCAATTGATGCCCCGGGAGGCGCAGTGATGTCCCCAGAGGTCCCGGAGTGGGAACCGGACTCAGGTGGCCTTTCAGAGAGAAGGGATCCTGGATACGGGGCGCTGGGAGCCCTCCCGGGGGCTGTGGTCCGGGGTATTCAGGGCTCCTTTGCTGGCTGCTGCCACCTGCTGCCACCCCACCCTCCCCTTGCTCTCCACCCCTGCTGTTCCCTTTGGTCTCTGTCCCAGAGTGGGTCTAAGTGGGACAGAGTGTTCGTGAATACTGTCCTCTATTGCCATCGAAACTGGGAACTGGAACCCAGACAGAGTCAGACCCCCCAGGGCCAATAAAATCTTCCAGCCGTTCCCTGCCACCGCCTGCCAACCACCTCCCCCGCACAGCGTGGGCTCGGCTCACGTGGCCTGCCAGCAGCACAAGCACAAGCTGGGGCCCCACCAGCCTGGCTGGGGGTAGGGGTGGCCTTGCCCTGGCCTGGGAGCAGCTCCAGACAGGATCTGCCCTCTGGTCCGCAGCAAGCACCCCCACCCCCACCCCCTCACCCTTCCACCCCCAAAAAGGCGGCCAGAACAGCACAGAACAACACGGGCACAGGGAGATGCCTGAGCAGCCGACTGCCTCCCCGAGCCTGGCAGGAAGGGCTGGGAACTGGCAAAGACACCACCCTGTCTTCACCCCAACTCTGCTCTTGGCTGCTGGGCCAGCTGAGGCTGGGAAGGCAGAGCCATTTGGAGGAGGCGCAGCCCTTGAGGCCAAGCGGGTGGACAAGAGTCAGAGGCCATGGAGGGACACTGGCCAAGTCCCTGCCCATTCGAGCTCGGGTCCTCGTCTATAAAACAGAGCCTCACCCAGGGCCCCCGTGGCTCCATGAGCGTCCCCGCTCCCTGCCTGCTCCTCTGGGCTCAAGCGCAAGCTGCACTAGGAACCGCTCCCAGGGCTTGCCCCCAGTTCCCTGGGGCTTCACTCTCTTCTTACAGCCACGTCTGAGGCTTCCACTCTTATCCCCTGGGTAAACGGTCCATGATCCCCATCTCTGGCCTCGACTTAGGAAAAGCCCCCAGGTCCAGCTGGAGCCCCTGCACTCTCTCCCCTCACCTTCCCCTATCCCTTCCCTTGTCACCATCCCCGGTGGGCATCCTGTTCTCTCCTCCCTGGCCCTGACTAGTAAGGGGCAGAGACAGGATTCAAACCCACGCCTGAGAAGCTCTGAAACCCATACACCTTCCTACCCACCCCACTGACTGTGTTCCTCATCACATGGTGGCTGGGGCTCCTGGCCCTTTCCCTCTCCATCCCTCCCACCCCACTGTCCTTCCCACCCCACCATCCTGCCACTGCCAGGCCTCCTGCCTGGGTGCTGCCCGAAGGAGTAGGAGGGTTCCCACAGAGGGGGGTGCGGTAACCAGAAGGACTGTCTTCCTCAGGTGAGCCAAGCCTCCGCCTGTCCCTCCTGGGTCAGCCATGAATCATGCGGTCGGAGAACAGGGCTGGCCAGGGAGGAAGTCAACAACTGTAGGTTAGTGGTGAGCATGGGGGGAGGCATGTGGATGGAGGCGGCCCAGGGCACTCTCCAGGATAGGGTGCCCCTGACACAGCTGGGAGTAGGATCCTGACATCACAGAGCTCAAGGGCCAAGGACGGAGGACTGAGTGCTGCTCTGAGCAGTGGGGGACATTTCAGGCAAAGGAGGCAGGAAAAGCAACAGCGGCTGGGTGTGGAGCTGAGCTGGGAGCGGGGACAGAGACTCTGGACCCCAGGGAGGCCCATAATTACTCAGGAAGCCAGAGGCTGTAATTAGGCCATCCTGGCCCATTAGGGCAGAGCCACAACTGACTGCATGTCTGGGACCAGTAGGTGGTCCGCACTGGGAAGAGGGAAGGGGTGGGAGGGTGAGCAGAAGTACCTACTCTCTCAGGGCACCAACACTGCTGGCCGGGGGATGGGGCGGTGCCTGGGCAGGAGGGGCCCAAAGTTCATCTCTCGGCCAAAGCAATAAGCAAGCCTACAAGGGTAGAAGGCCCCAGAGACAGAGAGGCGCCTCTTGGTGGACTGGCCTGGTGCCATGGAGGGCACAATGACCTGGATCTTGAGGATGTGGGTTTGAGGCCCAGCTCTGGTATTAACACTCTGAGTGGCTGGGTACGGCTCTGCCCCTCTTTGCAGCTCATTCCTTAGCCTTCCCAGTCTCAGGCCGCCTTTCTGTAAAATAAAGGCACCAACACCTTGTCCACTGTACACAGTTGCCGTGAGGCTGAAATGCAACCAAGTGTGTGCACAGGCTTTGCCATGGGAAAAGCTGCATCTCTCAGGTGTTCTTAGGTCGAAGGCAACAGATGCAAATTGCTGGAAGATGAACCCAAAGAACTGTCTACTAATGCATCGATCGAACATTGTGATCACGTAAGTTAGAGGAATACTGTGGGAAGATTTCAGTAACCAAGGAAATGCTCAATAACTGGCTTTGTTGCAAAAATATGACAAGGACAAGCAAAACCTACACTCCCAGGAGCCCCCAAATCACCAATCCAGATTAAAGAAAAAATCCCTAGTAGCAGTAGAAATGCTCCATGCTACAAAATGAAGGCAACACAGGCGCAAGACTAAATGGATAAAGAGAACCAGAGAACCAGAGAGGTCAGTCCTGCGTCTGAGCTCTGAGCGAGAACAGAGCTGTCTGGGATGGTGGGGGCCTCCCTCCTGGGGCTCCCTGGGTGATGGGCCCACATGCCAACTCTATGCTCTGGGACTACCAGATCTCCTTAGTTGCATATTCTACTCTCTAGAGCAGTGTTTCCCAAAGTGTGGTACGCGTACCCCCAGGGGTACGGGGGTACACGTTGCACCGGAGTTTGGTGGGGATATGCACTGCACCGTGCTTAGCTGTGCCTAATTCTACTTTCTTATAAATACGAGGGGTACTCAGCATTACGAAAACTATAGATGGGGAACACATATGTCAAAAGTTTGGGAAACACTGCTCTAGAGCAAAGAGCTGCTAGATTTTTAGGTTGAACAGTCTTCCCACAAAGGCACACACTTTCTGGGGAATGGTCCAGGGAACTTGGTTGTAGCCATACAAATTCCTGTAAAAAAGAATCCTGATTATGCCCTAGCCAGACTTCTCAGTGGTTAGAGCATCTGCCAGAGGACTGAAGGGTCCTGAGTTTGATTCCAGTCAAGGGCGTGTACCTCAATCCCTGGTCCTGGTTGGGGCAGGTGTGGGAGGCAACCAGCCAATGTATCTCTCTGACATAAGATGTCTCTCTCCCTCCCTTCCACTCTCTTTAAAAATCAATGGGAAGCCTGACTGGTTTGGCTCAGTGGATAGAACGTTGGCTTGTGGACTGAAGGGTCCTGTGTTTGATTGAGGCCAAGGGCATGTAACTTGGTTGCGGGTACATCCCCAGTTGGGGATATGCAGGAGGCAGCTGATTGATGTTTCTCTCTCTCTCTCACTGATGTTTCTAACTCTTTATCCCTCTCCTTTCCTCTCTGTAAAAAAATCAATAAAATATTTTTTAAATAAATAAATAAATAAATAAATAAATAATCAATGGGAAAACTATCCTCGGGTGTGAATTAACCTAAAAAAAAAAAAAAAAAAAAAAAAAAGAATCCTGATTGGGAGTCTTTGGAAGCATTTTCCAGGGGGGAAAAATGTTGGCAGTATTGCTGTGAAGGACTAGCATAAAAAAACAATGGTATTTGTTAAGGGTTGACTTGTGTCACCTCACAATTCATACACTGAAGTACTAGCCCCCAGGACCTAGGAATATGACCTTACTTGGAACTAGGGTCTTTGGAGATAATCATGTTTGAATGTGGTCAGTAGGAGGGGCCCCAATCCAGTATCCTATCTAATAAAGATGGAATATGCAAATTGACCTCCACCACCAAGATGGCTGCACCCACAGTGGAGGCTGAGTTTGTGAAATGAGCCTTAATGAGCAATCGGCAGGGACATGAGGCTTCACCCACCCCCATCCCCATGGGGCTTGCCAGGGGACCTGAAGCCACGCGCCCCCCCCCCCACCTGGTGCCAGGCCCAGGGACCTCAGGCCATGCCCCCTGCCCAGTGGGACTTGACAAGGGATCACAGGCTGCGTTCCCCACCCAGCGGGGCTTAACAAGGGTGGGACTGGCCAGGTCTGGATCTAGCCCAATATGGGGGGCGGGAGCAGCTGGGTCTGGGTCTTGTGAAATTTTGAGGCACATGTGGATGGGTGGGGACTTGACTCTGGGTCCTTTCTTCCACAAGATACCGCCCAGCCCATTACACTGACGACATTACACTGACTGCACCTAGCGAGCAAGTCAATAGGATCTCACGCTTTGTTTCAGCTCCATGTGTAAGACATCTGTGTCCGCGGTGGGAAACAAATCTGACCAATGTGAGGTCTTTCCAAGTTGTTGGAATTTCTAGGGGTCCCATGACTGGGGCATGTTCCGATATCCCTTCAAGAGTGAAAGATAAATGGTTGCATCTGGACTCTCCTGCAATCAAAGAGGAGGCACCACCCCTACTGGTTTCAGAGGCAACAGAGTCCTCATTTGGTTGCGTTACTCCGTCCTGTGTACTGAGCGGCCCAAAATGCTGCTCGTTTTGAGTGGGACCCAGAACAAGAGAAGGCTCTGCAACAGATGCAGACTGCCATACAAGCCGCTCGCCACTCAGGCCATCGGACCCAGCAGGCCCAATGGTGCTTGGAGTGGCAGGAGCAGATAGGGATGCTCTTTGGAGCTGCTGGCAGGTCCCTACACCTCAGTTGCAGCGCAGGCCCTTAGGATTTGGGTAAAGCCCTGCCACCCTCTGCAGATAACGAATCTCCTTTTGAGAAACAGTTCTTGGCCTGCTACGGGGCCTGGTTGTTATCTGACCCACCAGGCCATGAAGTTGGGCAGGTAGAGCTGCACTCCATTGGACAAGGTACACAGGTGAAGTTGTATGAAGAAGTGGCCCCAATGCCCATGGTCCCCACTCCTGTGACACTGCCTTCTCTCTGGGGCATCATGGGGAGTGCCCTACAATCAGCAGACAGAGAAAAACACTCCTAGTCTGCACTCCTGGTCTGCACAGTATGCAGGCATCCCAGCGGACCGCTGTAGCACCGCAGCCCTGCTCTGCGACATCTTTGAAGGACATGGTGAAGGGAAGCTTCCCAGTGGGCAGGACTGCTGACCACGCTCTGTTTGCTTCGAAGGAGAAACAGTCAGACAGGCCCTTGAATCACGTCATTTCATTCAATGTCATTTCGTCATCATGTTGACGAGAAGAAAAAAGTCAGTTTTCGGGCCAGGGCCACTGTCGGGGTGGAGTTTGCACATTCTGGCCGGGCTTGCATGGATTTTCTCTGGGGACTCCGGTTTCCTCCCACATCCCAAACATGTGCACACTAGGTGGTAGGTGTTTCTACACTGTCCCAGTCTGCGTGAGTGTGGATGCATGGGTGGCCCTGCTGTGGAAGGCTGTCCCGTCCGAGTGGGGTCCTATCTTGCTCCCTGAGCTTCTAGGAGAGGCTCTGGCCACCTGTCATCCTGAACTGGAATAAGCAGGTTGGAAAATCACTTTCTTTCTCACTTGCTCTTACTCATCTTTCTCACTTGTAGGTAGAGCTCACATTCATTGCAACATTTACCATTAGAAGTGTTTGGGTCTTTATTTAGAAGTTTGGTAATATTTTTTTTTATCAGAACTAGGCTGTGGGAATTTAACGCTTGCTTGTATCAGTTACCCTGTGGTGAAATGGGTTTTGTTACATGTCATTTTGCTCAAGTCAGAGTTTCCAAGAACTTATCAATATCAGGAAGTGAGGACTTACTATATACCAGGTCACAGGCTGTGGCCAGTGATTTGGCTGGATGGTTAGGGCCTTGGAAGGAACACAATCAGAAAATTGGTTGAAATGAAACTTGGGGAAGAGGCATTGAATAGTTCTCTCTGAATGGGCAAAACATGTCAAGATTTGTGTCCTCTGTGACAAAAGGCTGACCCTCCCCCAAGTGGGAGAATTCTCCTGCCTGACCTGCAGTCTTGAAACTGACACATCATCTCTTCCTGGTTCTGCAGCCACTTCCAGTCTTTGGATACGAACGGAGACATCAGCTGTGTAGATTTTGGACTTGCCACCCTCCATAATTATATAAGCCAATTCCTTATAATCTCTTTCTCTTTCTTTCTCTTTTCCCCCTACCCCCTCCTATTTATTATGTTTCTCTGGAAAACTCTGACGAATGCAGGGGAGATAGGAGAAGACAGCATCAGAATAGTGGGCATCTGAGGGGCAGATGGTGGAGAGCACTGGTGAGAGGGTGGGAAGGCAGAAAATAAGAAGTGATGGTTTCCAAAAGACGAGGTCTGCCTATTTCTCTTTGTGGTGCAATTAAACAGACCCATCTAAATGTATAACAGGCAAAGTCAGGTGCCACTACACCTTTAAAAAGAGGCTGCAAGTGCATTAAAACTGCCAGTTGCCCTCGGCATTTGCTACAGGATTGTATTAGCCCATTAGGATTTTTGCCTGAAACCAGGTGCTCCTGAGTCTAGCAGGACGACCGAGGCCCCCTGGGAGCTCTGAGGCAGCCCGGCCCAGACCTCGCTCTCACCTCGCACGATGGTGACGTTGCGAAGGATCTCTCCGTGCTGCGTGTCCACGGCCTTCATCTCCTCCACGATCATGGACAGGTTGCGGACGTTGAAGTCCAGGCGGGCGCTGAGCAGGCCGAAGCGCTCTCGGAGCAGGTCGGTGGTGCCCAGCATGAGGGAGACGGACTTGTTCAGGTAGTAGAGCTCCTCGGCGTGGGTGTGGAAGCCCAGCGTGCAGGACAGCCGCACGTCGTCCAGGTACTTGAGCATGCTGTGCACGTGGCTGTCGGTGGCGTTGATGTTGGTAAAGATGGTGCCAATCTCAATCTCGTGAGAGGCCATGCGTCCTTCCAGCGTCTCGAACCGCTCCACCGTGCGGTTCTGAGCATAGCGCGTGTGGTACTGCAAGTCGTGCATGTTCTCTTCATGGTCGTCCAGGAAGGACGAGATGTTGTCCAGCTGCAGCTGCAAGCCCATCACCTGCATCACCAGGTCATGCATGCTCTCGGAATTCTGGCTGATGCGCTGCGAGGAGGCCCCCAGGGTGGCCTGGATGTTCTTGACCGCTTCCCCGGTCTTGGTCGAGGTGGTGCGCAGGCTGCTGAAGAGCCGGGTGTAGTTCTGCCAGTCGGTGACGATCTTCTGGAGGGTCAGGGTTTCCTCGTCTGTCTTCCGGCGGATCCCGTGGATCCATTCCGAGGTCTGCCCCACGGTGAAGTTGATCTGGTTCACCGCAGCCCGGACGTCGTAGCACTCCTGGGCCAGGTCCTTGAGGGAGAGGTCCAGGCCGGCCGTGGTGGCCTGCCAGCCTCGCACCTGAGTGAGGAAGAGCCCCAGAGACTGGTTGACCTGGTGGGTGGAGAAGGAACAGTTGCCCGTCTCCTGGGAGATCTGACTGCTGGTGGTGGAGAGCAGCTCATGGGTCTGAGAGGCCTGGTCCAGCTGGACCTCCTGAGCCAGAAGCATCTTCTGAATCCCCTCCAGCTCCTCCTGCAGTTTTCTGATCTCCTGCCCTAGCTGCCCGGCTTCATGGCAGAAAGAGCAGTTGTTCGGGGCCTTCAGATCTTCAGGAGAAAGAGAGAACATTTCAGTTGCTGAAGGACCATGGGACAAAGGTTACTTCTTTAAATAAAATATTTCAGGGCATAATGAATCGGCAAGTGGCTTTCTGGTGCCTCTTTCTTTCCTAAGTCCTGCTGTGAAACCCGTTTTGGAAGAGCCTTGACATCTCTATGAGATTTTTAAAAATATATATTTCATTGAGATTTTTACAGAGAGGAAGGGAGAGGGATAGAGAGTTAGAAACATCGATGAGAGAGAAACATCAATCAGCTGCCTCCTGTACACCCGCTAGTGGGGATGTGCTCGCAACCAACGCACATGCCCTTGACTGGAATCGAGCCTGGGACCTTTCAGTCCGCAGGCTGACGCTCTATCCACTGAGCCAAATCCGTCAGGGCTCTATGAGATCTTATTTGTATCAAACCTCTTTACAATGACCTGAAATTAGAATTTAATCTAAATCTCCATCTCGCCACCAAATTCTTGAAAACATATCTTTCTAACTTTTCAAGAACCTTCCATTGACATTTTAAAATTTCTCCAAATATTTTTAGATCTATTATCTCATTTATTCCTCTCACAATATGAAGGAGATGGTACAAAAATTTTTCTCCTATTACTGATGAGTAATGAGGCACAGAGAAGCGGCTTGACAAAATATCACTCATCAATCGAGGCAGTGGCAGAACAGGTCTTTCTCTTTCCATGACACAGACCACCTCTAAACCCTTCCATGATGGCTCCTTCTGGCTCACTGTTAGTGTGAGAAGGTCCCTTGTTAAAGCAGGAAATCAAGAGCATCAAGAGCCCTACCTGGTTTGGTCCAGTGGATAGAGTAGCAGCCTGTGGACCAAAGGGTCCCAGGTTCGATTCCAGCCAAGGGAATGTACCTTGGTTGCAGGTTCCTCCCCAGCCTGGTCAGGAGGCAACCAATAGATGTGTTTCTCTCACATTGATGTTTCTCTCTGTCTTTCACTCTCTCGTCCACTCTCCATAAAAAAAAAATAAAATAAAATAAAAATAAATCAATGGAAAAATATCCTCGAGTGAGGATTAACAAAACAAAACAAAAAAGAGTATCATGAATCATGCACACTTTAAAGCAGTGATGAGGCACACTTTAAAGCAGTGATGAGGAAAGGGCTGACTTACCAAAAGGCTTTAGAAGGTCTTATAACTTCAGATACATGAGGATATTAGTGAAATGAATTGTCTTTGGCTTCCTTCCCTACCACACACAGAACCTCCAGTCCCAGGAGCAGCCCCCCTGCAATGGGTGGCTCTCCAGCTGGACAGGGAACAGGGAGCCATGGCTGCCTCCCTTCTCCCTCAGGCCTCAGTTGGTGAAGACTGCCCTGCTCCAGGCACCAAAACATAGAGGCACATGGCGGCTGGGGACGGGGAGGGGAAAACGAAGGGGAGTCTATCACCCTACCCCAGTTACCATTAGTTTTCTAACATAGTCAGCATATCTGGACACTGGACACTTACCGAGGCCCTGGAGGTTTTCCTGCATAGACACAAGCTTCTTGTCATAAGTGGCCTGGGCCAGGGAGATGTCTTCTGAGAGAGAGTCTACTTTCCTGAAAACTGTAGGGCAAATACAAGTGAGAAACTGGGGCAGGGTGCTGCCTCCGAGAAAGGCATCTTTATCAGCCCTTCTTTATGGGGCCTCCTATAGAAGGGTGGTGAGGTAAATGCTTCCTATGACCAGAGTTTGTCACGCATCTCTTAAAAATACACATCTATGTAACTATTTCTACCTATAGACATGGATCTGTTTATATCTCTCCTTTACATTTATATATTTATGTGTACATATATCTGGCTGTATCTATGTATGTCTTAAATGTATGTACATATTAAAAGGTGTAATATACATAATTACACATATGTGTAAATATATATATACTTCTAGTCTCAGATTTGCCTCAAATGTGTTGGGTGACTTTGGGCAGGTTGATTAATCTTTCTGGAGCTCAGTTGGATCATCTGTAGAAAGAAAGCCTGGAGTTAAATAACTTCTAAGGTTGTTATCTGCTCCAAAATGCTACGATTCCAAATGCTTTGGGACCCATGGGCTTTGATTAACATTGGGTAGGTCAGAGCAGTCGAGATTTAATTGCTAACAGTGAGAGATTCTGGGATCTCTGAGTGATTGTGTGTGTGCGCAATGCACCCTGGAATGGAAGGGCATGCAGGGTGGTTTCCCTCTGTGCACCCTGAGCTGCCAGCATAGGCTCTGGCCGCCCCCAGCCCTGGACTGGAATCACTGGGTTGGAAATGATTTTACTTGTTCTTATTCATCTTTCTTAAATGTATGTATCGCTCACACTTACTTGAATGTTTCCTAGTAGAAGTGTTCTGGGTTTTTGTTTAGAAGTTCGGTGATATTTTTTTGTGACCAGAAATATAATGTAGGAACTTAACTCTTGTTTTTATCAATTATCTATGGCAAAACTTGTTTCCATATATGTCATTTCCCTTAAAGCCAGTTTCCAAGAACCTATTGATGACATTAAGTGAGGACTTACTATCTCTCTAACCAGGACTGGAACCAGACACCCCCCTGTTAAGGGTCGGATGAGTGCAGGGCCTGGCACCTAGAGTGAGGCACCCTCCGCCCGCTGGTCTCATCCTGGTCCCAGCCTTGTCTAATGTCTAGTCCATTAGGGCAAACAAACTGTTTCCCTTAGTAAAGAAGTCTGGATTTTAAAAATCTGAATGCCATTGTGGCGAGAAGCCATCACTTTTGTTTTCATCGGTTTACCATAAACCGTTAGCATCCAGAAGGCAGAGGTTACCTGAGTCTAGCTGTATGCCACCCCCTGGGTGGGCTGCCACTCACAGAAACTACAGTGAGCCAGGGACCCACCGAGCTCCGGGCCCCTGGGCCCACCTGCGGGACTCTGAGGCAGTAAGTCTGGGGGAGATCCAGGAAGCTGCACTCCAGCCAATACTGCGGGGACCTGAGGCAGGGAGTCACCCACCTCACTCTGAAAACAGTCACAAAGACCACAGAAGGGGCTTGAAAATCACCTGACTCATGACCTCAACTACGAATGTACAGCAGGATCATCTGGAAAACTTAAATATATGAATTAATTATATTATTGGGGTGGGGCCCAGGCATCAATATATTTTTTTAAAGCTCCCAGTGATTCTAACATGGAGCTAAAACTGGGAATCACTGATCTAGCCCTAGCCTCTCCTTTTATTATCGGAAAACAGAGGTGCCCAGAGGGGAAGGGCCTGGCTCCAGATCACACAGCCCATCGCTGACCAGAACGCAGGAGCCAGTCTTTGCAGTTTGAACCAGGCACTGAGACCCCCTGGCTCTGAGCCCAGCAGCACAGGTCTGCTGGCCTGTGTAGGGGAGTTTGGGTACTGGAGCCCTGATCAGAAATCCCCTGCAGCCTGGGAGGGCAGAGAGGAGGGGATTGGGGAGGCAGGGGCGGAGCCTGGGAGTGTGCACTCACCCAGAGAGGCCAGCACTACCACGGCCACCAAGAGCAGGGCCAGGAAGAGGTAAAGAATCCGCACGGACGTGTGCAAAGACAGGTTCTTCTGGCAGCGGCTGCAGCGGGGTCCCGGCCGGCCTGTCGGGGACAGAAGGAGGCCAGTGACTGAGGCTGCCGCTGAGAGGCCCGCTCTGTGCTCCTGCACTGGCCTCTCTCCTCTCATTTCGTTTCACGCTCTAGATTAGGGGTGTCGAACTCAATCAGAGAAGGGGCCAAAATCTAAAATCCAGCCTAAATCGCGGGCCGAATGGTTTACTGAACAGTCATAAACTGTCATTGTGATGGAAACACAGCGGAGTGCAGTGATGACAGCGCGGTGCGGGCCACATTGCAAGGCCTGGCGGGACGGATTTGGCCCTCGGGCCTTGTGTTTGACACATGTGCTCTAGATCCTCCTTCTCTACCATCTCACCGCCTCCCCTCGAGGCCCCAGAGCTTATAGGTATTGAAGAGGCCAGAGCCAGGGTCTTCACAGCACACCCACCCTGCTGTCCCTCTGTGGCGTCACCATGCAGCCTTGCTATGGGCAAACACGTCTTCCCAATATGTTAGCCTTGCTGGGCAGCCAACACACATTTCACCGCTGCGTGGCCAACCCATCCTGGTTGGCCTAGACAGTGGTCGGCATACTCATTAGTCAATAGAGCCAAATATCAACAGTACAACGACTGAAATTTCTTTTGAGAGTCAAACTTTTGAAACTTAAACTTCTTCTAATGCCACTTCTTCAAAATAGACTCGCCCAGGCCGTGGTATTTTGTGGAAGAGCCATGCTCAAGGGGCCAAAGAGCCGCAGTTTGCCGACCACGGGCCTAGGACTTGCCTGCTTTCAGCACTGAGAGCCTCATGTCACAGGAACTCCTCCATAGGGGGCGCACCAGGGTGGTTTGCCAAGACTGAAAAAAAGTCACAGGCCCTGGGCACCCCTCTCCGTCCCAGGCAAACCAGAAGGTAGCGCACCAGTCCCCAAACGAAACATCAAGAGTAACCAGCAATTCTCACGGAAACCAAATGAGTTGTCCTGGTCTGCGAGGTGGTCCCTGGCACAGAGGAAGGAGAGAACTGGGTATTCCTGCCCGCCCTGGCAGGTGGCCAGGGAGAAGGCAGTGACGCTCCCGCTGAGAAATCTCTAGGGTTTGTTCCATTTCAGCTGCACGTTAAAAATACCAGGAACAGTTTAAAAATCCTGGTGCCTCGTTCACACTCCTGGCCAAAAGGCTCCAGCATTTCCGAGGCCTGGCCTCGGGCACCCCGGGGTGATTACAGCTTATATACAGCCCATGCTGGGAGGAGCTGCTCCCATCTACACCAGAACCCACCAAGAAGAGCTCCAGGTGACAACGCAGAGCCAAATGCCACGCTGGGTCCTGTGGTTCTGAGGACGGGCTACGTGGCTGGCAGGGGATACAATGACAGGGACGGCTCCATGCCACCCGAAAGGCAGGCCCTGGGGAAATGGCAGAGGTCCCCGACAGGTCTCACTGGGAGCCCTGGAGACAGATGGCACTTGTGTCAAACTCCACGCTACTCTGCCTTTTCACCGCTGAGGAAGCGAGGGGAGGAGGACAGCCGGGGTTTGGGAGCCATGGAGAGAGGTGAGTGCCCAGCCTGGGGAGTGGAACCAGGAGGGGCTCTCAGCACAGAGAACAGGACAGAGGGCAGCCCCCAGGGCCCTTACCCTCCTGTGTGCACGGGAAGGACGGCATGTCCTCGTCACCAGCCAGCTCCTCTTCTGAAACACACAGCGCATCTCCGTCGCCACCAGCAGACCTCACTGCAATGGAGCCAAGTGCAGTCAGATGCCAGGCGGGACCTCGAGCCTCCCCACCCACCCCTCTCCAGATGCCCCATTCATTAACAGTCCCCAACCCCTGTCCAACCTTCCACCCCCACACACAGACCACACACACAGACAAAACACACACACACACACACACACACACACACACACACGCCTGGACCCAAGTTGGCCCACTTGAGCTCCAGGTGATCCAGTGGTAAGCAGAGAAAAGAGGGCTAAAGGTAAGAACTGAGTGGCTGAGAACCTGGGATGTCCCACACAGCCACGCAAGACTCCATGATCTCCCATAAGGTGGAAAGGACATGTGGGCCAGTTCAGCTTCCTACACTCTATGCACCTTGCTCAACCCCCTTTCAGTGAAGTGAAAAGAAACCAGACCCAGTTACTTGATCTGGCTCAGTGTCCTTCCATTCAAGCACATGGTGACTGAAGCAGGTGTGTCCCCCCACCACCAACCTCCTGCCCTCGTGGCCCTTTTTTTTTTCAAGGAGCACTAGCTGGGCTGAGACTCAGAATCTTCCACCACAGGTAAGGGTGCTGAACAGTCAGTGGGCGACCAATCAGAAAAGACCAGCCAACCAATCAGGAAAGACCGGGGCTAAAACAAACAAACAAAAGCAACCAGAATGGCAGTGGCAGGGTGACAGGGCCCCGGGCAGCACCTTCTAGGGTTGGGTTTATGCTGGGGTCTTTGGTCCAACCACCCCCTCTGCCACTCACAGCCTGGTCTCCTCCTGCACCCGACTCCAGGTTCCTGACATCCAGCTTCTGCATTTGTTGATCCATCTAGTTTCAGCTCCTAATTTGAAATTTCTTTTGGGGTTGGGGGTGGGGGTGGGGCTTGGTCCTTGGGATTTCCCTGTTCCCTTTCACTTTTAGCTCTGCACTGGGCAATTTGCCTGTGGTTATCTGGTACCTAAACTCCACAGTCCCAGAATATTTTAGGCCAGGAACAGCAGAAGCAGAAGTTATAAGTTTGGCTTTTTTTTGTTTCATTTCTTAATGCCATGAAGGGCTGGGTCTTGCCTCGAGGCCATCTTCACAACAATCCTATAAACTTGGTCATTAAGTTACCACTTTTAGAGACAAAAAGAGTGAGGTTGAGAGAAGTTAAGAATATTGCTTAAGACTATGTCATGAACTTAGAAATCGTTGCTACCAAACAGACCATCTCCTCAAAGTAATAAGCCAAGATTCTGCAAATGCTGGGTAGGAATGAAGGGGGGCCCACGACTGAGGGGGTGTGGAGCCTCACGGGCTCCGACAAAGACCTGGAAACAGCCTCAGTAGCACCCGTGGCCTCATTCCCCAAATGCTGTGCCCTTGCGATCAAAGCTGGCACCAAGAGGTGAAGCGGGCAAGGAACCTGGGTGAGTGAAAGCACCCAGAATGGGCTCGTAGGGGCGGAGTGCTGGGTGACCCTACGTTCAAGACGCCACCACCATCACCACGAATGCCTCTGCTTTGTCTCCCAGGCCACAGCTTGTATGTCGCTTCCTCAGCAGTCTCCCTGAGCTCCCGGGCTGGAGTGTGTCTTGTTAAATGTATTTCCACAGGCTTTGCGTTTTCCCTTTGAAGAATGCAGTACACCTTTTATTACTTATCCAACAGCTCTCTTCCCCAGTGTTTAAAATCTGAGGGCAGCCCTAGCTGGTTTGGCTCTGTGAATAGAGTGTCGACCTGTGGACTGAAGGATCACCGGTTCGATTCCTCTCAGGGGCACATGCCCAGGTTTTGGGCTCAATCTCCAGTGTGTGTGTGGGAGATGGGGGAAGAGGGGGAGGAAGGTGGGGAGAGACACAGCATGCAGGAGGCAGCCAATCAATGATTTTCTCTGATCATTGGTGTTTCTATCTCTCTCTCCCTCTCCCTTCCTCCCTGAAATCAATTAAAAAAATATTTTTTAAAAAGTTCATGAGGCATAAAAAATCTGAGGGCAAGGAATGTATCTGTCTTGTCTACCTTTACTAAAGCCCCTTGCACAGGAGTTAGCACAGAGAAATGCCCAACAAACACAATTTAGAAGGAATCTATGAATGATTTTTATTACGTTTTGGAAGTGGGTCTATGCCTGCATATGGATCATTGAGGAGCTGGAGACCAGCATCGGGGCCCCTCCCTCAGAGAATCTGTGTTAATTGGAGGGAGGGTGGAGACCTGGGCTCACATCCATTATCCCATTTTATCCCTACAACTAGCCTGATAGGTAGGGATAAATTATTCTCCCAATCTTACAGGCAAGGAAGCTGAGTTGGGGGGAGGGTTAACTTTTAACACCTGGCTAAAGTCACAGAGCCAGCTACCGTGTTTCCCCGAAAATAATACATCCTCCGAAAATAAGACCTAGTGCATGGGAAGATAAGACATCCTCTGAAAATAAGACCTAGCGTAACTTTGGGGGAAAAAATTAATTTAAGACACTGTCTTATTTTTGGGGAAACAGGTAGTAGCAAAGCCTCCTGAATCCAGGTCCAGTTTTCCTCTTCACAATAACAGTGTCCAGCTAGCCTCTCTGTGATAGAGTTAGTGCATTCTTGTGTGTGTGCATATGTGTGTGTGTGTGTGTGTGTATGCACTTTGGAGGGGGGTATGTACAATGGCAGAAGGAAGCCTGACATGGTGGACATGACTGATCCCTTTATACTGGGTGGGAAAAAGTAGGTTTATAGTTGTGAGTACACCAAACACAGACTTTTTCCTTGTGTTATTATTTTTTAACCAAAGGCCCAATGCACGAAATTCGTGCAAAAGTAGGCCTTCCTTCCCCTAGCTGCTGGCACCCGCCTCCCTCTGGCACCCAGGACCCAGGCTTCCCTCGCAGCCCTGGCTTTGTCTGGAAGGATGTCTGGTCTAATTAGCATACTATGCTTTTATTATTATAGATTTTTATTGAATTTATTGGAGTGACACTAATCTGAAATAATATATGCACCCCTATCTTCATTGTAGCATTATTTACAATAGCCAAGATTTGTAAGCAGCCCAAGTACCCATCAGTATGTGAGTGGATAAAAAGCGGTGGTGCATTTACATAATGGAATACTACTCAGCCATAAAAAAAGAAGGCAAGCTTATCTTTTTCGACAGTACAGATAGACCTGGAAAGCACTAGGCTAAGTGACATAAGCCAGTCACATCAAGATTTCACCACATGATTTCACTTAATGAACACAATAAACTAACAAACAAAATAGAAACAGACTCAGAGACACAGAGAGCAGCAGACTGACAGATGTCCGAGGGGAGAGGTTTGGGTGAAAAAGGTGAAGGAATTAAGCAAAAGAACAACAACAACTTATGGACACAGACAACAGCATGGTGATTACCAGAATGAAAGAGGAGTTGGGTGAGGAGGGTAGGAGAGGGTAAAAGGGGGGTGAATGGTGATAAAAGGAGACTTTACTTGGAATGCTGAATAAACCATACAAAATACAGACAATGCATTATAGAACTGTGCACCTGAAACTATGTAAAGGTATTCACCAGTGCCTTGTGTTATTATTAGTTATTAATTATTGTATTATCTGTTTGTATTGGAACTGTAACCCTACTTTTGCCCACCCCTGTATATGTATTCCGAGAGCAACCTTCTCGGCCCTGCTTTGTGTCTTAGGCTGCTATCCATCGTCATCTGCCAACCATTGCAGGCGTCTTCAAACTACGGCCCGAGGGCCACATGCGGCCCGCAGAGGAGTCTGATCCGGCTCGCCAGGTTTTTTGGGCAGTGAGCGCAGCCGAGGTGTTACAGTAGGAATTAGTAGTTCATATAGTCCGGTCCTCCAGCTCTCTGAGGGACCGTGATCTGGCCTGCACTTTAAAAAGTTTGAGGACCCCTGGTTCAGAGGATACCTGCCCAGGAGGGTACCAGGATTGCCTCGCCTTTCCCATAACCTGGGGGCTCAGGTGGGGCCCCCTAGGAACCCTGGGTGCTTTCTGTGCTCTGTCTGACCAAATCCTCGGGCTCTCTCATCATCCCCCAATGGTCTCAGCTAGAACAACGCTTCGGCGGTCAGACTTACCGGCCATCTCCGGCCCCCTCCGGGAGGTATTCCTTTCACTCCTTGGAGCAGAAATGCCTTCTAGGCCGTCCTGCCTCGTTGCTCATTCCTCCCCACCCTTGGTGGTGCTCCTCTGCCCTCCCTCGTGACTAGGCCTCCTCCCTGCTCTGGCTCCGGGACTAATGTCATCACTTCACTGTTTATAGCCTTTGCAAGGAATCTGGGAAGACTTAAATCAAGCAAGGCTGACACCGAGCCTTCAGCAAGCACCCCCTTGAAAAGCACACAGCTTTGTTATAACTTTGCTCTCCCTTCGAGAGCCCCCCCCCCCCAAATTGGCAATCATTAGCAAGGGGGAGTAAAAAAGGCCCCGTCCGGTACTTCGCAGAGCAACCCACGGAAAGGGAAGTGACAGCTGCCAGGGTGGATCCCAGCTCTCCCTACATGAAGGGTTCACAAGGATTTGGCCCTGTTTCCTCTGCTCATGTCTCAGCTCCTTAACTCACCCCCTCCCAACCCCCAAGGAGCTCTCTCCTCTTTCTAATCCTTTGGACTTCCTGTTCGCCAGGGCTGAGCCTCCGGCCTTGGGGACCCCTAACTTACCTATGTCCGGAATGTTATAGCAACTCTCCAGTTTCGCCTTGTTTGCTTTCGTGAGAACACGATCCAAAGCAATTTGTGAGGCTTTTATAAGCCAAGCTCTTTGCAAGCCTGGGCTCATTACATGCACATTACCCCCAGATTGTTCCGGTCAGAGGGTGGAGGGAGAAACAGACATAAAGGACTGAGGCAAAGCGTGCCTTGAGGACAGAGTCTATGATTGATTAGAGGATGCTTGATTAGACAGGAATCTGTTCTCTCCCGCTTGTGCTGGGCCGAGCAGGCTTGACAGAGACAGGAAAAGAATGTTCCTCCCCTTTCCAGCTCCCATGCCTGCCCCTGCCCATGCCTCTTGGGGTGATCTGACTTCGTGTTTGGCTCTCCCAGTTTTCTGGAGTGTTTTCAGAGGTAGGGAGTGTGGATAAAAAAGGGGCCACATGCTAAACTGGCAAGCTCAGGAGAAGCCTTAAAAACTCAGAGACCAGAAGTAACTGGCACTAGCTGGTTTGGCTCAGTGGATAGAGCATCAGCCTGCGGACTGAAGGGTCCAGGGGTTTGACTCCAGTCAGTACCTCGGTGGCGGGCTCCTCCCTGGCCCGGGCCCTGGTCGGGGCATGTACGGGAGGCGACCAATTGATGTGTTTCTCTCACATTGACATTTCTCTCTCTTTAAAGATCAAAGGAAAAATACCCTCAAGTGAGGAATTAAAAAAAAAAAAAGTAATTGCATAGGATGATCTGAACATAATAATTGAAATATGGTAGCACTCATACTTGGGTAAAAACTGCTGTTTGAATTTTAACCTTGCTATCTGACTTCTACCTTCAATTGCTTGCTTAAACAATAGGGTAGTTGCAGGAGATTGACTCCCACTGACTCAGTAGCTTCAGGGGTAGAAACTGTAGATAACCTTTAGTTCTGCTTTTGTATTATGGGCAAGATAGGGCCACATTCCAATGTCAAGCAGGGTGTGACTGGGAACCAACCCTGCGGGCCGTCCCCAGTCTTTAGAATTTAGTCCTGAGGGGCCAATCAGGGTTAGCCGAGGCAGTGACATCACCGACCTGAGTAAAACCCCTGGACTAGGCGATATTCGCTCTCTTCCCCGCCATGCTGCCGGCATGAGTGGGACAGCCCATGCTAGCATAGAGATGGCTCTTTTGTTTATTGCATCGGACTCGGCTCCCTGGTGGTCCTTGGGGATCATGACTGGAATCCCCAGCCAGGACCATGAGGGACCCCCATTCCGGAGAGCCTGACTGGCCGCGGTAGGTGTGTGTTTGTCTGTGTTTTTGTGTGAGCGCTCTGGAGGGACTGCCCCTCCATCAGGGCTCTTACCTGGGTGTTTACCGGCTGCTGCGTCAGCCATGGTTTGAGTCCAGATTCGAATCTGTAATAAATTCTAGCATGCTTAATCAAATTGGCTCCGGTGGTCCATCTCTTGGGGACTCGCTTCGTAACAAAAATGCCCAACTAAAAGCGAGTATGGCAGGTGGTCACATCCTCGGTCTGTAGCTTCCTTCTCAAAGGTCAATCTCTACCTTAGTGAACCCGCCTATTGTCTTTTTGCATCTAAGGTAACATACACTTGGGATGTAAAAGTGAACCCTTTTTTTCTGGATCCCTCAGGACACAGCCAGCCCCAGGGCAGAGACCACAGGACCCTCCTGGTTATCTTGTTCCCCACTTACCATTCCTATCGCTGTAAATGAACTATTCGCACCCACCAATGTAGAAGAAGTAGGTGTCTCTCTTTACCCAATCTCAGAGATTCCTCCCTAAACTACCACCAGTGAATTTCATGTAACTCCCTTATGTTTCTTCCTTGGACTATAAGCTATAAAGCGGGAGCATTTTTCTCAATCTGTTGAGATTTTGCTTCCTAGCAATTGTCATCAGTTTGGCTCCAATAAACTCATGAACACTCTCTACAGGTTTGGATCTTCCTTATGTCGAGGGGCGTGGGAACCTGTAAGTCACAGAACCCACCTGTCATGTTACAAAGTCTCAGAGAGGTCAGGGACCTGTCCGCCAGCGAGTGGTTCGTAAATGTCTGAAGCAAGATGCAGACACACATACAGAGTGCTTGCAGAATTGCACATGCCCAACTCAGACAGGCCAGAGCCGGGCAAAGCCCTTCCCACCAGGCCTGGCATCTGTTTACATGTCTGGCCTCCCACAGTTGGTCATCTCCTTGAGGTCAGGAAGTCTTCCCTCCGCACGGGGCTGGCCACAGAGCGGGTGTTCCAAACAGATGGGCTTACTGGCCCTTTGAGAAGGCCTGCATCCTTAGTTAATTATCAACTTCTGGTGTTTCCATTAAGGGCCAATTCTTATTCAAATATAAAGATAAATACTTATAATGTGTTTTAAAGATGGCTTATTCTTAGAGAGTTCTCCATGGCTAAGGAGTGTTGGGATGTACTGATGCATTGAGATGCAAAGGCTTAGAGCAGTAGAGGTTTAAATTAAGCCCTGGTCAGTGTGACTCAGTTGGTTGAGCATCATCCTATGCGCTAAGAGGTTGCCAGTTCGATTCCCGGTCAAGGCACATGCCCAAGTTGTGATTTTGATCCCTAGTAGGCAGCGTGCAGGAGGCAACAGATGTCTTTCTCTCTCTCTCTCTTTCTCTCCCTTCCTTTCTCTCTAAAATCAAGAAAAACATGTTTTGCTTTTTTTTTTTTTTTTTTTTTAATTTTTAAAAATGAGCACCAGGGGCCTAATGTTTACACTGAAAAGGAATAAATGGGGGATGGGGTGGGGGAGGTGAAGCAAACTTTAGGATCTGCTTCTCCTCCCTTTCTCAGAACTAGAGCAAGGGACACAATACTCCTCTCCTACAGCTCAAAGGCCTCCTCTGTGTTGTAGTATTTGTTTGCTGTGTGTTCTTGTTGTTTTTTGGAGGGAGGGAGGGTTTCATTAGTGTCCTAGTTAATTATCTTAGAATACCCCTGGTGTTTTTATGGCCCTCCAAAATAAGGCCCTGGTCCTTCCCAGTGCCCCACATAAATTGTCCACGGGTAACAGAGGACTTCTGACCCGCTGGACAGTGAGGGGCGCCTGGGCTTCACACATTAGGGGTGGCCAGGTGTGTGGAGAAGTCGCTGCATTGCAGGCCACGGGTGTCGAAGAGAGGCTATTGCCTTTTGTCTGTTGCCTTTTGTCTCTGTCTCTGTCTGTGTCTGTGTCTCTGACTCTCATTCTTCCTTTTTTCATTTTGCCGATCCCAGATTAAGACTCTTGTGACAGGAGGAAGGAGCTTGGGCAAGGACACCAGGGAAGCCTGGACTTTGGGACAGCCCCTTTCTTGGGACAAAGTGAGGACAAGCTTTGGACAGCTTGCTGCTCTGAGTAGCAAATACCTAAGATCCTACCAGCCAGCTTCCGCCTCCCTGCTCCACTGGCCTCAAGAGGTGTCACGGGGAGCATCCTGGTCCCTGCACTAAAGAAGCCAGGCCCACGAAGTACCTGCCACCGACACAGCCAGGCCCCACTCTTCATCTAGCAATTCCTACCCCAATCATAGGCAGCGTCTTTAAAAAAAAAAAAATCAATCAATAAAACCGCCTCCGGAGCCAGCGTTGTACGCTCAGACTCAAAAAGCAGCGGCAACCGCTGGGGATGTGAAAGAGCCTCTGTTCCTCTCACACGAAGGTCATGCCATCCAACTCAAACACCGGGACGGCTGCAAGAGGAACTCCTCAGTCCTCAGGCCGCCGCTCCCCGAGCCACGTGGAAGGCCAGAGGGACGGTGCATGGGTTGGCACACAGCGCGGCGTGACTGCTGACTCGGCGGGGGTTGAGCTGGGTTCACCTCTCCTTCGGGAAAAGGGCTGGGACACGCCAACCGACTGCTAACTCAACTGCGGTCGGCGACGCCAGCTCTCTCTCGGTTGACCAAAACCGTGGCCTTCATTCACTCCTCAGCCTTCCTGCCATCTTCCCGCGGAGTCAGCAAAGCGGGCAGAGATTCGAGGAACTGAATAAAAGGTCTTTCTCTGGGAACTTCAAGGAACATGTTTGGATGATTATCTTCTACTGAGTTCACAGAGTGGGTTTTCAAAAACAGCCAATTGGGTCTGTGAAACTAAAGATGGGAGAGCCTTCTCAGGAGCCAATGCTATATTTAAAACTGCAGAATAGCTATGGTCTAAGGCTGCAGAATGCTATAATTAAGGTTGCGGAATTGTTTTCATTAGAACCCTCCTGCTATTACCCTCCCCAGAGGCTTCCTTTGTGCGTGCATCTATACTGGGACGGGAATCGGTCTGCCCGCTGGGCCTCTAACGCGTCTGGTCCTTCCTTTTCAAATTCTCCTGCTCAACAAGTTGTCGGGATCTGCTTCCCTGGAACACTGGTCTCCTTTCTGCTCCTTCACCCCCTAAGCTCCACATCTGATGACCTGGGACAGGCATTTCCTCGCCCCTCTCCCCCCCATCTCTGTCTGCACCCGGGCCAGCCCACGGCCTCCCGCTGAGTGCTGCCTTCCACTTGCTGTGTTCCTGGTAACCACAGAGTTTGTGGGCACATTCCCCCTCCGTCCCAACTGACTTTCCTCCCCTTCCCTGCCCCCTGTATTCCTAACTGCAGCACTCGTGGCATTTGGGTGGCACAGTTCTTCACAAGACAGGATATTCCCACACCACGCAGGCAGTTGATGCCCAGCCCCGCAACTGCCAGTGGCAATCCTTGGCCCCTGTGATAACTCCAAGTGGCCACCCCATGACTAAGTGCTCATTCAAGGGGTAGTGTGGCCTCTAGTTGAGAAGAGACCCCAGGCTATTCACTCAGTGCAACAGATCCCAACCCTTCCCCATCGCAGACACACTGGTCTCTGTGCAGAGAGCAAATCCTCCCCCTCCCCCCACCGCCACCGCCCCCCAAACCTTCTAATCTGTGGGATGGGAGGGTGGGAGGAGTCTTGATGTCTATGCTCACCACTTGAGGTTCATGCTCTCTCTCATATAGGGGCTTCCCTTCCCTTCTCTGAGCTCCATGTGCGAACACAATGGGAATGCCACCTACTTGACGGAGCTGTGGGAAAAGCTGATGAGGTGATAAGACGCAAAGTGCCTGCCACACAGTAAATACTTGGGAAATGGTAGGAAGGGAAATGATACTTGGAAAATGATCTCAGGATCATTCCGTCCTCCTGGAATTGCTGCCATCATTCGTCTCCCTTTCCCAAGACCTGTCACGTTCAGGACCAATTTCCAACTTTGAACAAACCCGTTTTCTAAATCGCATCCTGCAGAACACTAGTTCCAAAATACTCTTCCTGAAAAGGGTTCTTGGATCAAGTACATCTGGAAAATGCTGCATACTCTTTCACCATCTCAGAAACTCACAGCAGTACACTAACATGGTCCTTCAAAAAAAAAATAAGCCCATTTCAATCTTTATCTAATTCGATGTTTCTCAGACTTACTTGACCATAGAGCTTCCTGCCATTCTTTAAAACAGTGATCTATGAAATCCCATGGAAATGGTACTCAGAGGTACACCTCCTGAATACAGGAAACACTGTTCTGGATAATGCCTCGCCTGGGCTGGATTATGTCATCATCCTGTCTCCCACCCTCATCTTTAATGGAGCAATGTTATGTTGAATGCCTCTGGACCCGAGGTCTCCTGACCTGGAGTCTATAAGTCTGTAGGTTCAGTGGCCGCAGCTCAGCCTGACCACCCTCTGAAGTGCGGGGCTGGGCATCAACTGCCTGCCCCATCTCAGCACCTTTCTCCTGCCTCTCCCGCTGCTTTTCCTGACCCGAGCTTCACTAAGCCCTTACAGGCTGCACCTCAGCCAGGCTAGCAGCCAAGCCCCCAGGATTAGCTTCAGCTCCCCTGAGCCTTAGGCTTCTTGTCCTGCCCCTGTGCCTGGCTCTCCTCAGCCCGTGCTCTGTGCTGGGAAAACCCAGTCTGGGGAAAGCATGTCAGAGCGTGGTGTGGGTTTGGCCTCAGCCAAGTGCTGCCATCTGGATCCTCCCTCCACATTCCTCCTCTTCTCAGCCCACCCCATTCTCCAAAGATGAGCTCACCTCCTCCCTTCCTCAAAAGACCAAAACTGTTAGGTTTAAACTCTCCCCCTTCCCCTAACTCCCTCCAGCTGTTTCGCTTCAAACCCAGTGCAGGCAAAGGTGTGTGGGAACGGGCCCTCTGTAACGTGGAGCCCAGCGTGGCACTCATCCCCACAATTGGAATGAGCACGCGCTTTGACTCAACAATCCCCCTTCTAAGAATTTCCTCCCCTCAGGGAATACATATTCAAACAGGCTTAGATGGATGTATCAAAATTATCTCTAGAGGCCACGATACACCTGAGAAAAAATGTAAGTAACTCGGAAGCCCATTGATAAAGGATTGGTTAAATAAATTGTTGTAAAGTTGTGCTATGGAATAGTATGCAACCATTGAAAAATATAAAGCAGCCTCATATTTATTGCCCAGGAAAGACACCTATGTTCTATTGCTAAATTTAAAAAAATATATTTTTATTGATTTCAGAGAGGGAGAAATAGAAACATCAATGATGAAAATAATGGATGGGCTGCTTCCTGCACGTCCCCTACTGGGAATCGAGCTCAAAACCGAGCATGTGCCCCTGACCAGAAATCAAACTGTGACCTTCTGGTTCATAGGTTGATGTTCAACCACTGAACCACACAGCTGGGCAATTAACTGATTTTCTTAAGAGTGAATGTCTAGTCTCTGCTTGAGGGTAGGGACTATCCTGGTTTGCCTTTAAACTTGCATGCTTCCTTCCCAAAAGCAGGTACTCAGTACATTTTTGTTGACTGAAAAATGTGAGACAACATCCCAGAATAACCAGTATGTTAGCTTGGATTCAGGTGGCTATACAGGGATCTCATCTGAGTCTTGAAAGAGGTGTCTGCAGGTGTGCATCTGGAGATGTTCAGACACTGTTGGAAAGATGACTGGAGCTCAAAGAGGTAAATCTGGTACCATCAGCCTATTCCCATGGCAAAGCTATGAAATTGGGCAAGACTGTTCAAAGAATGGCTGCCCAGTAAGAACCAAGGAGTTCATAGATGAACCAGACACATCCAGCAAAGGAGGAGATACAGTCCCAAACTGCCTCTCTTAGGACACTTAACCACATTTAGTCTTTTTTATTTTAATGATTTGGACACAAATCTTAAGTGTCCTAGCAAAGGGTAAGCTCCTTGAGAGAAAGAGCAATGACTGAGCTCTTCTTTATATCTTTCTTGGACATTAAAAATACATGAACATACAAACCCTGGCATTTAGCAGTTGGTCAATGAATGTGTGTTACATAGAAGCATGAACCTTCACTGCATATCTACATTAGAGTCTGGGGATACCATGGATTCCAGCCCGGTGGAAGACTCAGATGTACCCTCTGAACGAATGAGGTGGACACTTCCTATGTGCCAGGCTCTGTGCAGGACTGAGGCAGGAAAGAGGCAGGCAGAGACCCCATGCTCATGAAACTCACATGCTTATACTACACTGTGGGCTTTATAGTTCTAAATTGTGTGTGTGTGTGTGTGTGTGTGTGTGCCCTCACAGAAGGAAAAACAATAGAGTAGAACATTAGCTAGAAAGAACCTCAAAGATCAGCCAGTCTACTTGCAAATAAGGAGACTGGAGGGCAGGGAGTATCAATGACTTCATCGTAGTTATAAAGCGAGTCTATGACAGAGCTAGGCCTAACCACAGGCTTCAGCAGTGCCACACACACACACACACTCACACACTTGCTAAATTAAGCATAATTCGCATGGCAGTGTAGATACGACTGGCACAGTCTCTCATGTTCCTGTAGTTGCCAGTGTTAACACCCAGCACAGCTGCCTGTGCATGAAAACTGCCAAGCTATCCACCAACATCTACTGAGAGAAATAATTCCTTTTCCTCTCTCTCCAAAATTAGCCATGGGTGTGAGTCTTCAGTGATTAAAATTACCCCAGTTGGATGACAAGGTGACCAACTGTGTGTGTGTGTGTGGTGTGTGTGTGTGTGTGTGTCTGAGACTTTGAAGCTGATCTCCAACATCTAAGCTCCTCCCCCCCTCCTGATTTGGGCCATTGGGTGGGTCTTTACATTTGTGCCACATCAGCTCCTTCTCTTCTAGTCTCAGGCTCCTTCTAGCGCCCCAAGGCCTGGCGATGGAGGTCAGGCTTCCAAAGAGGATGCAGTCTGCCCACTCATGAGAGGATAAAACCTCCCCTCACTGAGCTGCGAGTGGATTTTCCTGGGATCACACTGCTGTCTTTCACCGCCGCTTCCTCCCCCTGCCTGTCCTTTGCCCACAGGGAGTGGGTTCTCTCCCTGATTCGTGGGGAGGGGCTGTTCCTCCCCAGCTTGGGGAACAGTGGGCGTGTCTCTGCCCGGTCCATGGCAGCTGAGGACACGTCTCCTGAGGGCAACGAGTGGCGCATGCAGCAGGCCTGCTTCCAGCCTGCTCTCTGTCCAGCCATCTCTGCTGCCCAAGTGGTTGGTACTCAGGCCCAGAGCTGCTCCTGGGCTGAGTCACGGGCATCAGGGACACCCAGGAGACCAGACCCAGAGAGAAACACTGAACGCAGGGCCAGGCTGTGTCTGCGGCTCCTATAGCTGGGAGGGCTCCTGTCACAGCACGCTCTCATCAGAGCTGTGAAAACAACCCCACAGGTGGCCCTTCCTGGCTCCGACAAGTCAGAGGGAAGCTCCGAGGTGGGCTCATCCCAAGGGGCTGGAGGCAGCTGTGTGGCCTTCAGGCGTGAGAGGGGCCACACCTGGGGCCAGGTACCAGCTTGCATCTGCCTGGGGGGCCTGGCGGGCAGGCGGGCGGGCAGGCAGGCAGGCAAGCAGGCAGGAGGGGCCTCGGGGTGGAAACAGCTTGGCTGGCAGAGGCAGCCCTGGCCCCCCGCCACTGGTGGCAGGGTTCCTCAGAGAACGTGTTTTCTTGTTTAAGAACCATCTCCGCCAACTCCCCTCTCCCCCCCAAAAAACATCACATCACTGTGTTTGGCTCTGAGTGGGGGCGGTAAATCTTTGTCAACAGCTGTCCTTCTCGGGTCCGAGCGGCCCTGGTGGAGCCTGGGAAGCAGGGCCCCGGGGAAGGGCTGCTCTGGAAGCGGCTGCTCTGCTCTGCTGGGCACTTTACTTTTTCCATGTGGGTGAAAAAAAATTCCTGATTTTTCACACTCCGCAAAGGCCAAATATTTGCTGTCTGCCCTGCCTTTTCCACCTCAGGCGGGCGGAGGTGGCGGCAATGCCTGGCTCCCGGAGAGGATGAGGGAAGCCCCTGCAGGGCGCGTGCGAGAGGCATCACCCCTCAGCTTCCCCCAAAGCTCTGCAGCCCGGTCCCCGGTCTGTGATGGGAGGTCACAGGCAGGTTTCCTGGAGACGGGAGGAGACACAGGAGAGCTGCCCGAAGGCCTTCGTGGGCAGGAATCGGGTCCCTCGTGGGGAGGCTCTTGGTTGAGAGCGGAAATGGGAGGTGAGAGGGGCAGGCATTGGACTTCTTTCTGGGACTCCCAGCCTCCAGGCCAGCAGGACCCCGGTAGCTGATAACATGACTGATTTCATGTGATCCTCCTCAGGAACCTCCTCTAAATATTGGCAGGCCAGCTCCTTTCTCCTCCACACAGAGAAGAAGCGCCTTGCTGAGTTTCCGAAAGCTGGGGCATGTGTTTCTGACTCCCTCTTCTGTGGGAGCCGGGTGTCTCCTCCACTGAAGGGGATGTCGGCCCAGCCAAACCACGCTGAGAATGTGCAGCATCTCAGCATCCTCATTAAGGCTGAGAGCAGCGTGGGCTCTGGGCCTGGGGGGACATGTGGTGTAAGACCTTCCCGAAGGCTTCTGGGTAATGACCTGCCCCCTGTGGCTGACAGAAGAGTGTATTGCTCCTGGGTGAGGTTCCTCCTTGCTGCCACTCAAACTCCCTGGGGTTGATTATAACTTGCCTCATTGCCAACTGCCCAAGACATGGTGAGGCCATTGGGAAGGACAGAGGGACCAGAGGCCACAAGGAAGGAAGGAAGCTCTCGGGCCTGGAAGTCAGCAGCCCCGGCTCTACTCCCCCTGCCCCGCTGTGAATCGTAAGCAAGTCCTCACTCCTGTCCATAGGACCAGCGACATTATTTTCTGGGCTCAGGGCAAAAAGAAAGTATGGGGGTCCCTTGTTAAAAAAAAAAAAAAAAAAAAAAAAAAAAAAATATATATATATATATATATATATATATATATATATATATAGAGAGAGAGAGAGAGAGAGAGAGAGAGAATTTCAAGACAGTGACAGCAGCGCATTAACCCAGGACAAGGCCTTCCAAACCCAGGGCCTGGTAGGGATGCACAGGTTGTGTACCTGCGAAGCTGGTCCCACCTGATTGGACCTCAGTTTCCTCAACTACGGAGACTGTATTCAAGCAGAGAAGCCTCAGACCTCTACATGTTAAAGAGACCAACCGCCGCTTCTTCAGCACGGCCTGAGGGTGTAGTGTCAAGCCCTGAGGGTGTAGAGGAGGATCACAGGCAGAGAGTTCTCACTGCTAGGAGCACAGGCATCTGCGCTGGGTGCGATGGGAGGATGAATGAAAAACGGGAGACAGCACGAAGCAACACTGACGGTTCCCTGTCCCTTAGTAGCCTGCTTCTCCCTGAGCCTGAAGACCAAGCGCTTTCCCAGGTCCTGGGAAAGCTAGGCACCTGGAACCAAAGATGGTCCTTGTTTCCATTCCAAAAACTGGCGGGAAAGGCCACCCTCTGATGACCCACAGCCCTGGGCACAGCTCAGGCCCAGACCGCTTATCTTCTCTAGCTGCTTGGTTCCCAGGAGGTCAGAGGGCAGGACAGGGCAGCCAGGGTTCGGGTTGGGACTCCCACAGGGCTCTCTGAAGAAGGGGTTGGAACTGGGGAGGAGAGCCCTGGCCTAGCGCAGGACAGAGGCTAGTGGGGCTGCAGGAGCCCCCGAGATGGATGGACCTCCTGGGGGAGGGCTTTGCACTGCTAGAGGCTGGAGACTGGGGACATCTTCATGCGCTGCCCGTTAAAGAGATCAGGAACCTCTTTGGAATTTAAAACCGTTTTGTTTTTTTTTTAGGGCTAGAGCCATGAACGGGACAGGGCTGCCTGAACTTTCTCCATGTTCTTCTCCCCTTCCTCTGGATGGCTGTCCTCCCAGTGCCTTCCGCAAGAGGGTTGGGGACTCCCCCCACACACCCCCAGCCACGCCTGGGCGCGGTGGGTCCGCAGGATCTCGCCAGGGGACCCGAGCGCACACACCACTTACCTTTCATGGTCCCTGGTGCCGGGGGGCCTCGGAAGGCCCTTGCTACGGGCGGCCCTCGCTGCGGGGGGACCGGGATGGAGCCGGGGGGACCGAGATGAAGCCGGCGGCTCCTCCAGGGGCACCGATCGCGCCCTACGCGCCGCCTGCGGGCGCCGGGCCGGGAGCCGCCGTCCTGCTGGAGCGCGGGGCCGCGGAGGCGGCGCGCCGGGGGGAGGGAGCGCGGGGTCGCAGCCCGGGGCCGCCGCGCCCGCCGCCCATCCCGCCGCCCGCGCGCCCCGCTGGAGGCCGGCGAGCTCTGCGGCGCCCGGTCCCCGCGCGCCCGCCCTCCCTCGCTCCCTCCTCCCTCGTCGTCACTCCTTGGGCCCGGGCCCAGATCAACTTCCTCGGTATTTTCAAAACTGCCGCGGCCAGGCCCCTTTGTGCCGCCGCGGTCCCTGCGCCCGCGCCCCCGGCTCCGGGCACCTCGGGGAGCGCGCAGGGGAGGCGCTTCCAGGATCCTTGGCCGGTGGGGGCCGCCTGGTGGCGCGGGCGGAGTGGACGGTGGTGGTGGCGGCGGCGGCGGCTGGAGTTTCACCCTGGACCGTTTTTCTCCCCCGTAAAGGGCGGAGGGACTGGAAGCTGAGCAAGAAGGATCCCTAGGATGCGGCCCCAGCCCTCGCCTCCCTGGCTTGCCGGGACCGCCCCTAGTTAGCGCTGAAAGTCCCGTGTCCCTAGAAATCCTTCAGTCCCACGCTGACCAGAATGGTTGGTCATTCTAGCTCCGCCACCATTCTAGGTGGGTGAGTTTGGGCAGCCACTTCACTCTCCAAACCTTGGTTTTTTCACCTGAAAGAACGGGCCCCCAGCACTCCCAAATTCTGCGATTTAAAAAAAATATTTTTATTGATGTCAGGGAGAGAGAGAGAGAGAGAGAGAGAGAGAGAGAGAGAGAGAGAGAGAGAGAGATCAATGATGAGATAGAATCATTGATCAGCTGCCTCCTGCATGCCCCACATTGGGGATCCAGCCACAACCTGGGCATGTGCCCTGACCCAAATCCTCCTGGTTCATAGGCTGATGCTCAACCTGTGATTTTGTTGGTGAAGGCATCGCGAGTGTGAAGAATGACCTCTGAGGGATGCTGATCTCCAGCAAGAAATTGTGACTCTTGTCACAGGCTCTGAGATCTTCACACATGTTATTTTTCATTGTTGAAACAAAAAGCATTTAACTCACTGAGCACCTACATGTCCCGAATTCTGCCCCAAGCTCAAGGAGTGCGAGGAACACGTCACGCCAACACTGTCTCCAGGAAGGTGCACCTGGTGAGGGAAGCCAACAGTTAAACAGGAACCGGTGCTGAGTGTGTGAACGCTGTCAGGCAGGATTGGCAGGATTCAGGATCCTTCAGTGAGAGAAAGGACCACAGCCCTTTTCCCCCATCCCCACACCTCCATGCCACTCCTCATATGGCCCTTGGAGTAAAGTAGGTGAGGCCGGAAGGGCAGAGAAACTTTCTCCCACCCGATCAGAAAGCGGGATGCTCAGTTATCCCTAATCTCCCCCACTTCCCAATGACAAGTTTCGGTTCCCAAAGTGCGTCCTCTCCGTTATCTCAACAGAAACTCAAGGCAGCCTTGAGAGAGGGAGCCAGGAACCAGGCTACCACGTTGAGGAGACCTATAGCTTTCCTAGTAAAAGCTGGACCTTTGCCTTAACAAGCCCTATCCATTGTCTCTCTGCATCTAGCTTAACACACCTTTGAAATGCCTCATCTTTCAGACCCCTCAGAAGAATATGCACCCCTGAGAGAGCACCTAATCTTGTTAACTGTCTTCTAATCCAATCCCTGTCTTGCTTCCCCTCTCCCCCTTAATTTAATCTTCCTTACTTCCTTGCTTAATTCCAAATGTATAAAAGGAATAGGAAACTGTCATTCTTCAGAGCATGTGAGGCCTTACTCCTACTTCCCTGAAATTACTGTCAGTTTGGCTCAAATACTAGTAAAGTCATATAAACCCTCTACAGGTTGGACGTTTCTTATGTGGACAGAGAGGGTGATGCCTGTCTGGTAGTCTCCGTGTACTCCAGGGCCCTGAACCTGGGTCCTGAGCCTGCCACGTGAGCCTCAGTCCCCCAGGATCTGAGGTGTTGCTAGGATAGTGCAGATGCAACAGCAAAGAGGAAACATACCGGTGTCTGCTTGCAGGTGGGCCCTGGGTGAGCAGCGTTGGAGCCCAGCCTGTTTTTCCATTGGCTTCCGTTTAGAATAAGCAATAGAATTCCCTGGGGAAGAATCCATCCACATTCTCAATTGGAGACGTTTGTCCAGAGAAGTGTTAAGTTGGCCTTTTTAGGCTCATTCTCTGAACAACGTGATATTTTCACAGTTCTTAAGTTTCTTATCTTTCATAGCTTCCTCCCTGAAATCTCTCCTGTGTCTATAGATTTCCCCTTCACTTTACATTTTCCAAGTATTGGAATTTTTAAACACAGGAGCTCACTTTTATCTGTGGGGGATACATTCCAAGACCCCCAAGTGGATGCCTGGAAACATGGATAGTGCTGAACCTTACATACAGGGTGTCCCCTCAGAAAGCATACACCCTTTAACAGCGGATAGCTCAACTTTGAAAATGAAATGCATTTTAATAATCACTGCCTTTATAATTACTTAAAGTATGTGGATACATTTTTCAGTGATCCAATGTACTATATATTAATTTTTCCTATACATATCTATGTTAAAGTTTAATTTATAAATTAGACACAGCAAAGGATTAATAGCAGTAACTAATAAACAGAACAATGATAACAATGTTTTATCTAATAAAGAGGGAATATGCAAATTGGCCACCATGCCATCACAAAGATGGAGGTGCCCACAGCAGGGGTAGGGGGTGGGGGCTAACACAAGATGACTGTACCCACAGCGGAGGTAGGGTTTCTCTAACACAAGATGTCTGCACCCCCAGCAGAGGCCGAGTTCCTGCAATGAACCTTAACAAGCCTATCTCAGGGATCTGAGGCTGTGTGGCGCTGGCCTGGGACAGGGGACCTGAGGCTGCACACCCCCATCAGGTGGGGCTTGACAGGAGTCCTGAGGCTGTGCCCCTGCCCCAGACCAGGCCAGGGGATCTCAGGCTTCACCACATCCCCTTTCTCCCCCCCCCTCCCCCCAGCAGGGCTTGACGGGGGACCTGAAGCTGTGCCCCCCACCAGACTTGGCTTGATGAGAAATGTCAGGCCATGTCCCCTGCCTGGCAGGGCTTGATGGGGGAATCTCAGGCTGCATCCCCCACCTGGTGGGGCTTGATGAGGGACCTCAAGGCATGCCCCCCACCCTGGCCTGGGCTGGGGAACCTCAGGCCATGCTCCCAGCCTGGTGGGGTTTGATGGGGGATCTCAAGGTGCGCCCCCTGCCCTGACACCAGGCTAAGGGACCTGAGGCTGCAACCCTCGCCCCCCCCCCCCCGCCTGGCGGGGCGTGACAAGGGTGGGGCTGGCTGGATCTGGATCTTGCCCAATGGAGGTGGGGCCGGCTGGGTCTGGGTCTCACATGATGTTGAGGTGCCACAGGTGGGCGGGGACTTGAATTCGGGTACCGCAGTGTGGTCCAGACTCTGACAGAAGAAAGATTTCCATATACATTTTACTGATTTTCTTTCATCTATGACACTTCTATTAAAGAGGAAGGGCAAATAGCAATATTAAAATATTTCCTCTAATTAACCCCCTTTTATTTTTTGAAATATATTTTATTGATTTTTAACAGAGAGAAAGGGAGAGAGATAGAGAGCTAGAAACATCGACAAGAGAGAAACATCGACAGCTGTACATACCCTTGACCGGTATCGAACCTGGGACCTTTCCATCTGCAGACCGACGCTCTACCACTGAGCCAAACCGGCTTAGGCTAATTAACTCCCTTTTATTTTATTTATTTATTTATTTTTTTGAATCAAAGGATTTATTTGGGTATTCCAAATTGAGTACAGAGATCCTCTAAAGCAGTGCTTCTCAACCTTTTGTAACGTCTGATTTTTTTTATGTTTTTATTTTATTTATTTATTTATTTATTTTTTAAAATATATTTTATTGATTTTTTTTTTGCCCTCCTCCCTCCCTCTCATACATACCCTCCCTCCCCAGAGTTTAAATGGGATGAATTTCATGCCTCGGGCCACAGTACTGTAATAAAAGTTATAGGAATGGTGAATGTGGGCTCTCTTTAATTACCTTATTGTACTGTATGTACAGCGTGGAAATGCTGGACAAAAGGATGACCACATCCTAGGTGGGATGGAGTGGGACGGTGTGAGGTTTTATTACGCTTCTCAGAACAAAGTGCAATTTAAAACCTTCCCAGCCAGTGTGGCTCAGTAGTTGAGCATCGACCTATGAACCAGGGAGGTCACAGTTCGATTCTGATCAGGGTATATGCCTGGGATGAAGGTTCAATCCCGGCAGGAGGCAGCCAATCAAAGATTCTCTCTCATCATTGATTTTTCTAGCTTTCTTCCTCTCTATTCCTCCATGTTTAAAAATATGAAATAGCCCTAACTGGTTTGGCTCAGTGAATAAAGCATTGGCTTGTGTGGACTAAAAGGTCCCAGGTTCAATTACGGTCAAGGGCATGTACCGTGATTGTGAGCACATCCTCAGAAGGAGGCAGCTGATTGATGTTTCTCTCTCATCCATGTTTCTAACTTTCTATCCCTCTCCCTTCCTCTCTGAAAAAAAAAAAAATCAATAAAATATATTTTTAAAAAGTAAAAAAATATAAAATAAAACATATGGCTTGCTTGGTTATGGACCTTTTTATTTAATATTTTTGGACTGTTGTTGACCATGGATAACAATGAAAGCAAAATTGTGGATAAGGGAGCACTAGTGTATCAATGGCCAAGAGGAGGTGCCTTGCAATACCACTCTTTACCAGTGGGTGATGCCATACAATATGAATTCTAGCCTGAGAAATCCTTACAGGGGGCTTCATTTTGTCAAATGAATACCTTCTTTTATGAACTCTGTAAGGGTAAAGTTCTGAGAAAAGCAATATAATTACAAATCTCCCCGATTAATAGAATGAAGTCAGCAAAGACAAACTGCTTAGATTGTATACCTGAATCAGTTACATACTCAGAAAGAAAGTAGCTGACTTTATCTGGGATTGGATATAGAAGAAAACAGAAGGATCCTGAATGATCTGCAAGAAGAAAAGGATCTTTTAGCCAAACCATCCCCTGGATAATGAAAAGGGCTCCTGGTAGGAATCCCACAATCTAGATGACTGCCAATAGGACTGGAAAGTGCCTCTATCCAGAGGGCCAGGAGCTATACATCCTATATAATAAAAGGCTAATGTGCAAATTAGCTGAATGGCAGAATGACTGGTTGCTATGATGTGCACTGACCACAAGGGGAGTGCTGCTCAGCCAGAAGCTGGGCTCATGGCTGGTGAGTGCAGCGGCCATGGTGGGGGTCTCTCCTACCTCCACAGTAGTGCTAAGGATGTCTGACTGCTAGCTTAGGCCCACTCCCTGCAGGCCTAAACCATCAGTTGTACATCCCTCAGGGCTCTTGGGACTGCTAGAGGGTGCAGTCCAGGCTGAGGGGCCGCCCCCCCCCCCCGAGTGCACGAATTGTGTGCCCTGGGCCCTCAGTATTAGAATAAAAAGTCCAGAGCTGAAGGGGCATGAATGCCTATGTGGAGACTGTCCTCCACAGGATTTTGTGCACAGGAATTTCTGTACAGCAGACCTTCAAAGGGTTGAACTTTTAAATCGATAAGAATGGCTCTAGTGGGCATTTCTTCCTATACTCTGGATGAAGACTCAGGAGCAAGGTTTTGTTTCTCATTCAGAACTGGAAGAACAGCATTCAGAACAAACTGGACAGGGGAACGCAGTGTATTTATAAGATAAAGTTCCAGAGAAATATATTTAAAACTCTCATTTAGGTTCACCATCAGTTGCAAAGGATGAAGCTTAGTAATTCAGAGGGAAGGATTTTAGTTTATATTGGCTATGCATGGCTTTCATTTATTCATTTATTAAACAAATGCGTAGCCGGGAGCTGTGCTGGTGCTGGGGATAAGTTCTCTAGCCTCATGGACATTATTGTTTTGATAAAAATAAAAAATAGGGTGATATTACTAAAGAAATAAATGGGATCCCATATTGCACTAATTGAAAAATTAATTCAGGCATCAATAAGAAATTATTAAGCACCTATTAGGCCGTATCTTAGAGAATGGGAGCACAAAGCTGAATGAAAGAGAAGGAATATTTGAACTATATTGTGAAAATTTTCAGTATAATATGATTGGTCAGGATTCCTCTAATTTTTCTACTGCCGTAATGACAGAAGTAGCAAAAATCTGAAGTTTTCTTTTTATTTAATAAAATGATATAAAAGTTGCATGCCATATCATAATAAAATGATATTTGTTTTAATATAAAACGAATAGTTTTACTGATTTGGGGATGGAGGAGTTGGCAGGGTAGAGGGATGTTGATTCATGGGTAGAAGACTGCTATGTTGGAACTTTTTATACTATTTGATTTATTTTTAGTAAGTTGTAATGCTTTATTTTCAATTTAGTACTATTTGATATTTTAAAATTATATTCATATTTTCAATAAAAGAAACATCTATTTAGAAATAAAAATAATAGTTTAAATTATTTCTGGATATGTTTTTAAATAGGAAAAAAAAAAAAACACGAAAAAAATGTGAGTTCTTCCAAAACTATATGTGCAATTACTGCAACTACAATTACACTACCTTTTCTTTTCAACTGGAAAAAATTAATTTACATTTTATATGGAAAAATTAATGTCTGCGAATAGCCAAGAAAACTTGTAAAGGATGAGTGAGGGTGATTACCTTCTCAAAATTAAATATTGTTTTTAAGTGATGTAATGAAAATAATATGTTACGCATGAATAAGGATGTAAATCAGAGGAATGAACCAGAAAGTCCTAAAACAAAGCCAAGTTTATTTGGGAAACTTCATAGATGACAAACTGGCATTTCAGCTCAGCATGAATAGGGTGGTTTATTTGATAAATCATGTTTGACATAATTGGCTGTATATCTGGGAGAAATGAAGTTAGATCCTTCCTTCACTTCCCTCCTTCACAAGCTCACACATGCGTACACACACCACATACTACTCACACACACACACACACACACACACACACACACACACAATCTCACACCATTTGGACTAAGTATCTAAATATGAAAATAAACACAGAAAACTAGAGGAAAATTAGGAGAAGAACTGTTCATATTTTAGTGAGAGGAAGACATTCTTAAGCAAGACAGGAGACCTAGAAACTATTAAAAAAAAAAAAAAAAAAAGCTAAGCAAATTTCACTACATAAAACATTTAAAGCCTCCATGGTCAAAAGGTAAGAGACACAGGCTGGCTTGGGAAAAACATTTGCAACACATACAGGATAACTTGCTTTATTGGAAGTGCTCCTATAAATTGACAGAAAAGAAAGGATGAATAACTCAAGAAGACAATATGAACAGGCAAATCATAAAAGAAGTGCTTTGGAAGGGAGCAAAATCATGCTCAGAGACGGAGACTGACTTTGCCAGTAGTTGACCACAACTTCACTGTGGGAATTATAATAACATCAGGAGCCAAAAGCATACAGGAAAACGTCTCTTAATAAGCCAAATGAAGAAATAACACATTCCAAAGCAATGCTAGGGTAATCACACTCTTGTTCCAGGCAAGGGGAGATGAAGGAACAAAACCTGGATTGATTGATATATATATATATATATATATATATATATATATATATATATATATATGATTTATATATATATATATGATTTTTTTTACAGAGAGGGAGAGAGAGGGATAGAGAGTTACAAACATCGATGAGAGAGAATCATCAATCAGCTGCCTCTTGCACACCCCCTACTGGGGATGTGCCCGTAACCAACCAAGGTACATGCCCTTGACCGGAATGCACTGAGCCAAACCGGTTTCAGCAACAAAGCCTGAATTTAGATGAGGTGTGCCGTTAGTGCAGTTGGTACTGGGGACAGATGGCTGAGTCAACCGCCAGCTGACGGTCAGCAGCCTGCAGGAAAGTAAAAGTCCCCTGATGCTAGAGCGCCTGCTCAGGAATGAGGGCTCCAGTGCTGACAGACGGGCTGGTCTCTCTCCCGGACTCACTGCGAGTTTCCACCACGGCTGGTGAAAGTTGCCTTTATCCAGGCAGCAGTTAATGCCCCAGAGGTCTTTGGCCCAGACTGGATGCTCTCAGGGAGGCCTCACAAACTCTTGACATGTAATGTCGAATGCCCCCTTGCCAGAGTTGCTTCTCCAGGTGTGTTCTTATTGAAAAGCCCCCAGCAGTGGCCGCCTTCAGCTGAGTGCTTATCAATGACAGCCTCCTCAGTAAACTACTTATGTCACAAACAAACAGATCAAAACAATTTCACCTAAGTCACAAATAAGTGAATTGGAAATCATATCAAATCAATACATGACAAGAGGAAACTCTATTTAAAAATTAATAGCTGAGCCCTAACCAGTTTGGCTCAGTGGATAGAGCGTTGGCCTGTGGACTGAAAGGTCCCAGGTTCAATTCCAGTCAAGAGCACATCCCCAGTAGGAGGTATGCAGGAGGCAGCTGGTCCATGTTTCTCTCTCATCGATGTTTCTAACTCTCTATCCCTCTCCCTTCCTCTCTGTAAAAAAAAAAAATAAATAAAAATAAATAAATAAATAAATAAATAAATAAAATGTATTTAAATAATTAATGGCTAAAAACAATAATTAGATGAAGAGTTTAAAAAGGTAGCAAAAATGCTATTTTACACATTAGATTGGCAAAAGTTCAAAAGGACAGCAATATCCAGCAATTTCAGTGTGATACTCTATACCAATTAACTTTAAAGATACTGACATATTAGGATACATACAGGGGGCTGTTTATTGTGGCCCAGCTTACAGTGGCAGAAAAAGCTGAAATAGAGGAATGGCTGAAGAAAATTCCAAAAAGTAGGGGTTAGATCTATGTGTTGACTTAAAGGGATGGCCATAATATTGTGGAAAAGAACACACTGCAAAGCACTATGTATAATATGACTTTATGACTACTTTTAAAAAGAAACAGGCAAAATGTCTTATAGGTTATATAGGTTCTATATTATGCATATACACATTATATTCACACACACTCCAAATATCTATGCATGTATAAATAGAAGCCCATTGCTTGGCAGCCTGATATTTAGAGAGGATTTCCAAACGTAGGGATGAAAAAAAAAAAGAAAGAAGATTGATTCCTCATTAAATATTAACTTTTCTCCTTAAATCTTTGAAACGGCAGCCAGTTGTTTCCGTGTCTGTGTACTCCTGGCTGGCCGCAGCCTGCCGCAGAGTCAGCGTAAAACAGTTTAGGAAGCGGAGTGTGCTATGACAATGCACAATTCGGCAGACTGCGCTGTGGGGGGCCCAGGAAGCTTCGCACCAAATCTCAGGCAGCACCTCGCCACCCTCTCCCCGGGCCAGCCCAAGCTGGTGCTTTATGTTTGTCCCTAAAGCTGCACAAGAGGGACCAGGACAGAAGGGAAAGGCTAGAGGCAGGCATGCGCAGAGAGAGGCATCTGTGGGCCTCACTGTGTCAGAAGAAGGCAGAGGATCTGTAAGAAGAAACACATGTAGTGCGGAGAACCAATTCCAGCATGCAATAATTACAAGAGTTCCATCTAAAGGTTGCTGGGACTTGGGGAGCTCAAAGGGTTGAGTCATATGTAGTTTATCCATTGGAAACAGCTAAAAGGCACCTCCCCCAAACCTGAATAGGATTGTTGGCTGCCAGACAGCTCAGGGCACTTTATTGCCTCCTGCTGGCCATACACCCGAACAGCCTATTATGTAGGCTATTCCCCAAACTGACAATGTTTCTGTGAATCCTTTGATACGGTACCCTTTGAAGTGTATATTTCCACCTTGCCTTGGGACAAATGGTACTAATAAAAGCAGGGTCCTTGGTCAAGGTAAGAGTCTTCTAGCTCCTTCAGCAGAAGCTCCTCTGACCCCCAATGCCTTTCAAAAATATATTTTGTCCTTGGACTCCTTTTTAATCATCTATGCGCAGCGCCTTTCTCCAGAGTGCTGAACCCCTCCTAAGGTGGGGAAAGAACCCCGGCCTGGTGGTGCCCTAACGAGGGACACCGACAATTTAGCTTGCGATGGAATATTTGTTTCCCGACGTTCGAAGGGCTGTGCTGTCATGGAGGGAAGAACTTTAACATATAGCACCTGAGAAATAAGATAGAGGGAAGAGGTTATGAGGAGGCAGATTTCGGCCCAGTGTATGCAAAAACCTGCTAAGGATCCCTTGCCCCCAATGTTCTCTTCTATGAAATGAGAAGAATACCACATACTTTTAAAAGGGACATAGAGATGCTTTGAGGAACAGATGGGCATCTGTAAACCAGCAATGTGTCAACTGGAAAGCACATGAAACGTCCTTGGAGAGTTGAAAAATTCTGGATGCTCTATCTGGCTGCACCCCTCCCCCCCACCCCCATTAATCCAATCAAAGCCTCTGGGGGTGGAGCTCAGAGGCTATGATTGGATTAAACTCTTCTCGGGTCATCCCATTGGATAGTTCCGCTGAGAACCACTGACCTAAAAGAATTGCTAGTTGCATTCCAGGTGGTTGTGGGAAAAGCAAATTTGACCCCAGGCAGATCTGGGGTCCAATTTTTAAAAATGCCCATTCATCTGTGAATTGGAGCAAATAGTTAGAGCTGACCAACTTTGGAGTGACATACAGACCATACAGCCATTCCAGAGCATGAGTAACCGTGAAGATGGGTTAAGTAGTATTTGTCTCCGTACGGTCTCACCTCTTTCCCCCAAAAAAAGACCCAAGATGGAAAGACAAGGGAAACACAACTGATGAAGTGAATGTTTGTGGGCTGTGGGTTCCTCTGCATCAGCTGTGGGCTGATTTCACTGCATATGATTTTATCATCCACGGCTTTTTTCATAGCCTGTAATTGACTGAGTGCACTCATTAAATAATTAGAGCCTGGAGAACGATTCTTAATTACAGGCCACAGAGCACTGCCCTTGCCCATTTCCAGCTGGTTCCAGTTATCTCAGTGACGGGTATCTCAGTCGTCATGCTGGTGGCACTGAGCTGGGCAGTGGTGGGGACACATAACAAGGCTATAGAGGCGGGGAGAGGTGATGGGCCAAGCACAGAGACAGATAAATGTAAGGCTCTTCACTTCCCTCCTCCCCCCTTCCCAGTGCTCCCTCCCCAAGAAAAGAAATCAAGGCTAAAAACCCCAAACATGACTGCCTACGTCCACATGGGAGAAGAATGATGTCAGAGCAGCACTGCCAAAAAGATGATGAATTGTAATGAATCAGCCAAGTGACTCAGCAGTTAAAGAATAGCTAATCTAGAGTGTTTGGGCAAGGGACGGGTGGCCCTTCCCAGTGCTGTGGCCAGTCCTCTCTGCTATGGGCAGGCCCAGGGTTGAGCCCCTGGCTGCAAGAGAGGCATGGTCCAGAAGGTCAAAGGGCAAGCAATGACAGGGCAGGGAGGTTAGGAATTGTGTGAGGGCTGAACCAGTGGGCCTCTGTGGTTTACTTAGAACAGTCATAACCTAGGGATGCGCTTAGGCATTTAAAAATTCACACGTTCTCTCTTAAAATTAAATCTTCTGGGCCTTGTTTGCTTTGCAGCCAGAGTAATCAAGCCATCATCCCCCGGGGACCACAGTGTTGGCTGTGAATGATGTTATTTTTCTCCCGGTCCCTTCTCCCCATCCTCCCTTCCCCTACTTCAGCTGACTAAGGCAGGTCTTCCTGCCTGTCCTCCAAAGTTCAACTTTAAAAAATATAATTATCACAGATGTGTGCCTCCTGTGCGAGATGCTGTGGGTGGCACAGAACAGAAAAGTTACAAGAAGCATGCTCCAAAAACAGTTCTTCTGCCTCAGGCATTGATACAGTGCGGAGGAGGAGGCAGTTTCCAGAGAAAATGTAGCTGTTCCTGATCATTAGATTTTTTTTTTTTTTTTAAGGAAAATAAACTCTCCAAGGAAGGAATACTGCTTCAGATTTTTCCCTGGATTTTTCTCTTCTGGGCTGGTGATCTTCCCACTCTTGGCATTGTCTTGGGAGGGAGGACCTTAGAGATGGTACAAAACATCCTGGTCCAGAAGGAACAGAACCCCTGAGGGCAAAGTGCCTGGTCCAAGGTCACCCGGCCCCTCGGTACAGATCTGAGACTACAGTCAGAATCCCACGTTCAGGGCCAGGAGCTTCCTCCAGGTTCCCTCCTGAAGAGGGGTGGCTCCTAGCAGCCCCTCGACTTTGGACAGCCAGAGCCCGGGCCTCAAGCTGTACCCCCAGAGTAACAAACCGGAACACCAGCCCCTGACCATACAGCTCTCCTCTAAATGCTTCCATCTCGTGTGGTTTTCAAAACCTGCCCCCCACAGTAGGGCTGCCCACCCCACCCAGCTGCCCCCACCGGCGAGGGATCCATCCTCCGGCCCCTTGACCTCTCTCCTAGTACTCACACATCCTGGCGGTCCGGAGTGGGTGGCTCTGCCTCTTCCCCAAGACGTAGTGATATGTGAGGGGCTTCTGGGTGGGTCCCCTCCTTGTCAGGGGCACCATGATGGCTCCGGTCCCTCTGTCCCCCATCACATCCCTGGACAAGAGAGTCCAGATACAAGCGTCCTCCTGGAAGAAGGAACATGGGGGATTGGAAGACAAGTGAGCCCCTTGGGCAACAGGCCTGGTGATTTTGGAGGCTCGGTGCAAGATGAAAAGGTGGGGCCCCTTGTTCAAGGGCTGTTAAGAACGTGGAGGCTGCAGTGACAGAGCACCAAACCAAATGTGGGTGGCAGGGTGCCACTCCCATGCCGCCCACCCCGCATGGCTGGGTCCCAAGTGGCTGGGGACAATACTTGCTTAAAGTCCAGCAATCCAGCTGAAACCGGTTTGGCTCAGTGGATAGAGCTTTGGCCTGCAGACTGAGGGATCCCAGGTTCGATTCCAGTCAGGGGCACATCCCCGTGAGGGGGTGGGGGTGTGTGCAGAAGGCAGCTGATCAATGTTTCTCCCTCATCGATGTTTCTGACTCTCTATCTCTCTCCCTTCTCTCTGTAAAAAAAAAATCAATAATATATATATATATATTTAAAAATAAAGTCCAGCAATCCAGGAGCCAGGAAGGCCCGGTTCCCCCAAATAAATGCTACCTGTATCCTTATATACATATTTCTGCCTCCTCTTGGCCAGCCGGTCCCTGGGATGGTTCGGAAAGTCAGGACTTCATACTCCACACGCCACCCCAGTTATTTTTCGTCTTTTCTACCTAAATGAAACAAGAGGAGGGCCTGTGTTTAAGAGGAAAGATTAACCTTCAATAGGGCTGCAGAACTGAGGGGTTTCATTTGGCCTGGGAACAGCCAGGAGCACAGTGGACACCAGGAACCCCAAGGAGAGGGGCGCAGGGCTGTACGGGTGCACTCCGGTGGCCCCAGGTGGGAGCGCTGTCCTCCAGCTCCGAGTCCCCGGGGAGCCGGCCCGGCAGCAACGCCCCCCCAGGACCTGTCCCCCTGCAGACAGAGCGACCTTTCCCGGCGGCGCCGCTGCGCCTCCCCGCGCCCCAGGCCGGGCGCTGCACCGGATCGCCTCACCCCTCCCTCCTCCCCGCCCCCCCCCCCCCCCCCCCCCCCGCAACCGTGCACCCCCGCACACCCTCCGGCGCCAGCTTCCAGAAAGCTCCTGTGCATTCCCCGGCATTCTTTGGGCGTGAGTCACGCAGGTTTGCAGCCAGCCCCGAAGGGGGTGTCTACGAGGCAGATCCCTATAAATACGGCGCGCACAGCGCTTACCACGCCGCGTCGCCAGGAGGAGCGCACGCACGGGCACCGCGGACTGGTGAGAGGTCCCCACCTTCCCACCCTGCGCAGAGCTCTCCGGGGCCGAGGACCGATGGGCGATGGGCGGGCGAGGTGGCAGGCAGGCAGGCAGGCAGGCAGGCAGGCAGGCAGGCGAGGAGAAGATGGTTGCTAGTAGTCCTAGGGGTGTCAAACCCGATCTGTGGGTGCAGCGGAGGGAGTCTGAGAAGACAGGCAGCAGGAGCCCTGTCCCCAGGCAGCGGGGCAGAAGGCCAGCTTGCTGGGGGCGGTGCACAGGCTGGGATTCGGCTCCTTAGCTGCAAAACCACCATTGTGTGGGTAGGTAGGACAGGTGCAAGGAGCCTCTTTTTGCAAAGATGGGGGAAACCGAGACCTGGAGAACCGAAGGCTCTTGCCAGAGGGAGGCCCCGGCTGATAATGAGCCGCAGAGTCTGCCCCCGTTGCTGCAGCATCTCCCTCGTTAGAGGTACCATCTCCAGGAGTGCTGTCAGCTGGCGCGCCTGAGTCACCTTGTTTGCTTCAGAATTTTCTGGTTCTCCGGGTAGTGTGTTTATCAGCAGGAGGCTTTTTTATTTAATTATATGTTGCAACCACATCAGTCCTCCTCTTTCAGCTGCCTAATGCGCCAGGGAACACCAGGGGAAAGTCACTCAACCTCAGTCAGACGCCAGACGTCTGACTCATCGGGCTCAGCATACAGCTGATACTGTGAGGCCTAGGGAGGTGCAGGGCCTTCTCCGAAGATAAACTGCAGGTGGGTGTCAGAAGTGAGATTAGAACCGGAGCCACCTGACCTTCCAGAATTTCTGGACCTAATTTTTTATATATATATATATTTTATTGATTTTTGTACAGAGAGGAAGGGAGAGATAGAGAGTTAGAAACATAGATGAGAGAGAATCATCGATCAGCTGCCTCTTGCACACCCCCTACTGGGGATATGCCCGCAACCAAGGTACATGCCCTTGACCGGAATTCGAACCCGGGACCTTTCAGTCCCCAAGCCGACACTCTATCCATTGAGCCAAACCGGTTTCGGCCTAATTTTTTTTTTAAGAAGCTGATTAATTATTACTATTTTTCTTAAAGAGGAAGATTAGGATTTTAAAGGTGCAGATACGATAAAAGATGCTTGTGATGGTGTTCGTTATCATAGCAAGGGACTACAATGTAAATGTCTAGCCTTGCGGGATAGCCGCACAGAGCATGTCAGAAAATGGACTCTATCATTAGGTATCCACAAACAGATTCCTACTTTTAAAGAATATCTGATCTAGTGGATGTAAAGAATCTGATTGCATGCAAATGCACAGGAAAAAGGAGGAAAGATTCCCCAGAGGTAATATATGCTCTGGATGGTGTGACTTACAAGTGAACTATGTTCTCATTCGGCTTATTTTTCTGCCCTCGTGGAGGAAGTAGAGGAGGAGCTTGGGCCTTGGGCTTTAAACCCTGCAGTTTATAAGCTGTGTGACTGCTCTGCTCAGGTCCCCAGGTCCTCCCCGGGCTCCCCCTGAGTGGGTGAGCCCTCCTGGGGGAAAGGCTGCCAGGTGAGGGGGGGGAGGAGGGCTTTGGGGTGACTTGTCTAATTGGAAAAGTTGCCAGAAAGGAGCCCAGGCCAGGAGATGAGAGGGGAGGCAAGACAGTGCAAAGAGAGGGCAGGTGCGGCCCTGATCGGGTATCTCAGTGGTTAGAGCATCATTCCCACACACCAAGGTTTCAGGTTTGATCCCTAGTCAGCGCACGTACAAGAACCAACCAATGAATGTTCAAACAATTGGAGGGACAAATGGATGTTTCTCTCTCTCTCTCTCTCTCTCTCTCAAATCAATTACTAAAAAAAATATTTATTTTTAAAGACAGAGAGGGCTGGTAGCCGTGCAGCCACTGTGCTAGCGCTGCTCCTGGGACTAGCATTGTCAATATCACCTGTGTGCTTGCTAGAAAAGCAGGTTCAGAATCAGTGTTATAACGAGATCCGACCCCTGCTCTCCGGTGATTCATAGACCTCTAACGTAACAGGTCATTTCACTAAGCCGCAGTGGTTGGCAAGCTGCTGCGGCTCAAGAACCGCGGTTTGCCGCTCTGTTGACTAATGAGTTTGCCGACCGCTGACCTAGGCTCTCGATTCCAACAATTACAGGCTGTTGTTGTTCCTGGTGATAAAGCCCCTATCAGCAAAGCCACAGTCAGGGAGGGACCACAGGTGGCCTCTGTGCCCACTTCTGTTCCTCTGCGCCTCTCCACACTGCCACCTGCCCCCACTTCCCTGGGGGACACTGCCAGGGCTCACACGAGGTCCTGCCTCACACTGTGACGTAGTCAGAACTCACTGTGATCCTGTGAGACCTTGTGCTTACAGAACACATTCCCAACTCTGAGGTCTGTGTCAGGCCCATTTCACAGACGAAGAAACTGAGGCTCAGAGACTTAATTGACTTGGTATCAAGGAAAGAACTCAGGACTAGGGGATCAGGAGAGCTGAGCTCTCGTCCTGGGGTTGCCATGAGCTTGCTGGGGGCCCTGGGGAACCCCCTTCTTTCTCTGGAGCAGAGAGGTTGAGCAGAAGACGGATCTCTTTCTTGGCTCCGAGGTTGGTGGCTCCCCATGGAGCCCAGGCTCCTGTTGGGAGGCCCTGTTACTGGCTGCTGGGTTTCTGGCCTCCTCATCCAGTGCTCTTGCTCTTCGTCACCCTCCCTCCCCTTTCTTCATGGCCCAATGCCCTGTCTTCTCGACTTCTCAGAAGTCATTGCTACCGGGGCCTCGCCGGAAAGGGCCTCTTTTGCCGGCTTTCTCTCTCTGGCGCGACAAAGGCTCTGTTCCTGCTTCTGGCGTTTTAGGCATCAGTGAGCAGCCGGGGCAGAGCCTGCTAGACCGGCACCTTCCTGCGGGCCTGAAATCTCGCCCTGGCTCAGCCGCCCACCTGTCTGTGTCAGGAAAGGCCATGACCGGCTCTTTCCTCCCTGCTGTTCATGGTGCAGCTGGTTGGGGAACCACGATCGGCTGCCCTACTAATGGCTGTCATGGAGAGGCTTGCCTTAGGGATGTCCTGCCTTCCATCCAGACGGGCCTGCTGAGCAGAGAGCAGCTTTTGGATGCGCACAACCTCAGGAAGGGGGCCCCCCACTTGGTTGTGGGAAATGGGTGAGTTAGGATAAGCAGTAGGGGGTGGGAGTGGGGGCAGATTACAGGGGGGAGGGGCTTCTGTTTATGTAACCACTTCAGCTTCTGGAAAGAGTCTATTGTGTAAGACTGGCTGTCCCCGGGCTCAGGGCAGCCGGCCCAGAGCGGCGGGAGGGACACCTTGGCAGTGCACCCCGCCGTGGATGAGAGGGACTGGGCCATGGGAAAGGGACCTGGCAGAGCGAAGGCCGTGTCCCCGTAGAGGGACTGCTTCTGGGGAGGCCCCAGGGCCCCTTCGTCCCCATGTGACTGCACCCTTCCTTATCTACTTCCTGAAGACGGTTTTCTTTCCTTCCTGGCTTCACTCTTTGTATATACCCACCCTGGGGAATGACGGATTTGTTCTCCTGTGCTTACCCAAAGGGTTGGCCAGAGGCGCCTTCAGACGCTTGGAACTGGAACTGGTTTTAGGTGGCGCTGGGTACACACACACACACACACACACACACACACACACTGTGATTGGTTGGTGATGGCTGCTGGGGCAGGAGTAGTGATGCCCATGGGGGCGGTGGAGCTGTGGGAGCCCCCCCCCCCCCTTTGATGGAGGCACAGGAGAGAGCCCGGTGAGTGATCCAAAAGGGGTGTTTTCAGGATTTGTTTAATAGGAGCAGGTACCCTCCGACAGACCCCTTCCTGGGTGCAGCGAGTGCATGCGCTTGGCTCAGGCATATTGAGCTGCTCCACAGGAGGCAGGGAGGAAGGCTTGGCCCCAGCACTCCTGTTTCTTTTGTATCGGGCTGCTGTCTTGTGGTTCCTCCCTGTACCCACTGCCTCCGCTATCTTTTGAGAAATGCCAGTTGTCAGATCTGATATTTTCTCCCCACATCCCCGGGGGTAAAAAGGCAGCAGTGCCCGCCCAGAGGGGAGAGCTGGTGGCCAGGCCTCGGCGGGGCTCCTGGGAAGCCGCTGCGGGCGGGCGGCAGGCTGGGCCAGAACCCAGCAGGCTGGCTAGCCGTTGCCATGACAGTCTCCTGTGCTCCACACACACAGGCGTGCGGGGAGTCCAGAATCAGAGGCAAGATGAAGACTCTGATGCTGTTGGTGGGGCTGCTGATGACCTGGGAGCATGGGCAGGTGCTGGGCGCCCCGGCAGTCTCCGAGCAAGAGCTCCAGGGTGAGTAGATCAGAGGTATCTCCCCTCACCCCCACCCCCACCCCTGCCACCCCCTTGCACACTCTTTCCCTATCAGGGCCCCAAGGGTTCAAGGCCGCTTTATCCTGTGCATGAAGTCAGGTTTGCTGTGCGCTGCCCCTCTCTGAGCCTCTCCCTCCATCCCCCCCGCCCCGCCTGTATGGTCTGTATGGTCAGGCTCCGTGCGGTCAGGTTGGCTTCCAGGCACTCTCAGCTGTATCGCAGGCCTCTCTTGGCTGCCGGGTCTCATTCGCCAGTTCCCTTTCCAGTCCGTGAAGCCCGGTACCCACACCTCCTCCATGGAGGCCCGTAAAGCCTGGGTCCTTGGAGTCTTTGGGGAGCTCTCCTCTTTCAGTTTCCATCGCATTGAATACGTGTATCCCCACCTTCCCACCCAGGCCCCCGGGCTCCGCATTCCCTGTGCACAGGGAAGGAGGATTACGGGTTAAAATGAGGCCGTCCTTCGTCAGAGCCCCGAGGGTGGTCCCATTCTCCAGGCCTTTCCTAAAGCCCATCCTCCCTCCAGCCCACTCTCCTCCTGCTAGCCCAGCGGCCCCCTGGGTAGTAGTGACAAACCCCAACCTTGAGATCAGACCCGGGTCTGGGCCCAGCCCTGCTGCTCCCCTGCTGTGTGAGCCTGGGCAGGTGACTGGATCTCACTGCGCGTGCTGGGATGTCACAGGAAATGCACACAAGGGGTCTGGCTCAGCGCTTCCCCAGAGCTGGTGCTCTGGTGACATCGCCTCCATGCATTTGTCTCGTGGTGTCCTGTCTTGGTCACAGCCTCCGCGAGGAGCCGTGCTGTTAATTCATCTTTGTGTCTCCCTCCCTATGAGCTGGAGAAAAGAAGTTCAGATGTTTGGTGAAACCGAATTCCAGAAAAGCTTGTGTCCAAAACAATAACATTCCCCATTTCGATGTGTAAGCGCTTACTCGTCCAGGATTTTTTTCCCCCTTGGAAATTTTCTCCTGCGGCCGGACAGGCTCGGCGCCCGGTCTGTAGGGCGTTAGTGCCTCTGTCCTCCTCTGGGCTGTGCCTGCTCTGAGGGGGGGTGTTTCTGAACAGTTGGTGCCCTGGATTCTGGGACTCCCGGCCCACAGGGAGTCCTGGGATGGGAACCCATGTCAGGGAAAGCTGGGGCCCACAGGCTGCCTGCCAGGGGATTCCCAGCCTGGAAGCCCCTGGGCCCACTGCCTTTCTGACCATTCTGACTGGTTCCAGGGTTATACCAGCCCCCAGTGCCATCTCTTCCTCCGGCCTCATTCTACTTCCCCACCCTTCTCTTGCAGAAATGTCCACCGAGGGGAGTAAGTACGTCAATAAGGAAATTAAAAATGCCTTCAAGGAGGTGAAACATATCAAGTCTCTAATAGACCACACCAACGATGAGCGCAAATCGCTGCTCCTCAACTTGGAAGAGGCCAAGAAGAAGAAAGAGGTAAGGAAGAGCCCAGCGAGCGTGGCCCTGCTTGGGCGCCCCCTGCTGGAAGGGGGCAGGGAGGGGTCCTGGCTCCTCATGGGGCGTCCTGCTGGGTTGCCACGTTGGCCCTCTGTCTTTCCAGAGCTGTGTCACCTGACACCGGGACCCTGGTTAAGAAATAGGGAGGGTTTATTTGCTTTTGGAAGCTTCAAAGGGTGAGGTCTTGGAACTACTTTTGTTACCAGCCTGGCTCAGGGCCTGATACCCAGATTCACTTCAATAGATTTTTCCCAATTCTGACTATGGGCACGCTCCACGGTAGGCTTTGGATAGGGTCTTTCATGGGATAAAAGGGGGAGGCACCCTACTTTCAGAAAGTTTATCTAGTAGGGGCGATACCGTGGAGTTAAGGCAGGCACACACTTTGTTGCCTCAATGTCTTTCTAGCGTTTTGAACTACTTCATAAAAGAAACAGCTAAGTCCAACAGTGAACTCAGTAGCTCTAGGCTGCGCTCAGTGATTCAACAAAACTAAAACACTATAATTCAACGAACAATGTATTTAAAAAAATCAAGAGTCTTCTTAAGGGTATCCTAAAACCCTACTCCCATTGCCATCCTACCACTAATGAAGGAGACGCTAAGATGGGGGCACCTGCCACCTTCATGATCTATAATGCATAGTAAAAGCACTTTAGAGGCTCTGAAAAGTTCTGCAGTAGAGAATCCTATGTAGGAAAAACCTGTTTTGGGGAGGGGGAGTGAGAGACATATATGATAGTGTCAACGATTTTAAAAAAAAGAAGAAGAAAAACCTATGTAACTTTATTTAACCCAGTGTTTTCCCAATCAAATCGAACAGGAAGCCCATTTTTATTTTCTGGACAGTTTTTAGCCCAGTTTCATGGGAGCCACTTCAGCAAATGCTGGCCTGGGTGCAGCTCTCACTTTCTTTGAGGCTTTTAGTCCTTCGTGGGCCTCAGGGTTCATTCTCACCCTCTGTGAGAGTCCTCAAGTCGCTCATGTGGGAGGGGCACGTCTCACTCTAGAATTTTTGTGGTTAATGTTGGAGTTTGATATATTTTTTTAAAGTATATTTTATTGATTTTACACAGAGAGGAATTGAGAGGGATAGAGAGTTAGAAACATCAATGAGAAAGAAACATCGACCAGCTGCCTCTTGCACCCCCCCCCCCCCACTGGGGATGTGCCCGCAACCAAGGTACGTGCCCTTGACTGGAATCGAACCCGGGACCTTTCAGTCCGCAGGCCGATGCTCTATCCACTGAACCAAACCGGTTTCGGCTGGAGTTTGATATTTGACAGTCTAGATTTTATAATAAAGCTTTTCAAGTTTGGAAAAAGATCCCATTTACTTCTTAGTTGAAGAATATGTGAATCGGAAAGAAAGGAGGTGACCAGCTCAGCGGAAGGTGGCTTTCCCCAGCACAGAGCAGGGAACTCCTCCTGGTCAGACCTTCAGAGTGCCTTCACGCTCTACTTTATTTCTCTTTGAAGAGTAACACACTCCTTCATCAAGATTTTAATATAGAAAAGTAGAGGAGGAAAAGATTTTCCATAACCCTTGTACTTAAGGACAATTCACTGTTAACATTGAGTCTATTTCTTACTATTTCCCCCCTCTATGGTTTTTTGACATATCATAAATTTTTAACATGAAATGTGCTTACTATAATATTAAAACTTAATATAAATATCCCTTGTAATGCTGTACTTATCCACTCTTTGTATGTACCACAATTTACTTAACTTGTCCCCTAGTTTTACATCTGAATTCATTCTAGGTTGTTGGTTGTTTTGTTTTATTTGTTTTTTGCCATAAACCAGTCATTGGCAAATTCATTAGTCAATGGAGCCAAATTTCAACAGTACAACAATTGAAATTTCTTTTGAGAGCCAAATTTTTTAAACATAAACTTCTTCAAATGCCACTTCTTCAAAATAGACTCGCCCAGGCTATGGTATTTTGTGGAACAGCCACATTCAAAGGGCCAAAGAGCCGCATGTAGCTCGAGAGCCATAGTTTGCCGACCACTGCCATAAACACATATGGAAACTAAGATCTTTAGGCATACCGATTTGTCTTTTATTACATGAATTCCTTGGCATAGATTCTTATAAAACTATGAGGTCGGATGACAGGGGCACGTGAGAGAGTTTGGGTGATTGTGGTGACTTTGACTTTGAAAGCTGGTCTATTCCAGTTGCATGCCAGGGACCATGGTCCCAACAGAAACCAAGATCCAGGGAGCCTCCAGGAGCTTTGGATGATGACCTGTAGACACCAGAAGTTGAGCATAGGAAGTGAAGTAAAAGTGAGAGGCAAATCCTGGGGTAGAGACTCTAAGTGTGTGTCAGAGAAGGAGATGTCCACATGGGGTCTACTGGCCAGGGAAGACTAGGGAGCAATTGGGTTTTGAAGATGAAAGAATCTTTAAAGCGAGGTGGGCAGGGAGTTCCAGGGAGGCAAAAGCGGGAACAAATGAGCCAGAGCTGGGGTGGAAATGAGCACACCGTGTGGCCAGCCGTGGGACGTCTGCCTGGGTGGTGGAAGGCCCAGCTCCACTGTGCGTGTTGGGGCAGGGTGCAGCCTGTGAGTTCTGTGTGGCTGACCTGGCTTTGTGTCCTGCTGTAGGACGCCCTAACTGATACCAGAGACACTGAAATGAAGCTGAAGGCGTCCCAGGAAGTGTGCAATGATACCATGATGGCCCTCTGGGAGGAGTGCAAGCCCTGCCTGAAGCAGACCTGCATGAAGTTCTACGCGCGCGTCTGCAGGAGCAGCTCGGGGCTGGTTGGCCACCAGGTGAGATGGGGAAGGGCCGTGGAGGCAGCCTGGGCTCTGAGTGGGGGTTGAGGAGAATCTGGTGAAACATGCCTCTGTTATTCCACACCCGATCCCGACGTGGGGGAGTGCTCCCATGCCAGCGGGGTGTCCTATGGTTCAACTCAGTCCTGACACTACCTACCTGGAGGTAGCCTCAGAGCCCACAGGTGAAGGACTCGGTCCTACAAGACTGTCCCACACCCACTTCAGGGGCTAATCCCACGTCCAGGTTGTCCCCTGTGCTGCTGACTGTTGAGCTATAGAGTGGAGGTTTCAACAAGCCCCTCCTGAACTAACTTGCTAGAGTGGCTCATGGAACTCGGGAGAAACATTTTACTTCTTAGACTGCAGGTTTGTTATAAAAGGAATAGCCCAAATGGAAGAGATGCGTAGGGCAAAATATGGGAAAGGGGCAGGTAGCTCCCATGCACACTCAGGGGCACCACTCTCTCCAAATCTCTACGTGTTCAACAGCCCCACATGCTCTGGGGATCTTGTCCTTTGGGTTTTTATGGAGGTTCATTAACATAAGCAACGTTGGCCATTGGAGACGGATTCAGCCTCCAGCTCCGCTCCCCTCCCTAGAAATCAGAGTATGGGACTGAACGTTTCAAGCTTCTAATTGAGGTTCCCTTCCCCAGCCTCCCTCCTTCAGAGTGTTTTCTAAAAGTTGCCTCATGAAAATCATAAAAGATACCTTTACTATTCTCATCATAGGAAATTCAAAGGGTTTTAGGAGCTCTTGGTTAGAAATTTTGCTACTGTTAATGAATCGTAATGTAAATATCTATATTTTCTGATGACCCTGCTAGCTGTTCTCTTAGAGAACTGCTGCTGTAGAGCCTAAGACCATCGGAAAACACAGATATTTACATTAGGATTCATTAACAATAGCAAAATTACAATTAAGAAGTAGCAATGAAAATAATTTTATGGTTGGGGGTCACCACAACATGAGGAACTGTATTAAAGGGTCACGGCATTAGAAAGGTTGAGAACCACTGCTCTAGAGCCTCACGAATCTTCTTAAACTCTCCTCTGTTGGGATGGGTAGAATGGAAAGACACCGACCTGACAGTTCAGAAACCAGGGAGCCAGTCTCAGGGGGCCCTTCAGCCACATGCTGTGTCACTCTGTTGGAGACCAACATAGAGTGAGGAGCTGGGCCTGGCCCGTCTCAACCAGAGGGAGGTGGGACCCTAGCGAGCGTCTCCTCACTGTTCCCCATTCTGCCTGCACAGCTGGAGGAGTTCCTGAACCAGAGCTCTCCCTTCTACTTATGGATGAACGGCGACCGCATCGACTCCCTGCTGGAGAATGACCGGCAACAGACCCACGTGCTGGACTCCATGGAGGACAGATTCCAAAAGGTGTCCAGCATTATGGACGAGCTTTTCCACAACAGATTCTTCAACCGGGAACTCCTGGATCCCTTCCCCTTTTCATACTTTGGCTCACCCCAAAGGAGGCCTTTCCCCAAGACCCGCTTTGCCCGAAACATAATGCCTTTCCCCATGTTTGGAGTTCCAAACATCCATGACATGTTCCAGCCCTTCTTTGACATGATACACCAGGCTCAGCAGGCGATGGATGGCCAATTCCAGGGCTCTCTCTTCGAGTTTCCGATGATGGAATTCCCGGAAGGTGAGAAAGATGTCTCCTTCCTCCTAAGAAGGGATGGGAACAGCAACTTGTTGAAAAACCATTCGATGCTAAGAACTTGGCATGTGTCGTCTTGACTTCTCCCCGCAGCACTCCTGTAAAGGTGATATTCACCCTCTTTAAGGAGGAGAAAACAGTGACAGGGAGATAAAGGATCGTACCCAAAGTGTTTCAGCTGATGCAATGGGACCTGGTCAAATCTAGCTCTGCAGGACTTGGAGGGTACCAAGCCCCTTCCAGCAACTGTTGGGGTCAGATTGACTCCTGCCTCTAGAGAAGCAGCCCCCTTTCGCTTGGGAACTCGGTGGTTTTCTGTGGATGCCATGTATATATTGGCGACAAGTTATATCATCTTAAGGAAGCTGTTCATGACAATAACCTTAGGGTCTGGTAGAGAATGGGCACATAATTAATATCCTTTGAATGAATGAAGTCTAATATGGACACAAAAAGCCCATACTTTCAGAAATGATTTCCTTCATTGAACCAATCAATATTGATTGGCCAACACCATCTCCTAAATGCTGTAGTTTGACTGGCACCAGGTTTGGCACCAAATTGATTTGGAAAAAGAAGAGGATAATGAATTAAACCAGCATCTACTGCATATCCAGAGTGGAGAGAGTCCTGTGTTATAAGGAGGCTGTAAAGAGGATCCCATTCCAACCTTCAAAGGGCTTGCTGACTCACCAGGGGGAGAGAAATGAGTCAGTTAAATGCAGAGCAAAATAGGTTATGATGCCAAAGAGAAGTACAAATAGGGGAGTATTGAGGCAGGAGAGGGCTCATCGAGGGAAATGGTGGCAGGGGAGGTCATACCCAGCTGGGGAAACCCTAAAAACTACCTCCTTGTCCTTCTGCAGGGATTCCTGATCAGGGGCCTGTATCTGCAGGCCAGTTCCAACCTGCTCTGCCTGCAGAACCAGCTCAAAGGGCCAAACAGTGGTGTGGGAAGGGGTCAGGGACACTGGGGCAGCCCATCACTGCATTTGCTCTATATGGGCTTTCAGCATGATATCCCTCTTCCCCTGTGTGTCTGCAGAAAACAATGATAACCGCACCATATGCAAGGAGATACGTCACAACTCTACGGGGTGCCTGAAGATGAAGGACCAGTGTGCCAAGTGCCAGGAGATCTTGTCAGTGGGTAAGTCTGGGAGCCTTGCCCCTGGCACCTCCGTGGAGCTGCCTTCATTGGTCAAATGATGGAGGTTCAAGTCTCAGCTCTGCTGCTTTCTGGCTGTGGCACCAGGGGAAGTTGTTTGCCTTCTTCCACCTGAGCCCCTATCTGTAGACAAGAGTTAGGGTGCAGAGTTGCCCCTGAAATCAGGAATTGGATAACATACTATTAATAAAGTGCCCACCAAGTCATCCAGCATATGGCCAGCAGGAAGTCGTGGGAGGGGCTGTTAATGTTCTTTTTGGAAAAGCCACATCTTTGAGTTTCACATCATTCTTTCCCCAACGGCTAAGCATAGTAGGCACCCTCGTTTTTTCCTGCAGCCAGTAACATTTTAAATAGTATGTTTTCTGTTTAGCAAACATCTACCATGTGCCAGGTACTGTTCTAAACACTTCGCAAACAGTTACTAATTTCCTCAAAATGACCCTTAGTTGGATACAATAAATGTCCCTATCTTACAGAGGTAGAAACTCAGTCAAAGAGAGGTTAAGTAACTCCCCAAGATTACAGGACACCCCATGTGGGGGATCTAGGTGTGTGGATGTGCTCTTAACCAGCTCTTTAGGGTCTGTCTTAAGCACCCCTGAGTCAATGATGGTGGCCCCTCAGCCACCCCTGGCTCAATGACGGTGGTCCCATGGCCTCTGCTGGGTTGATCTCTGAGGGAAAGGAAATTGTCCCCCTGGGCTGTATCAGGTCTGGACATTGGCTAGTTCCTTCCTGCTTTGAGATAACAGCTCTAAAAGCATCTAGAAACTTTCTGGCCCGCAGTAGTCTATGCTCAGCATGAGTTAATGGTTTCCCTTGTAAATAAAGGATCAATGTTGTGTCCTTGCTCTTACTTAATATGTGTGTTTGCCAGGGCAGGCCTTCAGAGTCTGGCTAAAGAGTCTGGCCCTATCCCTATACTTTTAGAAGCCACTGCAAAATAAATACAAGTGTCATAGGGGACTGATGGATGAATACCCAGCCACGCCACTTGGGCTGTTCCCATACAATATCATAGTTAGAATATCATAAATGACATAGTACCTCACCATCAGAAAGTTAGTCATGGTAAGGCCAGAAGGAAAGACACATGGTTGCCTAGGCTCCGATCGGTCACTGATCACAGCTTACCTACACAGCCACCTTCTTGTCTACACCGATGGCCTCTTATTTAAGGTTCTTGCAAATATACAAGCAGGCATTGCCCAGGAACTCCGGACCGGGATTTCTCTATTTCTTCACCGGTAACGTTTTAGTCCAGATCATTCTTTGTCCTTGGGGGCTGTCTTCTGCCCTGTAGGATGTTTAGCAGCATCCCTGGCCTCTTACCACTAGATGTCAGTAGCTCCCCCACTCCTATCAGTCCCCACCCTCTCTAGACTGAGTCGCTGTTCTCAATGACTTTTCTGATTTTTAAATTATTTCCTGGTACCAGAGTTAAGGTTATTCATTATCTATCTTTTCCAACCTGGCTTCTTGTTAGTGACTCTGTTTCTTGCCCCACCTAACATTTATTTTATTATAATACAGATGAGTATATTATAATACAGATGAGTATTTATTATAATACAGATGAGTCATTGAATAGAAAGGACTACATATAATCATTTAATAGAAATGATCACCAATCTTTAGCATGAAAAGATCTCCTTTCCCCTGACTTGTGTGGGTTTGATGTGCTCTCCTTGGAATATATATATTTTTTAATGTAGGGAGAGAAAAAAGAGAATAGTTTTTAGAGATGGTGGGTACTTGCCAACACTTATCAATCTGGGACCCTGCAGTGGGCCCTAACTCAGGCCCCAGAAAGAGTGAACTCTATCTTCCCTGCTCCACCCGTGAACTTGGTGACCAGCCACAGGGGTGGGTAGGAAGTCAGGACCCCAGCCACCAGCTGCTGTTCTGCTAAATGAAGTTTTAGAGCAGAATTTCCAACTCTGCTGCCACGGCCAGAAGACAAGCTTGGAGAATTTTCCAGACCACAGACTCCGAATAGGAAGAGTCTAAGTTTAGGAGTTAAAGCCCTGGGTTTGATTCTGGTCCCACAGATTGTTTATTCTATAACTTCAGGCAAGCGTGGGTCTCAGTTTCATTCTTGGTAAAATAATAATAATAATAATAATAATTAATTAAAAAAATAATTTATTATTGGTAGTTCTTAGGATACACCTGATTATTACAGATAATGGACATCCAAAGCACTTATGTGGTATCTGGGTGCCACATACATAGTAACTCCACATGACAGCCCCCCCCCCTCCAGAAATGACTCATGGGGGGCCTAGGGCAGCAGAGTGACCTTAGATCTGAGCACACGAAGCTCTGAGTTCCATGCTTTGCCGAGGGTGGCCAGCTCCGCTCGTGTCCCCCCTCTTCTCCCCGTCTCCAGAGATGTCACTGAGCACACTGTTGAGGCCCACTGACAGTTTTCCAGAAGGAGCCGTTCTCAAGGAGAGAACCCACCTGCTGGGTGGCATGCTGGGGCGAGCTCTTTCTGTCGTCACGGGCTGATGACAGATGGTTTGGGGACCAGCAACCGGCTCTGCTTTGGTTTGGGTCCTGGCTCCATGAACTGATTTCCAGCATGTGTCTTCCCCGTTTGACTTCTGTGTTTTCCGTGTCGGGGTAGACTGCTCCGGCAGCAACCCCACGCAGAACCTGCTGCGCGAGGAGCTGAACAGCTCCCTGGAGCTGGCGGAGAAGCTAAGCAGGCAGTACGAGGAGCTGCTGCGGTCCTACCAGCAGAAGATGCTCAACACTTCCGCTCTGATCAAGCAGCTCAATGAGCAGTTCAGCTGGGTGTCCCAGCTGGCCAACCTCACGCAGAGTGAGGACCAGGACTACGCCCTCCACGTCACCACGGTGAGTCTCTCCCACGGCTGTGGTCCAGAGAGGATGATGTGGCCCTCCCTGGGGGTGAAACAGGATGAAGATTGACGCTTTCCATGAAGTGTTTGTCCTGTGATCGGAAACATACGGCCTTTATGTGCATTGTTGCCTGCAAGCCTCATCACCCAGAGGTGCAATGTCACAACCCCATTTTATGGATGAGGAGAGTGAGAGAGGTTCGAGAGCATGGTCAAGGCCAGATGACTGACAGGTGCCTCGCCTGGCTGATGGAGCCTGTCTGCTTGGCTGGGACCCTATGCTCTTCCCATGAAGCTGCCCCTCCTGCCCGGTGCTGTGTGGGCTGGGGGCTCGCAAATTGGGGCAGCCTCCCGTGTCCATGATGAAAAGATCCCCTCCAGCTCTGGGAACCTTCCTGTTTTCTTTTTTTAAACATATTTTTATTGATTTCAGAGAGGAAGGGAGAAGGAGAGAGAGAGAGAGAGAGAGAGAGAGAGAGAGAGAGAGAGAGAGAGAGAGAGAGAGAAACATCAATGATGAGAATCATTGATTGGCTTCCTTCTGCACGCCCCCTACTGGGGATCAAGCCCACAACCTGGGCATGTGCCCTTGACTAGAATCAAACCTGAGACCCTTCCGTCTGCAGGCCAATGCTCTATCCACCGAGCCAAACCGGCTAGGGCTCTATTTTCTTTCCCTGATTAATTTTCTACCTCAGCCAGGCCAGTGGCTGCCCAAAGGAAACACGGTGGCTCGGTGGCTCGGAAATCATCTTTCCCTCCCTGGGGCTCCTCGGGCTGGTCCTTTTCGGTGACATTATACCTACCAAGTGCCTCTGAGTAGCGGCATTTCTTTCCAGTGAGCGGTTCACGTCCAGATTAGTCAAAGGCAAAGGCGTCACGGGTCCAGATGTAGGCCTGACTTTTGTTACAAAACGCGTGGAAGTTGGCCGGTGTCTCAGCCCTTGTCCCACCCTCCCTCCGCCCAGGTGGCTTCCCACAGCTCCGACCCCAGCGTCCCCTCCGGCTTCAGGAAGGTGATCCTGACGCTCTTCAATTCTGACCCCATCACCGTGAACATCCCAGAAGAAGTCTCCGTGCACAACCCTAAGTTCATGGAGACCGTGGCCAAGAAAGCCCTGCTGGAGTATCGCCAGAACGCCCAGTGAGTGTGCGGGTCTTCGCTTCGGTCCTTCCGGGCCCCCCAGGTCCCTGGGAGCCAAAGAAAGGGCCGAGTACCCAGTCTGGGAATGACTGCCAGGGTCTGACACGAGGCCAAGACACCACCGGGACCCCGGTTTTCCTTTGGAGGGTGCTCTTTCTGGTTTGATAAGAATTTGAGTGTTGGCGACTATTCAGCCCTCACTTCCTTCCGCTCCCCATTTCTTTTTTCAGGGAGAAATGAAGTGTGAAGATTGCTTTTCCAGGTATGGGGGCATCTGAATCCTGTTGCCCCTGAGATGAGCCACAGACCCCCTAGAGGAGAGCTCTGCACGTCACCAAGTGACCAGACCCAGCCTTGGGCCCTCCCGACCTCTCCCAGCCTCTCCTCCCTCAGACCCCGCACTCTAATGCCTGCTCTTGCTGATGGGGGAGGGACTTCCCCGCATGCCACTAACTCAATAAAGCTGCCTGTATGCTCTGGAGTGTCTTTTTCTTTTGTTGTTTTTTATTTTTTTTCCCTACCCTCCCACCTTCATTTTGTAATAGGAAATAAAAAAAGAGGAAGAAGTAGAAAGAAAAATCAGTGGCTAAAATAGGATGGAGGTATCGGCATTGAGAATAAAAGGAGTGTGATGATAAAGTTGACCCAATGGAAGGATTTCTTTTACTGTTTTTTTAATATATATATTTTATTGATTTCAGAGAGAAAGGGAGAGGGGAAGAGACAGAAACATCAGAAACAGAAACATGGCATGTGACCAGGGATGGAATTAAGACCCCCCTGGTTCATAGGTGGATGCCCAATCATTGAGCCACACGGCCCTGGCGGATTTCTTTCTTTTAGGAAGAGAGGTGTGTTCCGACAGCCAACTAAAAGAAATTTCTGAATGTGAACCTTTTTCATCCCATTATAAAACTGTTGATGTATCCTGATTGGGGTGAGGGGAACCTCCCGAAGGAATACATTGAAAATTCGTACGAAGAATGGGTAATAATAACACATACCTAGTATTTTAACACATGACTGACATTTTTCTTATGGAAACTGGAGTCCCCAAAAGACAGAATGAGGCGGTTTTATATTAGTTCTAAGATCTTGGAATCCCTGTGGTACCTTCTTGACTGAGGCATTGTTTGTCCACTGTCCATCCATCCAACGTTTTTATCTTCCCCTCGACCACAGGGATTTCTCCTCTTGGGGTTTCTCCTGAGGAATTCACCGCTCAGTGTGAAATACAGCTGAGTTGCAGTACCCTGTGCAGCCAGCAGATGGTCCTGACCAACCACAGAGCCTATCTCAACATAAGCCCTTCCATTCATGAATACAGCTAGTTATATGCATGATCTTCAACTTCCTAACCTCCACATCATTCAAGGGTCAGCAGTACTCTCTAAGGTAGAATTCTTTTTGTCAGATATAGACTTCGAGTGGAAAAACATCTGGTTGCATCTCAGCTTTGTAGCAAAGGCCACATGTAAGTTCATAGCCATAATTTTAGGTCACCATCCTCTATCTCTCTGAAGTTACAAGCACCTCTGTCACACACAAACAACAAACTCTAAACCTTAGCTTCTATCCAAAGAAGCTAGTATTTTAGTATTTCTATCAAGGAAATACAGAGTAAAGTTAGTATGATTTACTTAAACATATGTATTTAAGGAAGAAGTAGTAAAACGTAGCCTATTCTTTCTTGGTTGATAAGAATTTGAGTGATGGTGAATACGGAAGCCTCACCACCCCACACACCTCCCAGTTGTTTGTTTGTTTGTTTTTCAAGGAGAAATGAAATGTGGATGTTGCTTTTCCAAGTATGGGGGTGTCTGAATCCAGTTACCCCTGAGATGACCACAGACCCTTTAGAGGAGAGCTTTAACCGTGATAATGCACTTAATTTTCACTCCTTTTCAGGTTTAAGTGATTTGAAACTAAGCTTTGAACAAAGAAAATGTATCCTAAAGTGCCACTAGACTTTTTTTAATTTTTTATGTGGGTACATAAAAGACAAAGTTTAGGGCACAAAACCAGCAACACTTGATGAGTTGAAGGCACACAAATACTGAATGAAATGATTCTTGATGTTGCAAATCTGTTGTTATCAGCAGAGTCTGGACCAGAACAGTCAACAGTTTGAAAACAGGCATTGACCACAGAAGTTATTTATTTCTATAGATTCTTCTAAATTTTGAAAATGAACTGTATGTTAATAAACACTAACTGTAATCATTCAAAGTGTGTATAGAGTTTTGGGGACATCATACATATATATCTATATCTATATCTATATCTATATCTATATCTATACACACACACACACACACACACACACACACACATATATATGTAATAGGTTCAGAAGCATTTTTTAAAATGACTGTGATTGTAAATTATATATCACACTAGAGGCCTGGTGCATGAAAATTCATGCACTGGAAGGGGGGTCCCTTAGCCTAGCCTGCCCCCTCTCACAGTCCAGGAGCCCTCAAGGGCGGGAGGCAACCCAGTGATCAGGGGAAGGTGACACCCCATCACACCTCTGCTGCTGCCACTGCCCTCAGTGCAAGCCTTGGCCAGCCCTGGTTACCTGAGCCTCGGGCAGCCCTGGGTAGCTGGGTAGCTGCCATCCAAGGCTTGCCTGTGCCTTGGGCCAGCACTGGGTGGCTGGGCCCTGGAGGCTGGCCTGACCTTGCCCTGCACCTACTGCCTGGGGCCGAAGGGACTGAGTGCCACCATCTTTGAGGGCGTGACAGTCAATTAGCATATTCCCTCCTTATTGGCTGTGGGTGCTGCCATCTTTAAGGGTGGGTGGGGTAGTCAATTATCATATTCCCTCTTTATTAGATAGGAGGATTGTCATACATGTTTCCAAAATTATTTTCTGTTTTCATTGTTATGTTGCTAGATTCCACCAGTCATTGTATATCTACCTGTTGTTCATTTTTATGAACCGCCTAGACTAGCATCTGAAAAGGCAGAGCCCAAAGCCGACTCCAAGGTTCCCTGGGACCTCCTCTCCATCCTCTGCCTGCCTTGGCACAGGGGCCTGGTTTGAGGGTCTTTGGATGTCCCACCAGCCCAGACAGAAGTTCCAGCCTGAGGCACTAGACTGAGGCAAGACGTGAGGTCACGAAAGCAGGGGGACAGATGGGGGTGATCCTGGTTGGTAATAATGTGCATCATGAGCCCTTGGTTGCCGGCTTCTAGGATTCTTGCAGCAAACTGTGAGCAGGCCTTGACATTCTAGAAAAGAGGCCTGGCGTCTGCAGGGTGGCACCAACCCTGGGGTGAATCCCTGTGCAGACACGTGACTGGGCTCTGCCAGGCATGTATTAAGAGCTGCTTCTCTGAGGACTGGAGGCTGAAACGGCACCACGTGGTGCAGGGTGCAGCTTGCATAACTAAGTGGCAGCCGTGACCCAACCCAAGTGGCCTACTGGGCCAATGGCTTCCCGTAATCCCATTAAGTCCCCACAGCTGTCCTCAAGGCTGTTACTCAGCCCGCAGGTTACCAGGCGTCCTGGAATGACCTGCATTAGAAAGGGTCTGTGACCAGAAAGGACTGGATGAGAAAGCACCAAACCCTCGAACCCTCGGCCCTGCCAAAGGGCCTCTGGCTGCCTGTCCTTCCCTGGGAAGCAGAGGGAAGGGGGAGGGGCAGGAGCCAGGAGGCCTGTGTGTGTGTGTGTGTGTGTGTGTGTGTGTGTGCGCGCGCGCGCGCGCGCGCGCGCGCAGAGCAGAGCTCACCACCCAGTGGCGGGTGGGGGTGATGGAAGGCCCATTGGCCTCAGACTTCAGCCTACCAAAGGACCTCCAATTAAGCTTTTGACATCGTCCCCACTGGGGTTAGACCGCGATCTCAGAGGCAAATGGTCAGGACTGGCGTACAGTTCGGTGTAGGGAACACAGCCAACGATATTGTGACAATTGTGTTTGGAGCTGGGTGGGGACTGGAACTATCAGGGGGACCTCTTATAAGGTATGTGGTTGTCTAACACCATGCTGTACGCCGGAAACTAATACAAAATGTTACTGATTGTAAACTGGGCTTAAAAATACAATTTTAAAAATATACAAAGGAGGAGGCGGGAGGGCTGCTGAGAACAAAACAACCAGGAATGCACGCAGACGTGTCTTATTTGTCAGATTGGGACCTGGGTCCTCTCACAATCAGCTTTCACCTTGCAGCCCTCATCTGGGCAAATACAGCGCAAGATACTGGGGTGTCAGCATTCGTTTTCAGAAGATGGTCACGTAGACACTTGAAAAGAGGATTTTCTAAGCAAGACTTCAAATATAGGGCATTTCCCAGGTGTGAACACATTTGCCCCCTAATATTCTGTTTAAAGAATAAATGTGTGTTGGCCGAAACCGGTTTGGCTCAGTGGATAGAGCGTCGGTCTGCAGACTGAAAGGTCCCAGGTTCGATTCCGGCCAAGGGCATGTACCTTGGTTGTGGGCACATCCCCGGTGGGAGGTGTGCAGGAGGCAGCTGGTCGATGTTTCTCTCTCATTGATGTTTCTAACTATCTATCCCTCTCCCCTCCTCTCTGTGAAAAATCAATAAAATATTTTATTTTTTTTAAAGAAAGAATAAATGTGTGTTACCTGGTCAGGTAAATGTTTCAGTGCAGGGGCTTGCTGTGTAAACTGTTAAGAAGCTGAGCATTTTATCGTTCATGGTTACAAGTGTAATACATTAAAATAGTCTCAATTCAAAAGAGAAAAAGAAAATGCTCATCACGTGACAGCACCTTGTCCCTCCCCGGGGAGCTGGAGGCTTGGGCTGGGGGCTTGGGCCACACTGTGGGGGTGCTGAGTGAAGGTCAGGGCTTGTCTGAGGAAACTAGCTTCTGTCTGAAGGAGACCACCTGGCAGTAGCCACCTAAGTCACCAGACCAAGCAAGACACCTGCCACCTCAGATAACCTTAGAAGAGCTTGGAGAGATAGGGGGAGAGAGAGAGAGAGAGAGAGAGAGAGAGAGAGGAGGCTGGGAGGGGTCCAGAGCCCACCTAGGCCCCTTTCCTACTCAGCTCTGAGGGCCTCAGAACAGGAGGGGGGGCGTGAGAGAGCGGAGTGTATGCTCCTCACCTCCTCCACCCGCCTCCCCTGATGGGGGAGGGCAGAGCTTTGTTTGCACATGAGGCTGGCAGTCCAAAGTAAGCAGGCTGTTTATTCACTGCGACATTTTCAGGAATAAAACAACCTGCTCGAGATGTTATCCAGTGATGGGAACAGTGGTCAGAATGACTGAGATGGTTTCACATGTGTGCCCCCAAATGAGCCGAAACTCTGTAATAAAAGCATTCCAGGAACTCTTATTCACAAGGAAGCACAAAGTTCACACGTGAACCGCACCGGGGAGAGGGGAGTGAGCGTGAGGCTGTGGAAATAATAGGGGCCACGCAGGTGTGCAGCCGGTAAGTGGCAAAGTTGGGATTGAACCCGGTCTGATTCCGGCCTCCACAGGCCCTCCGTGACATCCTGTAGGTGTCCAGAGCGTCCCTCCTCAGTATCCTATCCAGACCCAGCGTTTGCCTGCTATACTCTAGCGGTATCTTGGCAAACCCAGGAAGCATTCAATAATTCCACAGCAACTGGAGAAGGGCCCAATTCTGCAGGGCTTATCAATATCACGGATGATTATCAAATCAGCCAAGTTGATAATGTAAATGCCAGACCACAGGATCAAATTTATGAGGTCAATACTGAAATCCGTTTGCCTCTGAGATTTCTCAGCTCCTCCATCACAATGCCCCTACTTTATGACATTGCTCAGTGCGGGGTGGGCAACGGTACAGTTTGCCCGGCTCCTCCTGCCCGCACCCACCCCTGAGGGCTCACGCATGGTCCACAGTTGCCCCCAGCCTGTCTATGTTCACGTGTATGACATCACAGGGATGCACTGACATCATCAAAGGATGCTCGTGCTCCAAACACAGGCTGCATCCCGGCACCTGCTCACCTGCCTGAGAGCAGAAGGGATTTGTCTAGAAAGCAGCACCCTGAGCACAGCACGGCGTTCTCTCACTCTGTGTGTGAGGGCGCTCTTTTGTGGGTATCGAAAATGAAGACAAACCCACGTTTTGTCCATTCCGTTTTGGAAATTTCTGGGCCTTTTTTGACCTGGGAGAAGAGCCTGCCACGTGGGAACAAGGCCAGTGTACACTCAGGTGAGCCAGGCTCATGAGTTTCTCGGAACTTGGCTCAGACGCTGCCTTGCATTTTTTCCCTTTAGTGTAGGGTTGTTGAACTCAATCAGAGAAGGGGCCAAAATCTAAAATCCAGCCTAAATCGCGGGCCAAATGGTTTACTGAACAGTCATAAACTGTCATTGTGATGGAAATGCAGCGGAGTGCAGTGATGACAGCGCAGTTTGGGCCACATTGCAAGGCCTGGCGGGACGGATTTGGCCCGCGGGCCTTGTGTTTGACACATGTGCTTTAGTGCATGGGTTCCTCAAGGACCCTTGGCGTTAGGGTCCTCGTAGCTATTTCTCCAGTGTACACGGCTCCATCCTCGGAGTCGCGCCTGCCCCTGGCTTCATTTCAGGAACCGGAGACCCACAGATAAGCTCTTCCTTGCAGGGGACCCTTCTAAATGTGAAACTTCCGATGGCTCAGAGAACCCTTTCCCTGCAGCACCCCCTTCTGGTGCCTCCCCAGGGGGTGGCTCCCTTCCCGGGGCGTTCCTGGTCCCTGCAGAGGGGCTGAGGGGTGGCATGCAAGGGCCCTCTCTCAGGGAGGAGGGAAGGAGGCCTCCGGCAGGTGGGCCTGGGGCACATGCTGCAGGGTGACAGGGAAGGTGAGGGCGACTCCAAGGCAGTGCAGGTGCACCCCGTGGCCAGGCACGCCCCTGCGTTGCTGGACTCGGGGATCCCAGGATGGCCCTGTCACCCCAGCAGGGTCAGCGCCACCACCTGGCACTGGGAGAAGAGCCGCTTCAGGACCCCGGAGGGCATTTCCCGTACACTCTGGATCGAGTCCTCGCTTTCCTGTGTGTCCTTGTATCACCCGTTCCTGGAAGGTCACTGTCATCAGCCACTGGGACTTCCCCAGCTGGGTCCACAGTCACAGCCTGGGGCAGTGTCCGTCTTGGGAAGGGAGAAAGGAGATGTGGGGACAGGGAGGCATCAGCCCTCAGCAGGGAGGGGGGCCGTCCAGCACGTGTGGTTCCACAGGACCCAGTGGCTGGTCTCCCCCTTGGCTGCCCTGCCCATGCTGCGGGCCTCACAGCCAGGGTGCAGCCAGCTCTCCGGCCTGGAGGAGGTCTAAGGCGAGACTGGGCTCCCAAGGGCGGGAGGCCCTGGGAAGGCAAAGGGAGGGTGTGCGTGCATCTGGGGGAGGACCGGCTATGCTGTCCCAACCCACAGCCCCAGAATCCAGTGTCCCCTGCAGCCTCTCTCTGCCCGCTGCTCTTCCTGGCACCATCTCCGCCGAGCTGAGTCCACCCCCTCATTGAGGACCCACCTGCCTCCGGAACCAGCTTCTCCTCCTTAGCCACGCCCAACCAGGAACCTCTGGGTTCCTACGAAGAGTCGGACGCTGTTGGAACAGATGTTTAGCTCCAGTATCTTCCCCCTGGCCCCCCCTCCAGAGGACGCCTGCTTCATGGCCCTGTACGTCCCTCCCCACACGCCGCCACCTGCCAAATTGAATGGGAATTGCCTTTGACGTGTGTGGCTGGTGGCTGGGTGCTCGGGGTGAGGGAGCAGATGGAGCTGAACTAATTCTGATTCACAGTGACCGGGACCAGAGAGGACACGTTGGCAGAAACGGCCCCCTGTGGGAGAGAGGGCATCAGAACGATTTTTTTTTTTTACAGCAGCCAGGTTTGGGGTAAGATCCAGAGCAGTGGACAAGGGCTAGCCGGTGACAGCGTCAGCAGGCCCAGCACGAACACAGCTGGGCACCGGCTCACTAGCTGTATAGCGCGGTCGAGTTCTTTACCTCTCTGTTTCCTCACCTGCAGAGTGAGGATGGTAACTCCCTGAGAGAGTGTGGGCAGCATCAGCTAAGCGCCCGGTGCGCGGTGGCTGTGAGAAACACCGGTCCCCGCCCTCACTCCCTGCCCTGGGCGGCGTAACGTGTGACACACACAGTGGGTCTCCCACTGCTGTCCAGAGGCCAGTCTGCTCATGGGGCTCCCTGGGAGACAGGGCCAGTGAATCTTGTTTGAATTTTGATTTGTGGCCACTCGGAGTTCTTGCCCTCCTCTGCTCATCGCTTTGGGAAACGGAGGCAATCCATGTGAGATCAGCCCTGGATAGTGGGCCAGGACTGCGGCCAAATCTTGAGGGTGGGGGTCATTGTGGTGTCCTTCACCCCCGATTCCCTTGGGCAGTGAAGCCGGCTCTGAGGGGGGTAAGGACACATCTATCTGGGGCTCTGAGCACCTGGGGACCAGGACCCACACAATCTCTCATGCTTTGGTGGCAACAGCTCTTACCTGTGGGAGCGGGGGCTGATGAACCCGGGGTTCAGGCTTTCCCCTCCCGCTCACTCATCCCTCAGGTTGCCCCCCCCTCCCCCACCCCGGCTTGCCTGGCGATTCTCTGAGACTTTTGTGGTAGAATGAGGGGGGGCGGGGGCGGAGGACAAGAGCAGCCAACATGCGTGTTCCCTGCTGATGAGAACAACGTGAGGCCTAGATAGCAATTCTCTCATGGTGTTTGGTGTTTGGCAAAACAAAGGGAATTCCTTAGGAACTGCCTTTGGGGCGGTTTTAGTTTGATCCTGAGTCTGGACCTTAGGGGGCCCGGCTCCACCCACAGTGTTTGCTCTGTGTCTCTCCCTCAGAGCCAGTGCTTGGGGCCTTGTCTCACGCCCCAAGCCCATCACAAACCCTGAGCACTGACTGTGTACACTCTCCTAAGCACCCCATGGGCTTATGGTGCTTAGGAGAGTGGTGATCACCCCCATATTCCAGGGCGGCAATCTGCCATAGCCAGAGGGGCAGAGACTTGCACCTGGCCACATGGACAACAGTGGTGGAACCAGGATGCATCAGCTGACCCCGGGCTCAGCATGACCCTCCAGAGGCCAGAGGTCACGTGGCCTGTGGTGAAGCTGAGCCCCTGCAGGGGAGCGTAATCCACGGTTTCCCGCCCCCTGTGCAAGGCTGTCGTTGAATGCTTAGCTCGTCCCTGGCCTGTTTCTTTCTATTCCCACATTAAAGTCACTGAACCTGCCAGATCCTGAGTGCCCGGCCGAGGCCAAGGCAGGGGTGCTGGGAGCACTGGCCCACCCAGGAGTGGAGAAGGTAGTTCTTACTGGGACAAGGTCAGGCCACGCTTACCCAGCTGCGGGTGCAGGCCAGCCAGGAGGACGCCCGCCTCCACAGTCACCGGCTCCTTCTCCGGGTCCTCCTGCAAGAGGCCAGCAGGGGCTCTGAGGAGGGGGCCATCGCCCAGCCCTGCCCTGTGGCTAGCTCCCTGTGAGTGAGAGCACATCTGTGCCAGCCTGCAGCCAGCGCCCGCCACTTCCCACTGCCAGCAGCCAAAGGGGCTAGGGGCGGGGCTAGGGCAGAGCTGGAGCTCTGCGAACATTCCGGGCAGCCCTTCCTTTGCACAGGGAAAGGGAATAAGGAGCAGGGAAGGGGCTTGCCCAAGGTCACTGGCAGAGCTGGGACTAGCATTCAGGCCTCCTGGCAGCCACTGCTGCACTTCCTCCCAACCCTGCCTGGACGAGAAAGGTGGGGTTCCATGCAGAGATGTGGAGAGGCCCGCCCCTGCAGGGGCTGCTGGGCTTGGCTGGATGGAGTTCAAAATCGCCACCTACTCTAATCCTGGGGGGACTTGGGCAAAGAGGAGAACTGGACAGGAAAGGCCAGGGGAAGTAACATCTATTCAGTTCCTGCCCCGAGCAAGATGGGTTCTGTTCTGAGCCTAGCATGGCAGCCTGGGAGGTAGAAACAGTCTCTCTTCACTTCACAGGGAGGAGATCAAAGCTCAGGGGCTTGAAGCCACTCGCTCCAGGTCACGCAAACATGGTGGGGGGAGAAACGGGGATGAGAATCCACATCTGTGGGACTCCAACAAACAAGCTCATTCCACGGGCCCTGAGAACAGAGCGCTGCGAAATCAATTGCTGGAGCCGGTCCTCGTTAATGAGCAATCAGGGTCCATGACCGCCGTGACGGATCTCATGACCGGAACGTTTTCTAGGAGGTGGAAATTGTCAGCCTGAGCAGCGGAGAAACTAGCTGGGCTCGAGGAGGTTATCCCAGGGGGGCAGGGCCTGTCAGGTGACAGTAGGCGCCCTGCGAAGGCATGAGCATGGGGCACCCCTGTCAGGCTCTTAGTCTCCTGGCAGGCCCTGGGGGCACCGAGGGCTGGCTGGCACTGACAGAATCCCAGCACAGGGCTGGTGTCGTTTTCTTGAGTCTGTGCCCAGCTCTGTTGCTGACTGGCTGTATGACCCTAAGCAAGTCACTCATCCTCTCTGATATTCAGTTTCTCCATATGTAAAACCAGTTAAGTGCAAATTTCTCATCCCTTTTAGGGGCCTGACTTAACCATTCCTGTACTAGAGAGGAGGCTCTGGCAGGAGAGGGGCATGGACATTCTCTCCATGGCCACCAGGGGGCGCACAGACCTAACAAGAGGCCTGAGCAAGCCCAGAAACGGGTCTGGGGAATGGTGATCACTAGCGGATCAGGAATTGGAGTGTCATTTTGGGACTCAGGGGTGAGGAGGAATCTGGCCTGGGAGAAAAGGCTAAGGAATCTTGCTCTGGAATTTGGGATGGAGGCTGAGGCTGGTGGCCTGCAGAGGCAGGCAGGAGACGGCTAAGAGGACCTAGGGGACTCAGTTCATCCTGCCTATGTGGGTCATGAAGCCATCAGTGCAGGCAATGTCTGAGGGCGAGTACCCCTCCCCCCCCGCCTTCAGCCACCTGTTCACTGCCTGGCCAGAGCCAGCACCTGCCAAGGCAATGCCTGAGTCAGCCCCAGTGCGCAGGCCTTTCTCCAAGACGCAGGGCCTGCAGGGGGCAGGCACCCAAGCCATGCAGCCCTGGGGCCTCTGTGGCCCACTACCTGGCTACAGGCTACTGTGCTGGCCACCCCAGGTCCTCATTGTATGGAGCTCTCACCTGGCTGGCAATGCTGGGATGGGAGGGCGGGGTCCTAGCCTGGGAAGCACAGGGGCAGGGCTTGGTCTACCTGAGGTCTCCCCTCCCCCATCTTCAGGGCAGATGGACCAGGGCTCCTCATCCACGCGTTGCTGATTAACTCTGTGAACCTGTTGACGGAAGAGATGTCCAAGCCTGCAGAGAATTTGTGTGAGTTGATTAGAGCCAAACTGACAACTCCCCAGGGAGTGAGGTCTCCGATGCTCCCAATAACAGTCCTTCGGTTTGTTCTCTGCAGTTGACATGAGGGGCTGCAAGGAGTTGGGGGAAAGCAAGGTGGGAATGGGATTACGGGATAGTTAACCTTCTGTGCTCTGAGGGTGGTTATTTCAAAGGTGCACAGAGCAATGGGCAGGGCTTGCTTAAGGCAATGGAAAACCATTTACTAACGAAGGTATATGCCTGGGGCCTGATTCCCCGCCATGACCTGGCCCGTTGGGGATTTATGATCACCCAGTGAGAAATGCTCACCTGTCCGAATTCAAATAATGGACTTGGGGACAGAAGTATGGCACAAAATGAGACTCACTATGTTCTCGCAGGAGCCAGTGTCCAGTTGACAGGCACACACGGAGCAGTGGTCACAGGCACACACGGAGCAGTAGGCTGTGTATCCCTAGGCAGTGAGAGTCCCTCCTCCGCTTCCTCATTGACTGAGTTCCATGGGGTTAATAATTTCCTCCTATGTCGCTAGGTCTTTTTCTCTCTCTCTTTTTTTAATGGCCCAATGGTCTCTTATTGGGCTATTTAAGAAAAGGAGTGGGGGGTGGGCGCTGAGGCCTTTTCTAGTTGTCTCCACCTCCCCAGTCTAGTTGAGGCAGGTGCCAGGTGTCTTGTCCTGAGCACCTGGGGGTTTCCCCGTGATGCTGGCTCGTGTACACAGTTCTTTATTCTTATACCCTCTCGCCTCCTTCCTGAATTCGGTTTGCCCTGGGGAAATTCAGTAACGTTTCCGTTAAAAGTGGACTAGGCTGAAGATCGATCGCAGAGGCCTATCCTATTTCCTACACATAGAACCCCCTTTTTTGGCCCACAAACCTGAGTTTCCTCCTCAGTGAGGTGAGGGTACCTTTGCCTAACTCTCTGGACTGATATAAAGGCTAGAGAAGGAGCACGAGCCTCCGGAGACACACTTAGAGCTTGAAGTGGCAGCAAGCTCTTCCACCTGCTGCTGCGAGCTGGCCTGGCAGGAGCTGCGGGACACTATTGCCCGCAGCACCGACCCTCAGCTCAGCGCCTGGCAGAGCCCCTGCCTGATGCACGTTTGTGTGACAAATTAATAAGCCACTGGGCATCTTGGCTTATCAAATCCTTGAAGCCAAGACCTGGTGTCTAGTGGGAACATGATCAGCAGCTCTGGAATTTTGGAGGAAGAGAAGCCAAGCTGGAGGAGTTGAGAGTGGATCTGGGGTCAGATACGCACATGAGAAGTCCTGGAATGGGGGTGGGGGAAGGTCAGAGTCAAACCAAGATTTCCACTGAGCTGCCAAGTCCATATGTGCTTATGTAAGCACAAAAATACACCCTCCAATGAGTGAGGCGGGAGCAGGGGTGAGGCAGGAGCGGGAGTGGGGATGGGGTGGTGGTGACTATGAGCTCCCCACAGGGAACCCCAGCTAGTGGACAGCAGTGTTCAGAGGCAGCTCAGTCACAGAGAGGGTGTCCCAGAGATGGGTGTCCCAGAGATGAGTGAGGGATCTGTGGAGCTCCAGACCAGAGAGCAGAGCCAACTTTGGGGAAGGGTTGCGTTATGAGCTGGATTGGGTGCCGCCCAAGTTCATCAGAAGGTGATTGTATTTGGCAATAGGGCCTTTAAAGAGGCAGTAAGTCCAAGTGGGGGCATTGGGATGGGTCCTGATCCAGTATGACTGTGTCCTAGTAAGAGATTAGGACACAGACCTGTGAGGACACAGGAGGAAGATAGCTGCTAACATGCCAAGGAGAGGTCTCAGGAGAAACCAACCCTGCGAGCACCTTGATGCTGGACTTCCAGCCTCCAGACTGAGAGAAGATAAACCCGTGTTGTTGAAGCCCCCGTCTGTGGCACTCTGTTGTGGCAGCCCCAGCTGACTAATACACCATGTCTGTCAGCCCCTGGGGCAGGGGTCTCCACCAGGGCCTTTGTGAGAGAGAAGAGCAAGGGCTGGGCCTCCTTCCTCCGCGCATTTCCCTTGGGCTAAGGCAGGAGGCAGGGCTTGTGCAGCCCGCTCCATCCCTGCCGGAGGGAAGAGGGCTCAGAGACCCCCCACAGAACCTGACTTTCTGCCTGTGAAAGGCTGGGCTTGGTGGGTAAGGCCTTGGGGTGGAGAAACCACCTGTCAGACTGACCACTGTCCCCTCCCTGAAGCCCTGGAAGGGGGTCCTGGGCTGTGGCCAGGAGGTGAAAAAGCATCAAGCCTGAAGGCAGGGGGGTGGAAGAAGATGGTTGAGGGGGCAGGAGGGAAGGGAAAGCAGTGCTGAGGGACAGCGTAGTGTCATCCCAAATAACTTGTTTTCCATCCACCCACAAGCCTAGTCCCTACCACCTCAGACAAAGTACGTCCTGCTCGCATCCACAAATGCCCCTTTGGACCATAGTCAGACCCAAGTTTTCTCCTTCTGTTGAACGCAGTCTGCCCTGGGACATCACAGAAACTGTGCCATGATGTGGGAGGGCCTGGGGAAGGGGCCCTCTTCCCTCCTCTGCTGAGCCATACCAGGTTCTCTTTGTTGACCCTGAACATTTGTCCTTGGAGGGGACGCTTCCTCCCCTACCCCGAGCCAGTCACATCAATTTTATAAATTGCCTCTATTGAAGAAAATAAAATTACATGGAAATATACAAATCAGCAAAAGCGATGTGTATCAGTTTATTCAATCTCCGTTGCCATCATCCCATGGTCGAGGGCGATGGTTTATTGCTCATTTCTTCTGCTCTGATGGGCTCAGCTGTCCAATAATTGCTGAGTCTTAACTTTCTTCACACTGTTGTTGGCAAGGGAAATTAATGCTACTATTTTGATGGTCACTGAAGCTTGTATTTTGATCTCTTCCCTGCCTGTACTTGCGAATCAGTGAGAATAAACTCCAAGTACAATTGGTGTGTGGTAACTCAACTCATCTTTGAAACAAGAGGAATTTAATGCTTTCTGACCTGCAGATCTTACTTCCTTGTCCCACTCAGCCAGCTCATTCTCTTTAAAATATGACGAGGGCAGCTAGGTAGCTCAGTGGGTTAGAGCATCGTCCCCATAAGCCAAGGTGGTGGGTTTGATCTCCAAGTCAGGGACAGGGCACATACAAGAAGCAACCAATGAATGCACAACTAAGTAGAACAACAAACTGATGCTCCCCCCCCCTTGCCCCCACCAGATTAAATAAATAAAAAGAAATCTGACCCAGGGCATAAAGTTAATTCAACATATAACACAAAATGGGAAGGCACCGTGGGGGTTCAGGAGGAGTTACCCCAAGATGTTCCTGTGTGACATGTGGATTATTTTGAGCTCTGTGGGCTCAAAAGAAACTTCTGCCCCACCCTCTCACCTGCCTAGAATAACTTGAATTAGGGGCTTGCCTACAATCAGAGATGATCAGCGGTGATGTTTTATGACCTATCTATATGGCAGAGCAAGCCACTAATTACTGATCATCTGCTCTTCTAAACATCCTTCAGTGACCTTCCTCCCCTCTGAAGCCCCAAGGTCATCGTTAGCTTGGGATGTCTAATACACCCATGTTCCCTGTCTGTCTCGGAACCTCTCATGCATGTGGGGTCTCTGTCTCCTGTGTGCAGAGTTCCCGTACGCGTGTATATGTTACATTTGGTTATTTTCTCTTGCTAACCTGTCTCATGTCTATTGGACCACTGGACAAGCCGAGAGAGCCTGGAGAGTAGAGCAACGTTCCTTCCTCCCCCACAGCACCCTCTAAGCTAGGGGTGTCGAACTCAATCAGAGAAGGGGCCAAAATCTAAAATCCAGCCTAAATCGCGGGCCGAATGGTTTACTGAACAGTCATAAACTGTCATTGTGATGGAAACGCAGCGGAGTGCAGTGATGACAGCGCGGTGCGGGCCACATTGCAAGGCCTGGCGGGACGGATTTGGCCCGCGGGCCTTGTGTTTGACACATGTGCTCTAAGCCCTCCCCTGCCTCTCACAGCTCTCTCCATCTGAATCCAGAAGACGTGACAGAGGCAGTGACCCAATGCCACCCCTTCATCGATTCAAATGCCAACTAAGAGCACTGTGTTGGGCTTTCTCTGGAATTTTTCTACTTTGAGTTGCATAAGCCAAGAATTGTTTCTGCCTTCCAAATTCTGACACAAGCCAAAGAGTCCCAAGGGGTCCTAACGTGGACACATTCTGCCCTTCCGTCTTGGCACTAATGTCACGGAACACAGTGAGTAGCTGCATGAAAAGCAGAGGCTGAGTCCTAACCCGTGACCCTTTGAACATGGAAGGTAGCTTTTAATTGATTAAAAAGTGTGGGAGAAAGTATCTGCAAATCGTATATCTTATGAGGGATTAATACTCACAATATATAAAGAAGTCCTACAACTCAACAACCAAAAAACCAACAACCTGATTCAGAAATGGGCAAGGAACTTGAATAGACATTTCTCCAAAGAAGATAGACAATGGCCAATAAGCACACGAAAAGATGCTCAACACCACGAAGTATCTGGAGCTCAGCCTACAGAACCAGACAGCATACATCTAAACCGAGGCTCTGCCTCTCACTAGCCAAGGGACCTTGGGCAAGTTATTTGAACCTCAATTTCCCGCTCTGTGAGATGGGAAGCATAGAGGTCCCCCTGGCGGGTCCCTGGCATCAGTGTATGTAAGGCTCCAGGCACACAGGGCACTTAATGACAGCTGAGACCACTTCTGACCTTCCCCTTACTTTCTATACACACACGGACACCCATATCCTTTTGGCCTGGTTACTTTATACTCATCATGATTCATAACTCAGCTCAGAGAGCCCACCCTCCCAGCTCTCCCTGCGGGAAGTGCAGCCAGGGAGGTCCGCTGCCATCTGGGAGCACGCCAGGCTTGGGGGCAGGGGGAAAGGGCTCAGGCCCCCGCTGGGGTCTGGGCGGGGGAGATGCAGGTGGGAACACTGCAGGCTAAAGGACCATTCGCTCAGGGGGAGGTCGCGGAGGATCAGTGTGGTGGGTGCAGGGATTCAGTTCGGTGATGCTGGGGGCCATTGGGAATCGGGGAGTGATCAGCTGGGTCCGGTCAGGGGGAGAACGGCCAGGCAGACCTCGAGCTTTTAGGGGAGCAGCGGGGAGGCCCTGCAATGTTCCGATCAGACCTGGTACAGACACCAGTCAGGAGGCTGCGGTGGCAGGACTGGGCGGGAGACGGGGAGACGGGGGACTTAGAGCAGGGTGGGCGGGCGACGTGGCTCCCAGGGGAGGCCAGAGGGACATTCTTAGAGCAACTCCCCCTCCCAACACAGCGAGATCACAATTGCTTAGCTTTATTCAACAAAAGTTCCGATCTCTGTGGAAATGCTCCAAAATTACCTGCTGATTTTGCTGCAAAACTATGGCCTAGTCAAAGAGAAGTCACCCCCTTAGCCACCCCCTTGTCCCCTCAGAGAACACGAATCATCCTTAGAGAGAAAGCGATGCATTTGTGCCCAGAGAATTAATAGCCTTTGCCTGTATCTACAATTACGTCCAATATTACTCACTTCCTTTAAAGAAAACAGCCCTTCAGAAGCAGGCTGCTGGTTCTGAGAGGTGCAGGTAAGACCCATCATGGTGCCAAGAGCAGCAGCCCAGCAGATGAAGGGGCTGGCCCAGGGCACACCCTAAAGCTTCGAGGCCACTGGCGGGTCCCTGGCATCGGTTTCCAGCCACTGCACGAGGATCTGGTTCAACTCGGCCGGCCTGGAAAGGGAATGAAAGACGACTCGTACCCGTCTGGACCCACTCACCTCACGCAGGTGAACGGCTGGCCCAGGAAGGCCTTTACTGAGGTGAACAGGAAGTCCCGATGGCCCCCGCCCAGGACCCCATCTCCTTACTTCTCTATCTGGGTCCAGTGTCCACAGTCCTTAATGTGCCCCCTTTTCAGGTGGGGGATCTGGAAGAAAACACGGGCCAGAAAAGTAAATGGCAGAGTGCCAGTGGGTCTGGTTTCAGGTTAGTGCGACGTGAAAGGGAGCCCCAGTGAGGAGGCACCTTCTCCTCTGCTCCCCACAGGCCAGCTCTGTCCTGAAAAACTGCGTTCTTTAGGAAAGGAATAACCACGTATCGAGCAACTGCTATGTCCTGGGTGCTCTACATACATTGTCTCACTGGAGCGTACCCATAATCCTGTTCGGTAATGGGAAAGCTCAGAGAGGTTGGGAACTTGCCCAAGGCCACACAGAGTGGCTGAGCTGATATTCAAATGCAGGGCTCACTTGTGCTCATCACAACTGTCTCCCTTCAGAATCACTAGTTCTCAGCCCTTAACTGCCTGGGAGGTGCCTGCTTGTTGTTGGCTCTCGCCATGCAGACGTGATGGTGTCCTCTTCTCCGGCTGTCTCGCTGGGGGCCGTCTGGCTTCCCCTCTGGAACCTGAACTCCACAGTGGGCCACTGCAGCCAGCACCCCGGACCCAGAGGGAGCAGCAGTGCAGCAGCTGGGACGTGGGTTTCTTCCCGACACAGCCTTGAACCCTGACCATGTGTGGGAAAGGCTGGGGGGAAATGCCCTTTTCCTCTCAGAAGCATAACACACCCCAGTGAGGTTAGCAGTCAGATACAGGGGGCTGGAATGGACCAGCAGGAGATCTTGAATTTCTACAGAAACCTTCAAGGGTCAGGACCAGGGAGCGAGGCCCGTGGGCTCACAGCTTTCCGCAGCACCTGAGCTGGATCCACAGCCCACACGTGGCAGCAATCTGTGCGCACCCTCCCCGCTGTGCCTGATGCTGCCAACGAGGCCACAGCCACCTGGGGACAGGCCGCGCTCAGCAGCTAGCCAGCCAGCGGTCATCCCACTGCAGGCCTCCCCGGTCACTACCAACCTCCACACTTTTAACAGAGGGAGCTTCCAATCCCATCATGCCCCTCCGGTGGCTCTCAGGCCCGTGGCCCACCAGCTCAGCCTGCCCCAGAGGGCTCAGCAAGGTCCTCAGGCCTCATGGAGCTCCTGCCGTTCTCCCAGCATGCATGCTCCTCGCCTCAACACCCTCTCATCCCAGGGTTCTCGTTCTCGACCTGGGTTGAGTATAGGATTAATACTGCAGGACGGGGAGCGCCTATAGGGCAGAGTCCGTATCTTACTCATCTTAACCTTCTCAGCATCTAACACGGTCCCAACACACGTAAGGCCACAGCACAAGCCCACGAAATGAATAAACGAAGGAGCGAGTGAATGAATGAGACTGCATCGGTGCAAGGAAAAGGAGGCACCACACATGTTGCTGCTCCCAGGAGGTGACAGTGATGCCACTGGGGAAGCCCTAGTCCAGCAAGTGGTTCACGAGAATATCGCTCTCTGCCCTCAGCTGCCTCTTTCCTGGAGGATACCCGCCCTCTCCCTCCCAGGACGGCACTGAGGGCCCCAGGCAGCCCCCGCCCTTACCCAGTCCTCCATGTGCTTGGACATCTTGGGAGCAAGCACTCGGTCCTTCTCTGCAGTTACCATCAGGGCGGGAATCAGGATCTGGGGAGAGACGACAGGAGGTGGTGACAGCCAGAAAAGGGGAAAATGTCCCCTCCTTGCACCTTCCACAACTCAGGGCTTCCCTCCTCTGGGGCAGGAGGCGTGCTTCCCCACTACTGACACCCGCCGCCGCCGAGGGGCCCAGCAGAGCACCGTGGCCCTGGCTCCGGCACGCTTGGCCTGAAGAGGGCATCACCCGTTCCAAGAGAAGCGTCAGCAAAAGCAGCCCCCAGGGAAACCCTTGAGGATCCCTTCCCAAAGCCCAGAGGAAGAGGACAGAGAGGAGGAAGCCAGCAGGCCAGTCTGCCCACCCGCAGCTCGGACCCAGGGCCCTGGGAAGCTGGGGTGGGGGTGCGGGCATGGGGGAGGGAGCCACACTAACCCAGCACTCACCTTTCTTCCTGTGGCTTGACAGCCCCACTTCCAGTTCCTGTCTAAGTTTCGGTACCAGTTTAGGGGACCCCTGTGTGTGTGGGGTGCAGATCAGGGAATAAAGAGAGGAAAGCTTTTAGTCCACGACTGTGCTGCGGACCCACCAGGCACCAGTCTCCCAGGGAGAGCCAAGCTTCTGGGGGGAAGAGGACTGAGGCCAGGACAATCGTGCCGAAGTGCCAGCTTGGGGACACATGGGGTTCGCGGACAGGGTCTGTGGAGGGGATTGTCCCACGGAAGCCGGCCCCACAGGACTCTCCATGTCGTCCCAGGCTGGCATGTAAGCGGTGGGAGCTTGTTTAGTGCCCTCACCATCCAGAGGCCACGCCCCTGCCCTGGGAAACCCCTGGAAAAGGGACTTTAGGGGGTGGCACACAGGGACAGCCAGGGTGGCTCTGGGCTGGGCCTAGAACCCTCTCCCAGTCCTTGGGCCGAGTCGGGTTGGTGTTCTTGGGTCTCGCAGCTCTAGGCCCTGGGGATACCTTGGACAAGCCACATGCCCTTTTGGGACTTTTCGTTTTTCCTCCTGCTCAAGGAGGGCGCGAGACCACATTATCTCTATGCTCCCTCCCAGAGCAAATCTGTCCTCAAACCTGAGGATCTTACATTGTCTTCACCTCAGAAGAAGAAGAAAAAAAAGAAAAAGAAAAAAAAAAAAGCTTAAAAAAGGTTGTAGTGGTGCAAGGGATGCTGGGGCTAAAGGCTGGGGGCCACCGGCTATAGTATAGAGGACTTCCGGGCGGGGCTGACCAAGGCAGTGCCCAGGGCTTGGCTTTCTGTGTCCTTGGGTTGGAGTCAAGGATGGAAGTGTAAGCAGAGAGGCAGGAGGGAGAGAAGAAGGATGCAAATGTGAACTGCAACAGCCTTGAAGCAACCGTGAGTTTCCAAGACTTGCAACATGTAAATATTCGAAGGGCTATGCGGGAAAGGGGCTGTTGGAGCAATTCTTTGTGGTTCCAGAGCAGAGGCCCAGAGCATCAGCGTGAGCACAGGTCTGGGCCAAAGGCCTGGGCTGGGCACCTGCTACAGGTGGAGACCCCTGAGAGCACGAGCTGGGCGGGAGAAGCCGGGCACAGAGGCACACACTGTGCGGCATGAATGTGAAAGGCCCGGGTGGGCAAGTCCGTGGAGATGGGGGGCAGACGGTGACTGCCTGGGACTAGGGGGTGCAGGGGAAGTGGAGGAGGGCTGACTGCTCAAGGAAATGGCGTTTCTTTTTGGGGCGATGAAATCGTCCTGACATGGAACAGGGCGATGTCTGCACGGCTTCGTGAACGGGCTGAAACCACAGCCCTGGACGCTTGCAGAGGGTGGATTCTATGGGCGAGAGCTCAACAAAGCTGTTTAAAAAGAAAGAGAGGTCTCCAATCCCCCTAAAAATGGAGGCAGTTTTTGAGTTTTGAGTTTTCGATGTTTTTCTGAAGAACTCAGAACTGTCATTTGATTCGCACAGGGGTCGTGACTGAAAAAAGGTTAAAAGCATCTGCTCTGAGGGGGCCCATAGGTACAGGGAGGTGAGCCATCCTCAATGAGAGCCGATCACCTGCAGGACAGGCCCGATCACCTCCCACCCCGGAGACAGGTAAGCAGGGGCTGCGGGGCCAAGGTGGGGGTGATCGGCCTGTCCTGCACTCAGAGCACAGCAGCCGTGTGCAGACCAGCCCCCTCCTGTGTCCCCGGCACCTCTCCACCTACCTGAAACCGGACTTCTTGAACTGCTGCACGTAGAACCGGATGTCCTCCTCGGTCACCAGCCTGCTGAGGCTGGGCTCTTTCGGGGATTTCACAAAGAGTCCTCCTGCAAACAGCCGCTTGTTTCCGACCCCACGCCCTCGGCCAGGGGTCCCAGCAACGAGCGCCGGCCTTCACAACGGGGGCTGACCCCTAACTGCCTCCCGCCTGCCTCCCCTGGTGCTCCTTCCTCCATTCGCTCTTACCCGCAGGAAGCCCCTTTCCCGCAGGAAGCCCCTTTCCTCTCTGTCAGAGAAGTCTGTGTTGCCTCTGACATTCTAGAACCCAACAGTGTCACACCCAGGCCTCAGCTCCTAGGACACACACGAGGACTGACCACCGCCTCCTGTCCTTCCAAAACGTACACCTCCGTCCCAGGGTGACACCTGACTTCGGCCCTGCCAGCCCTCCAGCTCTCCCACTCCCCGAGACGAAGCCTTTGCCCCATCCTTTAATGAATTCCATCCCTCTTCAGATGTCTCCATGCGAGTCTTAGAATGTTCACAGGTGACTGCTCCGATCGTCCTCGGAGCCTGGAAAACCATCCGGCCAGGGCACAGGCGTGCTGCTACCCTGGGCACATTCACGGACCCTCCCTCAGTGTCCCCGGTGTGGAATCCTATTTGTTTTCAGGGGTGTACACTGTGTCCTGGCAGTCCCCCGTCTTGCAGGGGGGCAACCCCATGATGCTGATGAACAGCCCAGGGACCACCGCCATTTCATGGGGTCAGTCCCATGGGGCTCCCCGGTCTCAGGCTGGAAGCTTTGGAGGCATGGGAGCTGGGGTGCAGCCTTCTGTGAGCTACACCGCAGGGCTACCTGAGCACGTGCCTCTGTGATGAAGCACTGAGCCTCCGGAGCTCCTAACTCTCTACTGTCTCGGGGCCGGGGTGAGATCCCCCACCGCCCCCCTCCCTGTGTCCTGCAGTCCGTCCGCCTCCCCTTGGACTCCACGACTCCGCTGCATGTGTTTGGATGTCTGTCCCTGCCTCACCAAGTGTGAGTTCAAACTGTCTGCAGAACAAAGGGATGCAGAGTGACTGAGTGACCGAGAAAAGGAATGGAAGGAGGAGGCGAGAGGAAAGGGAGGCGTGGTCTTGACCAGTGAGAGGAGTATGGCCTTTAGGGCCAGAGGAGTTGGAGCCCAACCCGGCCACTCGGACAAGTTCCTTAACTCTCTGAGCCCCATTGTCCTCACGTGTAGAATACAGATAATAATGGGATTTTTTTAGAGTGTCATGAGGGTTATAAATAATGTATCTAAAGAGGGCGAGGCCAGCATTCGATGCACACAGTAGGTGCACAAACAAGTAGTAGTGTCCTCATTATCAATAAAAGTACAAGTGAATAATGGCAAGGCCAGAGTGTGGGGCTAAGTTAGGGTCTGTGGGAAAGGTGCTGGATCTCAGAGCCAAGGATGAACTCCAGTCTGTTCTCTGCTCTGACTCCTCACTTGTTTCCAACCCAGGAGGGAGGACAAGGGTGGAAATGTGATGTGACTGGATGACAGGACATGGGGCTGGGATGGAGGAGAGGACAGTGGACTGTGACCGAGGACACCTGGCTTGGGGTCTAGCCTGACTCTCCCTCTGCCTGCACCAGGTGGCCCTGCAGATGTTGGCTCCTACCTTGGGCATCAGTCCTTGTCAGCAGAGGCTGGGATTGACCTGACAAGCTCTAAGAGTCCTCTGAACTCTTACTGTTTAACATCTGGAACTCAAAGGTCCCTGAAGGAAAGGAACCTGAGGCCCCGTGGCCAGCCCAGGGCTAAGGGGAGTGTCAGTCACCCACGGGGAACCCTATGTTAAGCAAGTCACAGTTCAGAGTGGGCAGGTGGCTGTTTCTGCTCAGAGAGTCAGATGGAGAAATGCTCATTTAACGCTCAGCTGGCTCCTGCCATGGCCCTCCTGTCTCCCTTCCCTCCTAAGAACACCTCTTACCATTTTCACAGACATTGTACGTCTTGAGTTCCATCTGTAGGAAGAAAAGGTGGAGATTATGTCATGGGTAAATAAAACATACTGGAACAGGTCACCTACTAGTGCCATCAGACTAGTACAAACATGCTAACCTCCCGAGAGGTAGGCAAGTTCTCAGGGGTCACAGCAGAAATAGCTAACAATCAAAGCTCTGGGCCCAGGCTGACCCCCCCGGCCCCTTCCTTCCGGCCCACCTCCACCCCCTCATCCCAAGTCCTTGCAGGTCTTGGTGATATAAGAACTTGATTATGTCAACCAATGGGAATAAGAGATGAGACCTTAGGTCTATGGCCGATGGAAGTTAAAAATAAGACCCTCCACAGTAGATCTGTGGTGCCACCCATCTGTGGTGCCAGTCCATTCAGTTTGGAACTGTGAGAAAACCAAAAAATGTTCACCCAGAAATTCATGGCTACAAGCCTGCCTTCACCAGTGCTTGGGTTTGGATTTACACTCCATGATCTGGAAATCCCCAAGAAGCAAAGTCAACAACAACCACAACAAAGTGAGGCGGGGCTGGTAACACCACCAGGATGCCTGAGAGCAGCCAGTGCTAAAACACAAGAGGCCATTTCCTCAATCCCAGCTGAAGCCAATAGGCGCAGATTTGGTGCTGCTTGAAAGTGAGCTCACAAACTAAAATTACAAAACTCTCTCTCCCACCCCTTCCTCCAAATCCAATCGCAAGAGACAGCAAACATAGCAAATAATGAATATCAAATGATAGAACTTGTGTGAGAGATGGGAAGAATGAAAATGAATACGCTTAAAATTATTAAAAATGTAAAAGAAACTGAAAAACAAGAACAGAACAATAGATCGGGGTGATCTGAAAAGGAACCAAATAAAACTCATAAACTTCAGAAAATGTTCATTGAAACAAAAAACACACACAAAACTTCAAAGATGGGTTATCCTGCAGATTAAACACCACTAAAAAAACCAATAATAGGGTATACATGAGGCAGATTTTGCATAAACAATGACAGGAGCCTCTAAAAGAAAAGAAAAAAGTCAACCTAGAATTTCATATTTCAACTATTCTTCAAGATTGAAAGCAAAATAAAGACATTTTTCTGGCCAAAAATAAATAAATAAATAAAAAATTATGAGTTTACTGCTAACAGACTGGAAAGAGCTAACTACAAAAGAAGGTCCTTCAGAAAGAAGCGATTGAACTCAATATAAAAAAGTGAGATGCCAGAAGTGGCCAGCACAGAAAGTGGCAGACTTGGAAAGACTAAGCAGGCGCTGACTATATGAGGGTGGGTGGAGGAAATGGAGATAAACCATTATAAGCAACTGTGGTTGTTCATGAAAAGGGTCGAAACAGCAATTAATTTGGGGCTTTGAGAAACAATTATGCATGTCGGTATAATTTCTCCACAGTCACTATTATAACCATTCTTTGATTTTAGTTTCAAAGCTTTACTGGTGTGTGGCAGTGAGGATGTGACCTTCCCTCATTAGTGTGACCAGTAGAGTGAGGATCCCACTCACCCTGACTACAGAAACCAAAGGGAAGAAGGCCAGCTTGCTCATTCCCAGGCTCCAGTTCCCACCCCATCCTCCGAGGGAGGCCATCCAGAGACCTGTGCACCTCTGCAGCTCCCCCTCCCTGCCACCTAGCCCCCTTCTACCCTTCCACCCCGTACCCCTCACCTCATCGTTTGCTCTGAAAAAGAGTTTGAAAGTCCGATACAGGTCCTCTTCCAGTTCAGCCTCAGCCACTCCCTAAAACAAAGTGTAAAGGAAGTCAGCTGTCTCTGAGGCACGGATCCACCAGGCGCACCACTCAGAAATAACAGAGATCCTTCCTCCACACAGCCCCTGAGGGACCAGTGTCAGGGGAAGGAACTGAGGCAGAGCATGGCAGTGTGTCTTAGTCTATTCCAGCAGCTACAACAGAACCACAAATTGTGTAGTTTACAAACACAGATACTTATTTAGTCTGGAGGCTGGGACGTCCAAGACGAAAGCCCCAGCAGATTCAGTGTCTGGTGAGAACTCACTTCCTGGTTCACAGATGGCTTCTTCTCACTGTGTCCTCACATAGTGGGAGGGGGCAGGGGACTGACTATCTGGGGTTTCTTTTTACAGGGGCACTAATTCCATTTGTGAGGGTTCCACGCTTGAGACCCAACCGTCTCCTATTAACATCACATCAGGATTAGATTTCAAGATATGAATTTGTGGTGGGATGAGGGCGGGGAGTGGACACAAACATTCCGTCTATAATAGCAAAGTGCCAATCTATTTTTATCTCCTCCTTTTCAACTGCTCACCCAGGTGACAACTAAACTGGATTGCAGAATATTTTCTACATGGGTGCCCTGCTTTCCCACCTTTCTGATTTAAAATATTGTAGCTCCCACCAAGAACACCTACATCCCTCAGTTTGGCCTTCAACATCTGTCCCAAACACTGCCTTCTCCATGAAGTCCTGTCTCCCCCCTCATAATAAAATAACTGCCTTTCTTGGCTCCCACTGAGCCTTTGATGTGTCTCCTTGGAGCTCCCTGAGAGCAGGGAAGCATCTACTCATCTTGTTCCTGGGATCATCTGTGACTGGTCCTGGGTAGGGGCTGACGGTATGTACATCCCTCTCCGAGGACTGTTCCCAGAGAGGAGGGTCCAATAGGCCAGGCAATAAGGCACTGCAGTGGCCAGCGCCCTCCGTCCCAGCACACTGCAAGAGTCCCTTCTCCCCACTGCGTTGTTTGTTCTGCATATTGCAGACCATGAGAGCTCTGGATCCACCGGATGCCAGCACCGCAGCAAAGGACATTTGTCATGAGGCGGTGCTGGGTCTGCAGTTTGTGGTTTTATGAGGAAAGTGATGTTGCCGAGTTAATTACAATCTCTTACATCTGTAAGATTCAATTATGATGGAGAATCAATCTGCTATGTGATGGATGCCGAGGCAAGAATCAGCCACGGGAGGAAGTACATTTAAAGTGATGGATGAAAGCCCGTCAGCCCTGTCGCCACGGGTCATCGCGCTTATTTATTGAGAGCAGCCCCGTCCCAGAAACCACGGCTGTTCAGGAGCCCAGGGGTGGATCTCAGTGCGTGGAGGCATAGTCGCAGGCCAGAGGTCTGGGCGGGGCTTTGGCTCTCAAATGGTCCTTCAAGAGCGAACAGATGCCAAGAGGGTCCATAGAAAATCCAGGGAGCTCCCACAAAGCGTGAGTGTGGGCAGCTTCTGGGCCTAAGCAGCCAAGACCACAGGCGCTGTCTCACAGGGGACATGGGAGCCGCCCTCTCATCAGCGGGCCGGAGACAGCAGCTCTGATTCATGTTCCGTCTACTTGATGATAACTGGAATTTCTGTGAAACTCTGGGCCAAGTTCTCTCAAAGCACGCCAGAAAACAGGGTTGTCTCTGGGTTGAGGATGCCAGGGGATAGAGGCATCTGATGCCTGGGCAAAAGGAGAAAACTATTATTCCCCGCAGCTGGGCCAGGCAGACGAGATAGAGGAGTCAGGCCTCAGAGCGGCCGTGGCTTCCCGCGTCACTCTGATGCCACACTCGCTGGTCACACGGCACTGAGATGGGAAGGCCATCTGAGGATGAAGACCCTCGGGCTGAGGTGTGAGCTTGTTCGAAGGTGGATTATAAATGGCCAGGCTGGAAACGAGAACCCCAGACTCAAGCCCCTCAGTGTTTGGTTCTTTTCACTGTAACATAATACCACCCACTGAAGAAAACAAAAATGAAATGCCAAGAGTGTCTTTCATGAATGGCACAAAAACAAAACCATGATAAAGTTGAAGACGGGTGAAATGAATCATAGTCCATCTGAAAAGGAATAAGGTAAATCTATATGTACTGATAGGAAAATCTGTCTAAGATCTATTGAATAAAAAAGCAAAATGGTTCAATTTATACTAAAAAATATGTATACATTCATGTGCGTGCACACACACACACACACACACACACACATTTAAAAGCATTTATTTTTTAAATGGGAAATACCAAACCATTCACAGTAGCTAGTTCTAGATGAGGGAAGGGGGATTTGACTTATTTCACACAACTCAGTACTTTTTTTAAAAGCTCATTTTTTTTTTGTCTTTGCTGCCTCCTCGTCCTCCTTTTCTTACTAGTGCAAATGCAAAGCCTATTATCCCTTCTTCACCAAGCAAAGAAAAACACACCTTTTAGTATTGGTTTCCACCAGACCTGGCACATTCTCAGGGCAAGATAGTAAACACGTGGGCTAAGGGTTCAAAGAGCTGAGGGTGGGGCTGGATCTAAACTTGGAATGTGCCTAAGCCACGCCCCACAGTGCTCTGCAAACTAGAGCAGGAGGTGGAAAGGGCGGCACAGAGGAGCCTTCCTTAGGCTGAAAGAGTCTGGAATGACCTTGAGCCCTCAGGGATGATTCCTCCAGGCTGGAGAGCAATGGGAACCGATTTGGGAGGAGAGATAGGAAGGAAGGCTGTCTACCAACAGCCATCCCTGAAGCACAGTTGTACCTGTCATATTTAAGTTATTGGCCTGGATTCAGCTTACATTTGCAGCTATAACCTATTTGAAAACCATCCAGTGAGACCATCCTTTTTCCGAGAGGATGCCGAGGGCCAGAGATGGGAAGGGACTTGTTCCATCTCTCAGTAGGTAGCAGGCATGCTGGCAGAACCAGGTGCACGGTTTCTCCTTAAGACTCTGCTCTGTGCTTACCCAGAGCATGCCAGCAGGATTCCTGGGCTCCTGGCGGTGGCCAGACCACTGGTTTCAACACCCACCGTTTCCCTGACAAGAAGCTTTGCTCTTAAGAACAAACCACCCCCAAACTCTTCCTCTAGATCACATGTGTCAAACACAAGGCCCGCGGGCCAAATCCGTCCCGCCAGGCCTTGCAATGTGGCCCGCACCGCGCTGTCATCACTGCACTCCACTGTGTTTCCATCACAATGACAGTTTATGACTGTTCAGTAAACCATTCGGCCCGCGATTTAGGCTGGATTTTAGATTTTGGCCCCTTCTCTGATTGAGTTCGACACCCCTACTCTAGATGTTACACCCAGCTGCTGTAAGAGAACAACAGAGGTACTGATTTTCTCACAATGACTGTATCAACCTTTGAAACCTCACCGTCCCGCTGGAACTGCCTTTCCCCTGAGGTCACTGTTCCAATGAAGACTTCGAGCTTATCCTCGCTTGCTCCTCCCCTCTCTTCTGGGACACACAAGACACAATCAAGTCCAAGCTCCTTCCCACCATGGGTTCTAAGTCAAGTAAGACCAGGTCAACATCCTGAACCCGTCGTGCACCTATTCTCAGCCAGTTAGTAAGCTCGTCAGTCTCTGCTTGCTCAGCGGGAAAGCAGGGAGAGATGCCACAGGCCTGTTGTGAACACAACTAACCGCATCCGACACTCAAAAAAGCAATAGCTGCAACCCCACTGTCCATCGATGGACGAATGAAGAAACCAAGGTCACGTACAGCAGGCTATCATTGCCGGAAAGAGAAAGGACACTCTGACACGTGCTACAGTGTGAATGAACCCTGAGGACGTACTGCTAAGTGAAATAAGCCAGACACAAAAGGACAAACACCGGAGAATTCCACTTAGAGGAGTGAGATTCAGAGGCAGAAAGCAGCATGGGTGCTGCCAGGGTTGGGGGGGGGGGGTGGCGGGGGCGGGTAGTGAGTGGGGAGTTAATGTTTAACGGGAACAGTTTCAGTTCTGCAAGATGAAGCGAGCTCTGGAGAGATGGTGGTGATGGTTGCATAACAATGTGAATGCGCTGAATGCCATTGAACTGTACACTTGAAATGGTTAAAATGGTAAATTTGATGTTATGTGTATTTTACAACTTAAAAGTAATAAAAATAATAAAAATAAAAATAACTTTAATGAGCTTAATCCCACTGATTAAGTTTGATCAAAACACCATATACAGTGAAGCTATTACTTCCTTTTTTCTATTTCCTGTAATTACACAAATACTGCTTTTTTTAAAGCAGTATTTCTCAAAGTGTAGTCTGAAGAAACCTTGGGGAACCCTGTAGCCCTTTGAGGGCACAAACTAGAAGATGCACAAATATGCGCTAGATGAAATGATGAATATTAATTCTTCACAAGTAATACTAGTTAAAACATTTCTGACCGTTGAACATATTTGTAATGCTCAATCCCTCATTACAGGGCACCTTTGTTTCACAGCAGCTAGGAGTCCTCTTACAAATATTCAGTCAAAAGGATGAAAAAGAGAAGAAAAGAAAAAAAAAGAGGTAGAAGAGAAAAAAGTGGACCCGAAACCCCACCCCCTCCCTCTCCCTCTGGATTCTCCACACGGGGGACCCCACTGGCGGGGCCTGAGTGTTGAGGGCCTATTGTAACCTATGCACAGGGCTTGAGGCGGGGCTAGGGGAGAAGGTACAAGGGTGAGAAGTGACAAAGGTGCATGCAGAGGCCTGTGGGGTGGGTGCTCTGGGAGGGAAGCTCTGGGCACACAGAGGGCAGTGGGAGGGGTTGGACTCCCGTGGTGGGAGCCACGCAGAGCCAGAGATTAAAAATGGGTCAAATAAGAGGTGATAGGGACCCAAACCAGCTTTCCAATTTAGTGTGGCGCTCTGTCCCCTCCTCAATTCCCAGAGGCCAAGCAGCTGCCACTCAAGAACCAAGATCCACCATTTGCTTTCCTCTCCCTCACCAGATGCTTCCCCAGCGTGTGGTACCAGGTGAAGCCAACCCCAGGGAAAGGGCGACAAGCAGAACATCACACCTTAGACTGGCCTCCGGCTTCTAGTCCAGCTGAGAGGATCTTCACGGGCCACCTGTGATAGGGTGATGAGCTCCACTTCCGCTGACATCGACTACAACTTGGGGCTCCTTTCCACAAGGAAGCTACCTCCTTCCAGTCCCACTCATGGATTGCATCCCCAAATGCCTGTTTCTCACAGTCCCCACCCTCCTTCCACACTGTCCCCCTCCTGTTGTCATCCTCCTATTTCCTTCACAAGGGACAGTCTCTTCTTCCTTTACCCACCTGTTACGGGCTGAACTATGTCTCCCCGAAGTTCCTATAAAGTCCTGATCCCTAGCAGCTCAGAAAGTAACGGTCCTGGGAGATAGGGTCTGAGAGAGGCGTCCTTATGAGGAGAGGAATTTTGGACACAGAGACAGCCGCACAGAGGCTATACCATGTGAGGTAGGGGTGTCGAACTCAATCAGAGAAGGGGCCAAAATCTAAAATCTAGCCTAAATCGTGGGCCGAATGGTTTACTGAACAGTCATAAACTGTCATTGTGATGGAAACGCAGCGGAGTGCAGTGATGACAGCGCGGTGCGGGCCACATTGCAAGGCCTGGCGGGACGGATTTGGCCCGCGGGCCTTGTGTTTGACACATGTGATGAGGACACAGGGAGAAGGGGGCCATCGACAAACAAAGGAGGAGGCTTTGTAGAAACCAGCCCAGTAGAACCTTGATCTTGGACTTCTGGCCTCCAGAAATCAGTGATATTAAATTCCGTTGTTTAAGCCTAAACTGGTTTGGCTCAGTGGATAGAGCATTGGCCTGAGGACTGAGGGTCCCGAGTTCGATTCCGGTCAAGGGCATGTACCTTGGTTGCGGGCGCATTCCCGGTGGGAGGGTGTGCAAGAGGCAGCTGATCGATGACTCTCTCTTATTGATATTTCTAACTCTATTCCTCTCTCTTCCTCTCTGTGAAAAATCAATAAAATATATATATATTTTAAATTCTGTTGTTTAAGTCACTCAGTCCACGGTACGTTGCTATGGAAGCCCTAACTGACTACTGTGCCACCTAATCATACCCTTTCTTCAAGAGCAGGGCGGCTTCAGACTAATTAAGGTCATTTTGTCTCCATTCAAACGTGAGGAAGCTGACTCTTCCCACACTCCAGGCTGTGGCTCAGGAGGGCTCTGGCTTCAGTGGAGAATGTGATACTTTGAGTGTCTTTTCATGATATTGCTGGACACATCTGGCATCTTACTGAATGGGTTAGGTTAGTGCTCAAATAAAAACTTCCTCTTTCGAGGCACCATCTCTTAGAGAAAAGTTACTCACTGAATCAAAATTGGGGTGGTTGTCGCCCAGCCAGCATGGTTCAGTGGCTGAGCATCAATCTATGAACCAGGAGGTCATGGTTTGAATCTGGATCAGGGCACATGCTCAGGTTGCAGGCTTGATTCCCCAGTGTGGGGTATGCAGGAGGCAGCCGGTCAATGATTCTCTCTCATCACTGATATTTCTCTCTCTCTCTCTCTCTCTCTCTCTCTCTCTCTCTCTCTCTCTCTCTCTCTCTCTCTCTCTCTCTCTCCTGTCCTCTCAGAAATAAGTAAAAATCTATATATATAAAAGTGTAAGTGACAGTTAAGACTGAACATTTCGTCAACCAGTTGCCATGACACGCACTGACCACCAGGGGCAGACGCTCAATGCAGGAGCTGCCCTCTGATGGTCAGTGTGCTCTCACTGGGGTGCACTGCTCAGCCAGAAGCTGGGATCATGGCTGGTGAGAGCAGCTGTGGCGGAGGTGGCGAGAGCCTCTCCCAGCTCGGTAGCAGTGCTACCAAGCGGTGGCACCAGGCACAGTGGGCTGGGATGAACACAGGGCCTGGCCCTGGCTTGGGCTACTCCCTGGCCACCTGCTGCTTGGCACACTGCTACATCCCCCGAGGGGTCCTGGATTGTGAGAGAGCACTGGCCAGGCTGAGGGTCTCTTCTCTCTCCTCCCCCCCCCCCCCAGTGTACAAATCCATGCACAGGGCCTCTAGTATATTATAAAACACACACACACACATACACACACACACACACACACACACACACACACACACACTAAAACTGGGTTGGTTGTGACCTTTGCTATAAATGGTACGACCTTCAAGCATCGGAAAGTCAAAAGCTGGGTGAGAGACGTGAGGAAACACTCTTGTGTTCTTGATTAATGAATTGAATCCATCTTCTCTTTTTACAGTGTTAAGGAAACTTCTTTTATCCTTTCTGGAATTACCCGGATATAGCCGGACATTGGGGTCCACAGTCCACAAATGAATGATGAGCAGGTGCCCCCACAGCTGAGGTCAGCTATGGGGGTTAGGGAGGCAGATGATGCTGGCTCACATTGCTGCTCTCAGTGAATCCCCATGAAATGTGGCCGTGACACCCCATCACACATATCACCCAAGCTCCAAGAGGCATCCTGGGTGTTGGGGCACATGGGATGACACCTAAGAACCCCTCCACATCTCCCAAAGCACACAAAGGGCCAGTGCAGGGCTTTTAGGCTCCTGTGATCACAAACCTTACTCCTCAAGAAGCCGATATACCAGGTCCCTCCCCATCAAGGAAGGAAGGAGGGAAGCAAGAGGCCAGGGGCTGTCACCAACAAGAAGTGGGTTCTACCCCAATATCAGGCAGAGGAATAAGAGGAAACAGCTCCAAACTAGTGCTCAGCTCCCACTCCACAGTTGTGGAGAAGCAGGAGAACCCGGTTCTTCTCACCACCCCAAATACAAACACACACACACACACACACACACACACACACACACACACACGCCATCACCTGGAAAGGACCAGCTGAGCTCTGGAGTCAGTTTCACCTGAGCCCACCTGTACAATAATTTATGACTAAAGCCACAGAAAATTAAAGAGGACAGCGTTACATCAAGCCAATGGGGAGGGGAGAGAAAGGGGAAAGAAGAACAATACCTTGCTGGGGTCACTGATCTCAAGGCCCCAAACTTACCGGTTCCTGGAAATAGAGCTGGTAACTAAAAACAGGATTGGCTTTGATTATCTCCATCAGGGGCACATTGGGGTTTGCTGGCATGAAGGGAGTATTCAAACTTGCCACTGCCCTATGGGAAGAAGAGGCACCAAGACTTAGACCCTGTAAGACGACAGTCTATAAGGACCAGAAAGGACCTTACACATCAAGCCAAAGCTCAAAGCGGGAAAGTGATGTGCACAAGCTCTTACACATCAGTGTGTGCGAGAATGGGATCTGCACTCAGATTTTTTAAAAAATACATATATTTTATTGATTTTTTACATAGAGGAAGGGAGAGAGATAGAGAGCTAGAAACTTCGATGAGAGAGAAACATCAACCAGCTGCCTCTTGCACACCCCCTACCGGGGATGTGCCCGCAACCAATGTACATGCCCTTGACCGGAATCGAACCTGCGACCTTTCAGTCCGCAGACCGATGCTCTACCACTGAGCCAAACCGGTTTCGGCCGCACTCAGATTTCTTGACTCCAATCCCAGTGTATCCCCTCCCCAGCCTACCCCATCCCCATTAAACTGCAGTATTTCTCACTTGCAGACAGAGCACACACACAACTTACATGTAGTGTATCAACCTTGATCAGAATATTGAACACTACAATTTCTCCCTAGTTTTTAGCATTTTTCCCTTCCTTCACTCACTGTGTCTCTCCTGTATTGAGTGTAATTTCATGATATATACTAGGGGAGAAAAAAAATACAAAATCAGTACTCAAGGAGCTTATTATAACTTAATAAGGAAAGCTAGACAAATACACCCATGACTTTACTATGAGACAGACTGTGATATAAGCGTGAGAACAGCACAGAATCCCGTGGTCGCTCAGGGGGGTAAAACATTTCTGGATCTGGGTGCCATGGAAGACCTGGTGGGAATCTGAACTTGGCTTCTCACCCGGTAGGTAGAGAAACTTTTTGATGAATCCTATTGTTAAGAACTGAGCTCTTATTTTGCCTTTGAATGAGGGAGGACACAGAGAGAAACCAAAGAGATCAGAAAAGCAAGAGTGTGAATAAATTATATTTACATATTTTAGAAAATGTTTGCTTTTTCTTAGTCTTTGATCCCACACTACCATTTGAGCTGGGGTTGAGCTGAACCTGGTTCTCCTGTGTTTCCGTTCTCATAAACTTAGTCAAATAAAAAGGAACTGGATTCGTTAGAGAAGTCCAGATGGCGGGTAAGGATAATGCTTATTTAACTTGCTAAGATCCCAGGCTGAAACGGGAAATCAGACAAGTTTTAATTTTGGTTGCCAGCTCCAAAGGAATGTGGCTGCAAATACCACCCCTCTCTGGATTCGAAACCCACCTGAAAGCTCCCGCTGCAGCTTTGGAACGCCTTTCTAAGAACAATCATGAAAGATATGACGGCGACCGTGAAATGCCTTTCTAGCCGGACATCTGTGCAGCACGCTGCAGGCTGCATAGTCAGGTGGCCACTTTGTGGCTGAGGACACAGGCCTAATGAAGTGATTTGTCTGTCACACAGCCAACTCAGGGCAAAATTGGAAGCCACATTTTCTGACTCCCTGTCCAGGACTAGTCTCTCCTGATGCTTAATTCTATAAACCCAACACCCCTGCTGTGTCGTGGGTGCCCCCACCCCCACCCCCACGTTCCCCTCCTTCTCCCGAATGCCCACTGAATACTGTCTCTGAATTACCTGTCCCACTACCAGTAACTGGGACAGGCCTCACTCTCTAAGATATTAGCTCATTAAGCCATCCTTATTAATGTGTCAAAGGGCATAAAGGAGCTAAGGTGGTACCTTCCCAGATAACCTATTTGTTTTCAAGACGTTTTCTGGGGTTTGAGACTCAAGGATGAATTCTGATGGGAATTTAGTTCCAGTCTTACCCAAATTCTTATTGCTCCCGGCCTAATTACCTCACTCTCTCAGGGTAGAAGAGAGCCATGCTCCACACCAGCATGCCACCCCAGTCGTGGCCAATGAACACCGCCTGCAGGATACCCTAGCAAAGGATAAAGAAGGGAGGCAAATATGGGTAGGTTTCTGGGGTGAAGTCCTGAGAGCCCAAGGCCTGTGCTCTCCCCTAGGCCCAACCCTCAGATGCAGTTCTCTCAGTCACTTCCTGGGGACTTTTCCATTGATCACACCACGTAGGGTCATTACAGCATCAGGCCTGGGGTGCCCACACTGGGTCATGTCCTCTTAGATGTCCCCAGTGTACTCAAAAGTTCCAGTGCCAATTCCTAGGCCTGAGAATCTGCAGAGGTCAGGGACCATGGCATATCTGCCTCACTTATTAGTACTTGGAACCCTGCCTGGGTGTTGTCCTGGAACTCATTAGCTATATCAGATTCTTCCCTTGACTCTCACACCCCTTAGCAAGTGATAAATCCCACTCTCCTAGCTGCTCCTCCCCTGTTTTCATTTTCCACCATGGCCTAACTGAGGAGGGGAGGAGGCTGTCACTGAGTAATTATCTCAGGAATAGTACATGTGCTCTGCAAAAGCATATTCATAGGTCGCCCTTGTTGATTTGTTTTGAGTTTGATGTTCCAAATAATGTTAAATGAAGGCATTTGATTTTAGACATTTCAAAAGAAATGTAAGTTTTAAAAAGTTGTGAAACATTAGCCTATAGGATAACTTCCAAACTTCTTGACTCAAGCAAACAGAAGTATCCTATTCCCTGGTAGATGCTTTTCATGAATGAATGAATGAATGAACAAATAAATAAATAAATAAATACTCATCTCTGCCTTGTTAACTTCTCCTGGTTAACCACCCATCTCCCATTGTCCCAAGGTGTGCCTTTCCTAGAACCTGCTACTCCGCTTGAGGGCTCCAAAAGCTAACACCTTGAAAGGCTTACATCTTGTTTTAATTGCCCAGACCCAAACAGAATTCTCCAGAGAGATCAGTTCAAAATTATTACTTACCAATTTATCTAGGAAGGTTACCAGGTCCTAAGAAAGAAAACACACCAAAAAATCAGAAATTATATCCACCCACCTCAGCCACTTCCAGATTAGAATTACCGTGTCAGCCTTTGTTTAGGACTGAATTGGATCTCCCTAAAATTCATAGCTTGAAGCCCTAACCCTTGAAGCCCTAACCCTTGGTACCTCCAAATGTGACTGTACTTGAAGATGGGGTCATTAAAAAGGTGATGGAAGTTAAAATGAGGTCATTAGGGTGAGCCCTAATCCAATGCCTGGTGTCCTTATAAGCAGAGGAGATTTAGCCCTGTCAGTGTGGCTCAGTTGGTTGAACATCGTCCTATTCACTGCGAGGTCACCAGATCAATTCCTCATCAGGGCACATGCCTGGGCTGCAGGCTCAATCCCCAGTAGGGTGTGTGTAAGAGGCAGCCAATAGATGTCTCATCAATGTCTGTCTGTCTGTCTGTCTGTCTGTCTGCCTGTCTGTGTGTGTGTCTCTCTCTCTCTCTCTCCCCCCCACTTCCTTTTCTCTCTCTCTCTCTCTCTCTCTCTCTCTCTCTCTCTCTCTCTCTCAAAAAAAAAATCAATTAAAAACATATTTTAAAAAAAGAAGAAGAGATCTGGACATAGATGCACACAGAGGAAAAACCACGTAAAGACACAGGGAGAAGATGGCCATCTTCAAGCCTCATCTAGAAGCCTCAAATAAACCCTGCTGACACCCTGATCTCAGACTTCTAGCCTCCAGAATGGCAGGAGAATAAACTGCTGTTGCTTTAGCCACTCAGTCTGTAGTACTTTGTTATGTCAGCCTGAGGGAACTAACACAACATTCAATCATTTCACTGGCTTTTGAGTTATCTCCCTTCCCTTTCCAGCATCCTCTCAGAAGTGACAGAGTGGGGGAGGCAAAGAATTAGAAATTGAGGAAGGAAAAACAACCCTAACTGGAAATTAAGCTTTTACCCATGCTCCCTTATGAGATGCAAAGACTGCGTGAAGGGCTGAATGGGGGCAGCACCATAGGAGTGGTGACTCTGAGACGGTGGCTTTTTGTAATTTGAGTGTAATCAGCATTATTGCCAGTTTCCTGTTTCTTCCCCTTGACCCCTCCAGCCTTTGCTTTGGTTCTAAGAAAGTCTGCCCCTTTCTCCCCCTGCAAGCTCAGAGATGAGGGTCCTCCTCCCCCAAGGTGCTTATGGCCATCTTACAATAGGAATGCCACTACAGTCACCATTCCATACAATAATCCTTAGGTCTGGCCACCAACATCTTTTACCAAAATATAGTGATTTAAAATTCCCAGGAGGGAAAGACAATCCGGTGGTGTGGCTAAGAGGAGAGATGGGGGAGCTGTTGTAGGGTTCAAACGTGGCTCTCCTGGCTGTTGACCTCAGACAATGACTTTCCCTCCCTGGGACTCAGTTTCCTCTTCCATACAGCAAACGCTGGCTATCATTCTGAAATGCCATCTCAACTTTCAGTAAGAATTTACACCTAAATTCTGTGAAATGACATTTCCCTAGGATTTAAATGAGTACCCACATTTCTGTCTTATAACAGCAAAAAGTCCAGGATGGAAAAGATATTACAGATGTTACCCAAAGACCCTTCTTACCTTGCATAATGTTTCCATGGAATATTCTTCTATTTCTGCAATTAAAAAAAAAAAATATATATATATATATACATATATATATATATATATATATATATATATATATATGTGTGTGTGTGTGTGTGTGTGTGTGTGTGTGAGTGTGTATTTGATTTGCATGATTAAAAATTACCAACAAACTAAAAGGGCCTGTTTGTCAAAAATAAATAAATCTTATTAAATTCTTAGATCAAAACAGTCTATTTGCTTGCTTTTGTTTTCGCCACATCAAAGAAATCATTGTTTTGGTGTTACATTCATGAAATCATTACCAAGACCAATGTCATGAAGCTTTTTCCCTATGTTTTTCTTCTAGTGGTTTTAGTTTCAAGTCTTACATTTAAATTTTATTCCATTTTTAGTTATTTTTAAAAAAATATATTTTTTTATTGATTTCAGAGAGGAAGGAAGAAAGAGAGAGATAGAAACATCAATGATGAGAGAGAATAGTTGATTGGCTGCCTCCTGCACGCTCCACACTGGGATGTGCCCTGAGAAATTGAACTGTGAGCAACACTGGCCAGGAGAGTTGATTTTTTTTTTTTTTTTGTAAGGTAAGGTGTAATATAAGGGTCCAATTTCATTCTTTTGTATGTGAATATTTCATTTTCCCAACACTATTTGTTGAGAAGACTATCCTCTCCCTATTGTGTGTTGTTGGCACTCTTGTTGAAGAGCAGTTGACCATATACGGGTGGCTTTATTTCTGGGCTCTATATCCTGTTCCATTGGTCTGTGAATCTGTCTTTATACTAGTACCATCCTGTTTTAACTACTGTAGGTTTAATATATTTCTAATATATTTCAGGATGTGTGAGTCCTCCATTTTGTTCTCTCTGGTTGATTTGACTATTGGTCTTTTGTGGAGCCACATGAAATGCAAAATTGTGTTTTCTTTTTCTGTAAAAAAAGCTATTGGGATTTTTATAGAGATTGCATTGAATCTGTATTAGTAGATTGTTTTGAGTAGTATGACTATTTTAACATTAGCAATTCCAGAAAGGAAAAAGAAAAAGGAAGAAAAATTACAGAAGAAATGACTCAAAAATTTTTCCAAGAACTGAAAGATAAACGTATCCAGCAAAGTATATAAAACAACAACACCTATATCAAAGCATAATATCATAATATTTTATAATAAACAGATAAAGAAAAGACCCTGAAGTATCAAGAGTAAGGAAGAAAAAATAAATGGTCACATAGAAAGGCTATTGGCTAGAATGGCATGGGATTTCTCAGTAGCAACAGGGAAACTAGAAAGTAGTGGGACAAAGGCTTCAAAATTTTAGGGAAAATAACTTGTTACTTAAAACCTATTAACAAATTATATAAAGCTTATACACAAAAGATGTGAACTTGGTGTGTATGTATTTTAAGTTATTATGCTTGGCTTTAGAATTCATGTTATACAAAAATATTCAACAATAGTTAATGTGTAAATTATGGTTTTATATTTTTTTTAAATGAGTTATAATTCAGGTGTGAATGTAAGTTCCAGTTTCAGTTTATATGTGCTATTATTAATAGTGTATTTCTTTTACTTTTAATAATGTTCTAGACTGAATGATAAATTATAAGTTATGCCTAGGGGATTCAGGGAAGATTGCAGTATAGATGAATAGACATTTTAGTAATTAAATTTTAATTATTTTACAATTTAATTACTAGGGGAATAATTAAATTTAAATTGGGGAAGCAGCTCAAAAAAAGGGTTTTGAACAGCTGGGTTGGCTAACAGCACAGCTGACACTTGGAGGGACCAGGAGTTTTGCGGCAAACCTGGTTGTTTCAGGTTCCTGCCTCCAGACCTAGGGTTCTTAAACAGTTCTTGGCTGAAGACCCCTCTGAAACTTATCAAAACAATGAAAAATGCTCATAAACCCACATGTGGTCTCAGGGATTCACAGGCTCCTTGATACCCGCCCTTGGTTAGACTTCCACTGGGATCCATAGATGTTGGGTTAAGAATATGGCCATATGATCTAGCAATTTGACTTCTGGATTTATAACCCAAAGAACTGAAAAGAGGGACTCATACAGATATTTGCACACCCATGTTCAAAGCAGCATTATTTACAACAGTCAACAGGTGGAGGCAACCCAAGGGTCTGTTGATGGATGAACAGATAAACAAATGTGGTATATCTATTCAATGGAATATTATTCAGCCTTAAAAAGAAGGAAATTGGAATTGTATGCAACATGAATGAACCTTTAAGACATTATCATAAGTGAAATAAGCGATTCACAAAAGGATAAATACTGTTTGATCCACTTATATGAGGCCCCTAGGGTAGTCAGCTTCAAAGAGGCAGAAAGCAAAAGGGTCCTTGCAAGGGACTGGGGAAGGAGGAATGAAGAGTTATTATTTAACGGGTATAGAGTCCTAGTTCTGCAGGATGAAAATGTTCTGGAGCTGGATGGTACATCCCACACTCTACATCCCCACCAGCCAGCAGGAGACACCCTCAGGACACAGGCTATTGGGCTTCTCATAGTCATCCAGAGTAGGAGGAGCAGAGACATCTGGGACCCAAACTGCATCAACCGAGGACACTACAGGACGGGGAGGGACATGGTCGGCACCCTTGAAGGACTGCCTGCTCTGGCCTGGAACCAGAGGAAGCCAGTGCAGTGGAGAGCGTGAACAGTAGTCAGAAGGCATGGCCAACAGCTAACCCACCAGGAGGAGCGGAGGATTCTCCATAGCCTTTCAGGTCCACAGCCAGTACCCGGAAACCCGCCTGGGCCAGAGCTGGGATCTAGAAAACAAACAACTCAAGTACTTACCAGTATAGTCTTATAAGCGTTTGGCTGACACTCCCTCTTTGCTTCCTCTGGCTCAATCCAAAGTGCCACCTGACATGAACAGGTATCTCCATGGAGCTGGAACGAGCCCACCTGGGTTGGGCTGCCATGGACCACTGGTGGCAGGGTTTGTGCACTGCATCTAATGCCGCATCTAAGGGAGCACCTTTCCTAGCAAAGGCTTTGCAGATTTCTATAATCATTGCAAAGACTTCCGGCAGGTGGCATAAAGTGTCTTGAAGAAGTCTGCTTTTTCTTTTTTAATCTGCAAAGGTGGCACATGGGCTAACACAGCTGAGGTCTGGAGCAATCTCCAGCCCCAACATTTCTGCGATATCACAGCCATACTTTGGCAATAATGCTCCACTGTAAGGTTTTGCTTCTTAATGACATTCAGGCTGGGGCACACCATCTAGGCTTTCTCCTTGTCTCACCTGACTGGGGTGTACCTTTGCTCAGTTTTCCTTACCTGGTACCTCCAAGAGAACCAGCTCTCAGGAAATCCATGGCAGAGGCACACAGCAGGGCCAGAGCCCTGCTCCACGAAATGCAGACGCACCCCGGGCTGTGGAAGAGAGAGGTGAGCAGGAAGTGACCACAGCACCAGGCCAGCCAGAACTAGACCCCTCTTCTGCAGACCATCTAGGCTATTTCAGCATATTTCCAGATCTTGTATGGACCAGATTTCTCAGCCTAAGATCCCAAGGCTGAAAGTTGTCTGAAAAGAGGCAACTAGTCAAACTTGAAAGGAAGATTATAATGTTGGGGGAGAAAAACCCAAAACCAAAACAACTTTGCATCTTCCTTAAAAGACCTTTATACAATTAGAGTTTCTGGTGTGGTTTGTCATGTTCTTAATATTTAAAACTGGGGATCAGTTTTGTGCAGAGTGTAGTATTCATGCTAACATACAGAACACCAGGATTATTTGGTAAAAAGCTGTTTGTATCTTGAATATGATTCCCCCCCCCCCCCCCCAAGTTTACTACACTTCTAGTCCTTCCTGGGCTACGTAGGTGTGGCAGAGGCTGCTAGGGCTCAATATCAGAGATCTCTTCAGATCTCCCCCCATTTCCTTGCAGTGGGTGTGGCCATGTGACTGAGTTCTGGCCAATGACATGAGTGAAAGAAAGGTGTGCTACATCCAGACCCTCCCGGGCTTAGTCCTCCCTCTCTGTTTCTGTCTGAACTTGAATGGATTGGGCCTTGAGGAAGGTGGAACCAGCAGAAGAAAGAGCTTGGATGCTTGCATGACTGCGTGGAGAGAGCCCACTCCTCACCCCACTAGACCGTGCTGTTCAAGAAGCAGACCTGGTGTTCAGCCACTGAAAGCTGGTTGTTCAGGATAGCGCTAAGGCTCCTCTGACTAGTGCAGTGGGGCCTAAGAAAACCAACCAAAGCAATACAAAATATAGTCAAAATATAGTCTATCTTTCTCAAATGTACTTTCTCCAACTTACTGCTGGAAATGAAAGAGAAAAACCATCTTCACATGATAGAAATTCACTCAGAACAATTCTGTTTAGCTGCATCCCAGATTTCTCCAAGCAGGTGTTCCAAACTGGAAGTTTGGGTCATGATTTCCAACAAGCTATTTTGCTCAAGAAAATATTAGGCTGGCTTTTCACAAACCCATTCATGAACTACAATCTTTTTATCAGAATATGTTCCACTGCCCTAGCCAGGTAGCTCAGTTAGAGCATTGTCCTGATATACCAAGATTGTGGTTTGTAGTCAGGGCATGTATAAGAATCAACCAATGAATGTATAAATAAGTGGAACAACAAATCAATATTTCTCTCTCTCCCTCTCTCAAATCCTATAGAATAAAAGGGTAATATGCAAATAGAATGAAACAGAGTGAACGCCTATAGCCCCTCGCCCCTGCTGGCCCTGCCGCGGAGTGGGCACCCCAACCCAGTGTCCCCCATCTGGCTAGGCCTGCTGGACCTCACCAGTGCATGAATTCATGCACTGGGCCTCTAGTCAATAAAAATTTTAAAAAGAATATGTTCCACAGTCTTCCCTTTAGTATTTGGCAAAGGGAATTTAAACTCCATACTCCTTATATTGAAAAATGTTATAGTACTGATGTCCACTCAAATGATCCTCATCAACCTCTGTTCTAAATGGATCCCAACGAAAGGCCCATTTTGCTCCTTTGTATTTGACTCAGCTGAGTAGCTCAGCAAAAGTGCTTTCCCATGCTTTAAATGACAAGTTAACAAAATTGCCTTAAAGCTGGAAAATGGGAAAGATCTATTACAACCCAGTTTGGGTTGCATTATTATCCAGGGAGAAGCATGCAACAGCACCCCCTGAGCCTGGGCTCAGCTGGGGCTCCCCAGAGGTCATTGCTCCAGCTCTTGAATCTGGGTGGTGGCAGGGGCAGTAAAACAGTTCTGGACACCCTTCTTCAAGGCAAAATGAGGAATCTATCACAAGTGGTGGGATATGCATCAAGAGGATGACAAGAATAAGCCAGTCTGTGGGGTTGAAGACACAAGATTACAGCCCAGGCCCCAGCCCCAGGCAATGAGCCCCTCACTGTTCATCAATATAGAGTTGAGGTCTGAAGGAGCCTTATGAAATGTTCACCCCTTTAGGCCACCCAGGATTATAGGAGGGGCTACACTGACTCTGACCTGTAGCTTCCAGGACTACTTTCTTACACTCAAATCCTACTCATCCTCTGATGCCCATTTTACCATGTCGGCTGCACCCCACTGCCCACATTTATGGCTGCTGCCCCCATATGGTCCATGTCTTCTATTGATTTTTGAGAAATTATGCTTGTGGGAGATATGATTTCCCTATAATCAGTGGCTATTCAACTACCCTTGATATTGAACAAATGTCTCCATAATCATTTTAGACCTGGTTAGAGTACTCAGCTGACTGAGGGAAAGTGCTCACTCACCTTGATTGGCACATATCCATGGCTCATGTCACTTGGATTGCATGGGATTGGGAGAGAGGCTGCAACTTCTGTTTTGAGAAGCTGAAAGTAGAAGGTACATAGTGAGAGAGGTGTCTTCAGCTTCCTTTCATGAGGGGTTCTCAGAGTGAGTGTCCAAAACTCCAGAGTGCTGGTCCTAGAAGCAAACTCACAGATCACCTTCCACAGCCTCCATCAGGGACTGACCAACCATCCTCCTCTCCTGCGGCACCACCTCCTCCCTCCTCTTCCATTACACTAACGACCCTGAGCAAAGCACAGCATTATGCAAAAGGTTTGTGTTACTGTCACTCCTGGACTTGGTGAGATGGGTGATCTTAGGTAGGCTCAAAAGAGCAAAAGGTTCCTCAGCTTTGGCAGAGCAGGCTAATTGCCAGGCAGTGCCCAGGAGGTGATTAAGGATATCCCATCCTCAGTGTGAGGGACAGATTTTACCTCACAGCCTTCCTTCAGACTGGCATGAGGGTGTAAACCAAGAGGAACCAGACAACTATACCTGAGTGCCAGCAGCATGACCTGGCACACACAAGGTGAGGGCTGGGCTCTCTACGCCTACTGGGGCAGTCCTAGCAGTTAGATTCTCAATATTCACTCTAAAGAGTAAAATGGGGTGGCTTTAAAAGCCCCCCTCTTGTCTTGGTTCCCCTGACTCTGACTAGTACAGATTCTTGCTCTCAGAGCATTATTCTGCAGAGAAAGCAACAAGGTGTTCTTCAAGAACCCCATGGTGCTTGCACAGTGGGTCCCTGGGAACCATGCCTGGAGCAGTGAACTGCCTCCAAAGTGGTTCTCCTCTGGCTTGTTTTGTCTCGTGTACCTAAACAGAGACAAGGAACAGGATATCCCACTCAGCACAGACGTGCGTTACCTGCACCCCGGTGACTTTCTCCAGCTCTTGCAGGGCCATGTCACTGTCGCGGACGAGGATGGTGACCATTCCTAAATCACGGGCTGGCTTCAGATTGGCCCCAATGTCATCCAAGAAAACAACCTGAATCCAAATAGCATGGACACTAGCATCACTTCAACCAAAGCAAACTTCATGTATGAGCGACAACACCAAAATAAATACATATTGACTATCTACACTGATTGGCCAGATTATTATGATCTCTGAATGCATAATAATCTGGCCACTGAGTGTATATATATATATATATATATATATATATATATATATACACACACACACACACATATTTTAGAGGCCCAGTACATGAATTTGAATTTGTGCATGGATGGGGTCCAGCCTGCCTGGCCAGGGGAAGGGGGCATGGGCAGTTGGCCTGCCTGCCTGCTGGTCGAACTCCTGGTCAAGGTGACAATTTGAATATTAGCCTTTTATTATGCATTCAGAGATCATTATAATCTGGCCACTCAGTGTATGTGCATATAAAAATTTAGAGCATTGTTATAATGCTTAACCTGGGGAATTAGGAGAGCAGAAGCTAAGCTTTAGAGAAATGCCTTCCTGATTTTCATTGAGCCTGATAAGGATTCCCAATGATGGAACTCAGGGTTTCATCAGATCAGATGTGGGTGAGGTGGGGCCAATAAGAAAGAGTCAGAAATGTCAGGGAAATAAATTTAATCTTGGCCCAATCACCTTTTTTAGATTAGAGTAGGGGAATACAATGCAAAAAGTGTTTTAGAATAGGTCATCTAGAGACAGGATAAAGACAGGAATTAGGGGTACAGGGGTGCTTAGATGACTATGGCAATATCGGAGCGCATTCCTGTTCACCCTTTGGTGGGGTGACGCTGACTGGCCTTGTGGCCTTGGGAAAATCTCTCAGGGTTGAGACCTGTTTTTATAGGTAAACGAAAGCAGCTGGTCTAAGAGTTTTCAATAATACCTATTTTGATCAAGGTCCTATAAAAGCCACAAAGAGGGGTCAGATGCCTATCTTTGGTAGAACTTTCTAGAAGAGATGGGTAAAAGTCCTTTAGAAGTCCTGGCCTGAGAGAAGTAGAACCTGCCACTGGACCTAGAACCTTCCTGCCAGGCCCCAGATATCCCCAACCTGCTCACTCCTCTTCAGTTTTTTTTTTTGTTTTTTTTGTTTGTTTTTGGTGTGTGTGTGTGTGTGTGTGTGTGTGTGTGTGTGTTTTCAATATCTCTAGAGCATTCTTTCCCAGTGACTGAAAGGAAGCATCTACCATGTACCTCATTGGGGCTGGCCTTCAAGGTGTCCAACATAAACTTGTAGATCTGAGGGTCAGGCTTGGCCATTCCAATCCGACATGACTCTATCAGGAAGTCAAAGTGCGGCCTCAGGTCCCACATCAGCTGGGCCAGGCTGCTCCTCTGGGTGCTGTCATCCAGCCAGTTGTTGGTGAGGATGCAGGTTGTAAACCCTGAGCAAGAAGTCACCAGTGAACGGACCCACTACAGAACTTTGCCCCGAGAAGCTCTGCCTGGAGCCACGTAGGGTTCTACTCACGTACATCAATCTCCTGATGCTGGGAAAGAATCATCGTCACCCTTAAGCACCTCCTGACACAGGGACACGATAGTGAGCCCACTGTGCATATTAAGGGCTTTCAGAGGCTCAGATGGAGATACTGCATCTGCCTCCGGACTGCCCTTCCCATACACCTTCCACTCTGTGTCACTGCATTTCAAAACACCTGCTTTGGCTTTCAGAGACTGCATTCCCATTTCAAAACGAGAGAAAGGTGATAAACAGAGATAGCAGTGCCCCGGGCTTTCTCGGCCTAACCAGAGGGAGCAAGAACCCCGAGATACTGGAGACGAGGCACAGCTGAGTCGATGGTGTGACACTTTCCACATAATGTGAGTGAGAAATATGGGGTGCCTTAGCCACAGGCAGGCAAATCTACTGATAAGTGGGTGGAATGATTTCAAATACACTCATGAAGATTTGGGCTCTGATATTAAATAAATCGCCATTGAATGAACATGATCTCATGTCTTACACCATTTGAAACCATCTGAATCCAGACCATCCCTGTGACAACCAGAGGTTGAAAAAAGTCACAGTTGTTTAAAAGGCCTTATGTCATCACTCTGATAAGAGGTTGGGCCATTCAGGTCATTACTGATGTCACCAGAGGGAGAGAATTTTGCTCACAAGGCAGTCTCTGGCAACAATCACTTTATTAAATTCAATTCTTTCATTTCCCCAGCCATTCTGATAGTGCTGCTTTTTGCCATTTGGTATAACTTACTTTGAGGCTATATTTTAATGACAGTTTTCCATCAAGGCCCAGACAATTTGTGACCTCAAAACACATTTAGATGTATCCCTACCAGGGGTTCTGGTGTGGTTGGGTCAGAAAATGGCCAGTATTAGATCCTTACCCTTTTTTTTGAGAGCGAGAACTGCCTGAAGCATGGAGTGGTTGACCTTCCTTGCTGAAATGGCCTGGCCAAAGATGTGACTGACAGAGAAATTCTCTGGGAGGCTGACTCCAGAATCCTCGGCGTGTTTCCTATAGTCTTCTTCCACAAGTGACACCCACTGTAAAAGTAAATTGTCCAGGGACTGTCAGTTGGTACAATCAATTGGAAAAGCTTTTGGCAGCATTTACTAAATCTGAATGTGCATTCCTTGTGATTCAGCAATTTCACTCCTGGACACATACATTACAGGAAATGGAAATGTCTACATATATTCACTTAAAACATGTACAAAATGTTCATGGCAATATTATTCCTAAGAGCCCCACACTGGAAAATACTCAAATGCCCTTCTATGAGCTGAATTGTGCCCTGCCCCCTTTAAATTCTTGTTGAAGTTGTAATTCCCAGGACCTCAGAATGTGACTGTCCTTGGAAATAGGGTCTTTAAAGAGGTGATCAGGGTAAAATAAGGTCATAGTTTGGCTCTAATCCAATATGACTGGTGTCCTTATTAAAACAGATTAGAAAACAGACACACACAGAGGAAGGGCTGTGAGGACACGGGGTGCAGATGGCCATCTACATGCCAAGGAGTGTCCCTACATGATCTCATTTACATGAAGTACAAAATAAGCAGAAGTAATCTATAAGGTTAGAGTCAGGATGGCAGTCTTAGAGGGCAAGTGTGAAGAAGGGGCTGATAATGTTTTATTTGTTTTTAGTCATTTTTATTGATTCTAGAGAGAGAGGAAGAAAGAAACATTGGTGAGAGAGAAGAAAACATTGATTGGCTGCCTCTTGCATGTCACCTACTGGGGATCAAGCCCGAAACCCAGGAATGTGCCCTGACCAGGAATTGAACCATTGACTTGTCATTGCTTGGGACAGCACTCAGCCAACTGAGCCACACCAGCCTGAAGTTAATGTTTTATTTCTTTTCTGGGTGCTGGTGACAAGGGTACCATATTTTTCGGACCATAAGACGCTCCGGACCATAAGACGCACCAGTTTTTAGAGAAGGGAAATGAAGAAAAAAAGATTCTGAAACAAATAGTGTCCTAAAATATTTTATGTGCATTAAAACCCAACATCACAGTCATAAACACATGTAATCAACCCTGTAAAGTAAACAGCAGCATTTAGAACCATTTTAGAGCCGGGCAAGCACACAGAGACCACACAGAGCCGGGCAAGTAAAAAACCTTTTTTTTAAAAGTATATGTGTAGGCTATATTTGGACCATAAGACGCAGGGACTTTTTTCCCCCCACTTCTGGGGGGAAAAAAGTGCGTCTTATGGTCCGAAAAATACGGTATATTCAGTTTGTGAAAACTCATCATGCCATATATTTTCTGTACTTTTTATTTGTACAATATACATAAATGTTCAAAGATGAATTCATTCCTAAGGTACATATCTATCTATCTATCTATCTATCTATCTATCTATCTATATAAAAGCCTATGTGACTGTTACGACTGAATGACTGGAACAACCAGTCGACCAGTTACTATGGTACACAATGGCCACCAGGGGGCAGACGCTCAATGCAGGAGCTGTCCCCTAGTGGTCAGTGCGCTCCCATAGGGGGAGTGCTGATCAGCCAGAAGCCATGCTCATGGCTGGCCAGCGCAGCTGTGGCGGTGGGAGCCTATTCCAACTCCACAGCCTCTCCCAACTTCGCAGCAACATTGCCCAGCGGCCAGCGGCAGGCACAGCGGGTCGGGATAAGTGCAAGGGGCCTAGTGCTGGCTCGGGCTCCGCCCTGGCCGCCTGCACTGCTTGGTGCACTGCTACAACCCTCGGGGGATGTCTGACTGCTAGTTTAGGCCCGGCCTTGTGGGGATTGGGTCTAAACTGGCAGTTGGACATCCCCTGAGGGTCTTGGATTGCAAAAGGGTGCAGGCCAGGCTGAGGGAACCCCCCTCCCACTGCATGAATCTGTGCACTGAGCCTCTAATGACTTTTTAAAAGAAAAATGGAATCTAAGTAGCCTTTATCTTAGTATAACTGGCTTTTCAGCTCTTTTCCTCTAACTTATACATGTTTCCTAGAAACTATACACAGGCTAAAAAAAGACTAAATGGGTATAGGATTTTTCACTGCAATTACTAGAAACTCTCTCTATAATTTCTATGTTTATTGAAAATATATAGTATTTCTTTCTTTCCTTACTTTCCAACAGTATTACTGTAGCTTTTTAATTGGTTCAAGCTTAGTAATACTTATTTCCAATATCATTCCAGTTTTCATTCACTAGTTGCCACAATGTGTGTGTGTTTGTGTGTGTGTGTGTGTCTGTGTGTGTGTGTGTGTGTGTGTGTGTGTGTGTGTGTGAGAGAGAGAGAGAGAGAGAGAGAGAGAGAGAGAGAGAGAGAGAGAGTTTTAAAGGGCAATTCATTATACTCCAAACACTAAGACCACATTTGCCTTCACAAAAAAAGTGGGCTCTTGCTTCCTATACAGTAAGCCCAAAATTCTCTGGCTGACCTATAAGTGGCTGTAAATCATAAAAATTTTTTAAAATATAGATGGTTTTATCTGTATTTATAGAGTAGATTCTCAATAGCCTTTCTTCTTTGACGCACTAATAGAGAATTCAAATGGTTTTCAATCCTGATGACATTGTTAAAAAAAATAATTGAGGTTGTAATAACAGTAATTACTATTATTTTTTGAGCACTTACTCTGCACCAGGCACTCTGCTAAGCACTTTTCAAACTTAATAACAACCTGTGAAATTGATAGTATTATCACTCTCATCTTATAGATGGCAAAACTGAGACTGTGAGAGGTTAAGCAAGTTGCTGGGGTCGCTCAATCTATAAGGGGGAACTATGGTTCAAATCCTGATCTCTGACCCCCACAGTCCACACATTATATAGTTATTAGTTAACACCCCTCCCCAGTGGCAATAGCTACTCCAATGATGACCACTATAAAAAAAATAAACAGAAAATAATGTGGGTTGGCAAAGACGTGAAAAAATTGGAAGCTTTGTACACTGTTGGGGGGAATGTAAAATAGTGTATCAGTTATGGAAAACAGCATGGTGATTCTGCGTGTAAGCAGCCGTGGGGCAGGGATATCCACCACATTGTCATGACATGGATGTTACCCCCTTCTCCCGGCCACTCCACTCCTCTGTGTGTAGAACCAGAGTGGCCAGGGGTCATTCTGGGACCTCAGCTGCTCCAGGGCTACACACGGAGCTACAGGCTCAGAGGGGCCTGGGTCCCAAGGATGCCTGTCCCCAGGCTGCAGGCTGCTTGGTACCAGCACGTGTGCAAGCAGCCACCCTGTCCCCAGCTGCAACAAGCCTGCATATGCAAATTAACCCACCACCTTTGTTAGGTTAATTTGCATACTCACTCCTGATTAACTGGTAGGCATCGAGGAGTATGGTCAATTTGCATATTTCTCTTTTATTATTGTAGACTAGTAGCCTGTTGCAGGAAGATTCCTGCAATAGGGCTTCCTGCTGTGCTCTCCCCGGCCCTGCCTGCTTCTCTTCCCTCTCCCCACCCTGCCTGCTTCTCTTCCTTCCCCCCTGCCCCACTTGCTTGCTTCTCTGCAGCTTCACTCCCTTCTGCAGTGCTTGGCTTCTTTCTACACTGTCTTGATATGCAAATTAATCGCCATCTTGGTTGGGTTAATTTGCATACTCGCCCTGATTGGCTGGTGGATGTAGCTTGGGCATAGTGAAGGTGCGGTCAATTTGCATATTACTCTTTTATTAGGTAGGATAATTCCATTCCTGTAAGAAAGGACAGGTGTCTTGTGAGGACAGATGAACCTTGAAGACATTATGCTAAATGAAATAAACCAGTTACACAAAGACAAATATTGCATGATTCCACAAACATAAGACACCTGAAGTACCTAAATATATAAAAAGAGAAAGTTAAACAGCAGTTAAAGGCTGAGGAGAGATAAAAAGGAAGCTATTGTTTAATGGGTATAGAATTTCAATTTTGCAAGACAAAGAGTTCTAGAGATGGATGGTATGCAATGTGAATATACTAATACCACTGAATTGTAGATTTAAATATAATCAAGTTGGTAGATTTTATGGTATGTATATTTTACCACAATTAAAAAAAAAAAAAAAAAAAAAAAAAAGCTATTTTGGCTATTGTAACTCCCTGGCATAGACCTCAGTCATTGAGGTATGTCTATGTCTCTCTGCTCTGCCCTCATAGGGCCATGGTCGGTGCAGGAGATGGACATGAAGGCCCTGAATGCCTTCTCAAGGGTGTCACTTACCTGGGAAAACATGATCTCTCCCCTCATGAGACGAAAACTGGAACTATTCTGGTCTCCTTTCTTGAAAATTTCATTGAGAAAGCCTCTGAAAGACACAATGTCATAAATGTCCGACAGCTTCATCACAGGGGCAAATGGGGACAGACACCATTTATATCTGTGGTAGGCAGTTAGACAGACATGAGCAGAGCGAGGATGATGGGCCTGGAGCTGAAATACACCTGATGCTTAAATGTATTTACTGAGGGTCAGAACCTCAATGTCCTGGGGGCTTAATGCTTAAGGGCTATTCTCTGGCCCCCCAGTTCATTTCCCCTCTTGGGGGGGGGGTGTCTTTCATGACCAGCAATATGAAAGGTCAGGGGGTCTAAACCTCATGACCAGTGATATGCTAGGGGAGGAAAGGTTACTCTGAGGGCAAAGTCCTTATTTTCCCAGTTTTTCCCATTGATAGGCACCTGGGGCTTTCCACCCTGGAGACCTTCTGTACATGGACTGTTGTCCTTGCTCTGCTCATGTCTGTCTAACTGCCCACCACAATGTAGATGTAATGAACAGTATGGTTAAAAGTTGCTAAGAGAGATAAATCTTAAAATTCCTCAACAAAATAGTTATAAATAAAATACTGACTTTAGTTTTCAATAAAATTGGAAATTTAGCAATCATGTTTTGTTGTAGTAAAACATACATAACATAAAACTGACCATTTTAACCACTTTTAAAAATATATATATTTTATTGGTTTTTTACAGAGAGGAAGAGAGAGGGATAGAGAGTTAGAAACATCGATGAAAGAGAATCATTGATCAGCTGCCTCTTACACACCCCTTACTGGGGATGTGTCCACAACCAAGGTACATGCCCTTGACCAGAATGGAACCCGGGACCCTTGAGTCTGAAAGCCGACGCTCTATCCACTGAGCCAAACCGGTTTCGGCCATTTTAACCACTTTAAAAAATATATATATTTTATTGATTTTTTTACAGAGGGGAAGGAAGGGAGAGGGATAGAGAGTTAGAAATATCAATGAGAGAAAAACATCAATCAGCTGCCTCCTGCACACCCCCTACTGGGGATGTGCCTGCAACCAAGGTACATGTCTCTGACAGGAATCGAACCTGGGACCCTTCAGTCTGCAGGCACTGAGCCAAACCGGTTAGGGCCATTTTAACCACTTTTTAGAAATATGTATTTTTATTGATCTCAGAGAGGAAGAGAGGGGGAAATATCAATGATGAAAGAGAATCATTGATCAGCATCCTCCTGCATGACCCCAGTGGGGTCCAGCCTGCAACCCGAGTATATGCCATGACTAAGAATCAAACCTTGACCTCCTGGTTCATAGTTTGATGCTCAACCACTGAGCACATTTTAACCACTTTTAAGTGTACAGCTCAGTGGCATTAAGTACATCCGCAATGCTGTGCAGTCATCACCACATTCCATCTCCAGAACATTTTCATCTTCACATCTTTGCCAACCGGAAAATCTGCACATTAAACCATAAATCCCCATTCCCCTCCAGCAATAATTTTAAATCAGATTACTTTGCATATATTTCGAAACCTCCTCAAGCTCCCACAAATAATTAACTATATATGAAATGTAATCTTACACTGTTAACTACAATAATCTGTTAGTGATTTTTACATAACTGAATGGTTGAAATTTACCATTATATCTAAAACTCATTACCCATCCCCCAAAGGGATTCTATACATATTGAATCCATACCTTCATAACTGATAAAGTACTGGGCAGACCAGCTGAAAGCAGCAGATCTGTCCTATGATAAAACTGAAGGCAAAGTAACTCACCTGCCTTGGGGAAAGTTTTGGCCTGAGTGAGTGGGGGAAGCTGAAAGGAAGGAAAGCTAAACAGACCCGGGTGTGGCGGTGTGGGGCAGAAGACCAGTGTTGGCCGACATCAGGTCAGTGTACTGCCATTCAATGCTGCCAAGAGTCAGCACAGGCTTGTGGACAAAAAGGGGCCTCATACTAACCCAGGCAAACTCAGGGGAGACTTTGGTGGTGGCCTTACAAACTCAGAGACCGAAAATAGCCACATAGGATGGTCAGAAATTTAAAACTTTTTAACCAAAAGTAGTTCGTAGTGTATATGACAAACCTACAACCAACATCATACTCAATGGAAAAAACACTAAAAGCATTTCCCTTAAGATCAGAAACAAGACAATGATGTCAGCTTTCACCACTCTTTCCACTGGAAGTCCTAACCACAGAGATCAGACATGAAGAAGAAATACTAATTGGAAAAGGCATCCAAATTGGAAAAAAAGGAAGTAAAACTGTAATTATTCATAAATGATATAATATTGTACATAGAAAACCCTAAAGACTCCACACAAAAAGCTGCTAGATATAATAAGTAAATTTGCAAAGTAGCAAGATACAAAATAATACCAATAATGAGCCCTCAGAAAGAAAAACTAAAAAAAAAAAAAAAAAAAAAAAAAAAAAAAAAAATTCCCATTTACCATTGCAACAATAAAAAAAAAAAATTGAGAATAAAGTTAACCAAGGAGGTAAAAAATCTGTACTCAGAAAACTATAACACATTGAAAAAGAAAATAGAGGAAGACACAAAAAAGTGGAAGCATGTACCATGTTCATGGATAAGAAAAAATAACATAACTAAAATGTCCAAACTACCCAGAACAATCTATAGATTCAACACAAACCCTATTAAAATACCAATGGCATATTTTACTGATCTACAACAAATACTCCAAAAATTTATATCAACCAAAAAAGAACCCAAACAGCAATCTTGAAAAAGAAGAACAAAGATGGAGGGATCACAATACCAGATATTAAACTATACTACAAAGCCATTATAATCAAAACAGCTCAGTATGGCACAAGAACAGGCATATAAGTCAATGGAACAGAACAGAGACCCCAGAAATCAATCCAAGCCATTATGCTCAATTAATATTTGTCAAAGGAGGCAAGAGCATACAGTGGAGTAAAGATAGTTTTCTCAATAAATGACGTTGGGAAAATTGGACAGGTACCTGGAAAAATAAAATGAAACTAGACCACCAACTTACACCATACACAAGAATAAACTCAAAATGGATAAAAAACTTTAATGTAAGTTGTAAAAACATAAAAATCCTAAAAGAAAAGCATAAGAAGTAAAATCACAGACATCTCATGTAGCAGTATTTTCACAGATACATGCCTAGGCAAGGGAAACAAATGAAAAAAAAAATTAACAAATGGGACGAAATCAAACTAAAAGCTTCTGCACAGCAAAAGAAACTATCAACAAAATTAAAATTAAAAATGTATGGGAAAACATATTCAACAATGATATATTGGATAAGGGTTTCTTTTCCAAACAAAACAAAGAACTCATATACATCTATACTAGGAAGACAAAAAATCCAACCCCACCCCCGGCCACTCAGCACCTGTGTGACTTGATCAGCCGGGAGACAGGAACACCTGGCTGCTCAATGCCTATGTGCATGCATGCTGCCCAGAGGCCTGCCATCTTTGTCAGGTTATTTTGCATACTCACTCCTAATTGGCTGTGGGCATCATGGAGGTATAGTCAATTTACATATTTGTCTATTATTAGAATAAATACCCTTGAGATGTCTGGGTAACGTGTAACTTCCCTTTTTCTGAACCTATCAATGCACAACCTAATATGCTGGATGCCAGGACAGATTACATAAATCAGCATGTTAATTGTTCCTGCACCCACCTAAGTATGTTTCTATCATTTTGCTTTTTATCCAGTCCCAGAGATTTACCCCCCACTTTGCTTTCTCCCATCTCTCTAATCTATCACCAATGGATTTCATGTAACCCACCTATGTCCCTTCCTTTGAATGCAATGTATAAATATAGATGATACCCACCATTCTCTGGAGCATTATCTCAATTCGTTGAGGTTCTGCTTCCTGTCAATTGTCAACGGATTGGCTCAAATAAACACAAAAATTCTTTATAGGTTTGAATGTTGTTGTTTTTTACATTAACACTACCTATTGTATAAGATACTAAAATCTAATTAAAATGATGTTAAATTTCCTAGAGCTTCCATTCTCATCCAATATGTGGATGATTTAGTTTTATGCTCCAGAAAATTTCTAGACTCCCCAAAGGACACAATTTACTTATTACAACAGCTAGCAATAAAGGGCCATGGCTCTGATTCAGTCTATCTCTGGCAAAATACTTTGGTTATCTAATATCCAAAAATGGGCTACTAAGTAACCCTGAAAGACTCAGAGGAACTGCAGCTTGTCCTCTTCTGAAGACAAGAAAGCAGCTTAAAGGGTTCCTGAGTTTGACTAAATATTGTCCTAATTGGGTTCCAGGTTTTTCATTAATGGCCCTGCCTCTGTATATCTTATTAAAAATCAAATTGACCTGATCTAATTCAGTGGCACCCAGAAGAGAAACAAGCTATAAAGAATCTCTAAAGAATTATCTAAAACTTCCACTCTCGACACCTTAATTACAAAGTTTCTAACTTTTTATATGTAGTAATGAAAGAAATGCCTTTAGAAATTTTAGCTAAAAACTATAGAGACCATAGATCTGTAGGCTATAATAGTCAGCAACTACTCAGTAGCCAAAGGCCCACTGCATGACAATCAGGCCATACACAGATTATGCAAACAAGCGCAAAAGATAGCCATGGGCTCTCCATTATGTTCCCCATTATGTTAAAGTTCCACTGAATTCTCATCACTTTTTACATTTCTGTCAGCCAAACGGCCCTGCCTTCTGCACCTGATCTCATTTAAACTTCTTGTAACAGTCTTAACCCAGAAACTTTGCTACTTTCTTTGCAGGATAAAGACATCCGCAATTGCATTTTGCTTACCAACCACCTTCCTATTCCTAGAAATGGTTTATAGGAAACTCCTTAATAATGCTGATATAATTTGGTTTCCAGATGAAAATGATAAGTAGGAATGTTAACAAGCAGGATATGCAATAACTTCCATATTAAAAGTTTTTATTTACCTGAATAAAATCTGTCCAACAAGCCTAATTATTCTAAATCATGGTTATTCATTAGTCAAAGATCAAATAGTCAATATTTACCCTGACAGTAGCTATGAAAAACAGGTTGCAAAATTGTTAGATGTCATACAGAAATTAAAATAGTTGGCAATTACCCAAAATTCCAAAAATTCTAAAGCTGCCACCATGAAAGCAAAAGGAAATTATTTAGCTGATGCTGCATCTGTTTTACCATTACAAAAGGAAATGGACAAAGGTTCCATATAACCAAGCTCTTATGGCTCTCAGAGGCAACCCTAAGCTTATACTGTCTGTAAACTAGAAAAATGTACCCAGATGGAAAGAAACATTCCAATAATGGGTAAATGTGTTGTACCATAAATCAGCAAATGAGATACAACATGCTTTAATGAGCCAATTAATTAGGAGTTGTTTATTGTGCGAGACCCAGAGGGAGGTGTCTTTTCCAAATCTCTGAGCACCACATACAGGAAGTCTCCCATATTTATACTTTTTGAGCCTCTTTGTTTGCAGATATTACAAAGGGCTCTGTTTGAGTTATTGTTACAGACAGTTGTAACCTTGAATACATAATGAGTTTATACTTGGCATAAATGGGAATTATTATCTGTACTAGAGGCCCGGTGCACAAAATTCATGCATGGGGGGAGGGGGAGTGTCCCTCAGCCCAGCCTGCACCATCTCCAATCTGGGATCCTTCTCACAATCCAACACTGTTGGCTCCCAACCATTCACCTGCCTGCCTGCCTGATTGCCCTTAACAGCTTCTGCCTGCCAGCCTGATCATCCCCTAATCACTCCCCTGCCAGCCTGATTGATGCCTAACTGCCCTCCCCTGCCGGCCCAATTATCCTTAACTGTCCTCCCCTGCAGGCCTGGTTGCCCCTAACTGCCCTTCCCTGCTTGCCTGATCACACCTAACTGCCCTCCCTTGCCTGCCCGGTCATCCCTAACTGCCCTCCTCTGCAGGCCTGGTCCCCCTAACTGCCCTCCCCTGCTGGCCTGATGCCCACAACTGCCCTCCCCTACTGGCCATCTTGTGGTGGCCATCTTGTGTCCACATGGGGGTGGCCATCTTTGACCACATGAGGGCAAGCCATCTTGTGTGTTGGAGTGATGGTCAATTTGCATATTACCTCTTTATTATATAGGAATTAGACAATTACATCGGATGGCTAGCTTGCAAAGTCAGACAGTTAAGTTTATCTTTTTCTATTATTTGAACTAAAAATGTCTTTTTATAGAATAAGAGACTGTCTTAAAATGACAGAGTTTATAAGGACAGAGTTTACAGGACTAAGGACTATCTAACAATAGCAGAGATGTTTTTTATACAAATGGATGTTACTATACTTCATATGTTCTTTTAAACACCCCACCTTTGAAAACTTGTATACTTGTGACCTGTAACCTCACAAGCCACATTCATCCCCACATTGATGAGGTTACAGGCACAAATATAATTCATTGCTTACTCACTTTTTATGCCTTTTTAAAAAAAATATCAAACTCATGAGTCAAAAGGAAATAAAACAACACTCTGGTTAAAACACTGTGGCTTCTGCCCTGGCCGCTGTGGCTCAGCTGGCTGGAGAATCACCCTGTGCACGGAAGGGTCACAGATCTGATTCCAGTCAGGGCACACACCCAATCCCTGGGCGGGCATGTACTTCAGAGGCAACTGATTGATGTTTCTCTCTTGCACCGATGTTTCTCTCTCCTCTCTCTCTTGCCCTTCCTCTCTCTCTAAAATCAACAGAAACATATCCTCAGGTGAGAGGTAAAAAGCAAACACACAAAAATAATATACCACACAAACAAACACTATGGTTTTTAGTAAATAAGTTCACTAGCCCTCGGCTTCTCCTATCAAACTATCTGAATGGATCAGTCTGGAGCAGGGGTGGCTTTCCATTTCAATACTTCAAATGGCAACTGCCTGGGATGTGCTTATTCTGATTTGGACTTTGTAGCCACCTTACTTTTGTTTGTTGACAACAAAGAACTATTGGTAGGTTTACTGTTGATGTTGATATATTGATATCAATTTACAATTGATATACTCATTATTAATGCATTTCCTTACCCTCTGCAGATTAATATCCTTCCCAGAATGGCCAAGGGATTGGGAAGTCACAATGAACCAGAGAGGAAAGAGTCTTAGACTGAGAGGCAGAAAACTTGGTTCCACAGCCAATGTCTAAGCATCGTGTGATCAAGTTCAACCCCTTGCCAAGCCTGTTTCCAAGTCTGCAAAAGTGAGGGCTGCTCTAGATTTTGCAACGTCATTTGGCTTGGTGTACTTGCAGACACCAATCTTTTAGAAATCTTTATAAGGATTGTAGGTTAAAAGGACCTGTTGGTCTTTGGTGTCACAAGAATCAAGAATTCCGTAGATGGAGCAGAACTCTCAAAGTTTCTACCCTACTCCTTATTCTTGCCAGTACTTTAGAATTTGGGTTGCCAAGGTGATCTTTCTTTTTTGCCTTTTAAAATAAATATGCTTCCTTTCCTCTGGCTGTAGGAGTAACATATGTTCATAAGTAGGAAAACTGGAAAATACAAAAAAAGTAGGAAAATGAGGAAATCATTCATAATCCCACTTGGGATTCATAATGTCAGAGCTATCTGGGGATATTTCAGACATTTTTCTACATGTAGCTTTTTTTCCCCATAGTTGAAACCACAATGTATAGGTAGTGTGACATTTTGGTGGGTCTGTTCTTTTCAGTTATTAAACCTAACACATACTGTCCAATGCCACTGAAATATTATTCTGAAAGACAGGGTTAGTGGTGCCGGTACTAGTTTGCCATTTCCCAATGATTAGACTTGGAAGCTGTTTCTCTGGTTTGCTATCATAAGCAAAACTGCAAGGCAAGGAACCTTTTTCTCTTGGAAATCTCAGGGCGGTTTTTTTGTTGTCTGTTTGTTTGTTTTGTTGTGGTTGTTGTTGCAGTTTCTAAGATCCAGTTCCAGCCCATCACACAGGATCAGGCGGGCAGCAGGCAGCTCTGGGAATACTAGTAATTCCTCTCATTTCAGGAAAAGCTTTCTCCCCGTAGACAGAGGGCAATTCTGGAGTCCTGGGAGAGGGTTAATGACTTAGCATTTGGAAAGATAGTCTCTACTTACACACACTGGTTTAGAGCCAGGCAAATGTTTTAACCTCCTTCCGCGGGGCTCTCACACTACAGCGATCTGAACTGCGGGCTGGAAATCCCGAAAGGCAACTTCTAGGCCGGAATCCCGCCCCTACGGCGCCCACACACGGGGCGCTGACCGGGTGCCCTTACCTGGGCAATGCCAACTCCTCCTCGGCGCGGCCGAGGGCGCTCGCGACCGATGGCAGCGCCAGGACCCCGTCCAAGTCGAACACGACCGCACGCGGCGCCATGGCGGCCCGAGCCTCAGCCACCCCGCCTGGGACACTGAGCGCTGTGAGGCTTCAAGTCTGGCCCTGCAGACCGCGGGTTACTCCCAGATCCAGCCCCGCCTTGTCCCCCGCGCCAGCCCGCCCCTGCCCTGGGATTGGTCAGACCCTCTCATTCTGCGCCCCGCCCCCTGCCCCAGCCCCGCCCAGGTGCCAGTCTCCGCCCCGCCCCTGCCCTGGGATTGGCAACCCCTCGCCCTGCCGTCCCATTGCTCTGGGCTCGCTCCTGGACCCGGCCTCCCAGGGTTCCTGGGATGTATCGCGCCCTCATGGACTCAGTTTCCATAGTTTACAGGCACCCGGAGTTGGGGCTAGATTTGCATTTCTGGATGAAACACCTGTCGCCTAAAATTAAAGTAAAAAATACCCCCCCCCCCCGCGCTCTCCCACAGTAACTCATAGACCCTTTGAGAGAGAGAGAGAGAGAGAGAGAGAGAGAGAGAGAGAGAGAGAGAGAGAGAGGGGGGGAGGGAGAGAGAGAGAGAGAACCCTTGTAGGCACAGGGACAATCCCTCCTCCCCTATCACCAGTAATCTCTTCTATAATGGACTGAATGTTTGTGTCTCTCCCCGCTCCCCCCCACTTCTATGTTGAAGTCCTAATCCCAGTTGGGTTGATATTTGAAGATGGGCCATTTATTTATTACATTTACTATATTTATTTCTCACAGTTCTGGAGTCTGGAAAGTCCAAGATCAAGGAGCTGGCCAGAAAGGTTTCATTCTCTTCTCATGTATTAATATGTATGTGGCCACCATTTCACCATGGGCTCATATGACCTCTTGGGAACCAACAGGCAAGTCAGCAAGTTCTCTGGGGACTCTTCTTGTAAGGACACTAATTCCATCAGTTGGGATCTACCCTTAAGACCTCTTTACCCTAAGTGCAAACACCCTCACCTGATGGATTTATGGCACACCAGGTAAGCCAACTTTCCTTCATTTCCCATCCTAACTACCCCTCCTTGCAGGGTCAGGTCCCCACATGTCCCAGAAAGCAGGTTCTAGGGATAAACTTGGGAGGAGACACAAACACACCCCAAACTGCTCATTTATGTCCACGATCTGGTAAACATGCATGGGAGTGGACTCTTAAGGTATGGACCAAGGACAGAAAGTTGCAATAAGATCTGGTGACTGATGGGGATGTGTTTTTGAGAGATTTTGGTTTAGTCCACACGTCTGAACAGCTGGTGGTGCGGGGGAGGTTGTATTAGTCAGGATTCTCCAGGAGATAGATACATATGATGAGGTTTATTCTAGGATTGGCTCACATGGTTATGGAGATTGAGAAGTCCCATGCTCTGCTGTCTGCAAGCTGGGGAGCCAGGAAGGACAGTAGACCCAGGAAAGACTCACTCAGAGCCCAAGGTCTGAGAATTTGGGGTGGGAGCCAATGCTGTAAGCCTCGGCCTGTGACCAAAAGCCTGAAAAGCAGGAGCACTGGTGTCCAAACGGAGAGAAAATGGGGGTCCCAGCCCAAACAGAAGGAGTGAATTCATCCTTCCTGCACCATTTTGCTCTATTCAGCCTCCCCACCCCCAAATTGGATAGTACCCACCTCTTGTCATAAAAGTTTTTTACATGGTCTACTGATTCAAATGGTAGACACCCCCACAGACACACCTAGAAAGAATGTGGTGTATGTTTTTTCCCCCAGCTATCTGGGCATCCTTAAGACCAGTCAAGTTGACATGTAAAATGAATCATCACAGGGTGGTAACTAACAGTCTGTTCTATTTGTAGTCTGTGCGAAGTGACAATGAGCACAGCAAAAATGGAAGACCTGGGGAAATAAAGGTGCTTCAAGTGTATGACCTGCTACTTTCCTCCTCATCTGAGAAAACTCATGAGATACTCCCTTCTCCAAGGTCTTGGAAAATACAGCGGTGTGGGAAGACTATCATCTTGATTACTTATCAGGGGTGTGTACTGTGGTTTGCACTGAGATTTGAGTTAAGGAAACTTTTTCAGTACACGATACATCTTCATCAGTCTTGGGATAAGATAATAAATAAAATCAATACCATGTCTTTGGGGGAGTCACAAGGGTTAGGAACACCCTCACAGACCAGAAGAATGCGGCAGGGATGGCAATGTTGGTTACTACCACTCGACCTAAGGTCTTTGTAGGATGTCAGTGGATTGTTGTAAACTCAAGTCAGTGCCTCCATTGACAGATGCTGATCCCAGTGTGAGCCCCATTGCTGCCACGGCCAAAATGCCCACCTTCCCCAGCAGCAGTGACAAACCCTGAGCTCCAAAGAAGGCCCCTGAGGCCTGGGACTCAAATTATTCCTCTGGTGGCAAGCTGATTACATTGAACCCCTTCCATGATAGAAGGGGCAACGGCTTGTCTTTTGTAGAATAAAATTCTCTACTTATGGAGAATGTGTGGAGGGAGAAGCTATAAAGACTAACTCTAGCCGAAACCGGTTTGGCTCAGTGGATAGAGCGCCAGTCTGAGGACTGAAAGGTCCCAGGTTCGATTCCGGTCAAGGGCAAGTACATTGGTTGTGGGCACATCTCCATAGGGGGTGTGCAGAAGGCAGCTGATTGATGTCTCTCTCATCGATGTTTCTAACTCTCTGTCCCTCTCCCTTCCTCTCTGTAAAAGATCAATAAAAAATATATATATTTTAAAAAGACTAACTCTAACTTAATGATCTTTTACAACAATGAGAGCTGTTTCTGCCTCTGTTTCTTTCTTTACTTTGTTAATTTGTGTTATTTTTCTGCCCTCCCCATTCCTTTATAGGCAGCGTGCTTTTGATAAACTTCAAAGTTTACTCCATGGGAAACATGTTTCAAGGTGACAATGTGCCAGGAGTGGAGCAAGAATGGGCATTGCCCAGAAAGGCTAGAATGAAGCTGAATGGAGTCACTTATGAGGCTTTTGGGTTAGGATGAGCTTTTATTTCTGTGAGGTACGGCTGCCTTGTGCTGGTGTTCTAACTGCGTTTTCTTAGACTCTGTATTTGCCTGTTTGACATCCATTACTCACAGAGCCAAGCAAATAACCAGGGTTGTTTATGTCTCCCCTGTGATGCAGCTTTTATGGGCGTACAAAAATTACATTACAAACCTCCAACCAATCCTGATCGACACCCCCAACCACCTCCTTTGTCTCCCTCTCACACACCAAACCAGTGTTTGCTCTGCTCTAAATCACCCCAGGACCAGGTAGCGGACAACGAGAGATCATCTTAATGCACACAGCTTGCCAACGTTATTCAAACCATCCACTCGTAAGCAGCTTACCCTGTCCTTCTCCGTGTCTTTCCTGCAGAAACTCTGATAAACACCCTGGGCCATGCTTTCTTCTTTGCCCTTCCTGCCTTTGGCTGGCCCTGGTGCTGCCCGGTGCGACCCTGTCCCGTGTACCATGACTCCTGCTTCTAGGGACCTGTGACAACAATTTTTTCATGGCAATCATTCTGCTGTCTGCTTGTCTTACCGTACTTAATAAACCATTTCTGGGTACAGATTTTAGAACTGTAAAGTGTCGGCATTTTTTTTCAAAGTGTAACAATGAAGACGGGTGTGCCTTGATGTTAGGAACCATAGAGTTAGGTTTGGAGGAGCTTCCCAGCATTTAAACTTCTTTTAAATATCTCAGGAATGTCCCCACCATGAAGGTTCCACATAGAAGCTCAAAACACCTGATCCTGCTTCCTCACCCTTCCTTCTGTCTAACGGGCACATAATTAATCAGACGAGTCTGTCCTTGCCTTTGTACAGGGAGCTAGTGACAGGAGGAAGGAGGGACAGAGGAGAATTAATTCCGGCAGCAGTGTAGCAGCAGCAGCAGGAATGGCTGGATCCCAGGCACAGCAGCGACAGCAGCACCAGCAACAGTACAAGGCTTTGCCTCCAGGACTGTGGCTGCAGGGTCCACCATGCAGGTGGTGGTTGGGATTTTGGCTCCAGTCTGGCTGATGTTTCCCTGCTCTCACCTGTGCCCAAGCAGGTTTTCCAGATTTCTAAGTGTTTCTGTGAACTACCCATCATCCTTGGATAAAGTCATTGGGTGCTTAAAAATAAATCACTAGGCTTTTATTGCTTATAATCAAGAACCCTGATTGATTCAATCTATGATTATTTTCTTTCTTTCCTCATTTTTGTCTCTCTTTTTCTTATTACATTCCTTTCTTCCTTCCTCTTCTGTCTTCTTGTCTTCCTCTCTGGAGAATGTATGTATTAAATACTTACATAATTTTAAATAGACTCTCTCTCTCTCTCTCTCTCTCTCTGAATACTAGAGATGAAGGGGGGTTCCCTCAGCCCAGCCTGCACTCTCCCCAATCTGGGACCCCTCAAGGGATGTCCAACTGCCTGGGATCAGGCCTAAATGGGCAGTCAGACATCCCTCTCACAATCCAGACTGCTCGCTCCTAACTGCCCGCCTTCCTGCCTGCCTGATTGCCCCTAACCAGTTCTGCATGCCGGCCTGATCACTCCCTAACCACTCCCCTACAAGCCTCATCGACACCTAACTGCTACCCTACTGGCCCAATCGCCCCTCCCCTGCAAGCCTGGGCCCCTCCAACTGCCCTCCCCTGCAAGGTTGGTCCCCCACAACTGCTCTCCCTTGCTGGCCTGATGCCCACAATTGCACTCCCCTTCCAGCCATCTAGTGGTGGCCATCTGTGTCCACATAGGGACAGCCATCTTTGACCACATGGGGGTGGCCATCTTGTGTGTTGGAGTGATTGTCAATTTGTATATTACTCTTTTATTAAATAGGATATACATATATACATACATATATACACTAGAGGCCTAGTGCACGAAATTCGAGCACTGGGAGTGGGGGTCCACTCAGCCCAACTGCCCCCTCTCAGAGTCTGGGAGCCCTCAGGGAATGTCCTACTGATGACTTAGGCTACTCCCCTCTGGCCTCTCTCTGCAGGAGGCAACCTGCCAATTAGGAGAAGGCACCACCTCCATCACCCCTCCTCGACCCTCATAGCCACTGCGACTTTGTCCGGAAGGACATCTGGAATACAAATGGTCTATCGGGTCTAACTAGCATATTACCCTTTTATTAGTATATACACACTAACTCATTGACTCCTCCTAACAAACATCCTCCTGTTACATATGAGGGAAATGGGGCACCCAAAGCTTAAGAGACCTGCCCCAAATCACAGAGCTTTCAAGGAGCAGAGCCGGAAACCAATCCCTGGCAGTCATGTCCGAGGCTGCCCTTTGCTTTAAATAAAATAGCAAGTAGCTTAAGGGGGAGGCAGAAGTCTCAGAGTGTTTTCAGGATGGAGGATGAGCTTATTTATGGGCTGAGGGGGAGGTGAAGACCTGAGAACACCTGGGGACAGTTAATAGCTGGGACACCTTCCAGACCACAGGTGCTAACTTTGCCTGCACGGAAGGAGGAACAGAACTCCCTGTTTGATGCTGGAAGAGAGGATGCCAGAGGTCTGTTTGCGATTGGGATGAGTCTAACCTTGCTTCTCTGAGAAATGGAAGGCAAGATCACCAGCAAGGAGGCTGAGAGGTGGCAGGCCAACCGGGTGGTAGCAGGAGTGACCTGGTGTCCCCACAGGAGGCTGGCTGGGGAAGATGGGGACTCTGGGGGGAAGGGCAAGGAGAAAACTGTAGGCTGGCTCTTCAGTGACTCCATCCTCTTTTACTCAAAACTATACTTCTCTGCTGACCCACAGACCCAGGACTCAGGAGATCCCCCACCTGAGGGTGGGTCGGGGCCCAGGCAGTGACCCAGGAGCCTGGGATCCTTCAGAGCAAAAAGCAGAGCATTCCTCTGGACAAGGGAAAGCAAATCTGTTGTCTGTCCCCTCTGGACACAGACTGAATAGTCACAGGCTCCTCCTCCTCCTTCCCTTCAGAGAGGGTGTGTGTGTGTGTGTGTGTGTGTGTGTGTGAGAGAGAGAGAGAGAGAGAGAGAGAGAGAGAGAGAGAGAGAGAGAGAGAGAGAGGATGAGAGTGAGTGTGTGTGCTTGCCAAGGCAGCAGTGCCTCCTGTGGACGGGTTTGCCTTTTACCTGCAGAAGCCTTTGTGTCCAGCTCTCCACAATGCCCTCCTCCGGAGCACCTGCCTGAGGCTTTGCAGGGAGCCCCAGGCAGACAGACCTGTCTGTAGAACTTGTCTGGCCCTCCCCAGGAAGCCAGCCTGACTCTCAGAATCCGGTCGTCCTCGTCAGCCTCAGAGTGAGCACGAAATGAAGGCACCCAGCTCTGCTCTGCACCTGCCTCTCTGTTTTGGGGGACTTTTGCCAGCTGTCCGGGATCTCCAGGCTGATTCTCTGCATTCTTTGAATGGCCGGTCTTCTTCTGCGGCCTCAGGTAACATGGCTTGTGTTGGGAACATTGTGGGTGTGGGGACATTGTGGGGGTGAGGTCAAAGGGATATTACCAGATAGATTAATAGCTTCTGGGTACTTAGGAGGGGGTATGTCAGAATGCTGGAAGTTACCGGCTCCTAGGAAAATTGTAGTTTTCCAGTTGTCCCCGCTGGGGCTGTTCAGACAGTCAACCCCGCCCACTGAGAAGGGGAGCTAGCTAGCTTCAGGAGTTATAGCTTTACTATAGACTATATTAAATCTGATCCTATGTCACTATGACTCCTATTCCTTCCTTTGTCGTGTACTGATTCATTCAGTCGCTACTCTATGTCCTTTAAATAATGAGTAACAGACATCAATGGTATTCACTGACTCGGGAGGTAGCAAGTTCTTCATTGCTGGTTTTTTGGGTTTTTTTTTTTCCTAAGGCTAGAATTTGGAGAGCGTTCCTAGATCAGCCGGTGTGGTGATCCAGATGACCTTTAAGATTCGCCCAACCTTGAGATGTTAAGCTTCTGCGATTGCTCAGTTTATTGAGCAGAGCAGTTATACAAACTACCACATACAATGCTCCCCCACTAACCCCACCCCCATTCCCAAGCACCTTTAGCGAAATTATGTGGGGGGGAAATTCCATTTCCTTTAACCAAGGGGCTTTCTTCGGGGTATTGATGGTTGCGGGGGAGTTGAGACTCCCATACTGAGTGGGTGGGGGATTAATGGCAGGGAGGGGCTGATGGGATCTAAACAGGCTTTCTGGAGAAGTTGGTGCTTGAGAAAAGGACAGAACGTGGCCTGGTGGGTATGAGGTTGTAAACCAACTGCCGTAGGGAGATAGACAAAGAAGCAAGCCCAAGGAACCTTGACACAGTAATACAGGCTCAGCGAGGATGTTAGTGCTGAGCCCTTTGTGCAATGTTTTTGTGTGGATCTCTCTGTGCACTCCATTCACTCAGACCCACTTTACAAAGAGGGACATCACCCCACAGCCACTTCTCCCATAAGCCTGCCAATCCAGCCACTTCCAGGACCAAAGTGCTTAGGGCTCTTTCTCCTTTAATAGGAAGTAGAAGGTCACTCTAATGACAGTCAATTACCTGGAACAATTTCTCCTTTGGTTTCCCGTGACAAATTAATGAAATTATCATAGTGTGCTAATTACAAGGGATGTAACTTTGAGGCATCTTGCAGGGATGTGTCTTCCAGAGTCCATTGAAATCACCTTTGGACATTCTTCCAGAGGGTCCTGGGTGCCTCTCTTCGGATCTTGATAGGATGCAATTTTAGCACGCCTGGATTTCTATTTTTCCTTCCTATTCTCACTAACGAGGGGGGGGGGGGATATTTGTTTTATTTAGTGCATTTGATTGGAAGGAGCAGGGAGTGAATTTTGCACATAGAAGAACCGCCTACAACCGTGGATCTAGGTGAGTCTGGCTTTGGAGTGGGGTACCTATCCCTTCTCACCACCTGCCCACTGCAGACTTCTGTCCTGATGTGGCTTCGCAACGACAGTCCTAGTGCTAGACCTGTCACAAGTGCTGGCCCAGGTGCTCACAAAATTCCCCTCCTGGTTGGTACCATTGGGTAGTGCTTTACTGCATCATAGTTTAGAAGCAAATCAGTCACTATTTCTGAACATCAATATTTTTAAAATTTATATAAAAGGGATACCGTATTTTTCGGACCATAAGACGCTCCGGACCATAAGACACACCAGTTTTTAGAGAAGGGAAATGAAGAAAAAAAGATTCTGAAACAAATAGTGTCCTAAAATATTTTATGTGCATTAAAACCCAACATCACAGTCATAAACACATGTAATCAACCCTGTAAAGTAAACAGCAGCATTTAGAACCATTTTAGAGCCGGGCAAGCACACAGAGACCACACAGAGCCGGGCAAGTAAAAAAACTTTTTTTTTTAAAGTATATGTGTAGGCTATATTTGGACCATAAGACGCAGGGACTTTCCCCCCCCACTTCTGGGGGGAAAAAAGTGTGTCTTATGGTCCGAAAAATACAGTAATAATGTATCTTCCCCATGCCCTCCTCAAGGTGATGTGATGTCTAAGAAAGGGCATGAAAATGCCTTGCAAACCTTAAAGTTGCACAAATGCCAACAGTCCTTAGGAAGATCCTCTAGGAGTTGTCAGGCAAGGGACCCTAGAATCTTCTCTCCTTGTGCTCTCCCGGCCCTGTCTTCTTACAACGAACGGAAAACAAAGCGGGGACTCCTTGTGTATGTGTGATTGTAGCGCTAAACGACTGAATTTTAAAACTCCTCTTTATTTTAGAAGCAAACAAAACTTCTAGATAGTGGCGCTAGAAGAGGTCAGGTAGTCAGGCAGTCACTGATGGCCCCAGGGAAGTTCGGAAGGGACGGGATACATCCTCAGGGATAGAGACTGTGCCGTCCTTCTCTTCTAGATAAGACAAAATGCCAGCGGGTCCAGTGCCCTGCACAAGGCTGCCCTGCAGGTGGTGGGGCCAAGACTCAAAGCCACACTTACAAACGCCTCTCCTGCATGGAGGGCGGGAGGTTGGGGTGACAGGTTGAGGAGAAGTGAAGCACCAGTGATGGAACCCCTACTCCAAGAGCTGGGACTGAATGGCCTGGGGGCAAGAGAGGGAGCCAGATCGAACGCATTTTATGACCCCATTAATAATAAATCTGGCCCCCACATGAACTCGGTGGTGACACTGTTAATGCACTTCCAGCCATATCCTTTTTTTCTTCTTTTTAGATTGTGGTAAAATATACATAACATGTAATTCGCCGTTAGTGACATTTGGTACATTCACAATGTTGTGCCAGTTGCCACCCCTATCTAGTTCTGGAACATTCTCGTTATCCTAAAAGGAAACCCTGGTGCCCACTATTTGTATCGAGAGTCAGATTATGTGCTGAGGACCTGGCCAGAGCCTAACACATTGATGTGAAGAAGATGTGCCTGAACCTAAGACAACCCCAGCCTCCCAATGAGGAAGGTTTTGACTTTTTAAAACACTAGCTTGAATAGGTAAACTTTTTAGGGTAATATTCATATATTTTCCAGTGGCACATGTTATCATTCACATACTGTATAAAACAATACACTCACTTAAAAACACGGCTCTCCCCCGCTCTCCACGCTTCACTCACATCTTCAACATCAGTGTCCTGCGCGTAACCAGAAGCACAGTTTGAACCAGCTGCCAGCAGTCTGGTTTATAGTCTCGTCTCCACAGCCTAAACAGAGTTGGCTATTTCTTATCATTCCAGAAGATGTTGAAGCTTTTTTTTTTTTTTTTTAATAACAGCGTCTTTGAGATATAATTCACATACCATAACATGCATATGTTTAAAGTGTACAAGGTGGTGAATTTTATTATATTCACAATCACAATTCACAATCATCATCTCTATGTACAGAACACTTTCATCTCCCCAAAAGAAACCTGCGCCATTTGCAATCCCTCCCTTTTCTCCCTTCCCCCCAAAACCTGGCAATCACTTTCTGTCCCCATAGAGTTATTATTCTGGATACTTCACATGCACGTATCGTAGAACATATGGTTTTTTGAGTCGGGTGTCTTTCTCTTTGCATAATGTTTTCAAGGTTCATTCATACTGTAGCATGTGTCAGCAACTCATCCTTTTTTGTGACTGCACAGTAGTCCATCTTATGGATGTACCATGTTTTGTCCATCCAGCCCTCAGCTGATTGGCATTTGGGCACTTGCACCCCTTGGCTAGCATAAGTAGCACCAGAATTCTCCTTTTGGCTTCCCTTTTTCAGTATGTTTATCCTCATTTTATTTTATTTTTTAAATATATTTTTATTGATTTCAGGAAAGAAGGGAGAGGGAGTGAGAGAGATAGAAACATCAATGATAAGAGAGAATCGTTGACTGGCTGCCTCCTGCACAGCCCCCATTGGAGATTAAGCCTGCAACCCTGGGCATGTGCTCTGACTGGAAGCCGAACCTTGACCTCCTGGTTCAAGGTCGACACTCAGCCACTGAGGTACACTGCCTGGCCTGCTTATCCTCATTTTACACACGCAACACTGAGAACGGAAAAATGGAGACTTTGGTGTCATCTTGTGCCTTCTCGGTCCAGCGAGCTCAGGTTTATCTGAGGGCAGAATAGCTGGTTGACCCTGAGAACGTGAAAGGTGCTGGTCCTCAAACCAAGGAGAGCCCAAGAGCCCTCCCTCCCAGGAGGCCTGGTCCTCACCTTTTACACCTGTGCGGAGTGGGAGGCGCAAAGGCACATCTGTAACAAGGATGCGTGTCCCTAAGACCCTCCCTTGGGCTTGCTCAGGTTTGGCGGTGAGAGGGAGCTGCGTGGGATCCAGCAGGAGCTCTGTCATGCCAGCAACTCGAGGCCCTGCTGGGGAGGCAGCCAAGATTCAACCATAGCAAAGTCCTGGCCTGTCCTCCTTCTGATGCTCGGGGCAGCCAGACCTCTCCTCGGAAGCCATGGGCCCCTCCCGTCCTGCACTCCCACCCATGGCCAAGCTCGGCCTGTGGTGGCTCCTTCTGACCCCAGCAGGTGAGTGAGTGTCATCATGAGGACATCAGGTCACACCTGCGAGCTCACATGCTGTGGAGGAAACTCCTGCGTGGGTATGGGGGGGGGGCGCTCGGCAGATCTTCAGGGTCTCTAAGCTGTTAGATCCACAGTGAGGGGCAGGGCGCACATAGGTCAGACACCGGCAGCTGCAGCACCCAGAACCCCGGCTCCAGTGTCCCTCATCCACAAGTGCCAGTCGTGCTGTGACCCTCCCAGGCGGGCTGGAAGGATCCCCATGCGATGAGAGGCTGTGACTGGCACCTGGAATACAGTCATGCTGGATGCATGGCGACTGCTGCTATGGATGTGCTTCTCCAGATGTTCGCCTCCACCCGCTCAGGCAGCAGAACCTACGAGGTGAAGCTGTCCACAGAACAGACATGGAGAGTCCCATCAGACAGGTTAGGGACACTTTCCCTGAGCTCCTCAGTTCTGGGCTGCACTTCGGTCTCTCGGTCTGACTTCTTCCTCACTCCTCGGCCTTGACACCCCTCCTCGGCACTGTTTCCATGCCTTCGGAGAGAATAGTCAAAGAGCAACGGACACTTCTTGAGTTCCAACCATGTGCTGGTTGTTAAGTTCGCATGAACATTATCCCAGTGGTCAGCAAACTGAGGCTCGTGAGCCACGTGCGGCTCTTTGGCCCCTTGAGTGTGGCTCTTCCACAAAATACCAAGGCCTGGGCGAGTCTATTATATTTTTGAAGAAGTGGCATTAGAATAAGTTTAAGTTTAAAAATCTTGGCTCTCAGAAGAAATTTCAATCTTTTGAAATTGCTGTACTGTTGATATTTAGCCCTGCTGGCTAATGAGTTTGCCGACCACTGCATTATCCTATGGAATCCTCAATAGTGTTGTGAGATAGGTTCCGGAGAGCGTCCCCACTTTACAGATGAGGAAACTGAGGCTGGGTGCGGTTGAGCGGCTCTGGTTTGATGGGAGAGGGAGTTGGGCAGCCACCACCATGGACTCCTGGAGCCCCCACTCTTCCTTCCTGTCCCACAGTGTCCCACAGAGCCCCCCACATCCAAGCCGAGGATCGCCTCTTCAAACACCTCTTCAGGGCTTACAACCGCTGGGCACGGCCAGTGCCCCACTCCTCGGACGTGGTCATCGTGCGTTTCGGGCTGTCCATAGCCCAGCTCATCGATGTGGTATGGCTGTCCCACTGCCCTTGAGCCCTAGGGACCAGCCCCCAGATCACAGAACCCCTTCCTGGGGTCCTCTCTCCCCCCTCAGCTCCAGCGCCTGTCCCTGTGCACCCCCAGCCCACCCCAATCAGAGCTTACCTCCCTCCTAGCCCTGGGGCCCCTCCTGGGAGGACACTGAGTTAGCAGTGGGCTGTCTAGATGCTTTGCTCATTCACTGGACACAAGCCCAGAAGACCCAAGTGGCCTGTGTGATCCTGAAGAATCTGAGTGAGGGCCACAGTGTTTGGACGGTCTCGGCCGGGCTGGGCTTGCTGTATCATGTAAGATGGCCTTCTAGAGAGGGAGGGGCTTGAGTCAGCCCACCCCCAGGTTTCCCTGTCTTCTGGGGCTGGTTCTGCCACTCTAACATCTCCTCTCCTCTCTCCCACTGCCTCCTGGCCAGGATGAGAAGAACCAAATGATGACCACCAACGTCTGGCTAAAGCAGGTGAGGGCCCCTCCTGGTGAAGGCAGGAGTAGGGGCAGGGCTTTTCCTCTGAAGGGCCAGTTTCCTCTCCTCCCTGGATCCCCCCTCCCTAGGTTCACTCATTTGTGTAAATGTTACACGACTATTCCCAGAGGGGAAACGGCATCACGCATGGGGCTTTTTCCAACATGGCGCCGTTTTAGTGCAAATGCACAAAAGCAAACTGGCCCATGGACCAGGAGGCAGGGTTCAAGCCCCAGTGCTGCCAACAAAGTTGACTTTATAGATGGTAGTGGTTATTATTTTAATTACTAGAGGCCCGATGTACAAAATTTGTGCATGGGGGGTGGGGTCCCCCTCAGCCCAGCCTGCACCCTCTCCAATCCGGGATCTCTCTCATAATCTGGGACTGCTGGCTCCTAACTGCTCACCTGCCTGCCTGCCTGATTGCCCCTAACTGCTCCCCCCTACAGGGCTAATCATCCCCAACTTCCTCCCATGCTGGACTGGTCACCCCCAACTGCCCCCACCAGCCTGGTAGCCCCAAACTACCCCCTCCCCTGCTGGCCTGATTCCCCCACACAGCCTGCTGTTCGGTCATTCGTATGGTTGTTTTGGTCTTGACAGACCCTGGCTTTTTATATATTAGGATTATAAGCCCCATGAGGCAAGGACAGGCTTGTATGTCAATGCCAGTCATTCTCTATTGGGAGTGGTTGTTCCTTTTAGGTCCAGAAGGGACACGGGAAACCCTCCCAGAAATAGGACCCTACAACTTGGGAGTTTTTTCATTGCTGGGATATTCATTTATTGAGCATCTACCAGGGGCGAGGTGCTAGAAATGCAGATGTTGTCCTAGTCTTCATGGACCTTACAGGGGCATTAAATCAACAAACACGCACGTCCACATGTAATTACCGTTTGTGACAGTGCCTTAGAGGAAACTTCAGAGAGTGAATAATACTAACCTTTCTTAGCTGTATATTCTGGCAGGTTTTTTTTTTAAAATGTATTTTATTGATTTTTTACAGAGAGGAAGGAAGAGAGATAGAGAGCTAGAAACGTCGATGAGAGAGAAACATCGACCAGCTGCCTCTTGCACACCCCCTACTGGGAATGTGCCCGCAACCAAGGTACATGCCCTTGACCGGAATCGAACCTGGGACCTTTCAGTCCGCAGACCGATGCTCTATCCACTGAGCCAAACCGGTTTCGGCTTCTGGCAGGTTTTTACCTCTCTGCTCCTCAGTTTCCTTATCTGTGAAATGGAGAAATACTTCCACCTTTTGGCATTCCCTGCCCGGGTGCAAAAAAAAACCCCTGTAAATTGTAATGCTTAAAAAAAAAAATTACTGCAAATGAGTGAGGTCCTCCCTTCTCCCTCTGCTACGTTGTCCCTCTAGGCTAGGGAGTAGCAGAACGAAGATGCCTAGAAGCGGGACTAGGATGACTTAGGGTCTAAGTGTGCCCGGGACTCTGAACATGAGAGCTGGGCAAAGCGAGAGATTGGCCACGTCCGGCCAGACTCCCGATTCCCAGCTCCAGCCCCTCTGCTCGGTGGGGCTGGGTGACCAGCTCTGGTGCCCCTGAACGCGGCTGCTGGGGCGTCCGGGCGGCCCCACGATTGCCCTGAGACCTCCTCCCCGCCGGCACCGGGCGCCCTGACCTCCCTCCCCACGCACAGGAGTGGAGCGACTACAAGCTGCGCTGGAACCCGGCGGAGTTCGGCAACATCACGTCCCTCCGGGTCCCTTCGGAGATGATCTGGATCCCGGACATTGTCCTCTACAACAAGTAGGAGGCCGCTGCGGCCTGGGGAGGGCCCCTGGGAGGAGTTTGTGGGTTGGACTGGGAGAGCGCGCCCCCTTGTGTCTCACCTGTACGTCCTCCTCCGAAGTCCTGTTTTGCTATCACTGGCTCCTACTCCGACCCTTTCTCTAGAGGCCTTTATCTCTTTCGTATTGCTCTCTTACCTGAAAGATGAAATGGAGAGGGGCCGGAGACCGGAATGCCAGGACACAGGCTTTATTGAAGAGAAGAGTACCACTGCCGGCTGCTTCCAGAGAAAGAGCGGAAGAGAGCGAGGGCTGGGGTACAAGCACCTTTTTAAGGGGAAGATAGGGGACGTTGCTTAGGGCACTCAGCACATGCTGACTGGTGGTTTCATGTAAGGCCTATGATTAGGGACCTAGGGACTTAGGAATTGGGGGCTTGGGGTATTTGGCAGATGCTGATTGGTGGTTCAATGCTCAGGAATGTCCGGCTGCAGGTGTTTACCTCTGTCCATCAATTGGAGGAAGGGAGGATCTATCATTACCCACACCCGAATGTACTGAGCACCTATTGTGTATCAGTGCTTGTGGGATACGGATTTCCCAACGCTGTTATTTGCAAAACGCGGTTGGTGCAGGCTGTGAAAGCAATGCCTCAGGCTGGGCTCTTGCAGGATGGTAGTGTTGCTGGAACAGGTAAGCAGCGGCTGGGGTACCTACCACCCTCGAAGGCAGCAAGCTCCCTTGGCCTGGGTATTTTCAAAAATCATATCACTTACAGTTGCCTTGTATTCAAGACCAAACACGACCAGACTTTGAGCATAATGACTAGAAGCCAGGACAAGGCCAGATGGTCTCTAGAGAGCCCGGCAACAGAGGAGGGAGGGGAAGGACAAATGGTGTTTGGCCACAGGTAGTTCTTCATTGGAAAGGCTAGAGTTTAAAATGAAAAGGTGTTTGGCATTGTGTTCATCTGACATGGGATGCTGTCTAAAGTGGGGCTCTCAGGAAAACCTGGAGATGTGAACAGACATGAAAAAATGGTCCTGTGGCCAGATAATTCTGGATAACATACATCGCCTCCATGTTGACCTCCCAGTCCTTCGGGAAATGTCAGTACACTCAGTAGCATCTCAATGTTAGAAGCTGTGCAGGCAGGAAACCAATCCAGTCAGGCATTTCCCGATTTGTTGGAGCCAACTTTGGAAACACCGTTTTTTAAAAACAATAAGACAAAGGGAAAAGATACATTTTTGGAGGTTTGGTGCCTCCGGTTGGATCCAAGAGCAACCACAAGGATTGCCTCTCAGTGGAGCCATTTCTGTGAAGAGTCAGCATGGGCTACCAGGAGTCCACACCGCACGGGCCCAGGGCCTGCTGCTGCCCAGAATCACAGGCACCTCCCCCATATCTCTGTGCCCTGAAGCCAGTACCCAAGACCTTCGGCTTCATGTGCTTCTGGCACAGGTCAGATGCCAAGTCCTCAGTATCACAGATGCCCTGGGGATTGAGGATTGCCAATCAGGCTTTGGCCTGTGTTACTGGAATATAACAGGTGAATCTTACGATAGGACAAAAGTGCAAACCAAATTCTTATATTTGAAGAAGGATCTCCGCCTCGGAAACACCCCATTCCAGGGTTACAGAAAGATCAAAGAAATCCCACTCTCCTTCCTCAAAATAGGGGGCATGTGGCCATCTAGTGGTGACTGTGTGTGAAGACACAATGCCTTAAAAAAAAATTTTTTTTTTAACTTTTGCCTGATCTGTGATTCTCTTTCAAAATTCCCAGCGTTTTCTTTAAAAATATATTTTTTATTGATTTCAGAGATGAAGGGAGAGAGATATAGAAATATCAATGATGAGAGAGAATAATTAATCAGCTGCTTCCTGCATGCCCCACACTATTGGCTCAAACCTGAAATCCCAGTATGTGCCCTGACAGGGAATCGAACTTTGACCTTCTGGTTCATAGGCAACACTCAGCCACTGTGCCATGCCCCTGGCTGGGCCAGTGGGGTTTTTTGTTTGTTTGTTTGTTTTTGTTTTTTAAAGTTTCCGGTTTTCTAATCTCTAGCTTGGAATGACTCCATGGGAAAGAATTCTCTTCCTGCATGTTCTGGTTCTCCTGCCTTTAGGATTGACCTTGAGAATTATTAAAGATTAAAGGTCCAATGCATGAAATTCATGCATTGGTAGGGTCCCTAGCAGTGCTGGCTGCCAGCAGGGTACTCCCTCTCTTCTCCCAGCCGGCCCCGCCCCCTGGTCAAACTCCGGGTCCAGGGGACAAGTTGCATACTATGCTTTTATTACATAGGACTAGGGAGCAGAACACTGTGCCACCTCCTAGAGGGAATCAGGGGTTCAGGTGCCCAATTCCAGTGTTTCCAGAGCCCAGGTGGGTCCTTAGATGCCTCGCTCGGTGACGCAGCAGGCCCTGCCCCTTTAATCCACGCACACCCCATGGATTTTGTGCTTCGCCTCCTGTTCCTTGTTCTGGAGGATGCTCTGCTCGGACCTTCTCCACCTCATCTCCCAGCAAGTCCTGTCATCAGTCAGGGCCTCGCTCAAGTGGCAGCTTTCATGGTGACCCTGCTCACTCCAGCCAGAAGCGAGTTCCCCACGCAGTTCCTGAGGAGAGCTCAGACAGCCCTCAGAGCGCTGCTGTCAGACCACTTCCCTTGGGGGGTGGGTGCTTGGGGCTGTGTCCCATTCCTCCTGCTTCCTTCAGGGCAGGCTGAGTCTCACACTGTCCCCCCACAGCTTCCCTGTAGGCCCAGTGGGTGAGGCTGGCTCAGAAATGCTCGGTAAATGGATGGCATCCAGGAATTACCTTCCTTTACTAGCAAAGATGTCGGGTCTCTTCTCAGCAAGCTACTCAGGATCCCAGGTGGACAAGGTGTGACCCCCAGTGGAGGTCCTTACCATTTGCTGCGGGGGAGAAAATGCACTCATAAATAATCACTTTACACGGGTAAATGGACACAAACAGAAAAATCAAGCTAAACTACCCCATAAACATATCGAGATATATATATATATATATATATATATATATATATATATATGATCTATAGGGCAATCAAAAAGATATATTCTATATTCTATATTCTATATTCTATATTCTATATTCTATATTCTATACTCTATACTCTATACTCTATATTCTATATTCTATATTCTATATGTATACTAATGGCCCAGTGCACAAAATTCATGCACATTAAAAGGGACTTAATTAGAGGAAATATTTTAATATTGCTATTTGCCCTTTCTCTAATAGAAGTGTCACAGATGAAAGAAAATTAGTAAAATGTATATGAAAATCTCCCTCCTGTCAGAGTCTGGGGCATGCCGCAGGACTCAGAGTCAAGTCCCTGCTCGCCCGCATGTGCTTTGAAATCGCAGGAGACCCAGACCTGGCTGGCCCCATCCTGGGGTACGGCCTGAGGTCTCTCATCAAGCCCTGCTAGGCAGGGGGTGCAGCTTGAGGTTCCCCGTCCTAGTGCTGGGGTGAGGGGCGTGGCCAGGTCTCCAGCCAGGCACCGGGGCAGGGGGATGTGGCCTAAGGTCCCCTATCAAGCTCCCCACGTGAGGAGCATGGCCTGAGGTCCCCTGTCAAGCCCTGCCAGGTGGGGGGTGCAGCCTGAGGTCCCCCAGCCCCGTGCCTGGATGGGGGAGGGGGCGGGGGGTGCTCAACCTGAGGTTCCCAGTCAAGCCCACTGGGTGCCAAGTGACCTCAGGTCCTTGCTGATCGGTTGTTACATGTCACAGCATGACAACCATTTGCATATTAGCCTTTTATTTTATACATATATTCATATATATATATATATATATATACACACACACACACACACACACACACACATATATATATATATATATTAGAGGCCTGATGCACAAAATTCGTGTAAGAGTAGGTTCTCGCAGCCCCTCGCAGCCTTGGCTGGCCCTCACAGCCCCGGCTTGATCCAGATGATCATTCTGCTGTTCAGTCTAATTAGCATATTAGCTCTTTATTATATAGGATATAACATCAGAATGTTAATAGTGGCTGTTTTTGACATTCTTGGAATATTTTTATATTCTTCAATATTTCTGCTTTGTTATATATATATATATATATATATATATATATATATATATATATATGGAGAGAGAGAGAGAGAGAGAGAGAGAGAGAGAGAGAGAGCGCTTGAAAGAGCCCCATAGCTATAAATGGCAGTGTGCTTGGGGAGCCTCACACACTGGCTTAAAACCCAATAACCTGGCCAAGCCTGGCTTTGTGGTCGGGTCCCCCTGCTGCAGCCTGGTCTGGGCAGGTGGGGTGTGCCAGGCCCTCCAGCTCCCCTCTTCTCCTCAGTGCCGACGGGGCGTTTGTGGTGAACCACATGACCAAGGCCCACCTCTTCTCCTCGGGCACCGTGCACTGGGTGCCCCCGGCCATCTACAAGAGCTCCTGCAGCATCGACGTCACCTTCTTCCCCTTCGACCAGCAGAACTGCAAGATGAAGTTCGGCTCCTGGTCGTACGACAAGGCCAAGATTGACCTGCAGCCGATGGAGCAGACGGTGGACCTGCAGGACTACTGGGAGAGTGGCGAGTGGGCCATCATCAACGCCACTGCCACCTACAACACCAAGAAGTACGACTGCTGCGCCGAGATCTACCCCGACGTCACCTACTACTTCGTCATCCGGCGCCTGCCCCTCTTCTACACCATCAACCTCATCATCCCCTGCCTGCTCATCTCCTTCCTGACCGTGCTGGTCTTCTACCTGCCCTCCGACTGCGGCGAGAAGATCACTCTGTGCATTTCCGTGCTGCTCTCGCTCACAGTCTTCCTCCTGCTCATCACCGAGATCATCCCCTCCACCTCCCTGGTCATCCCGCTCATCGGCGAGTACCTGCTCTTCACCATGATCTTCGTCACCCTGTCCATCGTCATCACGGTCTTCGTCCTCAATGTCCACCACCGCTCCCCCCGCACCCACAACATGCCCCGCTGGGTGCGAGGGGCCTTCCTGAGCCACGTGTCCCGGTGGCTCCTGATGAAACGGCCTCTGCCACCCTTGGAGCTCCAGGGCTCCCCAGATCTGAAGCTGGACCCCTCCTATTGCTGGCTGGAGACCAACATGGATGCACAGGAGAGGGGGGAAGAGGAGGAAGAGGAGGAGGAGGAGGAGGAGGAGGAGGAGGAGGAGGAGGAGGACAGATGGGTGTCATCCTCCTCCATGGATGTCCTCTACAGCCATGGTGGTCTGCACCAAAGGGTCTCCGGTCCCAAGGCCAAGGCCCCGTTGCGGAAGGGTGGGCTCCTGCTGTCACCTCACCTGCAGGAGGCACTGGAAGGCGTGCTCTACATTGCTGATCACCTGCGGTCTGAGGACGCAGACTCTTCAGTGAGTTGGGGCCGGGCCCCACCCCTGGGTGACCCCACCAGCCTAGGGCATCTCCTTACCCCAGGGTGTTGGCTGGGCCAAACCAGTCTCCTCCGTGAGAGGACCCATCGCCCTCAGTCATGGCCTTGGGAGTCGGAAATAAATAGTGAGGGAGAAAGTCTAGTCGGCGGCTCTTAAGACATGAATTGGCAGGTGGCAGACCAGCAAAGCCTGACTGGGAGGCAGCTAGATGGAGGGAGGGATTGCAGGCGCAGAGTTTCTCACGCCACTCCGCCATTTCTCACCATTGCCCCGTTTTTGTTTTGTTTTGTTTTGTTTTGTTTTGTTTGCGGTGTGTGTGAGGGGGGGTGGGGGTGGGGGACAGAGGGAGTATCATCCCGAGAGACCACACATCAGGCTACTGCTTCCTCCTTTGTCCTGATGTCTCCCTCCTCGTTTGTGGGCCCTGGGCATTTTGTGAGCTTCACTGTCCACCAGGTGGGCCCCCTCCCTGGCCTCTGCCCTGTCCGGCAGTCTTAGGTGAGCCGGCCACTCCCCAGGATCACAGAATTCTTCTTAACAACCCAGGGGAGGGTGAAAGTCCCGGAGGCCATTCCTGGGTGGCCTTGTGGAGTAGATAAGAAACATTCATCATGATCTAATCTGGGAGCAGCTATGAGTTCAGACCCTCTCACCTGCACTGTGAGCCCCAAACCCACAAAGCGCCCCCCCCCCAACTCCCCCAACCTTCTCTGGATACCTCCCCTCCCCTCCCTCTCTCCACCTTCTAGGGTAGGTGGGTGAGTGGGGGCTGCGGGAGCAATGTGGGGCAGTGAAGTCTTCCCCATCTGTAAGTACAGGGTGGTGTGTTTAAGCCACTGTGGGCCCTGGGTGGTCCCAGAACCTGCTAGTCCCCTCCAGCCTCTCTCACCTTGAACTTGAGAGCCTCGGGAAAGCTCTGGCCTATGTCAAGGGCAGGACAGGGCTGGAATCACTTAGGAAAATATTGTTTGAGTCTTGAGACAACGCTACTCCACACTCACCCCCATGTTAGCTCCTCACGGTCTCCCTGAGGCACCCCTTGCGTCCCCCCCCCCCCCCCCCCCGTGCCATTTTCATAAGGGTTGGGCATGCGTGGGACCCGCCTTTTTCCTAGGCCAGGGCCTATCTCTGAGTGCCCTCCCCCTGCAGGTCAAAGAAGACTGGAAGTACGTGGCCATGGTCATTGACAGGATCTTCCTCTGGCTGTTCATCATCGTCTGCATTCTGGGGACCGTGGGTCTCTTCCTGCCCCCGCTCCTGGCCGGAATGATCTGACTTCCCATCCCTGGCTTCCGCCGACCGTGTTTGCTGCTGCCTCTAGACTCCACCTTTGGGGTCCACACCACGTGACTGCGGGTGCCTCTCCGTGGCATCCCAGCCACCAAAGACTTCCTGGCCCCACTCACTTGGCGGAAGTGCCCTCCGTGCGGAGACGCTCCTGGGCCCGGAGCTGTATTTCGATGCCCAGGAGCAGGAAAGGAGGCAGCTGCTCTGCAGAAGGCGATGCTGCGGCGCTGACGACGTGAAGCTCGTGAGCGTCCCCTGAAGGAGCTCTACAGACATGAGTGACAGGAGGGCCGAGCAGGGGGAGCAGATGGCAGGGGCGGGGTGGGGGCAGGTGAGGAGGAACAGAACACAGACCTCAAAGGAGGCGTCATTGGGATGAGGGGGGAGAAGGCGCTGCAGGGTGCACGTTGTGGGTTCTGGAATGAGCCTGAAGTGTGGGCTTGGTCCAGTGTGGAGAGCAGAGAGAGGCTGGCGGTTGGGAAGGTGGGTTGGGGTGTCTGAACCAGGTAGACCAAGGGGTTCAGAGTCTGAGACCACAGATCTGACAGTAGAGCGGAGAAGGCTTTCTGGAAGGGGAGGAGGGGAGGCAGGGCAGTGGAGGGGAAATGCAGGGGGACCCTCGGCAGAGGGAGGAGGGTACATGGTCGGATGCTGGTACTGGGCCAGCCCACCCAGCTCCAGTGAGTCCTGAGACATGCCCTTTAGCCTTGTCCTGCACCCCCACCCCCCACCCCCGAAAAGCGGCTCAGCACCAGCTACCCCAAGAGGTTAAGGGTCCTTGTCTACAGGGCACCATCTGCCTCTCAACTCATGTGGACACATCACAGGCCACCCAGAGCCACTTTTGAGCCACATCAAGCCCACAGCCTGCTCCCTCCCTCCTTCAGGAGGGGCTGAGGGCAGTGAGGGGATTATTCTGAACCCGAGACTGCTGTGCACATGCAGACACGTGGGACCCAGGACCTCTTCCCTGCCCAGCAGGCCTTCCCTGACCTTCCCAAAGCCCCATGGGACTCTGACCAGCTCTGAGCAGTCTGTTCTTGAACCTCGGAATCCAGCAGTCCCTGGCCCTGGCTGCAGTGATCAGGCCCCGCCCCCGCCCCATCTAGACCCACGTCCCCAGCAGCCAAAGATGTGGGCACTGGGTTCTTGGGTCAGTGTGGGGACCCCAGGCAGAAAGCCGAGCAGAGCGAGCCTCCAATTTCCCTTCGGCCTTTGGGGTCCTCTCCTCCCAAAGTCCCCACTCACCGTTCCCTGACAGACCAAGTGGAAACCCAAGACACCTCAGCCCAGCCTCTGCTCCTCAGTTCTCTCCCAAGACCCCCCCCCCTCCTCAGTGGTCCATTCTGATTTCTGACCCCTCCCTGCCTCAGTGTACACAGCCCCAACCCCCCCCCCCCCTTCCTGGCTCCTCCAGCCTGGATCTCCTGCTGCCGAGATGTTCCCCCACGTTAGTCTGGCTCCCATCCATCTTGCACGTGAATAAAGCAATCAAACGAAATGAAAGCTGCTGTTCATTGCTCTGTGGGACCCCTTGTCAGCATCCCCAGAACCTCCCCCAGAGCCCTGGTTGTGGGCATGCCCGCTGCGAGAGTGCCATTCCACTGGCAATCCTCACGTGCCTATGGGGGGCGGGGGGCTGCCCTGGGACCCCCCTGGAAAATGCCCCCTTGGTCAGGTGCAGGGGCACAGGGGCTGGGGCTCATGTCTGACCCCACTGCCTGGGTGTCACCAGGTGCCCCTCGGATGAGCCCAGGCAGCAGCCCTTGATCTCTGCCCAGCTGAGCACCATCCATTTCTTCGAGGGAGGGCTGTGGTTTGAGGTCAGTGTTCCCCTACTGACAGCAGGTCAAACAAGCAAAGCAGTCAAACCACAAAGCAAATAGTACACTTTAATTCATCCACAAGGCAGATAGAAAGAACATAAAGGGTGATCTGCACAAACAGGAGAGAGGAGGAGGGTGGGGGAAGCCGGTGAGGAAGGGGAGAGAAAGGGAGGAATGAGAAAAGAGGAAAGAAGGAGGAGGAGGCAAAATAAGGAAGGAAGAGAAAAGTGGGCTCGAGGAGGAAAGTGGATTGTGGTCCAAGTCCCGTGTGGCCTCCACTCCCCTTCTCCTCGACAGCTGGCGCGTTGGCCACACGGCGCCCTGTGCCCGGCCTCCCACTAGCTTGTGGCTGGACAGCGTCCCAGGTCCCTGCTCCAGGGGTGCATGGCTGTCAGTCCAGACCAGACTCACATTAAATAAATTCCAATATACACTGTACAAGAAAGCCAGGTCCAGCTCTCATCTCACCAACCAGCCCCTTCGGCAAAAGAAAGCCCCTCTCAGTCCCCTCTGCATCGGGGGCACTTCCGTGGGCAGAAGAGGAAGAGGAATGAATGGCTTGGTTCCCAAATGGCCTGCTATGTCCATGCATAAAGCCATCGTGGCCACTAGGGGCATCAGTGGGACCCCCAGCAGGCCCGGCCGGTAGGAGAAGGACATGGCCAGTGGCCGCGGTGCTCCCTCTGAGCCCTCGTAGCCACCCCCGTGGCTTCTACTGCCCTGAGTCCCCTCTGTCCAGCTGCAGCCTGAGCAGCACAGTCTGGGTGTCGGGTGGGGAGAGGGGGGTCGTGCAAAGTGGCAAGGGAAGGACTCCTCTCGGCCTTCCCCCTGAGAAGACCCATGTGGCCGAAGGCGGGGCGGGGCTGGGGGCAAGGGCGGCACATGACAGAAGGGGCGAAGACGCGGGCGGGCGGCCCACCGCCCCTCACTCGGCAGGCGGGTGAGCCAGGTTGGCCAGGACCTTGGCCTGGTCCACGGCATCGAGCAGGTTCTTGGCGTCCACGGCCAGGGTGTGGGAGGCCGTGAGCATCTGCCGCTTGCACTCCTCGCTCAGGGAGGTCACGGCGTTTTGCTGGGCCAGCCGCATCTTGTTGATGAGCTCTGCCAGGTCCTTGTTGAGCAGTTTCTGGGTCCCTTCGATCTGTGGGAGGAGCGCACAGGAGAGGTTGGGAACCTAAGCCATGCGCGTGTGCACCTTGGTGTTGGCCCGAGCGGCCAGAAGTTCTCTGGGGACAAGTCAGACCCAGACCTGGGCCGGGCAAGGCCCTGGACAGGCCGGAGCCCAGTCACCAAGGACTGCCATTGTAGACACCTTAGAGCACATGTGTCAAACACAAGGCCCGCGGGCCAAATCCGTCCCGCCAGGCCTTGCAATGTGGCCTGCACCGCGCTGTCATCACTGCACTCCGCTGCGTTTCCATCACAATGACAGTTTATGACTGTTCAGTAAACCATTCGGCCCGAGATTTAGGCTGGATTTTAGATTTTGGCCCCTTCTCTGATTGAGTTCGACACCCCTACCTTAGACCCTAACCCACCCCATGCCAGCCCCATCTGATCCAACCCCACAGGCCCTCCTCTTATCACAGTGTCTTCTCGGGCTGGCCCAGTGTTCGAGCGGATGGTTGAGGTCAAGTGCATTTATCCATTTGTGAGCTGCCTATCGTCAAATCAACAGCGCTGGGACCGAGGATGGAGTTGTGGGATTTTGTTTTCTGACCTGTGCCCGGTGCTTAGCTCAGTTCTGAGCACAAGCTCAGCACTCAAGTGTGTTTATCGGGTGACATGAGTGATTGGGCCTTCGTGCCCAGGGCAAGATGCTCTCATGTCAGACGGCACAGCCCGGCCCGGGCTTCTCTGTGGGCTGCTGCTGCCACCCAGAGGGAGGCCGGGTACCCCCTCCCCACACTGTGCTGTCTGGAGCAGCACAGACTGGGGGCTCCGGTGGTCACCTGTTCAGGGGCCGTGGGCTTCCTCAGGGCCTGCGTCTGGTTTCCAGACAGACAGATGTCAGAGCACGGACTGGGCTTCCTATCGCCGCGGTGATGGAGCACCGCCAATCTAGTGGCTTAAAGCCACACAGAGCGTCCTCCCACTTTGCTGGAGGTCAGAGGTCTGGACCAGGTTCTACGGGGCTAACGCCGAGGTAACGGCCGGCCGTGCTCCAGCAGGCTCCGGGGAGACTCCGTCCCTGCCTGTCCAGCTGGGCCTGTGCATCCTTCCAGCCAAATCTGAAATCATTCCCACCTCTGCTTCTCTCATCACCCTCCGTCTCGGCCTCTCACAAGAGCTCTGCCATCCTCCCACGTGGGCCCGTGACTACATTGTAATCAGCGCCATCTCTCCACCTCCACACCCTTAACTTGTCACATCTGCAAAGTCCCCTTTGCCAAGGGAGGTAACAGAGTCCCGGATTTGGGGGAACTAGGACAGGGAGCGATTTGAGGGGCCGTTATTCTGCCTACACAGGCACCATTTCAATGCAGAGTGCCAAGCCTCCTATGTTAGTGTTCTGTGATCGTTTCTCACTTAAATAAAGAAAATGAGATTCAATGGCCAGCAAAAGCAACCTGAACTGCTGTTTCCACAACACACTTGCCATCACTTTAGCAGGGAGGAGACTAGATCAAGGACCGCAGGAGGGGCGAGAGGGAAGATGCATACCCCTTCGTGTGTCCTCACACTTGACAATGTCCCAGCAGCTACTGAGTCCTAAACTGGGAAACTGGCCCTAGGAAGCCGACCAGGGCCCTGGGCACCCACTCATTCCCTCGTGGAACAAGCTCAGACGTGCCGTCAAGGCCCCTGCTGAGGCTTGGCAGGCAGCAAGGAGGCTGCCCAGGGGCCTGTGACCCTCCTGGGTGAACTCAGCTGGGGCAGGTGGAGGCGAAGAGGAGCCAGAGGCTCTGTCCGAGACAAGGACGCTCACCTCCGTACGCGACGATGCCGGCAAGGAAGGCAGGATGCTGTCCACACTGCCGATCAGCTTCCGCAGGCTCAGGCCCACCTTCTGAGAGAGAAAGGGCAGGGCGCCGGTCAGCTTCTGCTTGTGGAGGAAGCCATGCTCCCTTGGGAGAGCATCCCTGATGGGCAGCTGCCTTCCGAGGCTTCCCAGGACTCAATGGGCTTTGACCACCTTGAGCTAAGGGGGTTCTTCCTGGGTCAAGACACCTTTGGGGCCGACCAGGGAGCTCCACCCTCGCCCCTCCTCCCAGGGCTGGGATGCACAGCCTCCACCACCCGGTCCCATTTCTGCCCCCGGCGCTCACCTTCACCACCCCCACGTAGGCCTCGGGGGGCAGCTGGCTGAGCTCGTTCTTGAGGTCCAGCACAGCCTGCACCAGGTCCATGACATTGCTGTACACCTTGTCGTCGGTCCGATCCAGGTTGGCTGTGGGCTGGATGGACTGGGTGGTGGGGGGGGAGTGTCTGGAGTCAGGGAAATGCTGCCATTCCTTCCTGGGCTGGCATTCGAGGTGCCAACGCAGCCACCGGCCCAGTTTGAAAAGAATCTTCCCCAAAAGAGCAGTGCCTGGTCCGGGGGGGGGGCGGGGGGGGCACCCCTTCCTTCTGCTTCCGGGCAGTGCTTCTCACATCAGACTCGGCTGGCCGGGAGCCTTACAGAATCCTGGTGGCCAGCTTCACGCCAGGCCACTGAGCCATCCCCTGGCATGGAGGCTGGGCGTGTGTGTGTGTGTGTGTGTGTGTGTGTGTGTGTGTTCAAAAGCCCCTCGGTGATTCTAACGGAGAGCCACAGCTGAGAGCCGCTGCTCCCGAGTGAGGAGAGCCAGCGCCCAGCCCAGGCTGCTGCAGGAGCCATGTGGGTGCTGAATGCCAAGGGGGCATGCGCCAGGGAGACAGGGGCCCCCACCTCCTGCTCCCGGGGCAGGACCCATGCGCTGTCCCTTCAGGTTGGGGAGGAGACACGGGAGACGGGAGACTGGTCTTCCTTGCTTTTTCATAGATTCGCTGTGCGGCCTTAGGCATGGCACAGGACTCTCTGGGCCTTAAGAGGACACTGGGCTAGATTATTTCGGGAGGGGGGGGGGCTCTGAAGTCTTGGCCGTCTTAAGTCTCGGGGAGCCTTGACAGAGCCCACACGTACCTGTGCGCCCAGCCTCGGCGGCTTCTGTGGGGGGCCGGTGAACTCCGCTGCAAAAGGAGGAAGAGTTCTCATCACCCTGGCCCTCCCCTTCGCGCCCACTGAGAGCCAAGCCACCCCCTCCCCTCTGTCACCGGAGGATCTGGAGAAACAGGACTCTAGTTCCAGAGGACGGCCCTCTGATAGTCAGGGACAAGCACAGCTGTCCTCTGACAGAGAGAAGAAGCCAAGTCGCAGGAGCGATGGAGTGACTGCGAGGGGGCGCCGGCCCTGCCAGCCTGGGCAGCGCACCCTGTGGCCTTGGCAATCACTATCGCGGGGAACAAGCTTCCCTCTGTGAAGGCAGCAGGTGGCCGCGGAATCCCCGGCCTGGTGCCTCCGCAGCAGCTAACGGGGCAGGTGTGTGAGAAGTCCCCAGGGGTCTGCTTGGAGCATGTGTGGAGTCAGGGAAGTGAGACGGCAGAAGAGCCACACTATCCATGCCCCACTGTGAGAAGCAAAGACACACCGAGCCCTGTGGAGCCGCCGGGAGAGCCAGCCAGGAGCGGAAGTCACGAGGCCTGGCTGTGTGACCCCGGGCGGCTCACTGACAAGCCCTGGACCTTAATTTCCATCTGCAAATAAGGGGGTTGCTCAGAAGGGTTCCTGGAGCCAGACCGCCTGGGCTCCCCTCTGAGCTGTGCTGATCAGCAGGCGTGTGACTGGGTGAGTTACTTCACCTTCCTGAGCATGGTCTCTCGGCCTTTGTGAAACGGGCGTAATGATAACCTGTACCTCAGCGCTGCCGTGAGAGGAAACAGGCTGACCTCTGAAAGCTACCCCTGAGTCTGTGTGTGGACTGTGTTTCGTTCTCTGTGACTGCTGTCTCCGTCATCACTGCCACTGTCACCTCACCATCACCAGCCCCACCCATCTATTGATAGGATGATGAAGATGAGCCTGTCATGCTGCTGTCTCCTTTCCCCGCCCCCACTCCAGCAGAGGCCTTTGGGGAGACCCGATGGCTTGGCCACCATCGTTCTTCCCTTCATCCCTCAGGCTCAGGGAAGATGAGCATCATGGGAGAGAGGCCAGCGGAACTACCTTATTTCCCTACAGGAGGAGCCTCCTACAGAACGACTGAGGGGCGGCAAGAGAGACCCATCACCTCCTCCAAAGACATGTGAGAAGGAGATAAACTGGAAAGAGGACTAAGGACCCCGGGTCAGAGAGAGAGAGAGACCCGCTGGGCAGGGGGGACAGAGGGTGACAGATGGAATGAGGGGAGGGGAGTGGATGTCAGCTCTAGGACGCAGCTTCTCCGACAAGCCGAGTGAAAACAAGGCAGACATTTTGCAAAACTGCAAGTATAGCCAAGGCCAGTTTGGCTCAGTGGATAGAGCGTCGGCCTGCAGACTGAAGGGTCCCAGGTCAAGGGCATGTGCCTTGGTTGTGGGCACATCCCCGGTGGGGGGTGTGCAAGAGGCAGCTCATTGATGATTTTCTCTCATCGATGTTTCTAAACTCTCTATCCCTCTCCCTTCCTCTCTGTAAAAACTCAAAAAATTATATTAAAAAAAAAAACTGCAAGTGCACGCTGCCGCTCTCTGCAGTGGCCGTGGGCAAGGACGGCGGCTCAGCCCAAGGTATCAAGTGGGCACTCCCGCCAGGAGGAAGGACGCCAATACTCACTGTAGCCGGCCTCCTTCTCCGGGGTCTGGAAGGAAGGAAAGCGAACCGATCACTAACGTGGCTCTGGGCACCACCCACTTCCCCCCTTGACCTGTTCCGCGCCCCCCTCAACAGTGTATTTAGAGGCTTAGAGATCATGGCCATGGGAAGGGGAGGCTCTGGGGAGCTCCTGACCAAGAGTGACCTGGGGGTGTGTCCCTCTTTCCCAAGGGGCTGAGGGGACTTGGATGTAGATCAAGTGAGAGTTCAGGAAAGGGTCCTTGGGGAGGTCAGAGGGCAGAAGAGACTCGCTCCCAAGGTGAGAGGCAGAAAAGGGACGATGAGCAGGCCCCGGGCCTGGAGCTGGGGTGCTGCTGCCCATGAGCACCTCCCAGGCCTTCTCTCTAAGGCAGAGACCTCTCCCGGCGACTTACCAATGGGGACTTGTCGTTCATGTGAACCATGGGGTCCTGCAGGGGAGGAAACAAGCAAAGCACTTAGCATTCCAGAGCGAGAAGCCCTGGGAATGCAGGGGGAGCCCTCACACGGGTCAGCTGGGGAGGCCGAGGAGACACAAAAGGACACGGTGGCGTGGACATCTCTCCCAGCACACTGTTATCACACTGTCTTCAGCAGCTGAGAATGCCTCCCGCCCCGCCCGTGGCCGGAGGCTGCTCACCAAGGACTTCTCCTCCCGCCGCAGCCACTGGTAGTCCTCCACCATCTGCTTCTGCTGCCTGTCCAGGACCTGCCGCATCTTGGCCCTCTCGGCCTCCCACAGCTGCTGGGCCTCTTCCCGGCTGCTGGGTCGGATGAAGTCCTCCTCCTGGGAGGACAGCGGGGGTGAGAGGAAAGGACACCGTGAGCCTGGTACCCAGACTCAGCGGAGGGACAGTCCTCTGATGAACCTTGTGCAGCCTCAAGACTTGGCCCTTTTTTTTTTTTTTTGTAACGATGCTTTTAAGTTCACAGCCATATATGCAGTTATTATTGGGTCACAGTCACCCCCAGGTACATGCCTGTGTTGCAGCGGAATGCCAAACCCAGAACACGCATTAACATGCCTTGTGTGCAAATGATTACATGATCGGTGAAGACAATTTTATTTTCAAATTACTGCCCTCATGTTATTCTTCTCAGCCGGTATTGTTCGTGGTCGCTGTCACTTTAATAAATTTAGACGTGAAAACCAGCCCCCTGGAAAGCCCTGGGCACTTCTCTCTACCCAAGCACCCCTGGGGCAGGTCTGGAAGCTCACAGGGGCAATGGGCTGCCTTCAGCCCCACCGTGGGGCCCACGGGGCCTGAGAGAAGGAGCTCCTGACCACACACCCATCGATCGAGTCTTTTTGTTAAAAACACACTTTTTATCGAGATAATAGTTTGGATTGTTTAACCAAAGTTTAAAGAAATGCATAAGCTAAGAGACGAAGAACAAAATTTTAAAGAAATGTAAGTGTAGAGATATGCAATACCTATCTCCTAGCTTTATTGATCCAACCCTTGTTTTAACTCTTTTGGAAGACTTGGAACCTATTCATAGTTTTACCTATTTTCCCAAAAAGAAGGTGTTGTGTGTTTTCTTTTTACTTGCTTTACTCTCACTCTTCCCCAGGGTTCATTTGTGTAACTTTCTGCTCAGCCCCTTCTAAGTATTGTGGTGCCACTTGTTTTCCGCTGCACTCCTTGCCCCTGGCTCCCTGAGTGTTACTGTGTTTGCTGGATTGCATCAAGCCCAGGGGGGCCTTTGCCAGGGGCGGGACCTCCCTAGAACATCTGGCAAGCAGGCCCCTCGGCTCCTTGCCTTTGAAGTGGCCAGTTTACATACAAGACACTTGCATAAAATGCTAAAAATCACTCTCTATCTATTTAGCAAGCAGGAATCTCTGCCGAATCTCTAAAAATACTTTTCTCACTGAACCCTCTAAAACACACTTGAATATCATAAGAGAGTTAGTTATATTGGAACATTTTTTCCTCGTGCTTATTCGATTCCAATTACTGCTCTCAATTTCTAACAATATTTCTTCCCACAGCTTTGATTTCTTGGTAAACTATTCTCTGTTCATTTTTCTATTCAACAACTATTTATTAAGAAACTATTATGTGGCAGGCTGGGAGGGTAGCCATGGTACACAATAGCTAGACCATTTTTCCCAACTTCAGCACTACTCACATTTGGGGCCAGATAGATCTTTACTGGGGGAGGACTTCCAGGACATTGTAGGTTGCCGAGCCACAACTCCACCCTATAGCGCGCGCACACGCACACCCCCTGCTTGTAACAAAAATGCCTCCAGCCATCACCAAACGTGGCAAAATCAGCCTCCTTTGAGAGCTACTGACTTAGACTTTAAGAAAGCAAATTTCAGAACACAGGAGCATTTTATAATCATAGAATTATTAAAAATACGTAAGATTTATTTCTCGGAGGACACTACTCCAAATGAGAGAATTTTAAGGTTATAAATATTCCCAGTTAAATGTTAACACCTGCAAACACAATGTATGGTTACTCAGGCTACTGACCAAGACTGACAAGCAAGGAGACAAGTACCAAACATTTGACTATAGTTAGGAATCCCCAGGCATAAGAAAAATGTGAGGACTGAGGATCTAATTTGTCCCTAGAGATAATCCTGGTAGGAGGAGTTACCAGAGTCAAGTAAACACCATGTAATCTGTAAGTGCTATCAATAAAAGAAAGCGCCTTCCACTCTAATGGCCCCAGGCCTGGGTAGTGTCTTTCTTACAAAACATTGTAAGATACATTCCAAGACCTGTTCCTATGTCTTACGATTTCATAATCAAATTCAAGGAGAAAATGAGATTTTTTAAAAAAAATTGAATCTCTTTAGGGCTTACTTGTCTGAAACGTACCTCAGATATTCTTTTCAGGCACTAAATACTTAATTGTTTAAAAGGAATCAGGTCCTGGTGGTGTTTTAAAATGTTGCCACAAGCTGAGAACATCCCAGAATTTGGCCACTCCCACCCTTATTTCTACCCCTGCATGCATTCTTCCTCTATTCTAGCCTCTAGCACAGTTCCTGTACTTCCCCTATGGTTTCCCATCACTCAATCTTGGCTCCTACTAATACCTCGGCCTCTTTCATGCCCCCTCATCCAGGTTTCTTCCTATCCAAATCTTACCCATCCTTCCAGGCCAGTAACACAGAGAAGCTTCAGAGAGGAGTTCTCCTCTCTGAACTCCCGCTGCGCCTTTTGCTGTGTCTCTGTGTGACACTCACAGTTTTCTGGCTGGCATGACAGATAGGTGTGCACCTGGCCTGTTTCTTCAGGCCAACTGTCCGCTCCCAGAAGGCAAACCCGCCTGGGCCTCCCTTCAGCACCTAGGGCAGCTCCCTGCAAAGCATTCCTGCAAAGGGTGTGGCTTATTGAGTTTCTATTATTATTTTAAACTTCAGTGGAGAGATTGCTCCCATTCTGGTGTGGCATCCCACAGATTCCTAGGTAAATCAGGCAATCGTAGAAAAATTGTTTTTTATTTTTTTATTTATTTATTTTTTTTATGCGAAAACCATCTCCGATTTTTGTTAAATGCTTTCAAATGCTTTGCAGGGAGCCGATTATACCTTTTCAGCAATCCACCTGGATGGGGCTTTATCCACGTTTCCGATATAACCCATAAAATGGAGTTCATATTTTTAACCTCTTTTCGTTTATTTTAAGAGATGTTCATTATGTTCTTTTAGGCAGACTTTCCTTATGGAGAGTCTTTCTAAACCCCTGACACAAAAGGTCTTTTTTCCCTGCTGCACAGCCTGTCTTTAAGGAAGTGAACAAAGCCCTCCTGGGGAAGCAGCTTAGACAAAGGCAATGCCACCCCGCACGCAGGCAGAACAGCTTCTTTCTAAAAGGTCACATTGTAAAGCAGAACTCACAAAAACTCAATTAATTACAAATAAAGAGTCCAGGGCGGGAGGGTGGAGGAACTGAACACGGCTTAAATTGCATAGCACACTTCAGAATGCAGTTTTATTACCGTTAAGTGTGTGCTAAGATATAAATTGTTTAAATTATAAACGGGGAAATGTAGTCCATAAAATAGATCTTGATGCCTAGCATTCTGAGTTATATTACTCATATGAAAATTTTTTACCCAAGTAAAAATAACGGCACTGAATATATCGACATACGTACTTCCCTACATTTTCTAAATCGATGGGAATAATCATGTTATTTTTTCTAAAAAAAAAAAAAAAAATTATAGAGTCACGTACACGGAACGTGAAATGTCACGCCTCTAGAACCAGAGTTAGAGCTAAAATAATAATGGCTTCGGTCTGTTTGGTCGCAGAGCAGGACCCGGCTTGGTAAACAATGTTAAATGTGTATGGCAGCCTCAGGGGCATCCGTATTGACAATGGGTGGTGATGAGTGACAAGTGGGCAAGCCACGGTGCCCTTATTTATTTATTTTGGGCACACCTTGACCACCAGGTGCTAACCCATGAAGTACTCAGGGCCCCATCTTGGCAGTTACAGCAAAGAGGTGACTGGAGCGGGGGTCATAGCTCCTCACCAGCCCCTAAGCTCCTTCCCAAACACCAGCAACGTTTGCAAAAGCAGCAGGAACGGAAGCCACAAGGAAGCCTTTCCTTTGCCTGAAGAGAGACTGACAGCCAAGGGCCCTGGGCAGGAAGGGCAGAGCAGAACAGAACCCCCAGGATCTTTACTCTCTGGTGCCAACGGGCTTGGTTGTCCTCCACCCACAAGACTCCTCACTCCACCCAGGGCTCAGGAGAGGGGGAGCTTCTGCATCATTTGCCCCAGCCCTAGAGTATGGGCGGGGCAGGTCCAGGTCCAGCGGGTGTCCTCGGGGGCAGAGCCTGGCCTGGCCCCCGGCCCCCGATGTGTTTGCAAAGGAGACAGAGAGAGTCGCCGAGCCCCTCCTTCGGTGGCCTGACCAGAGCATGGAAGCAAGAGGGCACCTCCTGAGCTGAGGTTGTGGGGCTCCCGGTGTCCCAGGCACCTCCCCTCCATCAGCCTCCTCCGTCCGGGCGGGGACCCAGCATGCAGAGCCCTCTTACCCGCATGCTGTGGCGCTTGAAGACATTGTGCCGGTGGAGAGGCGGGGTGTGCAGCGAGTTTACGGGAGATGGGTACTCCATGGGGCTGGTGAGCGTAGGCGAGCTGGCACACAGACCCTCGGGGACCTATTCAGGAGAAGCAGAGAAGCACAGGCACAAGGACAAGGCACGAAGGTAGACAATTGGCGGCTACACACTCAGCACAAAGAAACGATGCATGAGCATCAGGGGCGAGTCAGGGCCTGCTCTCCGGGACCTAATAAAAAAAGTGTGACATGGGCGAGTCCTCGGCCCCGTGTGGAAGACACGGCGGAGCGACAGACACAGCTCTTGGCTAGGAGTCAGCACGGGCGCTGCGACCTCCCATTCATCACACAGCCCTCCCGTCCGGCTCTGCACGCGATGGGTTCACGCGTGCTACTGACCAACCAAGTAGATGTCCCCTCCTTCAGGGCTCCTGAGAGAAGCGTTATATTTCAGAGTCATGTTACACACTGACAGACAGAATCAGCCCGCGGATGTGTCTTTAGTCACTATTTTAAACACCACAACAGGTAACTTTTCTTTTTAGCGACATTGCCTCTATCTTTTGCGTCCAGATTTTTCTTAAATGAACAGGATTTGTTGGCTGTCAGTTGGGCTTGCTCTGGCACGAGGCAGTGGCTCTGAGCTGAGGGATGTGAGAGAAGAAAAGAGAGGAGCCCCGGCTCCTGTGACCAAGATGCCAGAGAGAGAGAGAGAGAGAGAGAGAGAGAGAGAGAGAGAGAGAGAGAGAGAGGGAGACAGGACGGAGACACTGAGACGGGACCTGCAGCCTGGGAAGCTTCCGTGGTTGGTAACGACACACGTGGGAGGGAAGCAGAGAGGAGCCTTCTCTCTCTTCAGTGGCCACCTTGGTTCTGGCCAGGACCTCTGTGGGGAGCCCCATGGAGCAATTCAGTTTTTAGGGGAACATCAACGGTCCCCAACTGCCTGAGACTCCTTCTCAGAAGACTCTGCTCAGGGTAGAAGGGCAGGAGAGTAGCTGGAGGCAGGACACGCAGCAGCAGCAGCAGCAGCAAACACTGTGGCCAGGTGCCCTGGGCTTCAGGCACGTCTTAGCTGAGGACAGCCTGGAGGAACTGCATTTTTGGTTCCTTTGATCTCTGAGTGCTATTCTTTTCTGGTACCGAAGCTGGCCTTCTCCATTCCTGAGCAGTTGGTTACTGCTCCTCAAAAGCACGAGAACAGACTTTCAGGAAAAACCGAGACCAGGCACAGCCCGAGCTTTCCCGGCCCTCTGGTCGTGTTTACCTGGAATTGCAGGTTGGGCGCCAGCAGGTTGGTCTGTGGAGGGGGTCTGTACTTGGGCCGGCTGGGCTGGAGAGAGAACGCGGAGAGGAGTCAGTCCCCGTCTCTCACTGAGGTGAGCATCGGTCAGACAGGGCGGACTTGTTCAGAATAAAAAGGCTGAGGGATAGTTCTCACTTAAGGAGCGCCCATTGCCTGCTGAGTGATGGGCAGGGACAGGGGGGGACCATCGCTAACTGGAGGGGTTACTGGGCTCTGTGCGTGTAGCTTCTCTGGGTGTGGGAGCACCTCCCCAACAGCAGGGGGGAGCCACAGACATCAGAGTAGGAGGCCACGGGGCGCTCAGGCACTCACAGCGGCTTCATGGAGGAGATGGAAACTGAGCTGAGCCCTGACTCAGGGAAGGGGAAAGGCACAGCAGGCAAAGGGCTCTGCTATGGACTGACATCGGTGTCCCCACCAAATCCCTACGTTGCAGCCCTCCTCACCCTCCACCCCCAGTGTGACAGTACTTGATTTCAGGGCCTTGGGGAAGCAAGGGTTAGATGAGGTCATGAGGTAGGGCCCTAGAGTGGGATTTGTGTCCTTATACTTCTACGAAGAGACACCAGAGCTCTCGCTCTGTCTGCCCTGAGAGGACACAGCGGGAAGCCGGCTGTCTGCGAGTCAGGAAGAATCTCAACAGACACCGGATCTGCCAGCACCTGGATCTTGGACTTCCCAGCCCCAACAGGGGCCTGTTGTCTAAGCCACCTGGCCTATGGAGTTCTGTTACGGCAGCCCGAAAGGCTTAATACAGGCACCGTCCTTCACCTAAGGGTGTGGCTCAGGGCACTGGCTCCTGAGCCCACGGATGTCATGGAGGGTATGGTCATGAAGGCTGCACCTGAGGGGTCCAGGGACACGCCTCATCCATGTGCCCTCACGGGGATCTAACTTGTCCCTAAAAAAATGCCGGAAATAAAAGTGCTCGAGCCTCTCAAGGGAAGAGTTTCTGGTGACTCCCTGTCCCAGTTGCCCGCAGGCTTGGCTAACTTGCTATCTCAGATCCCACCTGCCAGGGCGTCGATGGGGCAGGGGCTGCGCTTAGTGCTGAGGGACGGTTGGGTTGAGTGGCTGGGAGAATTGCAGGGGCGCATACTCTCTGTGCTGTGAGAGAGGAGTGATTGGGTCAGGCCAGGAGTAGCCAGATGAGGACCCAGCTCTGCTGTGAATCAGGGGCCCGAGGAGACCAGGCCTTAGCTTACCTTGGGCGGGGGTTCCTGAACGAGGGGCTCCAAGATTTTGGGAGGTCGGTAGCGAGCGTTCCGCTCCTGTTCTATAGCGAGGTCCTTCTCCATCTGATACACGTCACTGCCAAGGGGTCAGGTCAGATAGGAGAGAGAGACAAGGTCAAAGGTGCTTCTGGGGCTCCTCTCTGCACCCCACCACAGCCTGGAGGGCCTGGAGGATGACCACCAAGTCCCATCTCCAACTCCTCTGCAGCGTGGGCTGGGGAGGCTCCTGCGAGACAGGCTAGAATGTGGATCCTGAGCTTGCTTCCACTCTGAGGCTGGGAGGATTACAGGGACAGATCGAGGTGGGGAAAAGTCCTTGGAGACACAGTCCCAGCCCAATGGGACAGTGGAAGTGTATCTCCAGCCCACCTCCTGGGCCTCTTGCCCTCCCGTGCCTGCTGCGGGCACTGATCCCCTACGTTAGATTTCTGATGTCCCAGCCAATGTCAGGACCAAGGCCTGGGTTCTACATCTCCCTTTTCCCATGAAACGTTCCATCAGCGCGTTCCTGCTGTGTGCTGATGGGAAAGGGCTGTGGATCTCTCCCATCTCGGCTACCTGCATGCTTCTTGCCTTTCTCACCCCATCCAGGCGTTTCCAACCTGGGAATCACAGACCTGGAATAGTTGCAAGGGCCCATGAATTCACATGCTCATGTGCGTACCTCACACACATTGTCTGCAGACCAAGTATTACGTATGATTGTAGTAAATGTCTAGGCCTGAGATGGAGTCACTCTGGGGTGCCACCCCAGCAAAGCACAACTCAGATAGCTTTTGTGGCCCTCTAAGAGCTCCGTGGAACCAGAAATGCAGCATATCTAGTCAGCCGATCCCCACACACTGAGACAGCTCGGGGCTCTACACTTCCTCCCTTGTTCCCTATTCATTTTCTGCTTTTCTCTTCTTTGCTCCTATTCCTTATCCTTATCCTGCAAAAGTTTCCTATTTTCTGCCCCACCTCGCAATTCTCTGACCCTTGGCAATGGAGATTGCCTGCTTCATGGAGTATTAAGTGTATCACCTAAATTGTCTTTTTTAATCATTTTAACAGTACTACTGACCAGACAATAGATGACATTGTGTTTTCAGATTTATATGTGTCATGTTGTGTGTAATAAGAAATTGATCATACAGTTCGCTGCATTTGGTCAATCAACAAGTTGTTTTAACAGTCGGAAGTGTAACTAACATTATAGGGATGAATTCTCAAAGCTTGATATCAAAAGGGTCCTTCTTGCCCCAGAAGATTGGGAAATACTCATTAATCCTTTCTTAACTCTAATGGCGGACTGCCAGGCTGGGGCTTGGGGGAGGTATCCTGGGGTCATTGGAGTCTTTGGGTATCCTTCAGACCACACTGGAAAAGTCATCTCCTCGCTCCATCCATGATGGGGGGGCTGGCCCAGTGCTCTGAGGGTGTGCTTCTGGGCCCAGGGAGAGGCACCCTGTCACAGCTCCCCCTGGTTCGCAAGCCCCAGAATGAATTAAGGGCCCCCCACCAACTCATCACCCCAGTGTGTCTGCTTTCTCAAGTTACATCTTTCAAATACTTTTCTCCTGGAATCCTTCAGTTTCCCAAGTCTCTCTTATCAGGGTCCAAGAGACAAGCCTAGAATTAACGGGGAGAGTCAATAAAGGGGCAGGCAGGATCCGAATGGCCTTTTTAGCTGGGGTCTTGCACATTGGTTGCCGCCCCTGCCCCTACAAAGTGTTATTCCCAGTGCCCAGGGGCTATTCTTGCCCTAAAAATAAGCCAGCAACTTAACAATAGGATTTGAAGTTGCAGTATTCTCATCAACTAAGCACTAGATTCCCTAAGTCAGGAGTCAGCAGACACCACCTGTGAGCCATTCTGGTCACTGCCTATTTTCATGCAGCCCCAAACAAAGAATGGTTTATAAGTGTTTTAATGATTGGAAAGAGAAAAAATATTTCATGTCACCGGAAAATTATATGAAAGTCACATGTCAGCATCCACTCATAAAGTCCCATTGAACCAGCTACACGCATTCATTCCATACTGCCCATGGATGCTTTAAGCTGGAGGGCAGAGCTGAGCATTCCTAGCAGAGACAGCACGGCCTATAAAGCCCACAATATTAACTATCTGGCCCTTTACAGGGAAAGTCTGCCTTGAAAGATGCCCAAAGTCAGATCCCCCGAGGAGGAGGAGGTCAGGCCGGCCACGAAGGAAACAGGGGACCTTCCAAAATGGACTCCAGTAGCACCCTTCACCAGGGACCCTCCCCCCACCCCCACCCCCAGAACCAGGGGAATGATGGCTTTGGGACATCTGAGAAGGATCAGACCCTTAGGCCACTGATGCTCCATTCAGAAGGGAGAGGTGACCCCTGGGTCACTGTCTTCACAGTCAAAACTGACTCTCTTGTCTGGCCAGTGTGGCTCAGTGGTTGAGCATCAATCCTTGAACCAAGAGGTCCCTGGTTCAGTTCCCAGGCAGAGCATAAGCCTGGGCTGCGGGCTCAATCCCCAGGAGGGGGCATGCAGGAGGCAGCTGATCGATGTTTCTCATTGATGTTTCCATCTCTCTGTCCCTCTCCCTTCCTCTCTCTCTGAAAAATCAATAAAAACATTCTTTAAACACACACACACACACACACACACACACACACACACACACACACATACACATACTCTCCTTCCTGAAAATCTTGGAGGAACAAAGGTTCTGAGCTTCTGCTGGGTGGCTCTGCCAGAGGGGAGGCCCCAGAGCAAGTGCCAGCCCCCACCTGTCCCTGCCCAGGGAGAGTCCCCAGCTCTGAACCTGATCCTCTCATGCACAGGGTGGGACCAAGGACGCTTCCTGTTTAGGGAAGTACATTATAAACCTCTAAGTGCTGCTGCAGGGAAGCCGGGCCCCCTTGGGGCCCCGTGCCCACAGCCCCTACCCCCGCTCCAGGCTCACCTGAGGCTGCACACCAGCTCATTGAAGCGGGGCCGCTCGCTGGGGTCATAGTCCCAGCAGCGGGTCATGAGGGTGTAGAGAACAGGAGGGCAGAGGTCGGGCTTGGGCAGCCGGTCGCCCTTCTCCAGCACCCCGATGACATCCTTGTTCTCCAGCCAGAAGAAGGGCTGCTTGCCAAAGCTCAGGATCTCCCACATGCACACGGCTGTGAGCAGGAGGACAGGGGTCAGGGCCCATGTGGGGTGTGGGGAGGAAGGGGGGGAGTGCCACCCCTGGAGAGGTCAGTCCAGCCCCTCCAAGAACAACCAGAGGAATCTGCTCTGTGTCCCTGCGGGGAGGAGCTCCCGTGTTCCCTCACCTCCCCCTTGAGCATCCCCGGAGTTTTATTCACCATGGCGGTCTCCGAGGTACCAGCCACCTGCATCTGTAAGTGAACTAAGGTCCCCTCTCTCTGTCCCCTCCACACACATCTACTGGGGTTCTGTGAGGTAGGGTGGGGCAGCCCAAGGCAGGTGGAGGGACCACTGGTGCCTTCTCTCAGAGCTAGGGGTTGCTAGGGGTTGAAGCCAAAACTTGCTGCCTATGTGATCGAGGGGAAGGCCCTGGCCTGCCCGGGCCTCAGCCACCTTCTGCGGAAACTGGGAAGAAGAATGAGATCGCAGGGAACCAAGAGGGGTCACCTACGAGGCCGTGTGCTCTGAAGGGGCTGTCTGTCACCGGCTTTTTCCTCGCCTCTCCCCGCACCTCCTTCTCAGAACAAGCCTCAGAGTTGCCTTTGAGGGTCCCCACACTAGTCCCTGGGAACCTCCTCCAGGAAGATTAGCCAGCACTGCCCGGGCCGGCCCTCCGCCCATATCACCCCAAACCGTGCCCCCCCCCCCACCCCTGGCCTCTCATTTCTCACACGTCCCAGTGGCTGCAGCCAAACAGAACCCTGTAACCCAGTCGTGGGGGCCCAGCCCCTGCTCTCCGCACCAACTCTTGGCCTGGTCACCGAGGTGAGATTCAAAACCCTTTCCACACCCTCCCGAAACTCCACTCACCAAACATCCACACGTCACTGGCCGTGGTGAAGCGGCGGAAGTTAATGGACTCGGGCGACATCCACTTGATGGGTAGCCGCGTCACCGAGGCTGGAGGTGGGGTGGAGGTTTCCAGAGACAGTTAGGGAAGAACGATCCAGAATTATCCAAAAAGACAGCCTATTCTCTGGAGACCCAAGGACCTACCGACCCCGGACCATCGCCGTGCTTTCTGGGGCTGGGGCTTCAGCAAACCCTCAGGGCACAGCAGGGGCGGGCCGCCCTCACCTTTGTAGTAGTCCTCTTCCTCGATGTACCGAGACAGGCCGAAGTCCCCCAGCTTCACACACTCCGCGGATGCCACCAGGATGTTCCGGACGGCGATGTCCCTGGAAGAAGGATATGAAGACAAGATGGTTCAGAATGCCCCAGACAGACAGACAGACACAGATGAACAGAGACACAAAGGAGAGTGCTGGCCAGGGAGCACAGTCAGGCAGATTGTGTCGTCAGCCCAGCCCAGGTGGGAGCTGGGGTGGCCTTCAAGCCCCCGTCACGCTCCAGGCCCTCAGCCACCCCTTTCCTCTGTGGAGCTTCAATTCCCATCGTCCTCTCTCAAAACCCACAGGGAAGCAGGCTGAATGCACTGAGTTACAATCAGACACCCAGGGCTTCAGATTCACCCTGAAGAACACCCTGAGAGGTACACATGCCTGTTTCCATTTCTCAGATGAGAAAACAGGTTCACAGCAGGTGCTCAAGTTGTCCCATTAGGTGGGACCGGAGCTGGAGTTTCCGCTCTGGTCTGTGTGACACCCAGACCCTGCTTTACCCCAAACTCCAGAATCAGATCGAGGGGCCCGGCTTCCCCCCAGCTGCACCTGTGGACACAGTTGATGCTCTCCAGGTAGGCCATGGCCTTGCAAATCTGCAGCGAGTACAGGACGAGAGTGAGCACCTTCAGGGAGCTCTTGTTTCGCTCCAGGTAGTGGCCCAGCTGTGGGAAGGAAGAAGGTGCCATCAAGACCTGGGCATGGCCTCAGCACGAGCCAGGAGCCCCACTGCAAACAGGGGTGAGGGCAAGGGGAGGGCGAACCCTGGCTGGCAAGAGGGTCCAGGAATCTCTTTCACAAAGGGTCCCTGGGGTGTTTCAGCTGAACACAGAAGGCAGGCAGCTGGGAGTCAAGGGCCCCTCCTAAACACAGGCCACCCTGCCCAGCTGTGGCACAGCCGTCATCACAGCCCCCTCTACCACAGCCACCTGCAGCTCACCTCCCCGTGGGGGTACAATTCCATGATGATCCAGGTGGGCTCCTCTTCGATGATGCCTATCAGCTTCACAATGTGCGGGTGGTCCAGGTTCTTCATGATCACTGCAATTGGTGGGGGGAGGGGGGGAGTCGGAGGGATCTAAGGCCCCGTGGGAGAGTCGTGCTTTCTGTCCTGGCTGAGAGAGACGGGGAGGGACAGCCTTCCTCCCGTGTGGGTCCCAGCACTGCTCACACCACCCGCTCCCGGAATTCCAGGCCCCTCTTCGTCTTGGAAGTCTATGTCACCTCATGGTCTTCTCCAGCCCATAGGGGTTGTGTTCCTCCTCGGGGGACACCTACCTGCCTCACTCATGAATTTCTCCTTGTTGTCCTGCGTGCAGTCCTTCTTGCAGGTCTTCACAGCGACATTGATTTTCTCCCCTTTCTGCAGGGAGAGTGAGCTCAGGGCCCGAGTGCCCCAAAAGGGACATGTCCCTTCCCGGTATCACCATCATCTTCCCAGCCAAGGGATGGCAGGGGACGCCTGGCCTCTGGGTCTCTGCATAGCCCATTCTCCCCCATTCTTCCTCTTCTCGCCCCTTCTCCTCTCTTCTCTGCCCGTCCTCTCCTTCCTCCTCTCTTCCTTCTTGACTAGGACGTGTTGGGACTGGAGAAGACTTTCGAGATCAGGTAGCTCAAGTCCCTGGCTGTGCAGATGAGGAAACTGAGGCCAAGGGGGGGCAGGGATCTGCCCGAGGTTGGCAGGCGTGTGTGGAGCACCTGTAAGGCCATCATCAGACATGGCATCCAGGTCTCCTTCTCTCTTTATTGCTAGTTTTTACATTTATCCTGCCCCTTGCCCTCAGCTCTGCCTTTTCCCCAGGCCTAAACACAACCACCAACCGTGTCTTGCCCGTCAGTGGCCTCCCCACAGACTCCTGCCTCAGATCCACCTTCCTTCTCTCAGAACTGCATGTCGTCATGCCTCTGGGCTTTGTCTTCCCCCACCCAGAGCCAGAGGCCCCTCTCCTGGTGCTGCCTCTATTTTGATCCCTGGCATCGCTCTCCTGCTTGGCAATGACTCTTGTTTCCCTCACTCCCTGGGTATTTCATGAATACTGCAAATGCCAAGTGCGTGAGGACCCACACGTCGTGACCGCTGCCTCCAGCCCCGTACAATTCGCCCTCCTCCTTATCCTACAGAACATGGAAGGGGAGTGTCAGGGATGAATCAGAACTCACGTGATTCGTGTAGGCACCTTCGTAGACCTCCCCGAAAAAGCCTTCCCCCAGGATACGGTTCAGAACCACATCTTCCCGGGCGATGCCATACTGTGGGCCTGCAGAGGTGGAGAAAGCAGAGTCCCAGAATTCAGAAACCACCGACACCGGGAACCTGAGTGTCCACAGGCTGCAATGCCAGGCCCTGCTCAGGTGTAACCAGACCCCCGGCAACACCTCAGCCAAGAGCCAGGGGCTGGGCTGGGCAAGGGGCTCTAGTCTATTCGATTGTCTCAGACCCGGGGAAGAGCCATCGCCCTATGCCCTCTGAAAGCTGGTCCCATGTCCACGCTCTGAGGCTCTCCACAGGCACATGAAGGACAATAGTGTGGGGATAAAAGAATGATCTTGGTTTTTAAATCAAAGGGGCCTCACTCAGGTTGTTCCTGTCTGAATCACACATGGGAGAGGAGGAAGGAAGGAAGGAAGGAAGGAAGGAAGGAAGGAAGGAAGGAAGGAAGGAAGAAAGGAAGGCAGGCAGGCAGGAAGTAAAGAAGGAAGGAAAGAAGGAAGGGAGAGAGAGTTAAGTCCCCCTGTGGTGTCACATGTGTCCCCATCCCCATAATGTCACTTCATAGGGCCGTGGCTGTGGCCAAGATGTTGGGGTCAAGGACCTACCTCCTGACCTTCGCAAAGTCTCGTCAGGAATCTCGGCGTAAATGTCTGATTCTGCAAGGACAGGAAAAGAACATCCCGTGGGCAAGATGCCCTCTGAGGGCACCACCAGAACCAGGTGTGTGGCTCCCACGTCAGGCCACGGAAACCAAAGGTGCCGTCGGTGGGGGGGGCAAGGGGAGGAGCCAGGCGAGAACCAGGCTCTGGTGGCAGGGTTAGAGTCCCGCTTGCTACTGCCCCATTGCATTATTCAGTACAAGTTGGTTAGCCTCCTTTAACCTCGGTTTCCTTTCCTGTAAACGGAATCTTCCTGGGGAATGTCCTAAAGATCAAATGAAAGAATACCTGCTCTGTATTTAACACTGTTATGGATGGACTGTTTGTGACCATCTTCCCCCAACCTCGCAGGTTGAAGCCCTGACCCCCAGTGGGATGGTATTGGGAAGGGGGGCCTTTGGGTGATTCGGGTTAGATGAGGTCATGAGGGTGGAGCCCGAGGGTGGGAACAGTGCCCTGAGGAGAAGAGGAAGAGACCCGATCTCTCCATCTCTCCTCCATGCAAACCAGGAAGGGAGTGCTCACTCACGGGCCTGACCCTGCCGGCACCGTGACTGTGGACTTCCGCCTCCAGGACTGCGAGAAATACATGTCCGTCGATTAAGCGCCCCCGGCCCGAAGTGTTCTGTTAGGGCAGCCTGAGCTGGCCCAGACAGACATGGTGCCACATGCTACCTCTTCAAAACATGTTGGCTAGTGTGACGGATGATGCTTTAAGACCTCGGAGGGGAAGTTCACTTTTCTGTCAGTTGGAGGGGATCCTTGACAATGTCACGAGAGCAGGCAGAGAGAGGCTCTGGGCGCAGGAATGACAGCTCACCTATGCTGCAGCTTTCCGAGAGGCGGTGCCGCTGCGCCTCCAGGCTCCTGTAGGAGGAGAGGAGAGGGCAGGAGCCAAGTGAGCTCAGAGCCTGGCAGTGGTCCCCTCGGCGGCCCACCCTCTCCCACCTTCCGCCTGGAGGGCCCGCTGCACTGTGCCCACTGCCTGCCCGGGGAACCAGCCTGTCCTGGCAGCAATAACCTGGGAGCGTGGCCCAGGCTGCCAGGGGGCAGGAGGGAAGGGACAGCAGCAATAGCCCCTAGGATGAGATGCCAGGTGGCATTAGAATGTAGAAATATCCCTACAGGAATTTACTGGGAGAAATTTACTGGCAAGAAAAAAAAAAAAATCTCCACTGTGAAATGCCGGGGCCCAGACACTACGGGCTGTTCTGCCTTCTCCCGGGAGGCAGGCTGAGTGCAGGGCCTGTTCCCTGCCATCTGCTTGTACTCACAGCTCGGGGATCTGGGGCAGGCTGGTCCGCTTCTCACCATCTGGGAAGAAGGAAGGAAGAAAAGGAGCTGGAGCCAGGGACACGAGGTCCTGGGTGGACGGCTGACCTCACTGCTCCAGTGAGCCCACACGAGGGAGACCTTCCCCGCCATTCTGCACTCTCTGAGAGTCTGAGTGGAAGATGGGCAGCCTTTGGCCTGAACTGAAATCCTCTTTGTTGACATTATTTGGTTTCCTCCTCCTACCATCCACAAGGCCCAGCCCAGACCCCTGCTTCCTGATCCCATTCCAAAGCAGAGACACAAGAGGGATCAGCCAGGTTCTAGCAACAGCCGTAATCTTCCTGGGGCTACCAACATCTTCCCCGCCCCCAGAAACTGGCCTTCAGGCCGCCACTGTCCCATGGGCCAAGGTCTGTAGCTTGGGACCCAGAATGGGACAGCAGGCAATGTCCCGTGGGGCTAGGTGAGCCACACACTATCCTAGCCACTTCAGTCACAGATTGGTCAATGGCTTAGCTTCCCTTGTGGGGGGGGCAGAGGGGGCAGGAGTGGGGTGGGGCTTGGGGAGAGGCAGCCTGGCTCAGCTGTGCGGTCATCTGCCCACTGGGCCAGTGTGCCTCTGAGTGGAAACGCACCTTTCCTGGGATGAACGATGAGAGAGGCTTTGTGCTCCCCCTGCAGCCGGCAGTAACCATCTATGAGGTCAGCCATGTTCTCGGCTTCTGCCAGAGAGGAGGTTTTGATGGACAAGGACTGCAGAGAAGAGACCAGCTAAGCATGAGACCCCAGAGCCTTGGCTGGAGTCTACCTCACAGGAAAAGAGAAGAAACTGCATACTCCTGCCATCCATCCATCCATCCCCAGCAGGAACCCATCTGTGCCTCTTCTGAGGCTTGACTTGCAATCCCTATAGCCACCAGGGGGCGCTCTTGTCATCCCTCCCAACTGAATTGCCTTAAACTCTAGGAAGGCCAGTTCCTGGTCTGCCTTATTATGGTCTCACAATGCCTTGTACCTGGTAGGTACAAAATATGCAAGAGCAGAAACAGAAAGGGGAAGGGTGGGGGGAGTGGGGCAGGGGATAGATGAATGAGAGGAGAGATAGAAATCTGTTTTCAGTCCGAGGTCTCTCTGATTCTCCCACCCACAAAAACCCTGGGTGTCCTTGCGGTCTTGGTCCTGCATCCTTGTTCACTTGTTCAACATTAGGCCTCTGATTAGTACCTTGATTTCTGGTCACCTTTACGCCCCCTCCCCTCCCCGCCCCCCCCAATAAACTCAGCTTTATCTTGACATTCTTTCAAACAGCTTTGTTTCCTGAGATAGCTTCCTTCTCATGTGTCAACATCCTGGTACCTTGTCCAAGAACTAGGTGCAGTTTTCTTAACAAGATCTCAGGAGCCAGAGAATTCCTGGTTTTCTGAGCATCTGAACAGGAACACCCAACTCGAAGTTGTAACCCCCTCATTTCAGAGCTTCCGGGTTCGCAGAGATGCTCACCTGGGGGGCGCCTTCGATGTCCAACTGCAGCACTGCCTGGCCCTCCTCCAGCAGGAGGCACCTGATGGACTGGATCTGCTTGAACTCCGCGAGGCAGGTGGGCTGTGGGGAATGATGGGGAGGTGGGCTTCAGATCCTCTCACTCCTGAGATCAGGCCATGGAAATTGCTCAGTATGGGGGAAAAGGAGTGCACAAGGAAAAGTGGGAGCTGGGAGTATCTCAGAAGGATGAAGAGAGAATCAAAGACCATTAAGACTGGAAGGATCATCTAATCTAAGCCCCATGGTTTGCAGACGAGAACATGGTCTGGAGAGAGCCAGGCTTTGCCCACGGCCATATGCCAAGTTGGTGGTAGAGCCAGGACTGGACCCAGGTCTTCTGACTCCCAAGAGAGTGGTGGCCCCATCTTGCCATTGAAAGAACAACGCTTGTATCTGAGCCAGAAAAGCAGCCATAGTGTCCTTCCCTCTGCCCGGCACCCCCAAGCCTTCCTGCTCTCCCAGCTTCTATGCAGGAGACAATCAGGGGGGAAAGGAACCAACAGCAGTTGGTGCTGTCTTCCTGCCCCATGCTGTTATGCCAAACACTCCCCTCCCGCTGCTCATACCAGGGACCTCTGCTCTCGGCAATGGGGCAGGAAGAACAGATGGGGCAGGCCAGGGTGGGAGACAGCACAGCCTGGGGCTGGGTGGGGTGTGCTCCCAGTCTCTCTCTACCTTTGCGTCTTGACTTGTCATCTGGCGGATGCCTTTGGGGCCGATGACCAGGTCCACGGTGATGTTCCATCCTTGCTGGAATAGAAGGAGAGAGGGGATTGCTGCTGGAGCCCTGCCCGGCTCCTATTTCAGAAATTTGAAGAGGCCACTACACTGGACTCAGACTACTACCTCCTGGGTCCTCCACTCTAAACCCCCCACCTCCCCATAAAGATTATTCTCCTCCCCAAACCCTGCCCACCTCCCAGAGCGGGAGCCAAGATTTCCCTTTCTTTCCTGATGTGAGTAGATTAACGGTAGTTGCATTTTAGCCAGGTCAGTACAAGCAAGCAAAGCCCCTTCCCAGCCCCCCCCCCCCCCCTTGACCGCCTCCTGGCTCCCTTTTCCCGAGAGGCCATGGAACACAGGTGGAGGAGAGACTTACAATGAGTTCACAGCGATAGGTCTCCTGGTCGATGTGGGCAAAGCCGGCCAGGGTGTTGAAGAACTTCATGACGCACTCCTCCTCCCTGAGCGAGGCGTATTGCTGGAATGTCTGCTGGATCATCTTCCGGAACTGCTTGGGCTGGGAGAGATGGCCAGGGTGAGCAGGCTCCTTCCCTAGGGATCTCCCTGAGAGCCTGCCTGCTTCTGTAGGAAGGTCCCAGGCCTCTGCCAGGAGAGCAGTGGCCATCTCTCACCTAGAGCACTCGTCTGTTGTCTCTAGGGAGGCTCACCATAGCCCTGGGTGGGAGGCAGTGCCCCAGTGATCAGGCCACACAGCTAACTGGCCTCTGATATGGAATTAGAGCCAAGATTCCTGAGGCCCAGCCATGGAAAGGGCCCACTATATGCATTTTGTAGTCCAAATGGCCCAAGAAGGCACAGATACTCTGGCTATATCCCAGCCCAATACCTTTAGCCCTAGTCCTGGGGATCAGCACAACGGGGGTCTTTCTGGGCTCCTTGCTCACTTACCTTTAAGCTCTCCTGCATCTGCTTTGGGAAAAACAGGTCGAGTCCTACTTCCTTCCTAAAAGAAGAAGGAAAGCATCATGTGACAACCCCTCTCCCTCAACCCAGGTTCTGGCCAATCGGGAGAGGTGAGAGGGCTCAAGGACTGGGGAGATGGGTCCTGCCTGGCTCTGGTCTGGGGATGAGTGAAGGAGGGGTGAGTAGGAAAAGTAGGGCAGCGAGAAGGGAGGAGAGGCAGGGGCCAGTCTCAGGACTTACTCCAGGAGCTCGAAGTTGGACTTTTTGTCAAGTGCATTGTGCGGCATGTCCTTGAAGAACCGCCTGGAGAAAGAGAGACGTCATGGAGAAGCCGATGGCTGGAGAACAAAGCCACAGGACCCTGCTTGCCCAGTCCCCTTCCCCTGCCACATGTGAGAACCATTGGGAGGGAGAAGATTAGGAGAGTAGAAAATTTGATACTTAGAAAACCACGAAGAAAAGGAAAACACACAAACCTCACTCCTAGAAAATACATTTATTCATTTCTTAATATATGTTATTTCCCATTAAGTATATGTCTTGATGGAGATTTTAATTATTATTTAGTTGAGCAATTGTTTGAGTAGAGACCAAATAGCCAATGTCCCCACTTGAGTCTCCTTCATTCTCTGCCAGGATCACCACATCTAGTCATTTTGACTGTTGCAGACATTGTCACACTTTTAATCCCACACTAGAGTGACTCAGTGTTCCTTGAGCCAGCTGTCTTTATACACATCTGAGAACAGTTTGTGCTGAAACTATAAGCAGAGAGAGAGGCAAGTAACTTAACATTCAAAGGATATGAATTTAGACAATTCATTATGATTGGAGAATAGCAATTATTTCCTCATCTCACACTTGATCTAAACATTTATTCTAGACCAATTAAAGGTATAAATGTAACAATAAAATCGTTTTAAAATTACAAGAAAATCTGGGAAAATATTCCCAAGCCATGGAATTGGGAAGAATATCTAAATCATGAAATCATAGCAGACATCCCCAATTAAAGCACATGAGTTGGCTTTGCAGGAAGAGCCTATGGCCACCATATTGCTTATTAACAACACTTCACAGGTGTGCTCTGAGGTTTTCTGTGAATGCAGTGGGCAAGCAGGCAGCACTGGCTTGGTAAATTTTCTAAAGCTTCCAGAATAAAGAACAGTTTACCGGGCTGAACAAAGGCATCAGAAGAGTATGCCAGGCAAAGGGGATGTATTACTCACTAAGGGGAGAAGAGCTGCTTCCAAGTCCCAGACACAGTGGTCTCTTAATGTCACTCCTGGCTTATAATAGTTGTTGAGTGAATGAATGAATGAATGAATGAGTATTGATACTGGGGATGGGTAAAATAATTTTGAGGACTAGAATATTTAAATAAGCCTTAGTAAAATAAAAGCTGGGGTTGGCTAAATGCAAGGGTTAACACATTTTGAAGTGAACACTGAGGAATTAAAACATATGAAAGAAATAGCAATTTTAGAATGATTAAGGAGGTGGCAAATGGAAAAATGTTTAATTAGGAAAAAGGTAACTCGGGTTTTTACCGAGGTCATTCCAATCTCTTGAAATCCAATGCAGTCCCTATATCCTTGATTGCTCTCCTCTCATGCCCTGAAGATCAGTTATTTTTGACGAAGGAACCCAACCACTCATATTCTGTGTGTCTCTAGCATTTGGACAATTGAAAATCACTGGGATATCGGGGGGAACCAGTCACCACTGCTAATCAGATGTACTGCTTTTTCCAGAGATTGAACTTCACAATATTCTGGGTTGAACCCCATCTCAGCTGCTCCCAGTGAGCACCCAATTATTCCCAATCTGCCCCAACTGCCATCACTGAATGAGGATGCACCTGCTAGGAGGGCCCTCTAGTGCCTGGCTGGTTCTCCCCAATCCAGGCCTGCCATTTTAACTGGCTAACACACCAGGTGGACAGAGTGCCTATGGACAAGCACAGGTCCATAACTTTTACCCAGCTAAAGAGAGCAGCCAAGAGTAAGGCCTATTTCTTAGAGTGTCATTCAAAGTGTTATCATCAGCCCCAACTTACCTCCCACAACTCATTTCCCATTATCCTCCAATCTGTTCTTTCCCTTCCATTGGTCCCTGAGCCAGGAATGCATACGCCCCTGCTCAAAACTCCCCCTTATCTACTGATGGAAATCTCTCTCCTCCTTCCTGGAGCAGTTCAAATCCCCCCCTCCTAATGCCTTACAGCAGGATCCATGGCTCCTCTAGGCACATCTGTTTGGCACATATTTCATCCTGCCTTGTATTATGGTCAACTGTAGACACACCTGTCACCTCCAAAACACTGTAAATTTGAGGACCTCTTGGATAAGTCACTAATTTCATACATATTTATTTGTACCCACCTGAGGTGGGGACATAGTGGGTGAACACAGATTAGAAAACCCAACATTTGAATATCTCCCAGAATCTCACTTAAGGCTCAAAGAAACATCACTGAATCCCTAGGATGACAGAGAGATGAAAGAAGCAGGCACCCTGGATGCAAAAGCAGCGCAGCCAAAGGAAGGAGGGGACTCCAGGCAGAGAGGACCAGCCGGGCAGGCAAGCACCTCAGGGCCTGATCCTTTGTCGGCCACCACTGCCCCCTCCAGGTTCTCACATATCCACTCTTACTTCCCACCGTGGAGGAAAGTCAGCTGGCCGGGAGTCCAGCACAGGAGGAGAAGCATGGGCCCCTCCATGGAGAGGCCCAGAGGCCACATACCTGAGCTCCAGACAGCCCAGCTGCAGGGCCATGCCCTCGCTGACCTTGCTGGCGTAGCGTTGCATGTAGTCATTCCGGAGCTGGCGGGAAGAAAAGCCGAGGCTGAGACTCCCACCCTCATTCCCTGTTTCCCTAAGCAGAGGCCCCAGGATGCCTGGAACACAATCCCGCCTGTCTCTCTCACATGCCAGCCATGCACAAATGCATACCGGGAGATTAAGAGCAGGACGGGGAGGCTCAACCTTGGTTCCTTGCCCCTGCCTCCCTCCAGAACCCTGAGCAGTGCTGACTGCTGAGGGACCTCCACAGGCTGAGGTCCTTAGGGTTTTTGAAGTGTTTTAGACATGTTCCCATTGGCTCCACGAGGCAGGAAGTTCCAGTTCCCCTCTCCCAGTCCTCATTTTGGAGACATGAACACTGGGATTTGGAGGAGGAGTCAGGAATTTACCCAAGGCCTTGCTGGTAAGTAGTGACAGGTGTCATACACTGTACAAGGGAAGCTGGCATGGTCTCTAGCAAACCAGGAAAGAGATAAAGGAGGGACCTAAGATCAGGCAACTGACATTTACTTGGCATTCACTCTGTGCCAGGAACTTTACATGCACTATAGTTGGTATGTTGGAGCAACTCCAAACAGCTATTGAAAGCCAGTTATTAAATGTTTTGAAAATTTTAAAGCTGATATCACATCGGTAGCTTGAAACAGGTCTATTTACACCATTGAAATTGGCAAGTTCTATGTTTTGTTTTGTTTTTCTTCAGAGAGCTGGTTTACCAGCACATTCTTAATAATATCATTTGATCCTCAATAATATAACCCTATAAAGAAGGTATCATCATCATCATCATCATCATCATCATCATTCCCATTTTATAGAAGCTTTATGCAGGTGAAATCCTCAGGGGTACAAATTTAGAAAATGGCAGAGCTGGACGAGGAACCAGGTGTGTCAGATGGCAGACCTGCTCTGCCTGCTTCACCAGCCAGGTCTCCTGGGCAGTAAATAGCCATTAGGAAACTCCAAGAGGAGCCGTGAGTGTCTGGGGTGGAGTTAGCTGGCACTTAATTAGCTGTGAGAGAGGCCGAGTTAGACAGTTGACCAGGGGTCAAGGAATATCTCCAAGAGAAATTTCCTGGACTAGGACCTCCAAGGCTTTGTCCTTCTATCTCCTAGGAGAGCTTAGCTAATAGTTGGCATTTAAGGTGTAATAGGACCCTGGGCACAGGAGTTATTTCTTACCTGTTGGTAAAAATAAAGCAGCGTGGTCTTGTCTTCCTTCAGGGTCTCCATGAAGTCCTCTGGCAAGTAGCGGATTTGAAGGTCATACCTAGGACAGGAGATTAAGACTCTTGTATTTAAAGGAGGAGTAGGGCTGGCCAAAACAGACACAACCTCACCCACCACATGTGGTTCCTGGCCACCCAGTTAGGACTTTTGGTTGGATGGAGGACCACAGAGGACAGACGGGCGGCCAACAGATGCTGACTTCCCACACTTCATCTTTATGGCCACCAATTTCCTTGGACCAGCCTCTGGCCTGGCTCACCCCTCTCCCAGAATTCTCTTCCTCCTTTTCCACAGCACCAACAGCATCCTGTCTGGGGATGTTTCTAGGTACCTGCCTTGGATGGGGATGTGTTGTGAGCCCATGCTAAGCTTTGGCAAGTACATGCATTGGACGCTGCAGGAAGACTAAGCCTAAAACGTCACTCAGATGCTCTAGAAGACTCTCAGAGGTTGGGAAGTGCTCCAAGAAAGCACCTCCAGGGCCTTCCCATCCCACACCAATCTCCCCCAATTCGAGAGCCTAAGGCTTCTCTCCTACCTCCATTCGGCTTCCACGTGTAGATACTCATACTTGTCCTGCACCTCACCCACTGTCATCTGCGGGTGCAGCCAGTGGATCTCATCTGACTTCATGTGCTTCAGCCTCAGCCCATAGCACTCAGCCAGCTGGATGTTGGGCCCGATCCGCCCGCTCAGCAGGATGGAGGCAATGACCTCCTGCGGAGGAGAAGACAGGGGCATGACTCAGAGGTGCCTCCTTCCAGGCTCCCACAGTCCTCAGGCAGCCCCGGAGGTATGATTCTCTAGGGTGAGATTCTTGCTTAATGTTTTATCCATCTGTGATTCTCTAGCACTTAGTGTAAGGCCTGGTACACTGTGTGCTCTATGTGATGAATGAACAAACTGGCAAAATGAGGCAGAGATGGAGGAACTAAGAGGAGAGAGCAGAAGCGAAGGAGAAAACGCAGCGAGGCAAAGAACACGAATCCTGTGCTTCTGCATTTCATTCCAACCAAACAATAATTACCGAGCAACCACCATGTAAAAAGCGCACTTTGAGTGGTTTCCAATTTAGTCGGCATTACTCAGGGTCTGCAGTAGGCACTTCTAGGCACTTTGCATATATTGCTTCATTAAATCCATACAACACAGGTAAGTAGGTGTTACATCCCCCATTTGGCTGATGAGGAAACTGAGGAGGCCACACAGCACATGGGATTAACCTGGGATTCTTAACTCTGGTCCACTGGACTCTGAGGATTTCAACTAGACCAAGCTGCTCTGTGGGATGGTGGGGCTGGACAAGAGAGAAGGACAGGACTCACATGAAGGGATTAAGTGGCACAGTCCCCACACAAGAAGCATGACCAGAGGAAAGGGAGTGCTGATAAGAAACTAGGTGCCCTCTTTATTCCTACTTTCTTGACCAGAAGTCAGACTTCCCGACATCCTGATGCCATGGCTTCCTGGCCTAGAGCCAGAGCTGGATTAGGAGGAGGACAATGAGGCGGCTGCCTGGAAGCCCATCTACAAGGCCGTGCCTAGTTCTGAATCACACTGGCTCCAGTTTAACTCAAGTTCCTCACGTGGTTCCATACTTAACTGGAGAATCCAGCCTACTCCTGGTGGAGCAGAGAGAACCCCCAAAGGCAACTTTTAAAACTCTCCAGCAATGACCTTCCTCTTTTGAATATCTTTGCAGTGTGTATGCCACCAAGCCTACATACAACCATTATAACACATAGAAAACAATAGCATCTCTTTTGGATGGTTTTATAAGGATTGAATTAGATAAAAGTCCTTAAGACAGAATCTGACATGAGATAAATACTAAGAAAAATGTTAGCATTATTTTGATATAACAATCCAGTGTAGATTCTGATGCTTTTGTAAAAACAAAGATTGGGAAAACAAAAGAAAAGTCTGGTTTCTTCTCCTTCACCTTTTTTTTTTTTTTTTTTTTTTTTTTAAATCTTTTTCTTTTTCCTTCTCTTGGAAGTGGTGAGACAACCACAGGTCAAAGCAGTGAGGCTGAGGGGTTGGTAGTGGCAGCAAAGCCAGAATCAGAGCAAAGGAGGAGGTGGGGCTGGGCAGAGACGGCTGGGGTGGTTAGGTGATTGGTTACCTACAGGAGGATTGAGCAAAGGTGTAACTATATTGAGGTAATGGAAGATGGGTTTCTTTCTATTGGAGAAAGTACTTGAAATATGGAGAGGGAAAGGCTAGAGAGAATCATTGGGGAGAGAGAAAGAGGAGAGAGAGAGAGAGAGAGAGAGAGAGAGAGAGAGAGAGAGAGAGAGAGGGAGAGAAAGATGAGTGATTTACTTTTGAAAGAACCGAGGATCAATGATGTCCTGATTGTCATTTGTATACCAAACACTGAGTCTTAGTTTCCAAATATCCTTCTCCACTAAAAAGATACAGTGCTCCTGGAAGAAATGGCTGATTCCAGGGCTAGGGCAAATAAAGTAACAGATGATACTGGAATACCTTTTTGTGCTGGGAAAAAAAGAAAGAGTTTAGAGAATGTTGGGGCTATATAACAAGCAAACAGAATCAGCCTAAAGGGGCTGGCACTGGACAAATCTGGGACAACCTAAACTTTAAAATACACAAGATAGGAAGGAATAGATTACACTCACTGAATAAAATGGAATCTGAGATAGACAGATAGATGATAGATAGACAGATAATAAATAAATAAATAATAGGAAATGTTTTCCTTATAGTAGAATGCCAACTAGTAAATGTAGAAGGGATGGAAATAGAAAATCACCATTTAGCAACAAATGGTGTTGGTTGGTTTAAGCATGATTCATCAATGGATGATACTGTTGGAGGGGTGAGGTCTGATGATAAATAGGATATTGACATGATATGCTAAGATCATGTCAATATCCTATTTATTGTCAGACCTTACCCCTTCAGAAACTAATCATATACCAAGGAAAGCCTGGATGACACAAAAGGTAATCAGTGTTAACATCAACCATCAGTAGACAGGTAAACAGCGTCTCTCCCCTTGATCACTACGAACCCTTAACCATTTCTGAGATATTTCTGCCAAAGGTTCATGTCTGAGTCCAGTTATGACACCCAGGATGAGGGGGGTCTTCTCAGAGATAAATAGAATAAAAGGCCTGTACCCTTTCAGACTTGGGAACTCTTTCAGATTGGAGAAGACCAAAGAGCTTGGACAACTAAATGCATTGTATATTCTTGGACCTGAGAGGCTAACTGGAACCCTTACGTTTGTGTCAAATTTGTCAGAAGTGTGGGCGACGTGGAAATCCTGAGATCTGAGACTGTGCCCTCAACCTGCGCAGTCTGTGCTACCTCCAGAATTGCATTGTGAAGTGCACCAATCCTTCAGGAGCACCTGGACAGCAATCAGGTTAACCATCACATGTGGCAGAGAGAGAACTCACTTAGGAGTCACACAAATCCTGTCTAACCCCAGTTCTGACACTTCCTTCTAATAGAATGACGAACACCCTGAGCCACAGTCTCCTTCCTGCTGTCTCTACCCTTGCCTTCTGATGCTGCAGAATGATTCCTTCATTCAAACCATCCGTGACAATCTATGATACACTCACTCTGCAAAGCATTGTTAGGAGCCCAGTGCCCACACAGAGCCCTCCCCTCAAGAAGCTTCTGTTTAGTGGTTAGGCAGAAGAAAGTAGCTTAAATTGAGAATGTCCCAGAGTTAGGTAGGGAGTCTGTGGGTTGTTTGTTTTGTTTTTGTTTTGTTTTGTTTTTAATATTTCTAATTTATTTTAGTGAGAGAGGAAGGAAGAGGGTGAGAGAGAAATATTGATGTGAGAAAGAAACAGAAATTGGTTGCCTACCTTAGGCACCCTGACCGAAGATCAAACCCACCTGGAATTGAACCAGCAACCCTTCAGTGCATGAGACAACACTCAACAAACTGAGCCACACTGACCAGGGTGGGAATCAGTTTAAATGAAGAAAAAAATGAGGTCTGACATGATCTCACTGTGGAGACTTTTGGATCAGCCCTTCTTCCCTCACCCTTTACTGCCACTTCCCAAATATTCCCATAGCTCCTCAAGCAAATGGTGGGAACACCAAAATCAGCCCTCTACCCACAGCTCAGATTGCAGATAATAAGTCAATTATTTCTTTCTCTACTAGAGGCCTGGTGCATGAAAATTTGTGCACTGGGGGAGGCGGTCCCTCAGCCCAGCTTGCACCCTCTTGCAGTCTGGGAGGCCTTAGGGGATGTCCGACCGACTGCTTAGGCCCACTTGGCCTGCCACTGCTGCCGTAAACCTCCCTCTGTGGGAGCTTACCAGATGGGCCGATCAGGGGACGGCATCAGCACCAGCAAGCGGTGGGCCCTGCCCCCACTATCACCCCTCCGCTGCTACCCTCTCCCCATTGCTGTCCCCATCCCTCTGCCCACTCGCATGTGCCTTGGCTGGCCTGCTCCACCCCCCACCAACCGGTAGTTCTGCCATTCAGTCGGTTTGCATATTACACTTTTATTACATAGGATTAATAAACCACTTTTAAAAAACAACAATATAAGATGTCTACCTACTTACTAAATTGCCATATGTAACATAATAGGAAAAAAAGAAAAAGCTTGTCTTAATTTTATCAGTTGCCATTTAGATAAGACCAGGATTCTTTTTTGCTACAGGAAAACCTTTACTTCTGCTCATAAGAGAGCTTCTGAAAAGCAAGCTATCAGTTTGCCTGTGGCTTACAGCGTCTGGTGCTTCACTGCAAACAGGGGGATTTCTATGGCTTTCCTTCCTGATTAACATTGATTTATTGTCTTTATCAAGTGGTGTGAAGACCCCAAACTGCCTTTGCCTCTCTCCCTCTTCTCTGGCATTTCCTCTTCTAGGTCAGAAACAAAGAAGGGTTGTATGCTTATCCCCATGCCCATGGTAATTTCTCCCCCCCCCTCTTCCCACCCAAAAAAAAAAATGTCACCCAAGCAGTTAGTTACTCAATCCACTTTCTCTTCCTTTATTTGTACTCAGCTACATTCCCCCTCCCCCCGTCAGAAATTAATTTTTGTAAACAGCATGAGGAATGGTTTAAAATTAATTTGTTTTTATAAGGATGTCTAACATTAGGTGACTAACTATATGTGTGGGGATGTTTCTCACCTCTTTTTCTGTTCCTATGATCTAATAGTCTATCCTTATACCTCAGACACATTTTATAACTTCGATAGCAATCACTATAGTCTTGTCCACCTTTTTATTTAAGCAAAACACCACCCAGCCTATGTGGTTCATTTGTTGAGTGTTGACCCATAAACCAAGAGATCATGGTTGGATTCCTGGTCATGGCACATGCTCGGGTTGTGGGATATGCGGAACATGATGTTTCTTTCTTTTCTTTCTTTTTAAAAAAATATATTTTATTGATTTTTTTTTTTTTTTTTTTTACAGAGAGGAAGGGAGAGGGATAGGAAGTTAGAAACATCGATGGGAGAGAAACATCGATCAGCTGCCTCCTGGGGATGTGCCCGCAACCAAGGTATATGCCCTTAACCAGAATCGAACCTGGAATCTTTCAGTCCGCAGGCCAACACTCTATCCACTGAGCCAAACCGGTTTCCACACATGATGTTTCTAAAAACTCAGCTACTAATGGGTCAACACCATGACCTCTTGGTTCCTGGGTTGATGCTCAACCAATGAACCACACCAGCCAGGCTAGTAAAATATCATTAAACTGTGTCCCTAAAAAAAAAAAAAAAAAAAAGAGGTATTTTGAAGTTCTAATAGCCAGGATCTTATAATGTGACCATATTTGTAAATATGGTATTCACAGACTAATCAAATTACAAGGAGGTCATTGGGATAATTCCAATCCAATATGACTGATGTCCTTATAAAAAGGGGACAATTGAACATAGACAGGCACAGAGGGAGAATGTCAGGGGAAGATGGAGGATTTGAGTACTGTGTCTACAAACCAAGGAAGGCTGAAGATTGCCAGCAAGCCACCGGCAGCTTGTGAGAAGTAAGGAAGTATCCTTCTCTTAAGAGTTTCAGAGGGAGGATTGAAACCCTTGATCTTGGGCTTCTAGTCTCCAGTTTCAGAGAAGCCCAGCCCAACTTCTGTTGTTTCAAGTCACCTCATTTGTGGCACTTTATATTATGACGCCCTAAGAAACTAATATAGACATTTACCAATTAAAATTAAGACTATTGGCCATATTTGTCTTCCTAACCTTTCAAATCAAGGTCAGAAGCCAAGCCTTACATATGCTATCATGCCCAATTCCAAGCCCAGGCCTGGCACAGGGAAGGCCCTCAACTACTTGAGGAAATGAATAATGGCCAGCTCCCTGCATAACAAGCTGAGGTTCTGAAGGATAGTGACCTACCATCGAAAATAGTCAAGAGATCAGGAGTATGGTGATAGATACCACCACAGGCTTTGAAGTCTACAGGACCTGGCACCTGACCTCCATTTCCCCGTCTGTAAAATGGGGGAAATAACTTTTCAGTTATGGGAATTTGGATGGCATTAGATAACATGTGGTATAAATAAAAAGAACAGATATCCTATATAATAAAGAGGTAATATGCAAATTAACTGTCATGCCCTCGCACAAGATAGCCACCCCCATGTAGTCACAAGATGGCTGCTACAAGATGGCTGGCGGGGTTGGGGGGCAGTTGTGGGCGATCAGGCCAATAGGAGAGGGCACTTGGGAGTGACCAGGTTGGCGGGGGAGAGCAGTTGAGAGCGACCAGGCCAGCAGGAGAAGGCAGTTGGGGTGACTGGGCCAGCAAGGGAGGGTAGTTGGGGACAACCGGGCCAGCAGGGGAGCAGTTAGGTGTCAACCAGGCTTGCAGGGGAGTAGTTAGGGCGTAATCAAGCTGGGAGGTAGGGGCAATCAGGCAGGCAAGCAGGCAGGTGAGCACTTAGGAGCCAGCAGTCCCAGACTGTGAGAGGGATGTCCGACTGCCAGTTTAGGCCTGATTCCTGTGGGCTTAAATTCTAAACCAGCAGTCAGACATTCCCGGAGGGGTCCCAGATTGGAGAGAGTACAGCTGAGCAGAGGGACATCCTCCCCCCCACCCCCACCCCCATGCACAAATTTCGTGCACCAGGCCTCTAGTTAAATTATAAGCATGTGACACTGCCCCCCCCCCCCCTTCCACCTTCTAAGGTGATTTCCATGCATCACTCAACTCTTGGACTTCTTGTTTGTTTGTATTATAATAAACAGGATCTATAGTATATGAAATAATATACAAAGTATGGCAGTAATAGAAGCAGAAACAAACTATTTCAGAATGTAATATATCAAAATGAGAACAGTGTTCTCTTGGGTTAGTGCAATTATGTACATGAGAATTTTTATTCTCCCAGGTTTCCTGTATTTGAACTTTTATATATAATGTGGTAGTTAAGAGAATGGCCTCAGAGTCAGAAACTATTTCATCTCTGATGTACTTTGTGACTTTGGGCAAATTAACTTCTCTGATTGGTCATTTGTAAAATGTAAAATATTCATCTTTCATAGGGTTCTTTTGATAATAAAATGAGATGGTATCAGTAAGGAACTTAGCATAGGGCTCTGCATACAGTAGTGATAAAGAAAATGTATTATTATTATTATTATTATTGAATGAACATGTATTCACTTTATATATTGTTAGGTTTTATTTGCTCATATTTTGTTAAGGATTTTTGCACGTATGTTCATGAGCAATGGTGGTCTGTAGTATACTGTGCATATATTCATTTTATAATTGTAGAAAATCTCTTCAAAAATAAATGTTTAAGTTTAGATGTGATAAGCTTGGTTTCACAGATTAGGCATGAAAAATTCATAGTGAAATAAGAGGAGCAGACATCATCTTCCAACTTGAGACAAATGCCATAGCTTATGCCTACATGCTTGGCTCACGTGCTAGCAAGTGGGACCTCAATCCTTCTGATAAGCTCAGTTTTTAAGAGGTGAATAAATTCTCTAAAACAAAAATGCTGACTAGATAGTAAATGTCACAAGGCTAAGAGAGCAAGAGAATAGCCAAAATTCACCCAGGTCTTGATAAAAGCTAAGTTGAACAGATAATTTGCCTTCTAGAGACTAAAAGATCAGATGTAAAAGCAGACCTTACTGGCATAGCCACAAAAATAAAATCTAGCCCTGGCTGGTGTTGATCAGTGGTTAGAGTGTCAGCCCATGCACCGAACGGTCACAGGTTCAATTTCAGGTGAAGAGCACAAGTCTGGGTTGCAGGTTCAGTCCCCAGCACTGGGCCTGGCAACCAATAGATGTGTCTCTCTCACATCAATGTTTCTCTCTCCCCTTCCTCCCTCCCACTCTCTCTAAAGATCAATGGGGGAAATATCCTAGGGTGAGGATTAACAAAAATAATAATATTAATTATAAAATAAAATCTACAACTATATAGATACTCATATGTTCAAACGTTTATTAAGCTCATAAAACTTAGACTGGAATCTTAGAGCCTTACATAAATTTAGAGATCACTTAAAATTGACTGTTTTTAAACAAAGAAACTGAGACCTGAGGCAGTCAGGTGACTTACTCAAGGATATATAAGGAATTCTATTTTAAACGAGCTGAAATTCTATTAACCCTCCTATATCCTATACTCTATCACCTATGATTGCTAATCTTCCCTCTAGCTAACTTCCTACTTGGTCTTTATATCAAATGATGCAGGAGATTACTGGTCTCATTTGAGTATTCTCTAGGCATCAGTTCATTTATTCATTCTACAAATATCTCCTGTGTATCTCCTGACTTAGGCTCTATATAGGCACTGGGATACAGTGGCAAATAAGACATAGCCCCCACACAAGGAGGCCACTTCTGCTTCGAGACAGACAAGTGCTAGAATGATGAAAATGGGAGTGCTCTGGCACCACCTCCAACCACGCAATGCCCATCTGCAGACTTTCTCTTCCCTTCAGCCCAGCCAGCCCTCTTCTGTCGCCCTCTCGTAGATCCTTTCACACTCACTACGTTGTGAGTTCTCAGACTCTAAAACAATGTCCTTATACTCTGGAGCCCTCCACCATTCCAGGATTGCTGATAATCCTTTCCCAGAGAGCGTGAGCCAGCTGGGTGTCCTGCATCCAGAGGTGGGGCAGCAATGGGTCCCAGCACCCCTGAGATTCTGATTCGGTGAATTGGGAATGGGACTTGGCATCCTCGTACTTTAAAAACTCTTCCGTGACTCAGATCATCTGCCTCAGCTGGGAACCCACCTGCTTGCCCTATTCACAGCACCTCTTGGGCATTTGCTGCCACAGACCCAAGCTACCACCCCCAGAATACACTAGGTCATCCAGAAACTCCTTCTCCTCCGCTGGAATTTGGACATTGAGATAGGGGATTTCAGCCAGCCTCTGTTGGCTTTATAACTAGAATCCACCCATTGATTCATTCATTCATCATTAAATAATTACCCATTAATGAATTCCACAGACTGGAGAAACAGAAGCAAAGTCCTTCTCTTATGCTGCTTATTTTCTATCAGGGGATGGGTTAAATAGTAAAAACAAACAAACAAATAAATAAATAAATAAATAAATAAATAAATAAATAATATCTCAGGTTCAGATAAATGCTAAGAAGACTCACAAAGAAGGTCAAGGCACCAGAAAGACAAGGGGCTGCTATTTCACATGAGGTGTTCAGCAAAGACCTCTCTGAAAAGGTGCATCTGCATAGATCCCCAGAGGGAGTAAGGAAGAGAGAAGTGGCCTTGTAGGGAAAGAGTCATCCAGGCAAAGGGATCAGAGAGCATAGAAGACCCAAGTTAGGTGTTTGGGAGGCCCCAGTGTGCTTGGTGCATTTAAGCAGATGTGAAGAAGCCAGTGGGGCTGGGGAGGAGAGAGCATGAAGGGAAGTGAGGGGAGAAAGCTAGGCCAGGCTTGTTTCCTGTAAAGGGCCAGGTAGAAATAGTTTAGGCTTTGTGGGCCATATGGCTTGTGTCACAACTACCCAGCTCTGCTATTGTAGCTCAACAGCAGGCCTAGACAATATGTAAACAAGTGAGTATGGCTGTGTTCCAATAAAACTTTATTTACAATAACAGGTGGTGGGCCATATTTGGCCTGCAGGCCATTGCTTGCTGACCTCCGTTGTAGACCAAAGTAAGGACTTTGGGTTTTACTTTGATTGAGCAGGACCATTGGAGAGTTTAAAGTAAAGCAGGGATGTGATCTAAGCTATACCTCAAATACTAGTATATCCCTCTAGCTGACCTGTGTTTTGAAAATCCCCATGGCTGCTACCTGTAGAATGTACCACAGGGGGATAAGGGGAGAAGCAGTTAGGAGGCAATAGTTAAGAGTTGCTAATGGCCTGGAACAGGGTAGAGGCTGTGGAGATGGCGAGAAGGAAATGGCCAGAATCCAGGTATGTTTTGATGGCAGGGTTGACAGGATTTCCTGATGTATTGGATACAGAATGTGAGAGAAAAAGAATCCAAGAATGACTCTGAGGTCTGTACCTTGAGACACAATTCACCAAGAGAACAGAAATGGTGAGAATGGCCTGGCAGCTGAGAATCCTGAGCAGCCATGGGGAAAAGAGACTTTCAACAGCTATGCTCTGTAGTCATTTCCCGGTACAGTCTTGAGCTTCAATGTGGGTGCACAGAGGTGTGCAAATTGCTTGCTCACCTGCATACTGTATACACAGGTCTGTCTACAGCTGAGTGGGGGTACCAGCGACACACACTGTGATCCTGATGGCTGAGGTGGGCTGAATGGTGGAACCTAAGATATATGCCCATGCCCTAACCCAGCAGTGGGGAACATTTTTCTACCAAGGGCCATTTGGATATTTACGACATCGTTCACGGGTCATACAAAATTACCAACTTAAAGATTAGCCGGCTGTATTTAGTCAAACATCTAATTAATTCATCCCTAATACCTTGACAGGACCAGACCAAATGATTTTGCAGGCCTTCTACGGCCCACGGGCCAGACGTTCCCAGCCCTGCCTTAACCCATGGAGCCTGTGATGCGACCTCATTAGGAAAAAAGAGTCTTTGCAAATGTAATTAAGTTAAAGATCTCACGATGAGATCATTCTGGACTGTCTGGGTGGCTCCTAAGTCCAATGACGTGTCCTTAGGAAAGACACACAGAGAGAGGAGGAGAAGGGGATGTGAAGACAGAGGCAGCCATAAACCACGGAAGCAGGAGCCACCAGAAGCTGGAGGAGGCGAAGGGAATTCCTCCCATGCGGCCTTTGGGGGAGACACAATCCTGCCGACCTCTCAAGATTGGGCTTCCAGCCTCCAGAACTGTGAGAGCATGTGTTCCTGTTGTTTCAGGACACCCATTAGTCTGTAATTTATTACCTCAGCCCTAGGAACCAAGTGCAATGGCTATACAAGTTCTGAGTTCTCAACACACCTAAGGCAGTGGTCGGCAAACTCATTAGTCAACAGAGCCAAATATCAACAGCACAACGATTGAAATTTCTTTTGAGAGTCAAAATTTTTAAACTTCTTCAACATAGACTCGCCCAGGCCATGGTATTTTGTGAAAGAGCCACACTCAAGGGGCCAAAGAGCCGCATGTGGCTCACGAGCTACAGTTTGCCAACCACGAACCTAAGGGATAATTTTTTTAAAAAGTGATGGATGAACAAAATAATAAAAAAAAAGTTAGCATCACTCATCCCACTCTGAAAGCATTCATGTTGATGTGATAAAAGACTATCTAACCAGGACATGCAGCAAAGCGACTGCCAGATTAAAAATAGAAATGTAAGCGCGGGCACCGACTGCTAATTTGTTGATGTAACGAATGCGGTCACGGAGACAAAGAGGGGCCCGGAACTCTGTGTGCATGCCTCGCGCCCCCATCTGCAGACACCTGTGGGTAAGGGCGCTGGCCTGGTGAGCACACACAGGAAACGGGGAGCGGGCGCAACAAGAAGGTCCTGGTGATTGCACCTCTTTTTGTATCACTGTGAGTGTCTCTGTGGCATCAGTTTGTGGTTTCCTGACTGAACCCTTTCTTCTCAGGTTTCCAGAGACTATTCTCACATACCCCAGGCTGGCTTCATTTATTCTCTTTAGGGTAACCTTTCTTTTAGAAACAAAAACTTCCCAGGACAGGGAATCATGCCTTTCTCCCCTCTGGCACCTCAACCCAGTGGTCTTCCTCCTAGTGGCATCTGAAGGAAGGCATCGGGTTTGTTCCGGAAACTCAGAACCTGAGCGGATGCACTGCGGGCTGGCGGCTGCTCTTCTGACCACATGGAGCGGTTGGCCGGGTGTCTTAGCTCCATCTGCTACGACACAATACCAGAGACCGGGCAGCCTAAGTGACAAGCAGATATTTCTCATCGTTCTGGAGGCTGTGAGGTCCCACCTCAAGGTGCTGGTGGTTCTGGTTTCTGGGGAGGGCCCTCTTCTCATTTGCAGGTGGCAGCCTTCCTGCTGTGTCCTCACATTTTGGGGATAGAACTCTCGTCGCTTCACCTTTTTTCAAAGCCTGTGGGCACGTCAAAGACGTGGGCACGTCTGGGTGGCACTGATCCCATCATGGGAGCCCTCTTGACTTCAGCCAAACCTAATCACCTCCCACAGGCCCCACCTCCTCATACCATCACATTGGGACTTCCACATAGGAACTGGGGGTGGGAGACACAAACACCCAGTCCATCACATCCCGTGTCTGGTTAAGTGGTGGATTTAAACAATAAGCTAAATGGGATGGTTTTCTAATGAGTATAGGGCAGAATGGGCCACAATAGCTGAAATCTGCTTCTCTGGGATGTGTTGTGTGGCCTAAATTTACTCGGGAGGGCAGTGAGTACAAGTGTGTGCAGAACAGGCTACATTTGGGATTGGATTCTGCCCTTCTTACACATCGGGCAAGTGACACACGACAGACACCCCTGCAGCCTGGGAGCCTTGTTTTGGGGGGAGGGGACACAACTGGACCTGGTGGGGAGGGCACGGGTTGTCTCAGGCATCCCCTCCCAGGAATGAAAATGGGTTCTAAGTGGGGTGATGCTTCAAAATGAGGGTGACTGTGGCTTTCTAGCGTGATAGAGGCTGGCTGAGGAACAGGGTCTTGGATGTGGGGTCCTGCCTGCACCCTGGGAACCACACCATGTCACAGAGAAGTGCCTGCTTTGCTGCTTAAGATCCTCCTTGGGTGACACAGATGATCCGGTGATGGACAGAGATCAGGCCAGTGCAGAGAGTGGGTCAGCTGAGGTTAGCCAGAGAGAGGAGCCACCACGAGCCAGCACATTGGTGTGAGGCAGACAGAGGAGCAAATGCAGCACTTAGAAGTAGGTGACCATATCATTTATCCCCAGAATCATGGTGCTCTTGAGATTGGCAGGGGCACTGTTAACAGTCATCCCTGGACAGTGTGTGTAAGCTAGGACTGTCTGAGACAAGCCAGGACACATGGTCAACTTACCCAACACACCCTAGAAAAGAGTAAGTGAAGAGAAAGGAGAAAGGAGAAAGGAGAAGAGTGTGGGAGGCAGAGAGAATATGAAAGAGAGGCTGTAAGAGTCAGAGAGACGCCCTGTGTGGGCACGTCTGGGTGGCACTGTGCTGGTTGTTTACAAAGTGTTATCTTAACCCCTTTCCCAGACAAGCAAATTAGCATGTGAGAGAAATATACAGTGATAGAAGCCTCCGCTCGTTACAGACATGCTGAGCCTCTAAACAATTTCCAATGGATAGCAAACAAAGGGGAAATGAAAAATCGAGAAGAGCAACATTTAGCATGTTGCTTAATTCTCTTCAACCCCTGGCCTAAGGACAAAAGCCAGCACTTACTCACCCAGCTTTTAACAGCACAGAGAAAGAATCATGAGGCTATTATATTTGCATAGAAAAAAAGTGGAGGATAAAAGTGAACACATGAATTCAGCAAGTATGCATGGAGTAACTGTGATTTGGAAATGTGCTACAAATGGACCATCCCAAGGTGGTTCTTGATTGCTTCTATTTCATCAGACACAGCAAGATGGGGGTGCCAGAACTTCAAGAGTGTTCCTATGGAAGGCCACGTGCTTAAAAGGGCTGGCAGCATGCTGAGCAGGGGGAAGATGGTGAAAGAAGATATGGAGCTAAAAGTAGAAAGTTCCATCAAAGAACAAAGCCCAGCTAAGGAAAGAAAGCTGGAGAAGAGGGCTGGAAGCAGGGGTGGGAGGGGCCACCCTAGGAGGAGAGCCTCAGGCGGGGAAGCTGGGTATGGAGCTCTAGGCCTGGATGCAGCGTCCACAATGAGCCCTTGAATAGCAAAGCTGTTCCTCTATGTTTGGGCCAAGCTCTTCTGTACTCTCTCCTCTCACAGAACCTCTTTCTTCCTGTGAGAGCACTTGCCTCCACTTGTTGTAAAGGTTCATTCATTCGTGTGAGTCACTGTCGGGCTCACCTTTGACCTGGACGCTCCATGAAAGCAGGGAGTGCATCTGTGTTTTGGGGTATATCATAACAAGCACAGTGCCGGTACATGGGGCACTCAACAAATACTTGTGAAATGAATGATGATATTATTCGGGACTCGTTCATAAGTGATCTCACCCACAGCCATGGCTTCAACCACTCTGCAGAGGCTGACAATGCTCAAATGTCTGTCTCTGGCCCAGTTCTTGCCTCAAGAATCATGTATCAAAGAGTCTGCTCAATATTTTCACATGAAAATGTGAGAGCATCTCAATTGCACTGATGGGTCCAAAACTGAACTTGTGAATGCCCCACTCCTCAATTAGTTTCTCCTGAAATGTTCTTCATTTTAGGAAGTGGGGCCCTGTCCACCTGTACCAGGGCTTCCAGTCTTTACACCTTCTTCTTCTTCATTCCTGTATCTCTTGTCCATCAGCAAAACCGTTCATTTCTATTCTCCTGGATTACCTGCATTACAATTACTTTTCTCTGTACACCATGGTGGTTAAGAGTGTAGACTCTGGAGGTGGGTTGACTGGCTTTGAAAAAACAGGTCCTAGCACTTAACTAGGAATTTGCTTAACTCCTCTGGACCTTATTTCCTTGTATACAAAATGGAGATAATAATAACAGTATGTGCTTCATAGGGCTTTTTGTGTTTTGTTTTGGTTTTTTCTTTGAAAAATCAATAGGATAATGCATAAGCTGTGCTTCAAAAGTGCTAGCTGCTGTCATCACCACCACCACCTTGACCTTTGGCAGCAGCATTACCATCATCATCATCATCATCACCATCATCATCACCACCACCACCTCATCATCAATCCTCATCACCACACCTCACCGTTGTCACCACCACCACCACCATCACCATCAACACCATCATAAACATCATTATTACCATCATTATCATTACCATGGCTATATCCCAATCTAAGATACCATCATCTGAATTACTGCAATACCACCTAACATCTCCCCACATCCATTCTGTTCTTCTTCCAATCTATTTGCCACTATGTGACCCAAGTGATCTTTTAAAAATGCAACCTGACATCATTCATATGCTTAAATGATATCAGTGACTTCCCACAAAATCCAAAATCATGGTTTAAATAGCCAATCTTGGCAATTCTTTAGCCTCAAATATGCCCTGTGCCTTACCACTCCAGGACCTTCTACTGGTAAAACTCTGCAATGTTGCTTATATTCATTGTTTCTCTGAATGCACAGTGTCTTCTGCCCCATCTCTCTACTGAAGATTTCTAGCAAAAAGTCATTATTGCACTTGTTACTGAATAAAGTAAACCTATTTTTAGCCTTATCTGATTTGATCTTTCTGAGTGTCTGATACTACTAACCACTCTTTCCTCAAATTTTCTTCTACCTTTGCCTCCCCTGCCTGTTCTTTTGTTTATTTTTATCTTTCTCTGGGTGATTTCTCTTTTTCCTTCACCTGATCCTCCTTCTCTACCAGCCTCTAAAAATAAATAAATAAATAAATAAAAATGATTTCCTAAGATTTCCTAATTGAAACACTTTTTCTCTTACTCTACTTACTATCTGTGGGTGATTCTATCCATTCACATGGTATCCGTTGCTTAATGACTTTTGAATCTTCAACTGTAGGTCCTTTCTCCCTCCTGAGTTCCAGGTCCACTTTCCTCCATGAAGGTGTTTTCAATAAACACAACACATGTTAAAGCTGAAATCTTAGAATACCCTTTCTCTGTTAGCTCAATGAATGGTACCATCACCCATTCAGTTGCCCAGGCAAAAGCTTGAGTCATCCAGTCTCCTACCTTTATCTCCCTCCCTACATCTAGTTAATCATCAAATTCTGTTGATTCTGCCTCCTTAGATGGACTCATCTCTGTTCCCAAGACCACTTCCTTACTTCAAGGCCTCGTCATTTCTCACTAGCACTGTGGCCACAGCTTCCTAGCCCCATTCCTTTTCAGCAGCCTTTCCTCTCTCCTGCCTTTTTGTACTGCTATCAAAGTTTAGGGAAAAGAGATTCCTAAATTACTTTTCCAGAGAACTAGTGGCCCAACATTTTTTTTAAATATATATTTTATTGATTTTCCACAGAGAGGAAGGGAGAGGGATAGACAGCTAGAAACATCGACCAGCTGCCTCTTGCATACCCCCTACTGGGGATGTGCCCGCAACCAATGTACATGCCCCTGACCAGAATCGAACCCGGGACCTTTCAGTCCACAGACCGACACTCTATCCACTGAGCCAAACCGGTTTCGGCTAGTGGCCCAACTTTCAAAAGAAGGGGTTCTTAGGCAATTAAGAAATGGCTTAAGCAAACAGCCCCTCTGTGGTCCTTTCTTAGTGATCCACCATGCATATAAGCATATTTAATGTTCTGATAAGTCTTGTTGCAAAGAAGTCCGTTCAGAATTGTTTAATCAAGCATCTCTCAAAATTCTTTGACCATAAAACTCCCTTTCCAGGATACACTTCCTAATATCCTTCAGGATACTATGGACTATTCAAAACATAAATCTGATCATTTTACTTCTCTATTTGAAAATATGACAGGTAAGTGGATAAACGCCAGGAAAAAACTCTTAGAGATTGCTGAGCAGAGTAACAACTAATACCCACATAATCAGTTGGCTTCCAATGATTGAGCTCCTACTTTATGTAAGCACTTCTCACTTACCATCTCTAATCCTTACAACAAGCTACAGGTGGGCACAATCCCCAATGAGGAAACTGAAGCCAGATTGGCTAAGAGTTGGGTGTAAGGCCATATAAACAATAAATAGAGAGCAGTATTTGGCTCAAGGTCTAGGTGGCTTTAAAGCCATGGCTACTTGTAATAAATAAGTGATATTTTGCCTGCAGGATTGGAAACAGGAAAAACATGAAGGCTTGAACATAAATTCCTAGAAGGCCCCACAACTTTCTTTGTTTTCCATCTCTTTTCTCATAACCCTCCTGATAGTGCCTTAGGTGCTAGCCATTCTTTTTGGGTCTCATTGCCCAGCAAGACATCAGACAGGTTCAGGAAAGCCTCTCCCCTGCTTAAAAACTGTGTTTCTTCCTAGTGGCTGAACAAGTCCAATTCCTCAGCCTGATATTCCAGACCCTTTCTTATCTGCCATCAACATTTCATTTCTGATCTTGACTTTTCACACTTTTCTAAATATAACCCACGTTCCAGTCTAACAGAACTACTCACTGTTTAGCAGACTCCCTGCCTTTGTTCTTGCTGTTCCTGCCTCGTGGAAAGCCCTCTGCTCTCCTCAGAGCTGGCTTCAAATCTGCCTATCCTTCTGGACCCTTTGCATCAACTCCACAGAACACATTCTGGTCTGGACCATCCAGATGCTCTCTGGTTTTCAGTAGAAAGTCAGGAAGGTGCCCTGAAATTTGGAGGTCAGGTTGACTTCTGAAAATTACACCAGTAGGACCCACAGTGGATGGCATCAGCTATCTGTAAAGACGATACACCCAAAGGAAGGCTCAAGAAGGAGTTAAGGAGATACAAAAACATCCCTCTGGAAGAAGGTGCCCAGAGCTTGCTTACTCTAAGGACACAGTTGTACCTATATATCCGGAACCATGAGATGAGCAAAGAAGGCCCTAATCCAATCAGTTACAGGAAACAGAGAGAGTAACCAAACCATAATCAATTGTGATAACTGGCCAAGGCAGTGATCTAATCAATTACATTCTGCTCTGGTGTGTTGAAGCATAGTATGTGCTGTAATAGATGGAAGGCAGCCAAGCAGACAGATGTGCAGAGGTCCTGTGCTGCCAGCACCAATCCAAAGAGACACTCACTGAGCTCGGGACAGGGGAAGGATTGGTAATGAGAGGATTCATCCAGCTTTCTCAGGCCTGGTTAGTTTTCCCAAAAGTCCCTTGCTTCCTTTGTTCAAGGAAGCATCCCAGCCAGCAGCCTCTGGAGAACCAATTTGGCTTTCTTTTGCATCGTCAGAAAGGAATATTCTGGGCAGCAAAAAGGGATATCCTCATTGTATCTACCTCATGGGGTCATTGGGAAGATTCGGTGCGATAATGTTTGTAGAGGAATTGATCCAGGCGGTACATGGTAATTGTCCAATAAATGTAGGCATTTAAATCAATCACTGTATTGTAACTCTGTTTCTGATGACAAGTTCTTATACGTGTGGTTGAGCTGAAGCTGAACTGGTTTCCTGGTGCCCAGGTGTCCTGATGACGGTGGGCACCTGGACTTGCAAAACAGTTCCCGTGGCCCGGGATGAGAATGAGCCGATCACTTGAAGTATTGCCTCAGAAAGGTCTGCCAACCACTCACCTGTTCTAGGGCATCTCTAATTCATTATCACCCTCTCAATGCCCCCACCAGCTCCTGTATCTGAGCACCCAGGACACGGCTTGTACCATTTCTGTTCTATTTTCAATTCCATCACTTGTGTATCTCTCAATTCCAACTCCATCTGAGTGTAAACTCTTGGAGGGTGGGGGATCTTATGTCTCTTGCAGAAACTCAACTGTCATATATAGGTAATGAGTTGAATCAAAGACCAAGCAAATGATCTGGGGTTCTAATGAAAGCTATAAAACCTGTCCCCCAGGCTACTAGTGAGGTAGGTTGCAGACGCCTTGAGAGGAGGCCTGGCTCTGCAGGCTGAGAACTTCTCAGTTGGTGCCCCCAGCCCAGGGTGGCTGCCGGGGAGCCTGCTAGGCTGAAGGAGGGCCACTCAGCTGCTCTGAAGGATGGGGAGAGACAGACAAACAGACGGAGCAGGCACCGCCTGCCACACTCACCCGGATCTCGGTGTGCACAGTGCATTTAACCAGTTTGAAGTTCTTCCCAGAGTTGAAGCTGTTGCTGTAGAAGCAGACCTTGAGGATCCTCACGTCTTCCTTTTCCACATCTACTGGCACCACCACCATGGGCTCTGGGGGGCCTTCCGGCCGACATAGCGTGCCCACCTTTACTCGGCTCAGGGGCTGGGACACCCCAGACATCCTCTCAGACAGCAGCTAGGACCAGCACATCGCAATCCTGCAGGGACAGCAGAGAGACAGCCCTGAAGCGAGTCACGCAGGCCCACATGCCTCACCCCCCAGGGACAGCACCCAAGGAGCTGAGACCCACGCAAACAACGCCTTATCCCAGGCCCAGAAACCTCCCTGAAAGGCACTGGGGGGAGCTGAAACACAAAGCATCCGTGTGCAAAAACATCCGGGGACCATTTAAAACTCAGACCTGGAACTCCCAAGCGGTGTGCACCCTCTCCTAGGAGCCCCCTCTCTCCACTCCTTTTCTCTTCCCACGCTGGATCCTAGACAAGGGGCCCACACTTTGCAAACGAAGCTGTGAGAGGAGGCGGCCGCCGCATGGTTCCAAGGCACAGTGAGCAGAAAAAGCAAAGAGGATGGTGGAAAATAGCAGGAGAGAAGCAGGGACACGGGGGGAAAAATATGAGAAGAAACAGAATTGGAGAATGGGTGGCCTGGAGGGCACTGGAACGGAGACGGCAGGAAAGGGCCCAGGTGGGTGGCCAGGCTATCAGCTGATGGCTTTGTCTGCCTCCATCCGAAGCCACCACCAGCTGGAACTCTCTGGGCAGGAGGCCTCAAGCCCACAGGAACGCGCATACGGCACATTGTTCACTGCAGGCCGGAGAACTCAACAGGAACAGCACTCCAGCTGCCCAATCTGGGAGGGAGCTGGGCTGGGCCCCTGGAGGACCGGCCCAGTTCTGATGGCAGTGGGGTTGACATTTTTATAGACGATAAGAATCCTCGGGATCTCAGCAAAATGGGTCCTTTTGAGCCAGCACATCCCTGTTGGGTTTACCCCCCACTGGTCCAAAGCAGGGGTGCCCGAAGGGAACAATGGGAGTTCCAGCTGCTGATCAGTGGTATCAGCCTTATCTCTGCATTAGGATCCCCCGCAAAGGTGGTAAGAAAGCCAGGCCCTGTGCTCAGAGATCGCCACTAAGCTGGTGTGTGAGGAGGCCTGGAATTGGTATTTTTATGTTTCCTATGATTTTTCTAACATTCAGCCTGGGTTAGGAACCACTGTTCTAAACTAAACTTTGGTCTCTTTCTGAACCCACACTTACAGAAAGATTTCTCCCTTCTAACAAAAGACTGGGGTACAGGGGGAGAGGGACACTTAGGGGGACCTTTCTAGACCAGAAGAATTTTGGAATTGGCAATGTTAAAATATAAATGCATGTCTGGCCAGTGGTGCTTAGTGATTTGTGGCTCTATGAACCAGGAGGTCATGGTTCGATTCCCAGTTAGGGCACATGCCTTGGTTGCAGGCTCGGTCCCCAGTGCGGGGAGTGAAGGAGGCAGCTGATCAATGATTCTCTCCTAATCATTGATGTTTCTATCTCTCTCTCCCTCACCTTTCCTCTCTGGAATCACTAAAAATATTTTTTAAAGAGATGAGTACATTTGAAATGGTTACTTGAAACCTATATGATCTTATTTTTTAAAAATACAAATGTGGAATCAATATATTGGAAGCAGAAGTAAAACCCATGTTCATTCACACTATACTGGGCACCAGCAAGCAAGATGCACACACACACAGAGAGTCATTCTTCTGAAAAGCCCACTGTGTATGAGGAGACAGAAAGAGGGGCAGTGAGGGCAAGGGAAGGAGCAGGGTGAATCCCTTCCATGGGGGCAGGCAGACGCTGGCCTGAGTCCACAGGGCAACCAGAATTTGAGACAAGACAGATGGAGAAAAGAATCTTCAGTCTGTTTTATTTTAGAGATTAATATGAGTATGCTAGAAGTATCCGTGCATTTTCAACCATTATCTTCTGAGCATTTCCTGTGAGCTAATGCTCTGCTAGGTAAGTGGCATGTGCCTAACTTTCCCCAGACCCTCAGTAAAGACTCCAGAGGAAGTGCCTTGAGAGGAAACCCACTAGAGGAGTGGCAAGTGTGGGACAGAGAGGGCAAGACAGCCAAGGGAGGGTTATCGATTGAGTTACCAACACTTGGGCAGAGTGAATCCACAGAGCTAGCTACTCCTGCCAGGAAGGGAGGGATCTGGTCATTTACACACCACTTTTTTTTTTTTTTTTTTCAGTTTTTTGAATTTATTGGGTTATATTGGTTAAGAAGATGAGATGGTTTCAGGTGTGCAATTCTAGAATACATCATCTGTATATTGTATTGTATATTCACTATCACAAGTCAAGTCCTCTTCTATCACCAGTTATCTGCCCATACCCTCTTCAACTTCTTCACACCCACTTCCTCTCTGGTAATCACCATGCTGTTGTCTGTGTCTATGAGTTGTAAGGGGGTTTGGGGAAGGGGGAGGTTGTTGTTGTTGTTGCTAAATCCTTTCACCCTTCTCACCCAGCCCCCAATCCCCGTTCCCTCTGACAGCTGTCAATCTGTTCTCTGTCTATGAGTCTGTTTCCATTTTGTTTGTTAGTGTATTTTGTTCATTAGATTCCACATGTGAGTGAAATAATATGGTACTTGTCTTTCTCTGACTGGCTTATTTCACTTAGCATAATGCTCTCCAAGTCCATCCATGCTGTCACAAAAGGTAAGATTTCCTTCTTTTTTATGACCAAGTAGTATTCCATTGTATAAATGTACCATCGCTTTTTTTATCCACTCATCTACTGATGGACACTTGGGATGCTTCCAAATCTTGACTGTTGTAAATAATGCTACAATGAGCATAGGGGTGTCAGAATGGCTGTCATCAACAAATCAACAAACAACAAGTGTGGGTGAGGATGTAGAGAAAGTGGAACCCTCATGTACTGTTGGTGGGACTGCAAATTGGTGCAGCCACTGTGGAAAGCAGTATGGCGTTACCTCAAAAAATTAAAAATGGAACTGCTTTATGACCCAGTGATTTCCACTTCTGGGAATTTATCCCAAGGCACTGAAAACACTCATTTGAAAGAATATATACACACCACTTCTTACAGTCACCATTCCCAGCATTTCAGCCGGTTCTGCACCAGGGCAGTGGACTCAGGAGACAGAGGAAGTGCTCAGGCACAAAGATGCAGACACTGGCGTGAAGAAGTAAGTAGGAGAATACAGCAATGATGAGGCCCAAAGGGCTATCAGAGAGAACAATGACAGATCTGCCACAGGATGTGAAATTGACTCAAACATGTGTTGCCCCTAAAGAGCATACACTCCAGACATAGAGGTAAAGAGGCACAATATACACACAGGAAAGTAAATAGCCCACAGTGAGCCACAGTGCCAGTGAGCCAATGAGAGACCCTCCAGGGTCTCTCTGAAACACCAGAGAAGAGTATGAGAGAGAACAGTTGAGTAGAAATAAGATGTCAATTAAAAAAAAAAATAGCTAAGATTTGGAAACAGCCTAGTTGCCTGTCAGCAGATGTCTGGATCAGAAAACTATGGTACATCAACACAATGGAATACTATGCTACCATATAAAAGAAGGAATTCTTACCATTTGCAGCAACCTGGATGGAACTGGAAAGCATTATGTTAAGTGAAATAAGCCAGTCAATGAAAGAAAAACACCACATGATCTCACTCATTTGTGGATAATAAAGAACATTATAAACCTATGAACAATAAGATAGATACAGAGGCAAAAAAGCATCAAGCAGACTTTCAAATTACAGCAGGAAGGTTAGGGAGAGGTGGGGGAGATAAGAGATCAACCGAAGGACTTGTATGCATGCATATAAGCATAACCAATGGACGCAAAACACTGGGAGATGAGGGCATGCATGGGAGTGGGGTGGGGGTGGGGGCAATGGTTAAGATATGTACACATATAATACCTTAATTTTAAAAATATAGAGAAAAAAGATGTCAGTAAAATTAATGAGATCTGGTGAGTGCGATCTAAGAAACCCCATTTGAGCACATTCTGGGCATCGTTTTCTGAAGAGGAGAGTGAAGGAGATGAGCCCTCTCAGAGAGGCATAGAACAGGAGCAGGGACAGAGCAGGAGATTAGAAACCGGGGCCTGGCACAGAGGCCAGGGCAAAGTCTGGGGCAGAGAGGGGATAGGCAGGGGTTAGATCCCCTCCCCCCAGTGCTTTTATCCCTGCGCAGCTACAGCCAAAGGTGCAATGAAATGTGGCCCTTATAAACTTGAGGAACCAGGACGATGTAAACATGTAGCAAGGATGTGGAGCAACAGGAACTCTCACGCATTGCTGGTGCAAACTCTGGAAGCTAATCTCACGGTTTCTTACAAAAACTAAGTATACTCTCACCATACCATTCAGCAATCATGCTCCTTGGTATCTACCCAAAGGAGCTGAAAGTTTAGGTCCACACAAAAATCTGCACATGGATGTTTATGGCAGCTTTATTCATAATAATTGCCAAAAGCTTAGAAGTAACCAAGCTGTCCTTTTGTAGGTAAAGGGGTTAATAAACTGTGGTACAACCAGATGATGAAACATCATTCAGTGATTTAAAATATGCTCTATTAAGCCATAAAAAGGCATGAAGAACAGTAAATGTATATTGCTAAGTAAAAGAAGCCAATCTGCAAAAGCAACATACTCTATGATTCTAACTATATGACTCTACATAGACAATAACAACACCAGTGGTTTCCAGGGGTTGGGGGAAAGAAGGATGAATAGGGAAAGCACAGAATTTTCTAAGCAATGAAAACTATGTCTGTACGATACTAGAATGATGGATACATGTCATTACACATTCGCCTGACCCAGAATATACAGCATCAAGAGCACAATCCTAACCTCAACTGTGGACTTTGGGTGACTACAATGTGTCAATATAGGTAGGCTCACATCGTAACAAATGTAGCACTCTGGTGGAGGACGATAAAAGTTGGGGAGCCTGTGCGGGTATGGGGGCAAGGGCTATGTAGGAAATCTCTGTACCTTCCTTTCAATTTGCTGTGACCCTGAAAGTATTCTTTCAAAAAGTTTATTAAGAAAAAATTAAAGCTGAGAAACTACAGCCAAATAGTTGACCCCCTGCCCAGCCTGACTGGGCAGTGTCTAGCCCACATAGGAGTCAACCCCTACTCCAGTCCTGACCAAAGAAAAATGCCCATATTGTGTGTGTGTGTGTGTGTGTGTGTGTGTGTGTGTGTTTATTTGAGAGAGAGAGAGAGAGAGAGAGAGAGAGAGAGAGAGAGAGAGAGAGAGAGATATGAAGGGATCAAGCCTGCAACCTAAGCATATGCCCTCACAGAAAATCAATCTGATGACCTCTTGGTTCACAGGTCGATGCTCAACAACTGAGCCACACCAGATGGGAGCTCATACTGTGTATCTACTGCGTCGGCCATCACCAGCATGCCCGCAGGACACTGGTCTCTCATCCTCATCAGTTTCCCCTGACCCTTGGTTCAGGATCCATCATTCACAGTGGTCAGCACGGCTCCAGATCAAATATTTTAGCCAAGTCATTTCAGTCACACAGGATCTGCCTGTACCTGCAGCCCAATGCGGGCTCCGGTATGCCTTTAGTCCCTTACAGTAATAACCTATTTATTTCCAAAATAGTTACAACTTTAAAACTTCAAGAGAAACATAAGTGCTTTGCACAACAACCCTGGGAGATGGGCAGGGAGGATTATGCCCACTTACAGATGAAAAAAAACATACTCAAGAAAGTTTAACCCATCTGGCCCAGGATTCACACTTCTTGAATAGCAAACTTGGATCCCAAAGCAGATTAAAATCCAAGTTCAAAGTTTTCCCCTCTTTCCTATCTGTCTTTGAAGAAAGTAGCTAACTCTTGATACTACTGGAGTTGGCACAAACTTTAGCAAGAAGAAATTGATCATCTTGGCACTAAATAACCCCAGTCTATGACAAATCCCTTCTTGGCTTAGAGAGCAATACCCCTTCCCAAGCTAGGCCTTAGTTATGTGATCACAAAATCCTCTGACTCTCAACTTGTGACCAAAAGCCCTGCCCCCTTCCCCAGCCCAGACCTGAACCCTGCATCCTGGCCGGCCCTAGACCCTGTGAGCATCATGGAGAGAATGTCCCGCCACACAAGTGAAAGAAAACCCTGGCTCTGAGCCATCGTGGGCTCCAGCTCGCCTCCCAACCACCAGATTTGCCTAAGTCGAAGCCAAAGAATAACAAACACAAGGAAATGGGCTCACATTAAAACAGGAAAAGTTTTGATTGGCTATAAGAACGCCTTGGCCCAAACCTGCAAAGGTACTAAGAAAAGTTGTAAAATCTCCGAAGTCCTCAGGAAGAAAATTAATGACTCTCTTCCTGAATGGCAACGCATTCACCTGTCTGAACAAGGGGGGGACTGGAGCAGAATTTAAGTCCCTTCAGACTCTCTGGTTTGTATCCAGGGGTGTGTTCCCGGCATAGGAAGATGTCAGGGTTATACAGGGGACAGTATCCCAGAAAAGTACAACCTTGCACTTGAAGACATTGTAGGGTCATGTTACATCTTACTGAACACATGCTGTGTGCCAGGGAGCGTAGTAAGTCATCTCCAGTCTCTAGGAAAGTTCCTTCGGATTAGGAATGTTAGCCTCAGACCTTAAGAGAGAAAACTAAGGCCCTTCGAGGTGACTGTCCAAATCACACCACTAGGAAGTGGCAGAGATTTAAGGCCACTAAGTTGTCTAGCTCTGAAGTCCTTCATGAGTAATGTCCCAGACTGGTGTGACGCTACAGCCCTGAGGACATGTTTTAAACCCAGGTTTGATGAGTCAGATGACATCATGCCACCCATGACCTCATGCCACCTTTCTAACTAACTGTCCCTTTTCATGCCTCCTTAAATCTGAACAATGCATTTTACCCTCGGGACTCTCAGCATCTGCTCTCACATCTGGTTTCCCAAGAGATTGCTAAAGACCAGAGGGCTGGTGTCATGGCTCTCCTGCCACCATGCTTTGGAGTTAGTGCCCAGCTCTGCCACTAATTGGTTCTGATGGGTCAGAGTTCCCAAATAGCAGAAGTAGGTAGATCATATTTGCTTTTAATGATATTTTCCATGTCCATGGGAAAATGGAAAAGATAAGGACACTGTAGAAAATTCATCATAAAATTAAATGTATTCCATTTGAAGAGAAGTCTTTTATTCTACTAGAGGCCTGGTGCATGAAATTTGTGCATAGGTGGGGACCCTAGGCCTGGCCAGCAATCAGGCCCCATCAAGGCCTTCCAGTTGCTGTCAAGGCCTTCCTTTATTCTGCACTGCCCCCTGGTAGCCAGAGCATGTCATAGCGAGCAATCAAACACGTTGTCTGCAGTCAAACTCCCAAAGGGACAGTTTGCATATTAGCCTTTTATATAGATAGATGTCTTTCCACCTTGTTTGGGGTTTCCAATGCTCATTCAATGATGAAATAACAATAGTCTTTGGAACTTGTAAGTGAAACTTGGCCTTTTAGGGAACCAGACACGAGAGGGGACACTGGGAGCTTGAGGTTAAAATGCATTATCCCCATGATTGAAAGTTCTGCCATTTATCAGTTAGTTATTTGACCTGGATAAGGTCACCTTGCAAGGCCTCCATTTCTTCTCTAAGGAATGAGGCTAATAATACCCATCATACAGAATTTTCTGTAGAATCAGATATTACTGATGTCAACTCCCTGGCACATGTATTTTTTGCCTATGACTTGGCAAAAAAAAAAAAAGAAAAAAAAAAAAAAAGAAGAAGAAGAAGAAGAATAAGAAGAAGAAGAAGAAGAAGAAGGAGGAGAAGAAAGAATCAGAAACCCAATAGTTCCCACTTGCAAAAAATTGAGCTGGCCTAGTAAGTGCAGGACAGGTGGCTGTGGCAGCCTCTTCTGTCCCCAGTGCATTCCATCAACATCCGCCTTCCTCCATCCACCTGCCCATCTGAAAAAATCACCCCTACCGCCTACTCTTTGCCCACACAGGGTGCCACCGTCAGTCCTGAGAACACCACCGAAGTGTAGAAGGAAACCTCACAGCAACTTCAAAAACACCAGCCCTTTGGATCTTGAGAAGCCAAAATGTCACAAGACACACTTTATTTCCACTCCGTCTCTGAGTCACTTCCTCTTGCCATTTCCACATCAACAAAATGGGGAACACACACTTGCCTTTCCTCTGCAAAGGCCTGCTGAGAGCAGCCACTTAACAACTTGGCAGTGACCTTGCAGCTGGGCCCTCCTCGCTCCTTGCAGTGCCCCCCTCCCCCCCAGCTCAAGCCCTTTCAGCTCCCAGGTCCCAGGGGTCAGCATCATGCCTGCTCCAGGGCTGCACAAGCCATCATTTGGGTAATCCCTTCTCCTCCTCTCCAAGCATCCCTCCCCATTACCTCGCAGAAGAAGGAACCACAAAGGTTGTGATTATTGTCAGCTATAATGCAATGTCATTCAAAAACATTTATGGAGACTCTCACACACTTCCAGCCCGCCACTTCCACACACGTTACCCACTCAGCATATCCCTCTCTCTCTCTCTCTCTCTCTCTCTCTCTCTCTCTCTCTCTCTTTAAATATATTTTATTGATTTTTTACAGAGAGGAAGAGAGAGGGATAGAGAGTTAGAAACATTGATGAGAATCATCAATCAGCTGCCTCTTGCATACCCCCTACTGGGGATGTGCCCGCAACCAAGGTACATGCCCTTAGAATCGAACCTGGGACCTTTCAGTGCTCAGGCTGACGCTCTATCCACTGAGCCAAACCGGTTTTGGCCATTCTCTTGCCAGTACCTGCCGACTGGGAGGCCAGCTGACCAGGGGCTGGCTTCAGGGGCAGGAGGGGAGACACAGGGATACATGACTTGTTTTTCCTTGTTAATGGCATTTCTGTTCTCCTCACTAGATCAAGGACTGTGATCCCTGCTGCTGAGCAGCGTTTTCTTTACTTCCTATGTGACCCGTGGCCTCCACGGCTTCTCCAGCCCCTCAAAAAACCACTCACCTTACTCCTTATCTGCCAGTTCATTGAGTCATTTTGGCTGGCCTGTTTTTCTCCCTCCTTTCTTCTTTCTCCCTTCCTCAGTCATTCCCCCTCTCCTCTCCCCCTCCTCGTTCCCTCCTCTACTTCCTTCTTTCTGTTCTTGCTATTCTTCTTCTCCCCTTCCCCTCTTTCCTTCCACCTTCCTCCTTTCCTCCATACTACCCCTGCCCCTGCCTTCTATGGCCAAAGTGGGGGGTGGGAGGAAAGGCAGGCCAGCCTCTGAACATACCAAGATAAACAGAAGAGGGTCCGTGCCTACCAGAGACTCATAGTCTAGTGAAGAGGAAAAACAATGAAAATAAAACAACTAGAGCATGATATGAGCTGGTAAGGGTCTAAGCTCGGTGCCAGAAGAGCACAGAAGAGAGCTTGCGGGGGTCCCTGGAATTCAGGAAAAGGTGGCACAGCAAGGTGCGGAAACCAGATGATCTGATATAGGGCTGCCCAGGAGAGTGATAAGGGGCTGTTGGGAAATGAGATGAGAAGATGGCAGCAGGCTAAAGAATTTAAACTTTACCGTGTGGAGAAGCAGATTTTCATTTTAAAAAAATATAATTCTGGCCATAGGCGAAAGCACAGGCATGAGCTAGGAGGCAGCAGGAGCAATTTGAGTGAGGCCATGGCATGTTTCACAACTGACAACCCGGGGGAATTATGACTTGAGTTGTCGCTTTTGCCAATTTCTCTGGTGTAAATGCTTCCATTATCGCTAATTTCGAGTTGAACTCACTGAAAGAGACCTGGGGAGAAATGGGTGCTGCCAGGAGGTGAGAGCTGTGCACACCACTGCCTGAACACTGAGAGTCCTCGGAGGCCAGATTTCAGAATCGCTTGCCTCACACCTGCCTGTGGCCCTGATGTCACCTGGTCCCTGCAGTGGCATCAGCCCCACACTTCCAAACAGCTGGATACAAGGTGCACGGAAGCACGGAATTTAAGATGTGTTCCTCCCTCCAAGGACCTTCTGTTACTACCCGATCTCCTAAAAGTTGTAATTTTTCAAAACACTCTCTTTGTCATCTTTAACCCCAAACTAAATTCCTCTCGAGCCTCTCCACTTCAAATCATGGTCTCAAACGTTTGCTTCTCTCCCAGCCTTCAACTCCAGTGAATCTCGTCCCCTCCCTGTGTGCACTGTGGTGTTGGCTGTTGAGCAGGGAAATTTGATACCATGATGAGTCAACACTTCAGTTGGGTATTTGACAGGGTTCTTCCCCATTTTCCCCAGCGGTTAGTAAGGCCAGATGACCAAGAGCGGTGTTCTTAACTGGTCAGGTGAGCCCTCTCCACCACCGCTGATCACGGGTGCGTAGTAAGCTGAGGACTGAGTGCTGTTTCAATCGGCCTTGTTCACACCTTTCCACTTGGCATCAAGGAGTTTGTGTTTACAGGACTTGAAGCACCACGCTGAGCACAGGAGTAGGAGAGAGAGTGACTCTCTCTCGGGCAGACCACAAAGAATTCCCTAAATCTACACAGGCTGGCAAGACAGGCTCAGCGTTACAAAATGCAGTTTGCAAAATGGGATAAATGTGAAGTTCCTCATGTAGATTTAAAAAAAAAAAAAATCTTCCCCAGGCCGGGACAAGGAAGATGTGGTTTAGCAATGACATGGACTTTTAAAGTGGGGCTTAGGCTGTGAACTCATGGTTAGTCACTGTGATGTGGCTGCCAAAGAAGTCCATGCAGCGTTGAGGTGACCAGCATGTCTTTAAAATAAGAGCAGTGATTCCCCCCAAGGCTCTGCATGGACATGACCGCAGCTGCGCACTGCCCGTCCAGGGCCCCGCAATTGGAAAAATTGTGTTCTAGGGTGAGGACATTCAGAGGCCCCTGTGGCTGGAGACTTGGTCACATGATGCAGACCCTGAAAACTAAAGGGGAAGAGGAGTGATGACGGGATTGCTGGTGTTAAACAGTGGTAGGGCTGCCATGCAAAGGGCAGAGCCAACTTCTTCATCCACGTCCAAGTTAAAAAAAAAAAAAAAAAAAAAAAAAAAAAAAAAGTGCAACAGATAGGAGGGAAGCGGGTCTCTTGTGTTTGCAGAACACACAGCGCCACTTTCCCGAGTGCTGGCCCCCTGGCAGTCCTGCTGGTGTTTTCCAAGGCAGAAGTCACTGCCATTGGGAGGATGAGGAAATGTGACTGAGCAGCTGGCCCAGGGTCACCTTTGTTAAGTGGTGGAGGCAGGACCAGGACTCAGATTTCCCACCTGAGCCCAACAGACACAGCCTGCAGCCCGGGTGCCATCAGTAAGCCCGCTGCCCTGGCCTCTGTGTCCACACATCAAGGCTATTCCTGTGCCAAAACAGGGTCACTCAGCACCCTGCTTTCCTCATGCGGCCCCAGGAATGCTGCTCCAACAGCAACTAACACATAAGCGCATCAGTTTCTAGCCATGCAGCCCTAAAGGGAATGCTAGCTTTTTTATGTATTAATATGTATAACAATGATGGCGACATAGAATTTTTTAAGTTATATTTTATGATACGTTTAATACACAGAAACAAATGACAATAAAAAGTAAGCTCAAGCTGAAACCGGTTTGGCTCAGTGGTAGAGCGTCGGTCTGTGGACTGAAAAGTCCCAGGTTCGATTCCAATCAAGGGCATGTACCTTGGTTGCGGGCACATCCCCAGTAGGGGGTGTGCAAGAGGCAGCTGGTCGATGTTTCTCTCTCATCGACGTTTCTAGCTCTATCTCTTCCTTCCTCCTCTCTGTAAAATATCAATAAAATAATTTTTTAAAAAGTAAGCTCAAGTAGTGTGGTGTGTGTTTGTTTTTTTCAACCAAAAAGTACAAGCCCACGTCTAACGGTACAGGTGTTGTCCCCTCGTCTATTCCCTCCCGGAAAACAATGAACCCATCTTCTGAACAAGCTTCTCCACCTGCCAAGCCCCAATCTGCTGCTCTCTGCAAACGCAGGATGCACTACAAATCTGCTTTGTGTAAACAGATATCAAAACCATTAAACATGATGATGTCCCCCATCTGTACACTGCAGCACTCAGCTTTCATTTTCATGCGAATTGGATAAAACAGCAATTTAGATGCCCCATCAAACAAACAGGATGCCACCTGTGTGTGAAAAGACTTGGAAAAATTAAAAATAGATGGAAAAATCCTCAGCAGTTAAAAATGCTAAGGAAAACAACTTCGAGGCACCAGTACAAACCTATTCAACAAGCCAAGTTACTGAGAGGAAAACAAGCAGAACTTATGTTTATTGGCTTGAAGTGGTTCAATGGCCAGTTGTTGATTCAGAGCTGGCTTTCTGAAGAGCAAGCTAGTTCAGTATATAACAACCCACATGTGTCAATCTTGTCACCCAACTTTGGGAAATGCCCCCCACATATCTAAACGGGTGGGCATGGATCATTTGCACAGAGATGTTCCTAGCGGTAGGTACTATTTTGGTTATTGTTGTTAATCCTCACCTGAGAATCTTTTTTCCATTGATTTTTTGTTGTTGTTGTTGTTTTAGAGAGTAGAAAGAAGAGTGGGAAGGGAGGAGATAGGGAGAGACAGAGAGAGAAACATCGATGTAAGAGAGACACACCGATTGGTTGCCTCAGGCACATGCTTCTTCTGGGGCCAAGGACTGAACCTGTATCCCAGGTACATGCCCTTGACCAAGAATTGAACCTTTGACCCTTCAGTGTGCAGGTCAATGCTCTAACCACTTAGCAATACTGGCCAAGGCATAGCTGTACTATTTTTTAATAAATAGTGAGGTAGTGAAATCAGAAAAAAATGCTCAGGAGCCATTCTAGCAATATCAATAATAATAATATGCTCTATGATAACAATATGAGCAGTGGTAATGCATGAAAATATTTATATAAAAATACTCAATGACAGGATAGGAAGTTAACATACTGATTATAACTACAGGTACATAAAAATACATCTATATTTAGAATTACATACAGTTAAAAATCTTAAGTTCTCTTACTGTTCTATTGGTTAATATAGATTTTTTTTTATTTTTTTTTAGTAAGTGGCTTCCACAAGGATAGAAGTGAGCGCTCTTTCTATCATCTGCCTCTAGCTTTCCCTCAGACAGTCTTACTTCCTGGATTCTCCATGTAGCCCAGAGACTAGATAGTCCACTTATCCCAAAGCTAGACTAGAGAGAAGATATGATCCTGAAAACTAGGTTTCTGAATCCTACCCAAAATCAGGATTAAAGTGAATAGGATAGAATGATACTGACATAAAATCTGCCCAGAGAACCCTGGAACTAAAGAAAGTTATCCTCAACTCTGGGCCATCTTCCAAGAAAACAGAGTGACCGGCAACGCCTCGGATTGAGGGAGCAGCGGGCTTGGCCCCACCGTCACAGGACTCCCCTCCATCTCTGAGCACATGTCCACCTCCTCCCTCCCTCCCCTCCTGTGTGCCTGTCAAAGAGCACTTCCCTAGACCAGTGGTCGGCCAGCCGAGGCTTGCGAGCCACATGCGGCTCTTTGGCCCCGTGCGTGTGGCTCTTCCACAAAATACCATGTACGGGCACGCACGTACAGTGCGATTGAAACTTCGTGGCCCAGGCGCAGAAGTTGGTTTTCGGCCTGGGCAAGTCTATTTTGAAAAAAGTGGCATTAGAATACTCAAGGGGCTGAAGAGCCGAATGTGGCTGGTGAGCCGCAGTTTGCCGACCACTGCCCTAGACCAACCCTGGGCACGATCAGCCCATTCGATTCTAATAACAAATCTGCAGGTAGGAACTGTTCTCACCCTGAGGCAACAAGGCTGAGAAAAGAGACTTCCCATAGGTCACACAGCAAGTAGAGTCTGGGACTTCCCTGAAAAGAGGCCCTGGCCCATAGACACCCCGGGGTAATGTCCCCAGGGCCATGATTCTCATGGAGAGAAGAGTGGGCTGTTGGACCCCAAACAGCCTCAGGCCCATGGCTTCTTCACTCTGGCAGCCGGCATGTGTCTATGTAGATATTGACAGTCTCTCCTCGATCAAACTGCAATCAGACTTCTCTGAATCCTCTGCTCGACTACACCAATACCTCAGCTTCTGTCTCTGTCCCTCAGCAAGAATCCTGCTCAGTGGGTTCCGCCAGAATTCTCCCCCTTGCCATAGCGAAGTGCACTTCTATCTGATCAAACGTCTCGCCCACACACATACCAGCCCCGGCCCCTGGGGGATATTTGATCACTGTTGCCTGCCTTCAGGGAGAATCTGGTTAGGCCAATTTAGAAAAGATTACCCAATCGTTTTAGTAATTCCTCACACACTCACCTCACCCTGCTCCTGGCTACAAATGCCCACTTTCCCTCGTTTTATCTCCATTCTTTCCCGTGCGCAAGCCCATTGTAGTATTCCTCAGCGTGAAGTCTGCTGTACTCGTTTTAACAAGTGTCTGAGTACTTTTTCTTTCACAATGTATACATATGCCTATGGACAGATCTCCAGCTGTAGTCCCACACTAGTGAAGGGAGACCTCTGGGGCTGGGGCCCAGCCGTCCGTATTTTTAAATGCCATCCCAGGTATTTCTGATGCACACCCAGGGCGAGGGGAGGACAGCTGGGTCAGCCCTGGTCTCACTGGCGAGCACTGAGTTTCGGAGAGACTGTACTATGAGGACTCTCGGCTGGAATAGGTTCCCCCTTCCCAGCTCCTCTGTAACTCCCCCCACCGCCCACCCCCTCAGTGACGATCAACAAATACTGGGAGTAGTGATCCCTCTCAGCGAGTTTCCAGTTTTAAATGCAGGACCTTTCTGGGTATTTCCGAGGCTCTGGTTTCAGAACACAGTAGTGGTTTCTGTTTTAACTTTTTGTTGTTACCCAAGCCCATTATGGGGAAATAGAAAGAAAAGTAACAGGTGGTTTCAGCTGCTCACAGCTCAGAAAATCGGAAAGTTGGGGGGGATCTCTGGTTGTTTACGGTTCCAAGGAAGGGTAACCCTATGTGCAGTGGCAAGGAATTCCCCAGCTCATAGCCCTTCTCACAATCTTCCCAACCACGACTGAAGCTGCCATAGGATTTTTTTTTTTCTTCTTCCCTGGTTAGAAAAACATAATAAAATACTAAGGGAAAACCCAACCTGAAATTTCCTGAGCCTGAAAGGTGGCAAATCAGTTATTCTTTGAAAAGAGCTTTGGAAGAGAAAGGTCTCATGGCCCCAACATCATACACACTCAGAGCCAGGCGGCCAGGCTAGGCCGGGGAGGAGCTGACCCTTAGGGTCCCTGGGGAGTCACAACTTGAGTAGGAGACCCTGAGAATAGGAGTTTATGTGCAGGTAACTCAGCAATGTGTCATGCAAAGAAAGAAAGAAAATGAAGGAAGGAAAGAAGGGAAGGAGGGAGGGAAGAGAGAAAAGAAAGAAGCAAAGACAGATGCGTAATTATGACTTTCTCACCCAGGTACAGAATTGCCATCATAAATTAATTCCTGTTTGTCCTAAAGGTAATTGAGCCCAGCCAGCATGGCTTAGGTGGTCACGGTTTGATTCCTGATCAGGGCACATGTCTGGGTTGCGGGCTCAAACCCCAGTAGGGGGCATACAGGAAGCAGCCGATCAATGGTTCTCTCTCATCATTGATGTTTCTATCTCTCCCTCTCCCTTCTACTCCAAAATCAATAAAAATAAGTAAACAATATTTTTAAAAAGCTAAAACGATAAGGAGACTTATTTTTTTAAAAGATAAGGAAACTACTTAAGCACATGTAATTAAAGTAGTATGAAAACTCCGAGGATTATATGCATATTTGCTACACAAATATGCTCCCATGGTTACAACTGGGTTGTATTCAAAAGAAGGAGACACAAAATTCAGACAATTATAGTAGAAAGGTTAAGTTCTCCTTTTGGTGGGTTTGGTTTCAATGATAAATACTACTCAAGAGTCACTTTGGCCCCCTCTATAGATACGTTTGACCCAAGACTGAGAAGCCAGGACCCCACTACCTACTTCCAGCCCCCAGCAGCCAACTAGGGAAGGGAGGGGCGTGGCGCATCAGCATCCTGGGCTTTAGTTCTTTAAAAACCATGACTCCAGTTCCCCCACGAAGGATGTAAGTCTATGTTTAACCCAACGGTCTTTGCCCCTTTCCTTTGCCTCTTCTTTCATTGAGGTTTCTGAAGACACAGGAAGTCTGAAAAGAACTAAGAGCAACCCACTTCTCCACAGCTTCACCACAGACAGGCTGGTGGGAGAGAGAGCAGAGCAGAGCCCAGAAAGGGCCCAGCGACAGTGGAGAGGCTAAAGTGGGCCCTCCTTGCACAGAAGGGTGAGCCAGGAGGCCCAGCAGAAATGAGTGAGAAGGCAATGTGGTGGGTATGTCTATGTCCAGGTCTTCCAAAACCCCAAAGAAACCAGTTCCAGCTATGACTCCTCTCCTTCTGTGGACTGAGAAGGTTCTGGTTACCATGCAAACAACAGCTAGGGCATTTAAATTCGTTTGAATCACATCCGACTTCAAAGCCAGAAAGACACTTAGATAACTTGGCCAAGTCACCTCACCTGTCCAGGCCTCAGTTTTCTTATCTACAACATGAGGGGATTACGTGAGAAGAACGTGTTTCTAATAAGGTCTTAAGCATGAATATCTCAAACTTAAAAATGATAGCCTGGTTCTTGAGGTGGCTTAATTCTTCAGTGTTTAGCTGAAAATGCTTCTAAGGTTTGCAGAACTCCACACACACACACACACACACACACACACACACACACAAAAAAAAAAAAAAAAAAAAAAAAAAAACACCTTTCAGTGGCTCTCGATTTCAGATTAAAGCCACTGGACCACATTAAATTCTCCCCAAAGTGCTCTCTTTGGATTTAAAATTCCAAGAGCTACAATCATTAGCCACCAGGAGAGACCCTGGGTTCTTGAGGGAGACGTGAAGGTTCTGAGGTTGGGAAATGTGAAAGATGAGAAGTAGTTAGGAAGTAAAGAAAAAGGATATAGGGTATGATAAGAGAGACAACATAACTACTAAGATAGAAAGCCACAGGTGGTGAGAACTAGGGCTGAAGGGACTTAGAAATGATCTGTTTTTACTTCCTTTGTCTTACAGATGAGAAAACTGTGTTCAGAGACATCAAGGTGGAAATATTCACTGTGGGCAGCCGAGCAGAACCTGCAATGGCGCCCAACCACAGAACTAAGGACCTGGGTCCTTGTCAGGAGGCCCGTCTCCCCCAACGGAAGTCCCCTGGTACCTGCTGGGGCCCAAGCGATCCCTATGGACTATGATGCCAGCCAGCCACAGAGTCAATCAGAGGAGGAAGCCTCTGTTTTCTAGAACCTTCCATGCCTGCATCCAACACCTCCCTGGTCTTTACCTTCCGCTGCCCCCTGTGGGCTGGCCTATTGGGAGAGGCTTCTTCCAGCCTGAGCCAGTGTGCCCGCCTTTCCTGAGAGAGAGTCTGTGTTTTCATGGCACACATGCAGTCACAAGTGACAAATTCTCAAAGCTGGCCCTACTTCCTCTGCTCTCCGGAGGTGCTGCTGGCCCCTTTATGAGGGAGAGGACACTGGCTCAGAAAGGCACCGAACATCCCATACCAGGACCACCAGCCGCTCATACACATTTTAATGTCAACTTCAAGAAGCCCATAGAAACTATTTTATTTCATTTTATTTTATATATATATTTTATTGATTTTTTATGGAGAGGAAGAGAGATGGATAGAGAGTTAGAAATAGTGATGCAAGAGAAACATTGATCAGCTGCTGCCTCCTGCACACCTCCCACTGGGGATATGCCTGCAACTGACGTACATGCCCTTGACCGGAATCGAACCTGGGGCCCTTCATTCCGCAGGCTGACACTTTATCCACTGACCAAACCGGCTAGAGCCCATAGAAATTATTTTAGACAAGCTATGCTGACACCAATGATGACACCAGAGGCCATGCAGCCTCCCAGCAGTGGCCCTGGGAGGGCAGCCACGGCTTTCCTGCCCGGAGCCTGCCCTGAAACTCTCAGCTCTCTGGGTCTAGATTTAGGGTCTTAGGATTTTAGAGCTCCATGGGCATTGAAGTCACACACCCGTGGACCTTCGCCCACTGCCTTGCAGGCACAGCTGTGGCTCCTGCTCAGGACTCAGTCCGAACTCTGGTCCCTGCTCAGCCTTGAGCTGAGGTGGCAACCACACACGCCTGGGTCCCCACAGCTCTGGCTGAGCAGATTAACCTCCCACTCGCGGGTTCTATTCTGGGCTGTCAACACCGCCATCATTCGTCACACGCCTAATTGAACATGGCTGTGGGCCAGGTGAGTGGAATAAAGAGTCTGGAACACAGGCTTCCCTGCTTTCTGCTGAGGCCCATGGCCCTTTTGGGAACAAACAGGTCATATAAGCAGAATACTGAGCCAGGTGTGGATGGGCACAGTGCACTTAGTATATACACAGCTGGGCTCACAACGGCGGGGAGCAGGGCTCAGTGCCTACCTGAGGGTAGAGAGGCCACCACGGGGGACGCATGCAGAGCTGGGGGAAGGACACAGCCCAGGTGGTAGGGTTAGGGGCTTCCTATGTCGAAGCCTTTTCCCCAGGACCTCAGGATGGAGACTGCATTTGGAGATGGTGATTAAGGTAAAATGAGGCCATTCGGGTAGACCCTATGCCAATCTGACTGGTGTCCTGAGAAGAAGAGGAAATTTGGACACACAGAGAGCTACCAGCTGCATGAAGAGAAAAGAGCATGTGAGGACGTGGCAAGAAGGCAGCCATCTGTGAGCGAAAAGAGGCCTCAGGAGAAACCCACCCTCCTGACGCCTTGATCTTTGACTTCCAGCCTCCCACACTGTGAGGAATAAATGTCTGCTGCTAAGGTTGCAGGGCTGTGGCATTTTGTTTCCGTAGCTCCAGCAGACTGTCGCAGGCAGGCGCTCTGGGTTCTCTGGTTTCCACCCTTTCCCTAGCTAGTGGCTGTGACCTTAAGAAGCCATTTTGGCTCCCTCGCCCCTCCCCCACTGCTTCTGCCGTGAGGTGTTCATGAATTACACCCATGGACCGGCCCAAAGGATTTAGCATTGGAGTGGGTCCCTGAGATCCTACAGTCTGGTGGTTTACAGTCCGGTGAGTACCCCTCAGGGTAAGATGGTTACAAGTACAGGTGGCCTGCCCTGAGATCCTTGATCAGAACGAGCAGGTGGGGCAAAGGGGACAGAAATCTTTATTTTGACAGGGAAGGTGATACACAGCAGGTTAGGAATGACTGGATCACAGTGGGTAAGGCTAATCCCGGGAAGGGAAATAAGCCAGGCCTTGGTGCAGGGCAAAGCTGGGATCTGCATAAGGTCTTCTTGTCCCAGTCTAAGGCTTGGGTCTAAGTTTTCCTGCTGTGTCCAGGGCAGGGTAGGGGGAATCAGGAGAGATTTCCAGGCCGGGTCTGCTGCCCCGGGAACCCTGGAGGCTGCAGGTAGAAGCCTGGTAGGTCGTGTAATCCTATCATAAACTCTAACGGATGAGGACCCCATGCCTGCTACCTCCAGTCCCTTCCAACTACACGCATGACCAAGAGAGCACTGGGTTCCAGGCCCTGCTCTGCAACTTGCCGTGATCTTTTGACCAAGCCGGTTTACCTCTCTGTTCCCACCATCCTCTCTGTAGAAATAGGAAGGAAGTCTGGACCCTCGGTCACCTCAGGCTTGAATGCGCTATCTGATCACGGCAGCTCAGGCACAGAAAGATAGCAGACAGCACCCTGTTCTGTGCTCTCACCCGCCGGCGAATGTGGAGAGACCATCAGGTATGTGGTCAGACATTGTAATAACCATGTTTCCTAGTTTCTGTGTTTTCTGCTTTGACCTCTGGGCCTTGCTGACTCTGGACTCTTCCTTCCAGTGAGAACCCAGTTGTTGAGAGGGTGCCTTGCATATGCATGCCAGCCGACCCAGAGCTCACACCGCCATCTCCTCCTTTATCTACTTCACATTCCAGACCACCATGCTCCTGCCCTTGTCACCCCAAGGGCCACCAGATACCAGACAACTAGAAACATGCTCTGTGCCACCCCAACACCCCCGCCATGGAAATTATCCAAACTGCCTATCTTAACTGAAGCCTGTTTGCCCTGTCTCACCTGTTCCTTCCCAAGAAAATCATGTTGAGGACTCTTACCCACATTTCTCCCTCACCCCCTCTGCTTCCTGACTTACCTGGTGCTTCCCCAGGTGGCCCTGCATAGTGACCCGTGCCTCCTGTTTCTAGGGACCTGTGAGTATAAACTGCTTCCTTTATGACAGTCATCTCCGAGCCTGCATGTCTTACCACACTTGCCTAAAATAAATTCCAGGTCCCCTCGAACAGACCTGCCATGGCCTGAACCGCTGGGCCTGTGTGCAACCCCTCCAGTCTACCTGTGTTTTCACCGTGTACCACGCATGGGACAGGTTTGGAACTCCTGGTCCAGTCTACCTTTGGTCTAATAATCAAATTCCTTCTCTAGCTGAAACCGGTTTGGCTCAGTGGATAGAGCGTCAGCCTGCGGACTGAAGGGTCCTGGGTTTGATTCAGGTCAAGGGCATGTAATACTTTGGTTGCGGGCACATCCCAGGTAGAGGGTGTGCCAAGAGGCAGCTGATTGATGATTCTCTCTCATCAATGTTTCTAATTCTCTATCCATCTGTCTTCCTCTCTGTAAAAAATCAATAAAATATATATTTTTTAAAAAGTGATTAAAAAAAAAATTCCTTCCCTAGCCCCTGCTGCCCTCTCAGCCATGGGGCCTTACTGCCTCGTGCGCCAGGCCTCCTCTTCGGAGGCACTGTCACTGCTGGGAAAGACTGCGTTATGCTCACCACAGACCTGCCTTCTCACAGCTGCCAGTCCCTGGTTGGACTCCTGCTCTCTGGGGACATTCAGAATTGGTTCAATCCCACTTCAGCATGACAGCTATTTACTGTAAAAGCAGCTCTTGGTACCCCGAGTCCTTTCTTCTCCTGTCTAAGCACCCCCAGTTCCTTCATTGCGCCTCATAAGTCAAGAGTCATGTTTTTCATGAGTCTGTGGCTCTAGAAGTTTTCATACAAAGACCCATGTCTGAGGGTCAAGCTTGAAGGAGAAGAAAGGACACTCGGACCTGGAAAGATGCCTGGTCTCCGTGCAATCACTTCTAGGATTTTGTGAGATTTTGAATGTGAAATCTCTAATGTCTTAATATAAATTTGTGTTGATTTCAGAGAGGTAGGGAGACAGAGAGAGATAGAACTAATTTAATGATGAGAGAGAATCATTGAACGGCTGCCTCCTGCACACCCCCTACTGGGGATCAAGCCCACAACAGAGGCATGTACCCTTAACCCGAATCAAACCCAGGACCCTTCAATACGAAGGCCAACGCTCTATCCGCTGAGCCAAACCAGCTATCATTGGATTGGACTCAGCCCCAGGTCAACTACTTTGCATCCTGTCCTGGCCTCAGCCAGGGTAATCCTCCTCATCAGGACAGGGTGCTCAGCCCAAGGGCTTTCTCAGCTACAGCTTCCTCCCACCATGATACCCTGTGCTAGTTAGTTTTATATGTCAACCTGACTAGGCCAGGGGTGTCCAGATATTAGGTCAGAGATTATTCTGGGTGTCTCTGTAAGGGTGTCTTGGGGTGAGCTTAACATTTGAATCAGTAGACTGAGGAAAGCAGATTGCCCTCCCCAGGGTGGATGGGCCTCATCCAATCAGGTGAAGACCTAATAGAACAAGAAGGCGGAGCTTCTCTGGAATAAGGAAGAATCCTTCCTGATCAATGGCCTTTGAAGTAGGATATTGACTTTTTCCTGCCTTTCAAACTCAAACTCAAGTCTCAAACCTGCCAGCCTTCACACTGGAGCTCTGCCCTTGCCTCTCCTGGGTCTCCAGTTTGCCTAGAGCTTCCATAAACATGTGAGCCAATTCCTTATAATAAATACTCTTATACATATACACACATATATGTGTCCTATATATGTATCATATATTTGGGATATATATGCCATATATATGACATATGCATACATATCCTACTGGTTCTGTTTCTTTAGGAAACCTTGATTAGTATGCTCTCCTTAACCAAAGGAGAACTATAAATCTGAAGAAAAGGCTAAACATTTTATAGAGTAGAAACACCTTTTCTGGTTCTCTGCTCTGCTTCTCTCCTTTATCAGAACATACAAGTATCACCAAGACAGGTGCCATGTAGTCCTTCCCACCACTGTGTGCTCGTGCCTGGATTAGGGCTTGGACAGGAGGAAACGCTCAATACATTATGTGTTGAATTAAGGGATAGGTACTGTTAATTCAAAATAGGTACTCTTAATCTCCCCATGTTACAAATGAGGAAATTGACGCTCAGAGACGTTTCGATAACCTGCTCAAGGTCAATAGGGCTAAGAAATGGTGGAACTGAGACACACAAATTGAATTCAAAAGCCACACTCCTGATCCTTTGTCCTCTCCCAGGGCGCATGGGAGAGCCAGGCTGTGTCCAGTGCCTGACTTTGACATTCACAGTTTCAACTCTCAGCCATGCAGGCGCTCAAAGTGTAGGACCTTCACAGCTCAGTGCCTCCCGCTTACCCCCCACAGTTCTGATACTGGGTGGCCCACTGTGGTTTCTGAAGACTAGTTTCAGAGTCTAATCACAGTTTCATGCTTAAAAATAAAACTAAAGCAAGAAAGGAAACCCACGGCAGTGGCCTTGGCTTGTCCCCTTTTCTCGGAGCTGCTTCCGGAGGCAGAGGAGACTGGCTGGTCCGATGCCCAGGCTGAGGCCAGATCATAGAGCCATTGAGGTGAGGCTGATCATTTTGGCCCTGGTAAGGCAGAAGGTTTTGAGGAAATGCACACAATTTCTAGAAACGACCACTTCCTTCCCTCTGCCTCTGTAACCCCATGTGGGTCAAGCTGCACAGCAGCCTGCAGACGCAGGCCTGGTGGCGAGTGCTGGGAAGAGCTCACAAGAGAAGGCTGCAGCCAGCACCGGAAAGAGCCGGGAGATGGGAAAGGACCAAGGCAAAGTCAGAGAAGGAGTCCCAATAGACCAGAACGAGGCTGCACAACCACTGATACGCTGTCAGACCCACTTCAGGTGGAAGGCACAGCAAGGAATGGTGAGTAACTACCGTATTTTTCGGACCATAAGACGCTCCGGACCATAAGACGCACCAGTTTTTAGAGAAGGGAAATGAAGAAAAAAAGATTCTGAAACAAATAGTGTCCTAAAATATTTTATGTGCATTAAAACCCAACATCATAGTCATAAACACATGTAATCAACCCTGTAAACAAACAGCAGCATTTAGAACCATTTTAGAGCCGGGCAAGCACACAGAGACCACACAGAGCCGGGCAAGTAAAAAAACTTTTTTTTTTTAAGTATATGTGTAGGCTATATTTGGACCATAAGACGCAGGGACTTTTTCCCCCCACTTCTGGGGGGGAAAAAGTGCGTCTTATGGTCCGAAAAATACGGTAGGTCTTAAATGTGGCCACATACTAGTACACAAGTCTCTTCGTTCTCTCCTTACTCACTAGACCCTCCGACCTCCGGGGAACCAGAAAGTGTCCCCCATTGCCTTTGTCCCTCATGGAAGCCATTTCAGTCCATAAATACACCAGGCACCCCACATTGGCTGTGCCCCAAACAACTGTCTGATTTTTTTTTCCTGTCCCCTGCAGGGGCAAGCTCCCACTTCAATGATTTCAGAACAACACAGACAGTCTGATAGTGACGTGGAAAGGGATGAGGAAAATGTCACCGTTAAGGTGTCATAGCTCCTACCTTAAACCCCAGGAGCACCGCCTATCCCCACTGGGGACCTCATGCTTCATCTAAGCATGAAGGGCTGGACCAGCTCTTACATTCTTCAGCTTACATCGTGAATCTATGAACTCCTGTTCATAGATTGAGTTCTTTGCAGGCCCTGGTGTCCCCAAGGCAAGAGTCTGGCCATTGCAGGGCCCCTACAAGCTTGGGAGGGGAGCCTGGGATTGTAAGAGGGGTAGAAGGACAGCCCCGGGGCAGGGAATGAGGCAGGAGGGGTCTGAGGGCAAAGAGACTTTTAAGAAGAGGGAAGCAGAGATTGGAAAACATGGGGGAGAGGGAAGGCATTAAGAGGAGATGCTATGCCTTTCTGCTTTTATCCCAATATCACAGCTCTGTTTATTCTGAGAAGCAGCCAGCTGCAGCTCCAAAATAGATATGCTGAGAAACGCCTCTAATGACAGAGAAATCTGTGGAAACCAAGGTTAGAACAGCCCTTTTCAAGGGACAGGGGCAGAGAAGAGCCTGGAAGGAGCCCCTCCCGCCCTGCTGGCCCCTTCTTCCTCCAGCCCACGGCAGCAGCACTTCTTCCCAGAGTCCCCAGGGCCCAGAGCTGACCATCTACAGAGCGGAGCATGGCCCACACGGTCACTCGCAGGCCGTCGTGAGAGTGATCAGCTCTTCCCAGACAGGGGGGTCCCAGGGCCAGGCATGACAAATGGCTTTCTTCTTCCTATTCCTGAATATCCTTCCCCACAAGTTTTTCTGAGTGCAGGAGAGAGAACAGGACAACCCAAGAGGGTGAAGCATGCTGTCTTATGAGATTGTGTGTATACCCGCAGGCACAAAGAAAAATTGCACGAGATGGAGTTAAATGAGCAAGGAAGACTTTATCCAAGACAACTGCACCCCCTCCTCTCCGCACACACACACCCCAGACAAACACCCCAGACAAACCTGAGCCGAAGCCCCTGACCTGGCAGGATCCTCTCCCAGCCTCTGTGCTGTGTGCTCAGGAGTTTCAAAGGGGGACTTCTTGCCTCTCTCGGGGATACAGGCTTGCTCACAACCAATTTGCATATTGCAAAGGCGACCTTGCACAGGAACCCTGCTCAGGAACTTCCTCTGAGGGGGAAATGCAGGTTAGAAGTCTCCCCACCCAGATGCCTGCTCTGACCCTGGCCTCGAATGGACTCTGCAGCATTTTTGGCAGACCCTGACCTGGCCAGCTGAAAGACTTCCTCAGCCTAACTAGGCCAAGGCTGGCCTACCACCACAAGATCCAGAAGCTGGGTGTTACCTGGAGGGGCCCTGCGGTTTACATACAAAACTGACTAGGTCAGCATAAATAAAACCCGTGGAGCTGGGAAGGAGGACAGAAGCCTTGAAAGAAGTAGACAGCCTCCCCCGGGGGAAGGCGACCCCCCACCAGCAGAACCCCTGGAATGGTGTCTCAGTCCGTCTGGGTGGCTGTAACGAAATACCACAGACGGAGGGGTTATCAGTAACAGAAATGTATGTCTCACAGATCCGGGGTCAGAAAGTTAGAGAGCAGGATGACCACCAACATCACCAACGCGGTCAGTGGAGGGTCCTGTTCTAGCTGCTAAGTTCCTCAGTGTGTCCTCACAGGGTGGAAGGGGAGAGGGGGCTGCCTGGGGACTCCTCTTTAAGGACTCGGAATCCCATTCCCGAGGGTTCCACCCTCACAACCTGACCACCTCCGCGTCTGTGGGGAGATACCTTCAGACCAGAGCAGGCGTTGGCGGGGTGGAGGGATGGCAGATTGTGTAGAATGTCACCCTAAGACCCAAGTTCCAAGCCAGGATTTGCTTCTCTGGGTTTCACATTTCCTGTCAATTGCAGGAAGTGGGATATCAATCAGGTGGGTCGTTGTCCTATTTGAAATGGGAGCTGAAAAGCTTCCTTGGAACTTGAGAGTCAAGAAGAGATGGGGGAGGGAGAGGGGGAAGGGCTGCCAGGGTTGACAGCCAGAGGTCTCATATATCTGTGGCCGTGTCGATGGCAAACACTAGAAAACAATAAGGTATAACTGGTGCTGTTTTAAGTCCTCTTCTCAGGACTAAGTCCGCAGTCCCTCATTCCTTATCTCACATCCGGACCCTCCAAGTGTCCCCTCTGTGGCCCCTGACAGGAAGGTAAATGCCCAGCCTCTCATCCATAGTCCTGTCACAAGGGGCATCTCCCGCCTCCCTAGTTTTCAGATGTGTGCTCTTGCCTTCTAGGTGGGGCACAGATTATGAGTAACAATAACTTCAAAATAATAAGCATTTTCTGGGTATTTTTGTGTGCCGGTTAGAAATACAGATATGCCCCACTTTTCAAGTCTGTCTCATGCCACGTCGCTTTCACAAAAGACCTACATTAGTACCTGTTTTCATTAGCTGGGAGAAATCCCAAGAGGATGCTCACTTTTGCGAAAATAGCGTTCAGTGTTGGTTTTGCAGTGAGTGAGCCATTATGGAGGCAGCAAGCACCCCGAACGCCCAGAAAGGCCCCGCCCCACGTTATACAGGCTGCGTGTTTATCCCGTCATGCCTGCCTTTCATACAGGTGAGTGTTATTTTCCCTTTTATGTGGTATTCGGTATGAATGGGTAGGTTATTTGGGGGGGGGGGGAGATCTGGGAATGCTCAAAAAATTTTTTTTCATACATCATACATTAATGGCAATTGCTTCTTCATTTATACCATTTCCGTTTACAGAGGGTTTCAATAGGAATGCTTTACTTTCGGATAAGCAGGGAAAACCTGCATTGACGGAGTTCTCAAAACGAAGCAAAGAGGTTGGTGCTATTCTTCTCCTGCCATGCTCCCGTGGGGAAACAGAGGCAATGAGCCGTAAGTAACCTTCCCCTTTCCCCGTGTCATGGAGCTAGGAAACGGCAGGTCTGTCTTCTCCGTCCTTAACCCGGACACCACACCGAGTCTCCAGGACGCACACAGGACTTTGTCCCCTCGAGGAGGAAGGCAGCCGGGACTTTGGCCGGTCCCTGTTCCTGCTACAGCGTTCCTTTTCCCACAGAAAGCACGTGCTGCGTGTGCCAAGGTGAAGCTTTGTGCTGGTGCAGCCGCTCTCCCGGGGTCTGCTCTGCCCGCGCTCCGCCTGGGGCTGCGATGCCCATCACCTCCACAGCATCGCTGCGTCCCCACCCAGTGGATGGGCAGGAGAGAGAATGCAAAGGAAGCAAACTGTGATGCAGTGACTTATAACCAAGCTGGGCAGACAGACGTGTCCATAGATTAATGATTAATTCCACGGCAAAGTGTGGTAAGTGCTACCAGAGAGGCACAAGTCAAATTATACCTGGGAGGTGGGGCGGGGACAAAGAGAAAGGGCAGCCTCCCAGCTGGGCCTTCCTGGGCGGGTAAGTTTGTAAACAAAGGAGGTGGGCGTGGAAGGTTGTCAGCAAAACTTAGAATGACTGTGGGCAAGACAGCAGAAAAGCGAAGGCTCCTTGACAAGCCTTCAATCAAAGCGCCCCGGGTTAGGCAGATGTACAAGGGAAAACCCTGGGGCAGCAATCTGGTGGCTGACGCATTGATTTAGGCAAGAATTACCATCTCCCCCAGAATGGGGAGGCAACAATAAGGCATGGATAAAGGGAGACTTCTAGAACCCAGAGGAATTGGCAGCCAACTGGAGGAGGAGCCCAAGTCACCTACAACCTCCTACAGAACGTGGGTCCACGGCCAGGCTATTCACCAAGCCAGAGGTTGAGAAGGTTGGGCTGGAAAGTTCTGTCTGGGACTGGAGCCACCCATAGGTGGTAGAAAAAAAAAAGGGGGGGGGGGGGGAGGGCATGGCAATCACGCTTTCATAAGAATAGCTCAAGAATTCAGGCGCCCGGCTCTGTTTGGTCCCTGTGACCCTGAACACAATGTCCCCCACCCCCAGAGCCCTCTATGTCTGCCTGTCGATGGCTACTTTTTGCAAAGCCCACTTCCAGGTTCACCTTGTCACAGCTTTCCTTCCCATCCTTCAGTAAGATGAACTCTCGCTCTGTATCAGGCACATCAGGCTTATTATAAACGTTAGGCTCAGTGCTTGGGAACACAGGATTCTCACAAGCTGGGAATAGTAACTTATACATTTCCCCCCAGTTGCATTTAGCACAGGAACAGAAATATATGAAGCAGCCATCATTCCTCTAGGAGTAAGGAACTGAATGGCCCCAGCCAGTCCCCTGGGTTCTTGTTCTGCAGCTGCCTGGGGCACCCTCCTTGCACACGCGTGGTTGTCCCTCGCAGCTCCTGGTGAAGGAGCTAACAGCATAGCTCTGTCCCTTCCTAGTTGTGCCCCAGACACAGTTCCAACTCTTCTGAGCCTTGGTTTCCTCCTCTGTGCAATGGGACAATAATGCAGCCATTTCAGAGCTGCCACGGGGATTCCACTCGAAGCCTGGACATGCACACAAGCGCTCCACAAACGGAATCGGGAACAGGAGGGCAGAGTCCAGGTCTAATCTTAGCCTTGCAGCGGCCCCAGTATTTCCTTACTTCCTCATCGGCAAGCACAAGGCAGAATAATCTTGGCCCTCAGGACTCGGGGTGGGTGAGATGACCAGCAAAAATGCACAGACACAGGCAACAGAAATGCTTGGTGACTGCACCAGCTCCGCACGTGGCAGACATTTCTGGGGCTTCTGCTAAGAGTCGGCACACAGCCCACCCCAGGCACGGGCACCGGCCAGACCAGCATCTCCATTCGCTCAAGGAAGGAGGCCTGCGGTGAGAAAGGTAGAGAAGGGTTCCAAGAACCTTGTAGAGTTGGAGGAAAGGGCAGGGCTAGACCTGAATCAGAGACACAGAGGCTTAGAGTGGAGAGAGCAGTCAGAGACCATGCAGTCCAAACTTCCGGCTGGGGCGGGAGTTCCCTCCTGGCTCCCTGCTGCTGGAATTCTTCTATTATGTGATAAGGAGCTCACTACCTCACTACTCACTAACAGCTGTTCCACTGCTCTGCCCTCTAACGATAAGAAGGCCTTCTTTTATATTTACCCCAATTACACTTTTCTGTCAATTCCCAGGTCTTCTGGACATCCACAGAGCAGAACTCATTCCGCTTCCCCTAACCTCCTTTCGGTTTTGGAAAACAGCTCCCCTGCTCCTCCTGGCTTCTCCCGTCTAACCTGCGTCAAGTCCTTCAAGCAGTCTCGCGATCTTCAGACCCTTCGCCTCCCCAGATAGATATTCCCAGAAAATTCCTTCCCACTAGTGCAAGACGAGGCCCTCAGAGCTGGGTCCAAGACCACACAAGTCCCATGGCCGATAGATAGAATGCGCTGGTCCCTCTCCTGGACCCTCCCCCAGCAGGGGCATTGCCCCAGGCCCCGTGGGAGAGCTGCACTTTCCCCCATTCTCTACCCTGAGGGGAGCAGGCGTGGCTGCTGCCTTGGAAGACCTGACTCAGGAACCAATGTCACAAGAATTCCCAGCCGCCTCTGGCCCTGTGGGCACAGCAGGTCTGTCTTGACACAAAGAAGGGAGACCATGCTGGCAGAGCTCATTTCCACGCAGAGGTTTTACCTTTCACATGGCAATGGCTCCATGCCTGCACACTGACTCTCCTGCCCCCCTGGTCTGAGAGAGAAGCACCCACCGGTTCCGCCAGAGATGGACCTGTGAGGCCGGGTCCCTCCTGCCCAGTCACAGGCTCTGCATCCTCCTGCTGGCCTCCCCAGGGGCTCCCCACAAAGCCAAAGGGTCCCAATGATGTAGGGAGGGGACAGGTGAGGAGGACGGGGAGCGGTTCTGGGGACGGCAGTGGGTTTGGGGACGGGGGTGCAGGTGGCAGAAAACAAGATGAAACAGACTGTCCCAGGCCCCTGCTTTTCCCAAGCATCTCTCCGTGAAAGCACAGAAAGCCTCCCGCAGGCAATCAGTTCACCCAAACAATAAAGCCTTATCAGGATTTCGTGTGCTGTGGCCTCCAGGGACCAGCCCCTTCATTCCTTTCCATCAGCCTAGACCCAGCCTTGGGGAGGCGCCCCGGCCTGGGGAGGGGCCCGGCCTGGGCAGGTGCACTGAGAGTCTGGGTCCCCCCAGCAGAAGGAAATGACACATACCTGCCAAGCTGACAGGGAGCCTCTGGGTGAGACACGCCCAGGAAGTGCAGAGAAGGGAACAGGTTGTCACAGAGGACTGGGGAAAGGGGCGGGGGAAGAACCAGGCCTGGGCAGTGCAGGCTCCTGGCAGTGGCACAGGCACAAACTTTTCAACCCTGCGGGCCCTGCCTCTGGGGTTACAAACTGGGTCAGCAAAGGGCAGGAGGCTCCGGGCAGCGCTGGTTTAGAGCAGGCCTGCCAGGGACCAGTTAGCAATCTGCGTCCATACAAGGAAGTTCCAGAGGGAGACCAGGGCCTTCCCTTCCCACCACCCAGCCCAGGCAGGTTAATAAACACCACGTGGGCGCACACTCAGCTCCTCGCTTCATGACGCAGAGATTGCATTCTCTTGGCACAACTGGGCAGAGCCGGCTGCACAGATGGATTTGAGGATGAGACACATTCCTGAGGGAACATGTTGGCTCATCCGGGTTATCAGTGACAGGAAGTGGGGGCAGGCAGGTGGGGAGGGAGGCTGCTCCAAAGCCCGGGAATCGATAGGCCCAGGGGACTGTTGCTCACTGGGAACCCCGGGAAGGCAGGACAGTTGGGGCCTCAGCAGCACCCCATCTCCCCAACATGGAGACTATGTTGGATGCCAGAGATAAAAGGGTCCCTCTTGCCCCCTAAGCGTAACTTCCCCATTTTACATAGAAGGGGCCTGGCTCCCAGGGGCCCCTGACCCATGTCCCAGCAGGAAGCTGGAGGGAGAGCTGGGCCGTGGCTCTCCCAGCCCAGGGCTCTTTCCTTTAAGAAACCGACTCTTGCAGAAACCGGTTTTGCTCAGTGGATAAAGCGTCAGCCTGCAGACTGAAAGGTCCCAGGTTCGATTCCGGTCTAAGCCATGTACCTTGGTTGAGGGCACATCCCCAGTAGGGGGTGTGCAAGAGGCAGCTGATGGATTATTCTTTCTCATCGATGTTTCTAACTCTCTATCCCCCTCTCTTCTTCTCTGTAAAAAAAATCAATAAAATATTTTTTTTTAAAGAAGAAAGAAAAGAAGCCAACTCTTCCCCACTCTCCTCTTCATCACCCCATGGGCTATTTGAATGACCAAAACGTTTTATTTTATTTTTTTAATATATTTTATTGATTTTTTACAGAGAGGAAAAGAGAGAGATAGAGAGCTAGAAACGTTGATGAGAGAGAAACATCGACCAGCTGCCCCCTACACACCCCCTACTGGGGATGTGCCCGCAACCAAGGTACATGCCCTTGACCAGAATCAAACCCGGAACCTTTCAGTCTGCTCTACCACTGAGCCAACCGGTTTCGGCAGAATGACCAAAATGTTTTAGTTAGAGAATAATCGAGGGTCCTTTTTCCTGGTTGTCATCCGGAAGGAGAATAAATCCCCAACTCTAGGTCCAAAGGGCAAAGGAAATACAGTTCTGACTTTTTACTTCTCCATCCCACTAATCAAAATACACCAGGTGCGAGGTTCTGTAGATTAGTGTTTCACATCCCTTTTTTCTTTTTGGTTTACAGCACAAATGGCATGATTTGGGGGTAGTTCGCCACATTTTAGAACATCGTGCCAGGGGAAGTCCTGCCAGCCACCCTCACCCCCGTTGTGTTTGATCGCCCTGGGCTCCTGCTACCTCCCTGGGGAGAAAGTGAGCAGCCAAGTCAGACAGACCTGGCACAGTGAAGGGGAATGAGGGGGGGAGGAGGGCCCTGGTGACAGCCCCACCCTTGCAGCTGAAGCCCCCTGAGGCTCTCCTCTGGCCTCTGAGACACCTGGGCTTCTCCTTTCCTGACTGCTGGCCGGGTCAGGCCCCTCTTAGGGCATCCATGCCTAGAGTGGTGCCTTTTGTTAGCTGGCTTTGCCGGAGTTACACATTCACATTTATTCCTTACATTCAAGGCTGTCTCCCTCCTTGGGTGTTAAGTTCTGAGACCTTTGGTGACTGAAAGAATGAAAGTGAGCTTCCAGCTGTGTAAGAAGGAGACAGTCACTGTGAGAGACTGACCTCACGGAGATCAGGCCCATTCCATGCCTGTGTAGCAAAGCCGGAGAAACCGAATCCCAAAAATATCAGCCACACCCAAGAAAAAGGGGAAATTTTTCAGGTATCAGAAACAGAGGGGACTCACATTCAGAGCGGTGAGTGGAGCCAAAGCTATGAGGTGTGGGAGCTGGTTATACAGGTGTATTTATCATCGGCTTCAGACCCTGTGAGTCAGGGGCTGAGCACAGAGAATAGATAGCACACTGCACCCAGGCCACCAAGGTGAGGAAGCTTGACCTCTGCCTGTGGCTCAGTTTTAAAAAAAAAAAAAGAAAGAAAAAAATTTAAAACAAAGCCTGGGACATTTTACATATGTGCGGTGGAAATTTCAGTCAAGTAGTTAAATAAAAACAAACCAGAAATGGTGACAAGTGATTTGGGCAGAGGAAAAGCAAAACTTGAGGATGGTTTCACAATCAAATCCATGGAAACCCCCACCTGTCACAGATACACACACATAATTCAAAATTACAAGCCACACAGACAAACAATCAACAATGGAGAAAGCTCTAATGTTGATGCCACTCATAGATTAGAAAATCAGGAACTGGAGTTTATAGAATGATTCAGGGCTATGTAATGTATATCTGAAATATATTTACTTTAATAAAATAAAAATATATTTGAAACATTTAGTTAGCCAAATGTAAATATATTCAAATTACATTTAATTTAATCAAATATAAATATATTTCATCTAGGGTGGGGAGAAGTATGAGAAGTCAAAGATAATTCCAAGAGCCAAACTGGGGAAAGAAGTATTGAAAAGTTGATAACACTGACACGGGAGTTGACAATCCCTTAGGAGATGAAGGGAGAAATATTTGAGTCAAAGTGCCATAAAGTCCTTCCACTTTGGGAAGGAGGAGGAGGATATTGACTAAATTGAGATGTCCAAGCAATGTGTTAAAAATGAGCAGAACCATTAAAATAATAGAACTGTGCCCGGCTGACGTGTCTCAGTGGTTGAGCATCAACCTATGAACAAGGAGGTCACGGTTGGATTCCAGGTCAGGGCACATGCTCAGGTTGCAGGCTCGATCCCCAATATGGGGTGTGCAGGAGGCAGCCAATCGATGATTCTTTTTCATCATTGATGTTTCTGTCTCTCTCCCTCTCTCTCTCTCTCTCTCTGAAATCAACAAAAATACATTTAAAAAATAATAATAGAGCCCTAACCTATTTGGCTCAGTGGATAAAGCATCAGCCTGAGGACTGAAAGGTACCAGGTTCAATTCTGGTCAAGGGCATGTACCTTGGTTGTGGGCACATCCCCAGTAGGAGGTATGCAGGAGGCAGCTGATCAATGTTTCTCTCTCATAGATGTTCCTAATTCTCTATCCATCTCCCTTCCTCTCTGTAAAAAATCATTAAAATATATTTTAAAAATAATAATAGAATTATAATATGTAAGTTCTAAATCAAGAGGGTGAATAAGGAAGAAATAAAAGAAACAATCAACCCAATGAAAGGCAATGAGGTGGGAGAAAGACAAGGGTAAAGCCTAGAAAATATAAAATCATATCGTAGAAATGTACTAACTATATAACGTCTTAATAAATGTTTTAAAGCTTAAATTGCCTATTAAAGGTCAAGACCTTTAGATTCAATTTTTTTAAATATATTTTTAATTAATTTTTTACAGAGAGGAAGGGAGGGATAGAGAGTTAGAAACATTGATGAGAGAGAATCATTGATCAGCTGCCTCTTGCACACACTCCCACCGGGGATGTGCCCGCAACCAATGTACATGCCCTTGACCGGAATCGAACCTGGGACCTTTCAGTCTGCAGCCGACGCTCTATCCACTGAGCCAAACTGGTTTCGGCTAGATTCAATTTTTTTTTTTTTTAAATTCAACCATATGTAGTTTACAAAAAGCAAATCTAAAACATTAAGACATAGGAAGTTGAAAATAGGGGGTAGAAACATATAAATATAAACCAGACAATTAATAAATGAAAGACATTGATATAGATACATAAACTAACAAACAAGCTAGGTTTGCAGAAAAGGAATTTAAAATGTGATTGAGAAACAGAGATTTATCAAGGCAAATTTCACCAAGAAAATGCAATAATAAACACACCAAACACGAAGAATTAAAAATAGAAAGGAAAAATGAACAGAAACACAAAAAGAATTTTTTCTGACCCAACTTCATTTGGCCTGTGCTCTACAGAACTGTGCGGGCGCCCCTGCATTTAATTTAACTGAACCTGAAACACTGAGCTTTGTCTACAGCCTGGGGCTGCCCCCGTGGCGTCCAGATTCCACCCGTTATAAGCGATCTGCATAGAAGGTGAGCAGAGAGGGAGGACAGTGAGAACTAATTTGAAAGACTAAACACCTGCACATTTAAGACACTGGGCTCAACACGTATGCAACCCCACAGAAATCCAAAAAGGCTGGGTCAATAGCCCCAATTTACAGAGAAGAAACTAAAATTCAAAGACATGAAGTGACTTTTCAGAGGTCACAAGACGTGAGCAAGAGAGCTTAAAGTCAGACCTTCTGCTATGACTTCCAGAAGGCCAGGAACCATTGGCACCCAGAGTGTAACCCCGTGCCGCGCACCGAGGAGGACCTGATAACACTTGCTGCTCTAGACTGGATATGTGTTACCCCAAAACTCATATGTGAAGTCATAACTCAAAGGTGATGGTTTTAGGAGGCAAAGTCTTTGGCAGGTGATTTAAGTCAGGAGGATGGAGCTCTCATGAATGGGGTTAATGCCCTTTCACCACCAAGTGAAGACACAGAAAAAAAACAGAAAAAAAACAAACAAAAAAACCTGTCCGTGAACCAGAAAGCGGGTCCTCATCAGACACCCAACCTGCCAGTGCCTTGATCTGGGACTTCCCAGAGTCCAGAACTGTTGTTTAAGACACCCCGTCTGTGGTATTTCTGCTGCGGAGGCCTGAACGAAGACACCTGCTTGAATAAATGAATTCAGAGAGTACGTCGATGCCTTTTCCATTATGCCAGAGCGCCTACTCTCTATGGCTCTCACGCTTAGCTCTCTGTCTCCTCCCTCTCGTCTGTGTCCAGGCCATTTCTGCTTCCTCATCTAGAGTTGGTGAAGGAGAGAGAAGAAAGCCAGGCTCTTATAGCATGTCCAGGGTGACTCACAAACACAGCTGAGCCTTCCAAACAGGTGGTCGGGAAACAACGCTCCTGACAGTTGTTAAGGAAGAGGGCAGGCACAGGAGATTGAGGGGGAAACCAATTGCTGGCATCACCTCCCTGTCCTATGTGACCATGAGCAGACATCTAAGGAGTGAGGAGGGAACCATGGAGTATTTAAACCCCAACGGAAAAGGACCTAGAACTGTTAGAGTAATGAAAAATTTCCTGGGGACAGAAGTGTCATCAGGCAGAGGAATTTTAGTCTGTGGCTATTTTTTAAAATTTATTTTGAAATAATTATAGACTCACAGGAGGTTGCAAAAATAGCACACAGAGCCCAGTGGACCCTGGCCCATCTTCCCCTAATGGTAACATCTTGTAGTGTAATAGCAAAACCAGGAAACTGACATTGGTATAATGCTGTGCTGAGACAAGAAACCTAATTCCATTTTAAGCATTTTTTTTTAACATGGATATGAGGCGGGAGGGGGTGAGGGTGTAGGGGCGGGGGTTCCATGCAATCTTGTCCCATGTATATGATTGCGTAAGTACTCTACAGACAAAATACAGAGCTGTTCTCTTTATAGTCATACCTGCCTCCTAGTTTCCACAACTATAGTCATGTGCCATATAACAATATTTTAGTTAATGACAGACCATATATATGATGGTGATCCCATCCTATCTAATAAAAGAGTAATATGCAAATTAACCATCACTCTACACCCACAAGCCATGCCCACCAGCCACACCCACCACCCAATCAGAGCAAGTACGCAAATTAACCTCAGCCAAGATGGCTGCGGCCACAGAGAGCAGGAGGGAGGCTTGGGTTTCCCTGGCAATGGAGGAAGCCAAGCTTTCCACACACCCTGGCAGGCCCAGGCATCCACTCAAGGATACAAAGTTTCATATATAGAAAGTAAATAAATTCCAACAGAAATGGCGGCAGCCACAGAGCTGGAAGAGCAGGAGGCTAGAATTTCTCAGGGTGAGGGAGGAAGCCAAACTTCTGCAGCCCTGGCTGGCTCAGGCCTTCACTCCAGGCTATAAAGTTTCAATTATAGAAGATACATAAATTCCAACAGAAATGGCTGCTGCCTTGGAGCAAGCAGGAGGCTTGGCTCCGCTCCAGGCTACAAAGTTTCAATTGTAGAAGATAAATAAATTTTAGATACCAGGGTCTCCCACTTGGGTGGCTAGCCTGCAAACCACCACAGGGCTACCCCATACCCCAAGGGAACCCCCACCCTGATCCAGGACACCCTTCAGGGCAGACCAGCTGGCCCCCACCCACATGCCAGGCCTCTATCCTATCTAATAAAAGAATAATATGCAGATTGACCATCACTCCAACACACAAGATGGCTGCCCCCATGTGGTCAAAGATCCTGCCCCCATGTGGACACAAGATGGCCACCACAAGGTGGCCAGCAGGAGAGGGCAGTTCAGATGGACCATGCCTGCAATGGAGGGCAGTTGTGGGTGATTAGGAAAGCAAGGGAGAGCAGTTGGGAGGCACCAGGCCTGCAAGGGAGGGCAGTTAGGGGTGACCAGACTGGCAGAGGAGGGAAGTTGGAGGCGACCAGGTCAGCAAAGAAGGGCAGTTGGGAGAGACCCAAGCCTGCAAGGGAGGGCAGTTAAGAGCAAACAGGCTGGTAGGGAAGTGGTTAAGGGGTGATCAGGCAGGTAGGCAGAAGCAGTTAGGGACAATCAGGAAGTCAGGCAGGTGAGCAGTTGGGAGCCAGCAGTCCTGAACTGTGAGAGGGATGTCCAACTTCCCATTTAGGCCCACTGGGATCGGGTCTAAACGGGCAGTTGGACATTCCTTAAGGGGTTCCTGATTGGAGATGGTGCAGGCTGGGCTGAGGAACACCACCCCCTCCACCCTGCATAAATTTCATTAAGATGAGCTAAAAAACTTGTATTGCCTAGAGCTGTCACAGCTTTAATGGCATGTACTGCAATTCATCCTTCATGTCTGTGGTGGCACTGGTGCAAACAAACCTACCACTCTGCCAGTCATATAAAAGTGTAGCACATACAATTATATACAGTACCTAATGATGATAATTAATGAATGTGGTTTACGTGTTTACTGTGCTATTTCCATTATTTCAGAGAGTACTTTCTGCTTACGAAAACTATGCTGCATATCGCCTGCAGCAGCCTCAGACATCTCATGTTTACCGCGTCTCTTGATTGCATCATTTTATCTCGTGCTTGATTTAATTTCATGTTGTGTACAATATCCTGCTGCACAGGCTTGTAGCCCAGGAGCAATAGGCTATCCCGTGCAGTAGGGTGTGCAGTAAGTTTTACCATCTAGATTTGAGTAAGTGCACTCTAAGGTGTTTACACAATGATGAAATAGCCTAACAACGCCTTTCTCAGAACACATTCCCATCAGGGCTATCCTGATGTGTTCTCTACTCTGTAATTTTGTTCCTTTAAGAATGGAATCATCCAGTATGAAGCCTTTTCAGACTGACTCATTTTCATAACACATAATGCCCTCCAGATCTATCCTGGTGATTGCATGTATACCAATAGTCCATTCCTTTTTATTGCTGAGTAGTATTTTATGGCATGGCTACACCAATCACCCACTGAAGGATGCCTAGGTTGTTTCCAGTTTTTTTGTTCGTTTTTCTGTAGCTCTTACACAAGAGGGCTTCTAGTCCTGCTTCAGGCTGCAGAGCCTTCTGAATTCCTGGTGAGCAGCCAGCATCTATCTCCACGTTCAGGACTATGCATGCACAGCAGGGGGAAATGACCGCACACCATGCCCTGGCTTTTCAGTTGCGGCTCATTCCTGATGACCCTTCAAGTTTCAAGTGGCACAGCGCCTTTTCTGAAGTCTTCGTGTTGATAACCATCTCTCTGGCCAGGCTCCTGCAGCTCCCATAATCCCATGTGTTCTTGGTCTCTCTATCCTCGGCTCAGGCCCCAGCTTGCTCAACATTTTTTGTTGAAGCAGTAGATTGACAACCTTTTCTAACAAAGGCGATCTGCACCTGTGATTAAACACATTCTAGAAGGAGCATCTTAAAGGGAGATGGTCCTCTTCCGGTGGGCCATGCTTTCTTACTGGAACAAAGTTGCGCCTGAAGTGAAGATAAGACCACCAGCGGAGGCCTCGGGTGGTTCCAAGGCTTTGCTATTATAGATAATAGTGTAATGAACATCTGAGTGGATAAGTACATCTCTGTATATCTGATTGTTTCCTTGGGAGAGTCCTAGAAGTAGAATGACTGAGTCAGAAGCAAAAACTCTTGTATCTCTTAGTACATGTTGCCAAGTTGCTTTCCAGAAAAGTAGTTATATTAGTTTTCTGCTGTCGCTTACCAAATTACCACAAATGTCATGGCTTAAAATGACACCAGCTTGCCTCCCTGTTTGAGAGGTCAGAAGTCCCACAATTAAGGCGCCTTCAGGGTCATCTTCTTTCTGGAGTTTCTAAAGGAGAATCCTTTTCTTTGCTGTTGTTTTTTTTTTCAGCTTCTAGGAACTGTACACTCCTTGGCTCATGGTCCCTTCTTCCATCTTCAAAGACAGCAGAGTAGCATCTTCAACTCTCTAACTTCTGCTTCTGTTGTTATATTTCCTTCTGTCCTCGCCTTCACTGATCCTCCTCTTTCACCCTTATAAGGACCCTTGTGATAACATCAGTTCCATCCCCATAATCCAAGATAATCTCCCCATCTCAAGATTCTTAATCTAATCGCACCTGCAAAGTCTCTTTTGCAATGTCAATTAACATATTCACGGGTTGTTGGATTAAGATGTGGACATCTTCAGAAGGCCATTGCTAGCTATTCACTAGTATTAAAGCATTAAGACTCCCTTTGAAAAAGAGCAAAGTATAGTCTGAAGAGTTAAAAGGCAGGATAAAAAAAGATACATTATTAGAGCATGGGCCCAAGGACTGTAGGATCTCGGGTTCGATTCCTGGGCAAGGGCACATGCCTTGGTTGCAGGTTTCCCAGACCTAGTAGAAGTGCATGTGGGAGCCAACCAATGGATGTGTCTCTCTCACATAAATGTTTCTTCCCCTCCTCCCCCACCTGCCTCCCTCTCTTCTATCTCTCCTCTCTAGAAATCAACAGAGAAAATATCCTTGGGTGAAGATTGAAAAAAACAAAACAAAAAAACACGAAAAAAAAACACACCATTCACTCAAGATGGAAGAGCAAGGTTGTTTTCCAGTTCCAGACAGATGCAGTACAATTACAAATCAGGGATAATTCTGTGGAAAGACTGTCGCTAATATTGACATTGTGTTCAAGCTCAGGAAAGATAGAACACCCTGTAAACATGCGGCTCCGTCTTTTCAATCTTATAAGCAGGTCAACTCGACCAGGAACTCAAGCTCAGTTATCTCTTTTCTATAATAACTACTAGGGGCCCGGGGCACGAAAATCATGCACTGGGGATGGGGTGGGGGGTCCCTCAGCCCAGACTGAGCCTTTTTGCAGCCTGGGAGCCCTCAGACAATGTCTGACTGAAGGCTTAGAGCTGCCATAGAGGCGGGAGAGGCTCCCACCACTGCCACTGCATTGAACATCTGGTCCCTGGTGTCAGTGCAGCGACTGGTCATTCTACCCTGCGGTCAATTTACAAATTAGCCTTTTATTATATCAGATTGTCAAGCAACCTAGCAGTATATAAATGATTTATTGATGTATGATTCATGACCTTGCTACCTGTTCCTTCTGCAAAGTTTTATGTAGCTCTTAGCCACTGCTACCTGATCAAAGCTCACACACTGATTCCAGGGGACCAAGTTGTCTTGTGTGCTTACAATACCTCCACCACTTCAGAGAAATTTCACTCGCAATCTTTGCCAAGAAGTATTCCTCCTCCCATGGCAACTGGCTAGTTCTAGTGGAAGCTGCCACTGTGAAACCATCTCTGCTACCTCTTCCTCATGATCTGGACCACGGGAGGTGATGCATTACTCAAACTGGGGCAAACATGGCTCCCCACTGTCCTGGCTGGGTGACTAGTCCAGAACCAATCCGAGTTCTTCTTTGGAACCTTTAAAACTTGAGCTTAGGGAAAGAAGCTTTGCCTGATGGTCAAGAAGGACAAGGATGAGAGTTTGGATGCCATTAGCAGCTATGCCCCCTGCCTTTCACAGAAGTTGTCCTGAAAGAAGCGACACGCAGAGAGAGGCAGAGTGGTAGACACAGAGACACCAGGCCGAGTCTGAGGTCCTAAAGGCGGTCATCCCTGAGTCCAGCTGTTTCCCAAATCTCTCCTCAGTTTGGGTTTATAGCCATCAAACCCCCTTCTGGGGTGCCTGTCATCTGTAACTATAAGATTACTGACCAGGACACCGACAGGGGTGTGGCGCCTTCCTTTTCTCATTTCTTCCTCGACGGCAGGCTTGTGTCTGATGGCTCTGCATTTCACCTGCTCTTGGAAAACGACTTCCAAAGCCACCCTTGGCCAGGTCTCAGTGACTGATAGGGCTAAACTGATAGGGTTGGCACTCCCAGGCTATCCCTCCTCAGGCAGCTGGGCCGTGGGAAATCACACCTGGAAGCAGCATCCCCTTAGAACAACCCAACCACTGAAGTGTCTCCTTGGTTTCAGGACTGGTCTTAGCCTGATCTACACGTAGAATGGGGATGTATTTTGGTGACGAGAGAAAAAGAGAGAGAGAGAAAGAGAGAGAGAGAGAGAGAGAGAGAGAGGGAGAGAGAGAAAGAAAATTCAAATGTGAACAAATGCATTAGGGACTTCTCTTCCTTATACTCAGAAATCAACATGTACAATTAGGCCAAGGTGGGCCCTTCCTAGCCCATGAGAAGAAAGGAAAAGAAGGGAGAAAAATCCTACCGCAGATGGGCAGGCAGCAGGCACTCCATCCCAAATGTCCCGGCAAACAACACTACCTTCTCAGACAGGGCACGGCATCTTGCAAACCAAAGGTGACTCACTGACTCGATGTGGTAGCCCCACAGCCTTTATCTTGGGCATCTGACTGGATGCAGCCTCCAACATTAACAGCCCACGGATGCCTAGTTCACGGCAAATGTGTGCTATAGAGCTCTGGGCCATCAGACACAAGCTTACCATCAAGGATGAAGTGAGAAAAGGAAGGCGCCACACCCCTGTCGGTGTCCTGGTCAGTAATCTTATAGTTGCAGATGACAGGCACGCCAGAAGGGGGTTTGATGGCTATAAACCCAAACTGAGGGGAGATTTGGGCCTCTCCCATGGTGGGTGCCACAGAAATAGTTTTGGCATGAAATCCCCTTTCCTCCTGAGCCTGGGTCCGCAGCTCCTTGTCTGCATCTCTCTATCCCCTGGAGGTGACTGGCTTCGGTGGCTTAGGGGAAGGAGTCTCCTATGCTTCCTATTTAACGCTTTCCATTATTTGTTACAGAAAGTGCTGGGCCATTTCACTGTTGCCTTGAGTTCAAAATAAAGTGCCTCCGAATAAACTGAAGCTCCTGTCTTGACTCTTCCAGCCAAAACAAGTTCACACGTGTGGGCTGGCCCAGATGACCAGCCTCCGTGCACATGAAGAATATAATGTTCCTGCTCTAACAAGCATTTACCAGAGGAGAGGTGATTGGGAGGTTTTCCTGTCTTTTGTTTTTGTCGTTCACAGGAACACACTCTGACCTTCCCTTGGCCTTTTGGGTATCACGCATATGCTGGAGACTACGGATTTTGTAGATGAGTAGGTGGGTGAAAAAAGCACTTGGCAGTTTGTCAAGATAAGTATACAGCCTTTTTTTTTTTTTTTTTAAATGGGGAGGTGGGGAGACACCATCCGTATTAAGTGGTGTTTTGAAAGCTGGGAAGGGTGGAGGATCTCGGTGCTCAGACGAGAAGGGAGCCTGGTCAGCTGGGGAGATGAGAGGCAGCAGGACCTGCGAGGCCCCTGCGTGCGCCCCCTGAGTCAGGCATGACGGGCACAGCAGAGCGTAGGGGAAGTGGAGCCCAAACAGCAGGCTGAGTCATATTTACTGAGGAGACCATGGAACAAAAGCTGTAGACAGGAGCCTGTGCGGGGGATGGCATTCACAGTGCTCTCACCACCCCATTAGCTGTGTTCCTCTTCCCTAACGTGATGGGCTACGTGGGATGTGGGTTAAGAAAACCAAACACAGGCTCTATTTTCCCATTATCTTCCCGCAGGTGGTTTTAACCCTGTCGAACCCAGGTGTGCGTTGAGAGATTTGCTTTCAACTGACATTTAATTTTTAACGTTTCCCCGTAGAAAAAGCCTATGTTTTATTCAGAGGAAAATGTTTATTGAATTATCCTGGAAATTGTAAGCCCAGTTCTAGTCTCAGATAGACCCCCCACCCCTCCACCCACACCCTTGAGACAAGGAGACAAATAAAAGTCAACAGAGCCCTAACCGGTTTGGCACAGTGGATAGAGCGCCGGGCTGCAGACTGAAAGGTCCCAGGTTCAATTCCAGACAAGGGCATGTACCTTGGTTTCGGGCACATGCTCAGTAGGGGGTGTGCAGGAGACAGCTGATGGATGTTTCTAACTCTCTATCCCTCTCCTTTCCTCTCTGTAAAAAATCAATAAAATATATTTTAAAATTTTTTAAATAAAAGTCAACAGATTTGGGCATGCAGCAAGCTCTGTCTCCAGGTTGCTACAGGATCTTAGGCAAGTCATTTTCCTATTTTCCTTTTTGTTTTGTTCTTTTTAGTTTTGGTTTTGTATTTGTATTTGAAAAGTAAAAGAAGCAACCTAGAAACTAACAATTACTCACATTTCCGCAATCCCCAACTGATCACTGTTGACCTGTTGGAGGCTATTTCTTATTTGTTAGTAAAAGGGTTGTACTGGGTGATTGCCAACATTTAACATTCCCTGATTTTATAATGATTCCATGGGTAAATAATTCTGCCTCCCACTGCTACCCCCACCAAATAACTGTATTTTTAGTGGTTCTGTGGTTAACCATTGACACTTGTACCTGACCTTTCGCAACTCTATCAGAAAGCAGGAGCTCCCAACTTTTTAACAGAAGGCTCTGTTCATCTCCCCCCTGAAGCCATGGGATTAGAGGGAAGTTGGCAGTGAAGTCCCTGAGCGAAGTTGCACCCTCCTTCTAAGCCAAGCCAGAGCTTTGCGAGCTGCTGGCAGCGCCCATCTTTCCTGTTGGGATCCTCTTTATAAAAAGAGACTCTATAATTGCCTGGGGGGAAATCTCACCCAAGAGAATGCAAATGTCTCGGGATGTTTGTTCGCCCTTGGCCAGACTCCCACTCTGCAAGATTTCAATAACATCCAAATTCTATTTGTTGGTCGTGCTTTTATAAGTAAATCACTGATATCACATACTTTGATATCTCTTGTCTCAAGTATCCTCCATTTGAAAATTCGGATCTTTTTCAGGCCACTTACTAAACACATAACCACCAAGGAAGTGCTCGTGATGTGAACTTCACACACCTACACCAGTGACTGCTTCCCGGTACCTCTAACATCCTAAGGGCATGTTCTAATTCATTTATTGAAAGGACTGAGCTCTATGCATTCCTAAACCAGGACTAGAAGAAGCCTCTAAAATAGTTCTGGGTAAGGTTTTGATGAGGTGCTAACCAGCCATCTTGGTCATGGAACCCCAGAGATTAGAGAGTGGGAACATTGATGCAAATTATTCTCACAGACCAACACCGTGTGTGTGAAGAAGGCCTCCGTCTGTCCATTGAGGCCTTCGGAGGGCAGCTGTCACCTCTCAGCGTGCTACGTTAGAACTGGAGGGGGCTTGAGACATGCTGGAACCTAATACCTTCATTTTACAAGGTGGAGGGAATAGGGCCCAGTTTGTCCAAGAAAGCTTGTATCTCTAAATTTGTGAAACACCTTGATGTGTGTAAAGGATATTGACACACATTATTATCTCCTTTGAGCTTGAGAGCAGCTCTGTGCATTAGACAAGTCAGGTGTTGTTAGCTTCATTTTAGAGGTGCACAAAAGGAACCTCGGGGCTGGTAAGTGCAGGACTCAAGGTCAGAGGTACTGAGTGGTAGACCTCGAGCTCCCCGTCTGCCTCCCTGCCCAGTCATGCCATGCACTGCCTCCGAAAATCCAACCAGAAGTCTAGTTTTTGCTTGAGGAAGAGCAGGTGCCACAGGAAGAATAAAGAGGCAGAGATGGAAGAAGAGGATGGGACTGGAGTTTTCCAGCTGAATGCTGTGTAATTTGTTGGGTCCCTTCTATTTATTAGTTTACACTGAGTGGCCAGATTATTATGATCTCTGAGTGCATAATAATCTGACCACTCAGTATATATATATTAGAGGCCCAGTGCAAGAATTCGAATTCATGCATGGGTGGAGTCCATCAGCCTGGCCGGGGGGGGGGGGGGGGGGGGGGGGAAACATGGGCATGGCCACCTGCCTGCTGGTTGAACTCCTGATCAAGGGGACAATTTGCATATTATTAGCCTTTTATTATAGAGGATATACACTGAGTGGCCAGATTATTATGCGTTCAGAGACCATAATAATCTGGCCACTCAGTATACATGTTTGTCATAATAGCCTAGTGAGGCAAATAGTCCAATCTCCTTGTAAAACAATGACTTAGAGAAGTGAGAGACACTTGACCTTAGTCACATCGTCAAGACAACAAAAAAGAGCATCTGGAATTGAATATATGTTTTCAGACGCCAGACTCTCTCGCCTTCTCTACTGTGGCGTGCTAGACATACCTGGGAATTCCAGGTCACATGATCCAGTTTCTAATCAGGACACCAACAGAGAGCAGGTGGTGGGCTTCAGATGCCACGTGTGTGGCATTCGGCCCAGGGGTCTGAAACTGGGATGTGAGGAAAGTAAGGGACATAGACAGGGGAGAGACATGGATGATCTGAGCAGCTAGTGGCTGTCCAGCAGCATGGAGAAGCGTCTGAAAGGCAGAGGCACCAGGGACTGGAAGCACAGAGGGCTTCAACATGGAGGAGTGGGGCAGGGCAGTGCCAAATCATTGCGGAACAACCTCCGAATGGAAAAGACTGCAGGAAACGCGGTGGCTGGGGGTGGGACTGGGGGGATGTTGGCTTGGTGCAGAGCAGGGCTGCGTGGGAGCAGAGAGGATTCTGCAAAGCGGCCCTTTTTCATCACAGGCATCCTGAGAACAAGTGCAAGCAGAGAGATCCGGCCCTTCAAGAACCACCTACCCAGCCGCCCCCACAAAGACATTACCCAATGCCAAGTAAAAGCAAAGCAACAACCCATTTGGGCCCATGAGGATGAGCCAATATCTCGGGAGCATAATGCTGGCCACCTCTGACAGTTACCTTCCTCTGGTTGCAGAGAGGAGCCAGGGAACTGTTTGTATTGTCTGCTGTGTTCCGGGGACAGTGCTAGGAGGTGCTATCACACTTCCCTTACTGGTTGCTAAGCAACTGCATTAAGATGATATACAAGGCTGAGGCGCTGGGAGGTGTGTGTGTGTGTGTGTGTGTGTTGGAGTGTGTGCATGCTGGGGAGGAACTGCAGAGCGGCATGGAAAGAAAAGTGGGCTCTGTTGATTTTGCTTTGACTGATGGATGTTGGCAGGTGACATTTAGGAGGGTCCTGTCTTGCAGAAGGAACACGATGGCAATACTTCTGAATCGTGGGGAACCAATTAAGAAGCGTTTGAGTGTTCACAGCACAGAAAGAGGACCACATTCTATGTAAACTGCCCCCCAAGAATAGTATCTCAGAGCAGAAGGAAAAGCACCTCTGGCGTGTGAAACTTGAGGTCTTTCTAGGTCCAGGTTGCTGGAGCGGGATGCTGTGGAAGCAGCAGAATGGGCTGGTTCAGGAGGAAAGGAATTCTGCATCATTGTGGGTCTAAACAGACTGGACAACCAGTTGTCACGTGAGCTTACTGGAAGGCTGGCCTGGAAGTGGAAGTAGGGGAGGTAGAGCAAGAGGCAGAGGAACAAAGGCAACAGAAGTAAAAATAAAGGATATGTTCTAAGAAGACAAGGTAATACCAGCTCAACTGGACAAAGGTAAAGTAGGATGTTATGAGCAGAATCGTGTCTTCCCAAACTCCTGTGTGGAAGTCCTGACCTCCAGAATGTGACTGTTTGGAGATAGGGACGTTAGTCAATGAAGGTAAAATACGGCAATTGGACTGGGCCCTAATCCAATATGATGGATGTCCCTATAAGATGAGAAAATTAGGACAAGGACATAAACGGTGGAAAGGCCCTGTGACAGCACAGGAAGAAGACAGGCATCTACAAACCAAGGAGAGAGGCCTCAGAAGGAACCAACTTTGTTGGCACTTGAATCTTGGCTTTCCAGCCTCCAGAATTGTGGGGAAATAGATGTCTTTTGTTTCAGCCACCCAGCCGATGGTATTTGTCATGCATCCTGGGCTGGCTAATGCACCAATGATCACTAGGCAGAAGTAAGGCTGAGAGAGCAGACCAGACGAACTACAGAAGAGTCTTGGGACCATGAAAGCCAGGCTGAGGAATTCAACCATAAAAGGAGTCACAGATGGACTTTTACTCAGTAAGGTTAATTAACAGAAAATTTCCAAACAAAAAGCGCATTTGGAGAGGGGAAAGGTAGGGGCCCACAGTGATAGAGCCTGGGAACCATCACCGAAGAGGTCTTGTTTCTTGTGGAGTTATGTGGACTGCTGGCCGTGACATTTTAAGATGGTGACAAAATCCGTTATGCAGAATTAGAGAGCCAGAAAGGCAGGCATCTGAAAACCATGTCATGCAGGGAAGGGGTGGGGGACAACTCTGCATGTGAAGTCTGGGTCAGGGAATAATGAGTAGGTGGTCCCTATCTTTAAGTGATGTCATATTGAGAAATAGTCGTCAGTGTGGGCTGTTGCTGGGGGCAGCTCCAGCAGGTGTGCTTTAGAGAGTTCAGTTCTGTGAAAGTAAGAACCTTCTAATAATAAGAATCTTCCAACAATGAAGAGTTCTCTGGAGAGACATTCTTCTCAGGTACTCCAGGAAAAGACCTTTCTCCAAGAGATGATTAGACTAGGTGACTTTGCAGTCTACCACTCCTTCCCCCAAATGATTCTTGTCCAATGCGGGCGTTTCTAGTCCATTAAGATTCCCCACTTTTCTGTGATCAAAGAACACGCTCCACCACTTTCCCCGTTACTCACAGCAACATGCGAGCAGAAAGCAAGTAGTTCTATGAGAACAGAGTAAAAATTAGAACTCACAGAATCCCGTTCTTCAGCTCTTTCTTCCTCATCCATTAGTGGGAAATGGACACTCCAAGAGGGCAAAAAGCCTACAATAAACACCAGGGTCTTGAGTGACCAGACTGGTATTTCCATAAATTCACAATCACAGTGAGTGGGGTTTTAAAGGTACATGGAGAGTTTACTGTAGGCCAGAAACTGCCTAAGCCACCAGATAGGGCTGAGAGTGGATTTTTAAATGGGTAAGATGGCCCTAGCCGGTGGTGCTCAGTGGTTAAAAGTTCGGCCTGTGCACCGAAGGGTCCTGGGTTTGATTCTTGGTCAAGGGTTTGTACCTGAGTTGCAGGTTTCACCCCCGGCCCTAGTCAGGGTGCATGCCAGAGGAAACCAATCAATGTCTCTCTCCCTCTTTTCCTTCCTCCATTCTCTCTAAAGAGCAATGGAACAAAAATGTCCTCAGGTGGTGAGGATTAACCAAAAATAAATAAATTAAAAAAATTAGACAAGATGGTCTTCCAGGACTCACTGAGAGTCCAAAGGAGGAAGCGTCCATTGTCACCAAGGCCATGTGCTGGGAGCACAGTGAGAGCAGGACCAGCCATCCTGACTACTGGCAAGAGGAGATCAGGACGACGTCACAGAGGTGGTGCAGCAAAAGCTGAGGAGGATTTCAAGGAGTGAATAAAAAGAAAGAGGAAGTATCGGGCAATGCGGAGCATTTGGGTAGAAGAAACAGCTCTCCTGGCAAAGGTTTGAGACATGAATACCACTTTGGGGAATGAGGAGTGTGCACACCTTTGGGACCGCGTGTCAAAAGGCCAGGCACTTTGTCGCCAGAGGTCTGGGCCTCTGCTGCTTCCAGGACAGCCCAGAACCCTCCCGGTGACCTTCCAGACGATGAGCTCCTGGCCTCCTTCATGCCTGAGGTATGTACATTTCTACTTGACTCATCTTCCTGTGTGTCAACCCTGTCACAGGTTTTGTTTATTTTGCATGCCTGAATCAACCCTGTGTAATTTGTCTGCTTCTCAAAATCGTGGATGGGTCACCGAGTCCCATTGCCAGAAAGTCAGATCGGCAGTGCGGGGAAAGCAATGGCTTCCCTTCACAAGCAGTAAAACCCAGCCTTGGCTCTGTCTGCCTTTGCTCAGGAATGGGCGTCTGTCCCACAGGAAGAGCAGCAGCTCCCACCTCCGCCATGCCACTCACCACCCGGGCTCACCCGGATGTCATCATGGGCAGTCCTGCCCTGAGGATGTAGCATTTTTTTAAAAATATATTTTATTGATTTTGTACAGAGAGGAAGGGAGAGAGATAGAGAGCTAGAAACATCGATGAGAGAGAGTCATCGATCAGCTGCCTCTTGCACACCCCCTACTGGGAATGTGCCCGCAACCAAGGTGCATGCCCTTGACCAGAATTGAACCCGGGACCTTTCAGTCCCAAGCCGACGCTCTATCCATTGAGCCAAACCGGTTTCGGCGGATGTAGCTTTTTTGTTTAAACATGAGTAAAGGTGCTGAGGTTTCTATCAATATTTCCTGAGGAGAGGGTAACAGAATTCCTCCAAGAAGAAAACTTGTGTTTGTTTAGAGCTATCCCTGCTATTTATTGAATAGTTGTAGTTCTCCCAAATTCGTGTTGACACCCTAAACCCCAAAGTGATGGTATTAGGAGGTGAGGCCTCTGGGAGGTGACTAGGTCATGAGGGTAGAGCCCTGGTAGGATTTGTGTCCTTATAAAAGAGACCCCCCCAGAGAGAACCCTGGCCCCTCCCATCATGTGAGGACACAGGGAAAAGCTGTGAACCAGGAAGCAGGTCCCCACCAGACAAAGAATCTATCAGGGCCTTGCTCTTGAACTTCCAGCCTACAGAACTGTGAGAAATGAATGTTGTTGATAAGCCACCCAGTCCATGATATTTTGTTATAGCAGCCCAAACAGACTAAGGTAATCCTCCACCAAATCAATGCATATAAATGAGGCTCAGGGAGCGTGGGCTGGTGTCCTTTGCTCTGGAAAGGGAAAGAAAAGAGGAGGGGAAGGAGAGCAGAAAAAGAGGCAAATGCTACAGGACCTGACCCTCTCCATAACCCTCTTCCCCCTCCCTCCAATTCTTCTGTAAAACCACAAAATCAAACGTTCTGTGTTTGGGCTTCTCGGGGTAACTGGTGCATGGGCTGAGCTCTAATGCCCTGGGGTGATAAGGCTGAACAAGATCTGATAGCACAGAGGTGGCCGGAAGCACCAGGAAGTGTCTAGAGCTGACAGAGATCCTGGGGCAGGACCTTGGGTTGCCATAGGCTATGGAGCTGGAGTGCCTGCCAAGCGTGATAGATGAGGGGTCAGGGCCCCAGGGGGCATTTCAGTTACACATTTCTGAGTTCTAATAGTGTGCGCCATTGATAAAGACAATTGTTAAATGTATTACGTATTTATGTGCCACACACCAATGCTAAGTGCTTTATACACATAAATGGGCTATCAGTTTTTAATCTTGGCACTATCTCTTTAAGGAAAGCGCCACCGTTATCACGGTTAGGCACGCAGGGGAAGCTGAGGACTGGAGGGGTTAAGAATGTGCTTGAGGCCACATCTCCAGGAAATAAGGAGCCACACCTTGAGTCTGAGGGCTTGCTCCTAACCATTAGAAGCACTGCCTGCTGATGGATCGTGAGTTATTTGTGTGAAGGAGGATGTTCCCTTGCCTCCACTGGGAAACTGGATTGCTCCATATTTAAAGGAGCAATAATATCAGGTCCAAGCTTGTGCCGAGAGGAAAAGAGCTGGGGGAGGGGAAGGGATGGAGTAGGGTGATGGTGCACAAAGAAATGAGCTTACAGGCTTGCCATTTTCCTAAAAAGTGAAAGATGAGCTCAAGAACTGAGACTAGGAATCCTTTTTCCAAAGTTAGGGCACGTTTCTCTTTTTCTTCTTTAACCAGGAGACTCAGAGGTTGATGGAGAAGATAAGCACATTTTGTGGGTCCTCCCCCGCTCCCACTCTTCACTCACTCTCCCCCCCCCCCCCGCGCCCCACCCTGTGACCTTGGCATTAAGCAGTTGTAAATAGACAGCAAAGGGCAGTAGTTCCAAGAAATGTATCTGGGTCACTCAGACTTCTGTGATTCGTGTGGGTCCTCAGGCCAAGGGGACACCAGTGGCTTCATTTGAAAGGAATGAGGTAAGACAGCAAGAATGCAAAGACAAGTCTTGGGGAGAGGAACCATGTTTGGAAGTTATTCAAGTGTTGAAGAAGGCAGAACAAGGGCTTGGCTATTTGTCATCTGAGAACCCCAAGGTGCAGATCTGGAGGAAGTGCGGGAATGAGCAAAAAAAAAAAAGAAGGATCCATCGCGTAATGAGATTCCTGAGGTACATAGGGATGCCAAAGGCAGCACAGGGTTTTTTTGCCCGAGGAAAACATTCTTAATTTGGCTCTGGGGGTGGTAGTTCCCTGAGTGATTACAGATTAGAAACCACATTATTTCCAAGGCTGATGAGCCCATTGACAACTCTGGCACCCGGCCACGCCATCTCATGGATGGGGTTCAGCCAACACCTTCTCTCTCCGCCTCCTTGGCCCCTTGGTGGGTACATTTCAAGGACTAGGGGCCAGTAAGGGCCAAAGTAAACACATAGGTCTTGGCTTGTTTTGGTCTGTTTTTCAAACCTTCACAGTGATTAGATAGATAGCGATGGAACACCTCCCGCCGTAGCCGTGGAGGGCAGACACAGGCACCATGACTGGGACCTGCAAGTGGAGAGTCTAATTGGAAAAGACAATGTTATGGACTGAATGTTGGTTTCCCTCCAAAACCCGAATGCTGAAGCACTAACCACTGCGTCTGTATCTACAGATGGGGCCTTTATGGAAGCAATTAAGGTTAAATGAGGTCATCAGGGTGGGCCCTGATCTGGTAGATTCAGTGTCCTTATAAGAAAAGGAAGAATGACAAGAGCATCCTCCTTCCCCCGCTCTGTCTTGTGCACACACACCAACGAAAGGCCATGAGAGGACACGGCATGCAAACAAGGCCAAGGTCCACAAGCCATGCAGACAGCCCTCACCAGAAACCGAAATGCCAACCCTGATCTCAGACTTCCAGCCTCCGGAACTGCGAGAAAAATATGGCTGCTGTTTCGTCCGCTCGCATGCTCCATGGTATTATATTTTGTGATAGTGGCAGTGCTAAGACAGAGGACACCATAACCAACAGTAAAATAAGGAGAAGGGAAGTCCTGCCCAAGTCAGGAAGAGGGCTGAAGGAGCAGACAGAATGGGAGATGAAAGCGGACTGAGGGTGCTGGGGGAAGGGCAGGCGGAGTTGGGATTAGAATTTCAGGCCTAAAGGGGTCTGAGAGGTAGGGATGTAGGAAGCCTGGGAGAGGCAGTCCCGATGGAGGGAAGACCACAGACAAAGACCAGAAGCAGGGGATGTCTGTCAGGCCCTGGGTGGCCTTGGGCAGATGAAGGGTGGGCTCATAGCAGAGCCCATGGGGACATGGTAGATGTTTCAACCAGGGTGGACATCAAAACCACGTGCAGAGGGTTGGGAGCAAAACAAAGCAAAACCAAAAAAGGGACACGGCTGCCTGGGTCTGACTCCAGATGGCCCCCTAATAACAGAACCGGCTCTGCAGCAGTGGTTCTCAAAGTGTGGCTCCTGGGCCAGCAGAATTCACATCGCCTGCAGAACTGTCCAAAATGCATTTTCTCGGGCTGCTCCCTAGAGGGACGCAGCAGTGACTTTGGAGCCAGAGCCGGTAAGCTGTGTGCTGCTGGCTCTGGCCTTCGAGGAGCTACATGGAGGGTCCAGGCTGCTTCCACTCAGAATGTTCTCCAAAGTGTCTCTTCCCCCTCTCCCCAACCCCCCGGGATCCGGAAGTCTTCTGCCCATGGATCTCTTTTAGCAGCGGATCCAATGTTGTGTATCTTGTTTTCATGTAAACCCTTCTGGTGCGCCTCATTTCCACAGGTGTCGGAGGCCATGTCTAAATTAGTACTTTTTCCTCAGATCCTTTCTCTAAAACCTCAGATCTGATCGAACGTGGGCCAAGTGCAAGGTTCATATGCTGACTTTTGCGAGAAAATGATTGGGAGGCAAAGGGGCACAAGACAAGGTCCCCCGCCTTCCACCATCCTGTTCAGCAAGGCACGTACTTGTGAAAAATAATTTTATCTCAAGATAACATGTGCCTGGAAGAAAAGGCTGGTGCGGCCAAGGGCTCTGGGAGGAGGGGCGCCGGGAAGGTGGAATGTGAGCTTCCCTCCCATGTCTGGTCCCTTTGCCTCCACCAGAGTCTTCCAGGCCCGGATACCCTACCCGCTCCGTGATTCCAGGAGATACCTATTCCTACTGTGGGGGCGAAATAGATGCCTGCCAGGCCCCTTGCTTTCCAGGTGGGTGTCTTCTTCATGGATTCTTGGTTCCTGTACCCGAAGCACCATCTCACCTTCTGCACTTCCCCGCTGGAGGCAGCTCGGTTCTGGCTCATCGGGACAAGCCCCTCTGTTTTCTCTGTGCCTTACCCTCTGCACACAGATGTGCAGGAGCAGACAGCAGGAAGTGGGCTCCTCCTCCAGGTTGGCCCTTGCCACCACCCTCTTGCCAGCCAGCAGTGTAGATCGCTGAGACACCCACGTACCAGCCCATAGGCATGGCCTGCTGGCGGCCTTTGCCCAAGCCCTAGAAACACCTGTCTGGGCTCTCTGATCCAAAGCCTGATCTGTGTTTGGCACAAGAGCTGCTCTGACCCAGGTCCAGAGTCCTCTTTTCCATAACAAAAATCTGACTCTCTTCCCTGCTCAAAGAACCCTATAGCCATACCTGCTATATGTATGCCCATCTTATATATCCTATAGCTTCCTGTTGTTAGAGAATAGTGTCCAATGCCAAGGCTCTGTGACAAAGGGCGATGCCTCGGTCCTGCTGGGTTCAGCCGCCCTGAGCTGTTCACAGCTTCCAAGCCTCTCCTCTTCGGTGCCTTCTTCCCTCTCAGTACGCTATGCTCTCCCCCCGGAAGAGCACCCTCCACCCTTTCTCAGCCTGGCGCACTCCCATCCGTTCTTCAGAACCCTTCCCAGAATCGCCTCACTTGTGAAGCCTCTTTGGCCGCCCCGTGGGAAGGTTGGTAGCTCTGCCCTTCATACCTCTGGCATTTGACATTCCTCCTGCAACACATCTGGTTTTATTGTGACTGCTCGCCCCGCTCTGTCACCTCAAGGGTGGTCTCTGGTTCACGTTTGTACCCCAGAGCCTAGCACAGCCCCTGGCCCGGAGCAGGTGCTACACGATGCAGAGCTGGGCCTCAGGTTCACCACATCAGAGCCGCCGATTCCATATCCTCAGAATAAGGAACAGGACTGGGAGGAGGAAGACTGACTGTAAACTGTCCTTCCTCAAAGAGGTTTCAAAACCAAGGGAAACACCTAGCTGGGGGCAGTTTAGGCTCAGTGTGGCCATGGCACAGAAGGAAAGACTAGCAGTCGCTGGGATCCCATCTAGGAATGGACTGAAATGCTATGGAAGGGACCCAGCCACTTGCCTGATACACACTGACCTGAAGCCCTCACTTTCTTTACGGACCACCATGGGTAACAGAAGGAGTCAGTCCTTGTCCACATGTCCTTCCTCTATCCCTTCCTCCCTCCCCTCAACCCCAGCCACACACACTCCAGAGGAAATGTCACAGGAGCCTGTCTTCCATGAAGTTCTTTCTAAAGAGCAGTATCTTCTGTCACTATTCCCCCTCCAGGATCTGTGCCTTAAAAGCCACCTCTACAACTTTCACCATGTCTCTGTCACTTCACGTGTCTTGCCACAGCTTCCATTTTTGTTCCTCTGCCTGCCATTCTTTCTCTTTTCTTTCCCCCTTGCTCTACCCCAATACCCAGAACCCTCTTCTCCAGTTCACATGTGTCTTCTTAAGAGAAGGCCAGAGGGGAAGACTGGGAGGGGCCGTCTCTGTGTGGAATTTGCTGGTGAATCACTAGTCAGTGTGGTTTGGGAGATGGATGTGGCTGTCCCACCGCAGAAGGGAGAAGAGGTAGGCGCCTAGCACCAGGCCGTGCATGAGACACCAGTAACCCTGTCCTCAAGCTGGTGGAAAGGCAGCAGTGGACTCGGGGCCCGAACAAGGAAAACCCTAAGAGAATCCTGCATCATCTCACACACCTGAAGGTCCTGCTCCAGCAACCATCGCCCTGAATCAAACCCTATAGTCATGTCACTTGGTCTTTGGGTTTCTCGATCACCTCCAGGAAACGGAGCAGACTCAGGTTGTCCTATTTTAAAGGAAGATGATAAAGATATTCCAGACAACAGAAAATATGTGGTCCTGTTTCCAACGTTTAACTGCAGATCTGCTTTTAAAGCAATTTCATATATGATCCTGTATAATATAAAATATAGACCGATGCTGATTTTCTGGGTAGGAATTCAAAGAGAATTAGATTGATGTAGTTGTTTGATTGACCTGCTTAGTAGTTTCCATTTTTTCTTTTATCCATTTGTTCATTCCTAAAGTCATTTGTCTATCTGTTCATCCACCCATTCATTTTTAAATATTATACATCTTTAAGTATCAATAAAGCTCTCCCCCTCCCCAAATTATCTGTCAAAAAAGAGAAAGTTTATATTCTAGCCCTGACAGAATCTTTCATATTATGTCTTTTTTTTTTTCAATTACCCTGTTTTGAACAAAAATATACTGTTTGGGGAAAATATTAGCCTGACACCACTTCAGTCAATACAAATCTTGGATGGTTATGGAGGTCACTGGATAGAATTATTGGGGTGTTTTTTTTCAAGCATGATGCCATAATGTAGATTTAGTAACTTTTCTTGGGGGTATAGCTTCGCAATTACAAGCCCTGAATTTTGTTGTGAGAAGACATTTAAAAGATCATTTTTAAAATCAATATACTAAATGATATATTGTGAATATCTAAAAGAAATACCTTTGTACAATTTGATTAGACATTTCTCCAAAAAAAGACATACAAATAGCCAATAAGTACATGAAAAGATGCTCTATCATTAGTCATAAGGGAAACACAAATTAAGATTACAACAAGATACCACTCCAAGTCCACTAGAAGAGCTATCATCAAAATTGCAGACAATAACACAGTATTGGTGAAGACAGGGAGAAATTGGAGCCATCATGCATTGCTCATGGGAATGTAAGATGGTGCCAGTGCTGTAGAAAGCAGTTCAGCCATTACTCAAAATGTTAAACATAGAGTTGCCACATGGCCAAGCAATTCCACTCCTGGGAATATAACTAAAAGAAATGAAAACATATGTCCACACCAAAACTTGTTCACGAATGTTCACGTCAACATTGTTTATAATGATCAAAGAGTGGAAACAACACAAATCTTCACCAAAAATAAATGGATAAATGGATAAATAAAATGTGGTATCTATACTAATAATCTATATTAATAATAGGGTAATATGCAAATTGGTTAGGAGGCTGTCACAGTAACGACAGATCAGCAGGCTGCGTGCACAGCAGGTGTGGGTGGGCAGGGACTTGCAGCACGAGGACGGGGGGCAGGGCTGTGGCAGAGAGGCCTTTCCCGGCTCCAGCCTACCTCTTTGGGGCAATCTATAGAGGAGCCCTGATGGGTGGGTGAGCCTTTCCACTTTGGGGCAATGGATCATGAGGCTCCAACACTGTGAGAGGGCACAGGCCAGGCTGGGGGACACCCCCACCACCACCATGCTGAGTGCACAAATTTCATGCACCAACCCACTAGAATCCATATAATGGAGTATTATTTGACAAAAAGGAATGAAAAACTGATTCATGTCACATGAATGAACCTTGAAAACATTATGTATGCTAAGGGAAAGAAGCTAGTCATAAAAGGTCACAATGTTGCACAATTCATTAAATGAAAAGTCCAGAATGGACAAATCCTATTTAAAGTAGATTAGTGGTTGCCAGGTATTTTGGGGGGGGGGGGGGAGAGAGAATGAGGAGTGACTGCTAAGAGTACAGGCTTCTTTGAGGGGTGATGAAAATGTTCTGCAATCACAGCAGTGATTGTTGCACAATTCTGTGAATTCACCAAACTGTACACTTTTTTATATTTTCGTTGATTTCAGAGAGAGGATGAGAGAGGGATAGAAACATTAAGGATTAGAGAGAATCATTGATTGGCTGCCTCCTGCACGCTCCCTACTAGAGATTGAGCCCACAACCCAGGCATATGCCCTGCTCAGGATTTGAACCATGACCTCCTGGTTCATAGATGGAAGCTCAACCACTGAGCCATGCTGGTCAGACCAAACTGTGCTTTTTTAAAAGATAATTTTTTGGTATGTGAGTTATATCTCAAAAAGACTGTTATTAATAAAATAAAATGAGTGGGGTGATCACATTGTAAGGTATAAAAATGCCGAATGTACAGCTGAAATTAATATAACTAATATAAGATTGTATACTAACTACACTTTAATTAATTAATTAATTAAACACCTTCTGGCCTAATAGGAAATAGCCAACTCGCCTCTGACTGTAGGGACAATGATATAGGTCAGAACACAGACAGTTGATTCAAAAAGTGGTTCTGTAATGAGAAGGACACTGATGTCAAAGATGTAAGTGAAATGTTTCAATCCTATCTAATAAAAGAGTAATATGCAGATTGACCATCACTCCAACACACAAGATGGCTGCCTCCATGTGATCAAAGATCCTGCCCCCATATGGACACAAGATGGCCACCACAAGATGGCCAGCAGGGGAGGGCAGTTGGGAGGGACCAGGCCTGCAAGGGAAGGCAGTTGGGGGCGATCAAGCCTGCAGTGGAGGGCAGTTAGGGGTGACAGCAGAGGAGGAAAGTTGGGGGCAGACAGGCTGGCGGGAGAGCAGTTAGGCATCAATCAGGCTGGCAGGGGAATGGTTAGGGGGTGATCAGGCTGGCAGGCAGAAGCAGTTAGGGACAATCAGGAAGGCAGGCAGTTGAGCAGTTGGGAGACAGCAGTTCTAGATTGTGAGAGGGATGTCTGACTGCCCATTTAGTTCTGGTGGGATTAGGCCTAAATGGGCAGTCGGACATCCCTCGAGGGGTCCCAGATTGGAGAGGGTGCAGGCTGGGCTGAGGGGCACCCTCCCCCTTCCCTGTGCACAAATTTTGTGCACCGGGCATCTAGTGTTTTATAAACAGGGATCGTTGGGAGGGGAGGGGGGAGTATTTTTAGTTTAATGTATTATTTTATATAGTATGTGATTTAAAACACGTCACCATGATGATATATTAAATATACCCTCAAACATTTACATATTCATTATTTTTAACATCCCTAATTATTGGAAGGCACACCTATGTTCGGGCACACATTGTATTCTTCAGATGCCAATTGTGTGTTAGGCACCAGCTGTGTCCTCCATTATGGCATCGCTCTCAGTACAGAGCGGGTTCAGACCTCAACGGAGCTTGCAGCCTAGCTCATCTGAATTAAAATGGTTTGAGGTGACTACTATGAAACGTTTGTAAAAGTGCTCGCAAAGCCTTGTGGGCTGTTCTCAATATCTGGGAGGCCATAAGTGGCTTGAAGCTCAGATGAAAGCTCTGGACGTTCCTCCCATAAACACGTGCATTTTATTTGCTCAGAGGGGAAGACAGTGCACCTTCTCCCAGGACCAGCATGTACACAACACCCCTCCCCCAACACAGTCACCCGCCGTCGGCCAAGTTGGATTCCTCCCCCTGAGATGATTCTTTGCTGAACTCACTTGAATCTGGACCCATTCCCCAGCCCTTATCACCTATAAGCAATGAGAACCTCAGGAAACAGAGACCTGGGTAAGATCCAAGATGATCTGGCTCAGGGACCACTGCAGAAGGGGTCAAGGGTCCGGCAGACCTCCCCTCACCAACCCTGAAGGGCCTTCTGTAACCTCCTTAATTTACTGGGCTCTAAGATCCATTTTAAAAAAACGTCTCCACTTGTTAACAAGTCCCTGCCCATTCCCCTTGCTGTGTGTACAAATGCAAACCCTGAGGCTGGAACAGGCTTACCCAGGTGACTCACTCAAGGTCATGTGGAGGAGCAGAGGCAGAGCCACCTGGGACCAGACCCAGGACTCCTCCAGGACTCCCTGTCCCAGGGCAGCGCCCTCTCTGTCCTTCACACCTCTCTCTGGGAGTGAACACAGGTGGGCAGCTGTGTGTTCGCAGGTGCAGGAAGGATTGTTCGACACAGAGGTTGAGCAAGCTCAGAGGCACTCTTGGGGCAACAGAGGGCTACCCTCTGGAGATACAGGAGCCCACATGGGCTAAGTAGTTCCAGATCTTGGGAATGCAAGACCCAGAAAGCTCCAGCTGCAATGTGGCCAGCCCTGTGCCAGGTGGGGGTCCAGGTTACTAAAACTACCAACTTCTGTCTTGAAAATCTCTCTCTGGTATTCCTCAAGTGACTCCACCCTCTCTACAAAGGCATCCTGCCTCTTTTCCTATTCCCTGTCTCTGTTCTGTCATTTAGCCTGACCTACATGGGCTCAAGAAGCTGGAGGATGAGGGAAAGGAAAAGGCAAGGATCTGATGGATTAGGGAGACACGGAAGGAGTTGGGTAGACAGATTATCGAGCTCCAGCTCTAAACGCTGACTCCCTCTCTCCAGGCTCCAGGAAACCTCCACATTCCAGAGAGGCACGGAGTGCATCCTGACCTCTAGGGAGAACAGTGATCCCCGTGCTTTTGCAACTGGTTGCTGTGCCACCTGGCACAGGGAGTGAGGGAGATCGCAGCTGGGTCGGGTGAGCCAGGGATGCAGGAGGGAAATGGAGATCCTATTCTTGGAGGGAGTTTGGAAGGAAAATCAAGGGGAAAGTACCTCCCTGCCCCATAGGAATGTCACATCCCAAAGGCCAGTCCCAGAGGCTGCAGGAGAGCACACAGGTTTCCCAGGGCGGGAACTGAGCCAGAGGGAGTCAGACCAGAGAAGGTGAATGAGGTGGATGTTCCAGGAAGGATGCAGGACTTGAGCAAAGGTTTGATGAGGAGAGTATGGGGAAATTGGGTGAGCAGGGCAGACAAAGGTCAGGTTATAGAGGGCACTGAGTAGTGAATTTAAGGGATCTGGATTTGCCTAGAGGCCCTGTGGGAGCTAGAGCGAGGTGAGGGGGAGGCTCGGGTAATATGGGGTGATAGGAGGTAGTAGGCTTGGCTGGAGCAGGGTCAGCAGAGAATAGAGAGGGAATTAGAGGCACATAGAGAGCCTGTAGGCCCTAGCTGGTTTGACTCAGTGGATAGAGTGTTGGCATGTGGACTGAAGGGTCCTGGGTTCGATTTCAGTCAAGGGCAAATGCTTGGGTTATTATGGGCTGGATCCCCAGTAGGGGGTGTGCAGGAGGCAGCAAGTCAATGATTCTCTCTCATCAATGATGTTTCTATCTATCTCTCCCTCTCCCTTCCTCTCTGAAATCAATAATAAAAAATATGTATTATTTTAAAAAAAGAATGTTGGACTCATTAGTGAGGGGGAAGGATTTGAGTGGAGGAAAGGAGAGGAGAAAGGGAAGATAACTCCATGTTTTACCTGAGTACCTAAGAGAATGACAAACGCATGAACAGGCGGAAGAACGCCAGAAGGAAGAGATGGTTTGACATGAGCAAATTATGAGTTTACTTTCCAGCATGTTGCAATGTTTCAGATGCATAACTTGAGTACCAATGTCTTACAGACTTGCAAGTGGAGGGTTGAGGCCAGGGAGGAGGGTCAGGCTGGAGGTGGCGCCCAGGAGTGCTCTAAACTGATGAGGGCAGGTGGGGGCAGATCTAAAAACACGCTCCTCATTGATTCTAAAGGAGGCTGACGCACAGATGCTGCCATTAGCCTTCTAGACAGGCTGACATTTAGTGCCTGCCTAACTTGCCAAGATGAGGTCCGAGGGAAAGGACTTATCTGCTAATCAAGAACACAAATGCTACCCTGGCTGGTGTGGCTCAGTCATTAAAGCATCCGTCTGCAGACTGAAGTGTTGCAGGTTCAATCCTCGCCCTGGTCGGGGAGGGGACAGGAAGCAACCAATCGATGTGTCTCTCACATTAACGTTTCTCTCTCTCTTCTCTTCCCTCCCTTCTTCCACTCTCTCTAAGAAAGCAATGGAAAATAGTATCCTTAGGTGATGATTAACAAAAAAGGACTTAAAAGAACACAAAAGAAGGAAAAGATTAAAGAGAAAGGCAAATTACATATATAACCTAAGAGTGTGATGCTTCCACAAACCCTGCATCTTTTACATTTACCTAAAGACCGATTTCAACTCAGAGGATGTCGAAGCTTCAAGATCCTCTCCAAGACTCCCACATCATCCTGGATTACACGATGTATGCAAACTCCAGAGACTGAAACTTATTCACAATACTCTCCTCGCTGCTCCTCCGGCAAGCTCTATTCTCTCACACCTACCTTACACGCTGCTGCCTACATCTGGCCGTGGTCCCTTCGCCCAAGACAAAGCTCAACAGCCTTCAAAGTGCAGCCCAGCAGCTCACCACAGCCTTCAGAATAATGTCCAAAGCCTTCAGCTGCCAGGTTCAACCTTTATCTTACTTTCTGCCTTTGGACCTTATCTTTATTGCCCTTTGGTTCCCTTGGCTCCACCAAAAATAAGTCATTGGAAACATGCCTTCCCACTCACCTGCTTTTATTTACATTCTTCTTTGATCACAACCACCATTCCAAGTTTCTACAGCCATACTCTACCCACCCTTTCAGAGCTTTTCCAAATGCTACTTCCTCCAGGAAGCATTCCTAGACTTCCCAGACAGAAGTCATCTCTCTTATCTTCTGACCTCATAGCATTTTATCGGAACCTCTCCTATGACACCATAAGGCCCCATCTTGTCTAAGAGTTATTTATTTACCTTTATGTAGTACCTCCCCTACCAGATGGTAAACTTGTTGAGGACAGATACAGTCCTTCAAATGGGGAAATAAAAATACACCCTGAGGGTGAGAAGGGGTGAAGAGGTGAAGAAATATTAAACAAATGCCTACAACAAGTTACAAACGAGAAAATTAAGGCTCAGAGGGATTACATGACTTGCAATGTCACCCAGGTAGAAAGTGGCAAGAGTCGAGACTCAAACCCACCTTTTTCTGACCACAAACTCTCTCTTCCCAGGGAGAGTGGCTGGAGCTATTTCACAGGGCATTTTCACACAAGTCAAATATTTCCAATGCCCCTTTGGGTCCCGCAGTACCATTTCTTCATCTTCAAATGAGAAAAGTGAGCCTTGGAAGAGTGAAGAGACTCACCCAAAGGTACACAGTCGGCAAGTGATGAATCTGAACCATAGCCATGGCTTCTGACTCCAGCTAGCTTACCCAGGAGGGCAAACTGCTGAGTGAGGGACCCTGCCTGCCTCAAGCTGGGGTGGGAATGTAACTGGATGCTGGCAGGAGCGCTTTCAAAGCTGGTGAGGATCAGATCGCCTAACCTGCCTGGAGCAGGGACGGAGGGCGGGGAGAGTGTAAACCTGAGCCTAAGGGAGAGGAGCCAGGCTCTCACTCCAGATGCTCCTGGGCAACAAAAGGACATGCGTGGGGTTGAGGAGGGACAAGCTGCACTAATACAATAGAACGACCAGCTCGGATCAGTTGGGAAAGGGAACCCTCAGAAGAGGAAAACCCAAACTCAGGGCAGAATTCCCAGCAGGTCTCGGAGGAGCCTCTGGGGCCCGGGTGGGATCGCATCAGCTGGTTAGAACTACGTCTCAGAGTCTAAGAGTCAGGGGGGAGACCCTCAGAGAGAAAAGGAGCACACAAAAGGGGGAGGGGCTGTGGTCCTGGTACGCTCGAGTTGTTGGGAAAATTGCCTGGAATAAAAGGGAGGCCAGTCCAGGAGACAAGAGTCAAAGCCAGCCCTGAGTTCTAAACCCTGCGTGAGGTGCACTCCCCAGGTCCCCCTCTCTAGTGAGCGAAGTTGTCAGAGTCTGTGTAGGTGGATTTCGGAACATAAAAGGGAAGCAGGGGACTGGAGAGGAGGAAAATGTTAGTGAACTGCAGCCAAGATGGAAAAGGGGAAGGCTGCCCCTTCCGTGGGCATTGGCAGTCGTGGCCTTAGTTCTAGCTGCGCTGACTGGCTGCCTTATAAGAGCAGCAGGAGCCTGAGGGCTGGGGAAAGTCAGAGCTGGGGGAGACCCCGAAAACCAGGAGCATGGGTTCCTGCTGCCGGCCCACAGCAGGCCTGAGGGGACCTTGGAGACAACTCCTGCAGTCCTCTCCCCAACGTGTGCCTAGGTGAACAGTGCATGTGAATGTGCAGTCTCCAGGCTGCTGTCTTAATCAAACTGTCATCGTGAGTAATAATCACACCTTGGGAAACAGCAGTGACTCAAAAGGCTGCCCCTCCCCCGCCGCCACCCCCTCGCACAGCTCAGCTCAGCTCAGAGCGCTGCTGGGAACCCCGGAAGTGGAGCCACCACCTCCTCCTACCCCTCAGCATTTTCTCCTGCCCCTCAGCTCTCTCAGCACCTTCAATGGCCACGCAGACTCCCCTGTCTGATGGAGTGACTTTGCTGGTTAAAGAGCTAATTAGGCCTGGCTGTTCACCAAACACAGGGAGCGGCGGGGGGGGGGGGGGGGGGATGAAGCAAATACTGTTGTCTATGCAATGCATGTCCATGAGACACACCCATGAGAAGCCTACCCCGCAGAAGTTGGCCTTTTTCCTCAGGAAAGAAGAAGAGAGAAAAAAAAGTGTTTCCCCTTCAGCTCAGATTGACCATAAATATAAAAATGTAGCCCGGCTGGTGTGGCTCATAAATTGAGCCTCAAACCATGGACCTAGAGGTCACCTGTTCGATTCCCAGCCACAGCACATGCCCAGGTTGTGGCTGGATCTCCAGTAGGGAGCACACAGGAGGCAGCCAATTGATGTTTCTCTGTCGTTGATGTTTCTGTCTCTCCATCCCTCTCCTTTCCTTTCTCTCTCTCTCTCTCTCTCTCTCTCTCAAAAAAATAAAAATAAAAAAATCTATACGCAAATACATATTTTTTAAATTAAAAAATATATATAGATACATATATACATATACATATACATATATATATATATATATATATATATATGTATATATAAAATGAATGCCTACTGTGTGTCACCTGTTAAAGAACTGAGTGTTTTATGAACAGCCAAGGCTATTTTTAAGCTGCTACCCATGACCAGCTGGGATGTTACAATACTGACATGGTCTGTAGGAGTTGGCCAATGTCTGTCACATCAGCCTCTGACTTCCTGGCTCCTCCAGCCCCAGACGTCCCCGGGGTTTTCACTGATCCCACTCAGGACGGTGGCTACTGTCAGTTCCGTTAGATCCTGCCCATGGTTTTGTGGCTGTTCACATTTGGAACTTGACTATCCCACTCCATCCTCATGCAGAGCCCTGTTACATCTTTGTCTCACAGATGAGGAAGTCGGGCTCAGTGACGCAATGAGTCTGGAGTTGGAGCTGGAACCCAGAGAACTGACCCAGTGTGGCACTTGACCACCAGTCAAGTTCCTGTTACAGATTCGGTGGCCACTCTCCTTGCTCCTCCCCCTTTTCTGTAGCCCTGAAGCAGAGTCTAAGAGAAACTCTTGATCACCAAGCCAACAACTTCTCTTAATTACCACAGCCCTGAGCATGCCAGCAGTTGGTTATCTATGATCCAGCCGCATCTGTGTGACCACCTCAGCGATCCATTCTCCTGGAGCCCATAACTCCTGGGCAGGAGGAGGGACTAGGGGCTGGGAGACCTGTGCCCTTTCTCCTCCCTGCCTCCCCATCAACTGTGCTTGTTCAGGGCACATGGAGCTGCTGCCATCACCGTGGAGGACTAAAGGCCTCTCCCAGGGTCTTCTGAACAAGGGGAGAGGACATAAGCTGAGGAGGAAGATTAAGGCTGACAGGGGTAGGTGTTGATGTTCATGGAGTCTGTATGAGGCTGGGACAGTGGCACTGGAGTGCTCCATCTCTGAGCTTCTTCTGTAAATTGGACACTGCTGAGTCTGGGTCCATCCTGGGTAGAGTTTTGGGATGAATCATGTCCTCTGAAAGGCCTGCTTGGTCCCAGAACCAAACCCACATCAACAATCACTAGATGTGGAATGAGACTGGCCTTAAGGCCATAATAGGTGTCCCCTCCCGCCATGCCCCTGCGAGGGCTGTATAGTATAAGTTAAGGAATCATAACAAGCCCTGTGATATAGGCATCTTTTCTGCAGGACTTATCATAATCTTGATGGTGCAAATATGGGTGATAAATTACCAAGAGGGCTCACTGGGAATGTTTCACCCCTGGAACATCTGGAACAATCTCAGGGCACAGAGCTTCTCTGAATACAGTTTGGCAAATGCTGCTCTAAAGACAAAACGCTTATCACTGGGCTGAGGGTGGAGAGATTGACTAGTAGAAAGAGGGGCCATTTTTAACTCAGTGGTTCCCACAAGGGAAACACACTTTCCATTTCCTTTTTCTCTTACCAAATTCTATATATGTATTTTTTAAATTTATTTCAGAGAGGAAGGGAAAGGGAGAGAGAGAGAGAAACATCAATGATGAGAAAGAATCATGGATCAGCTGCCTCCTGCACATATGTCCTTAACTGGAATCAAACCTGGGAACCTTCAGTCCACAGGCTGACATTTTGTCCCACTGAGCCAAACCGGTTAGGGCTCTTTCCAAATTCTTAACTCCTTCTGAGTTTTCTTTTAGGAAGCCCCTAATTTGCTTTTACAAATGTCAAAAAGTGGTTCACAAAAGGACTCTAACTTCATCTACCCCTGAGCTCTATTTTTCTAATAAGGTACTCGTTATAAAAGTGAAAATTCTGACAGCCAAATTTTATGACTCATTTGTCCATGTCAGGCACTGTGCTGGGTGTTGTATATTTGTTCTCTCTTTCAATTCATTCATTCACATTTTCTTTCGGTTAATTCTACTTTGAGCCTCTCCCTCTCCCCGCAATTCACTGCCCTTCAACGGGAAGGCTGGCTATATCCCCCCGGTGGAGCAGGTCTTGTGGGAAGGGAGTAGCAGGGCTGAAAAAGTGCTTCTGGTTCTCGCTGTCTGCACAGGAGCTAACCAACTCTATCACCAAAATCAGGACCCCCACCAGATATTCCCCTGGGGACCTCTGAGTGCTCGATCGATAGAAATGGAAATAAATGAGCCCCACGCACTTTGAGGATGTTCCTTCGGAGACCTTGAGAAGGTGTTACAGAAATTAATATCTACCATTTTTTCTTTTGCACTTACTAGGCAATCTACGTACGGATCCTCCCAACAACCCGGACACACAGATAGATAGTCTCGTGCTCATTTCAGAACAGAGATTCTGGGCTCAGAGAAGCTAAGTGGTCCCAAGAGGCCTCACAGCAGGCAAGTGGCTGGCTGGCTTTTGAGCCCAGGTCCAACCCAAAGTCCAGTGTCTTTCTGAGGAACCATCATACTTCAGCTGTGGAGATAAACAAACTGACCAAGGAACTAATACTATTGTTTTTGTTTGTTTATTTTTAAGAAATAGCATTGTCAGTCAGTGGAGAAGCCCTGGACTGGAATCCAGGAGGACTGGTTACACGGTAAGTCTGTCCTGAGACTGGTCCCCGGCCCTTGGGCAGTTCTCATCCTTCGCTTCCCAACAGCGACGCACCCCCGGCTTTCTCCTGGAGAAGAGTTGCCCCATAAAATATCAGTTACCCAGTTCAGCTTGAGTTTCGGATAAACAATCAATGATCTCTAAGTATAAGTGCATCCCAAATATTTCATGGGACACACTTATAGTTGAATAATATCCGTTGCTTATCTGAAGTGCAAATCGGAGGGTCCTGTGTTTTTATTTGCTAAGTCTGGCCACCCCACCCGGAAGGCATGCTGCGAAGTCTCATGCCTGGCTTCAGGTCCCTAGTGTTGCTCCAATACTAGGGGTTGCCATGGCAGCCTGAGCAGCCTTTCTGGAACTGTCTCCACTTACCTCTCCCGCTTCACCTCGCCCCTGCACTCTCCGCACAACCAACACTCTGAGCTACTTTCAGTTTCCTTGGATGTGTCATGCTGCTTCTGGCCTGCAGCCTCAGCACTTGCTGTATTCTGTGCCTGTTCTCCTCTCTCTTCCTCTCCCTGGCTCATTCCTATTGATCCTTGAGGTCCACACTGAGTGTCACTTCCGCCAGGAAGCCTTCCTGGGGTGCACACACCCCTTACCACCTCCTTCCATAACCCTCCAGCACTGGGTTAGTTAGCACCCTGCCCCATCCCATCCGGGCCCCCACCATTCCCCACGCTGCTCTGGGGAGCAGGGCCTGGGTCATATGTACTTTTGTCTCCCCCACACCCAACCTAGTCTCAGGCAGGAAGTCAGTAAATGTTTATTGAATGAACGAATGAATGAATGAATGAAGAATATCCTGCCGGAGCCGAGTCTCTTGTATTTGACTATTTCCTTCCTCCCTTCCATTTTGACTTTTTCATCTCTGCCTCCTCTTCTCCCTGCCCCTGGAGGAGTTGTGAAAGGCTGGGCCAAAGTCCATGACCGAATTCCTTGGCCGGGACTAAGGTGAGGAGAGAGTAGCCACGGCCATGCCACGGAGAGGCCTCCTCCTGACCCTCCCTGATCATGCCACACCAACCAGCCCCGTCGGCTCACGTGGCTCAAGTCCCGCAGCAGCTCAGAGGCAAGCTCTTCCTCCTCCGAATTACAGCCCTCCTGCGAACGCCCCCTCAGTGTCTGCACTCCTGCTCTCCTTCTCCCTGACCCTTGAAAGGAGTCTAAGTGGACTGAGCTCCACGTTTGGGGTGTGGGGAGATGCCAGTGTCAGATGGCTGAGGGTTAGGGCAGGTGGTGGGGCTCGGTGGGCTCAGAACATCACCCATATGTTCCCTGTTCACCCACCCAAGGCTTTGCCCACGCACAGCCTGACAGGGGAAGGCGGCACAGAATTTAACCCTTCAGAGGCATTCGGGAGGCAGGTTCACAAATAGTCGGCGGTTAACTTTAGTCTCCAACACACACACACACACACACACACACACACACACACACACACCACAGCTCTGCCTCTTCCCCCTCGCAGACCCCTGCTCGCTTCCAGACGAGGCTTGTTCAGAAGATGGTCTCTCAGGGGGCAAGAAGTGGGTGCAGGCGCCGTGGGTGCCTGGCCGGGGTGGGGGTGTGCAGGGCAGGGGGAGAGGGGTGAGCGCAGGACACAGGGAGCAGCTTAGAGGCGGCATTCCGGAAAAGTCCTGCTTGCTGCTCTCTGATCTGACCTTTAGGGGCAGGTGGCCCCTCGGTGCCCCCTCAGCCTGGCCCCCAGCCTGCCCGGATGGAGTAGTTAAGAGGACAAAGAGGGAGAAGCACCCTTGAATCTCAGATGAACTGCAAACCTAGACTCCCTCCCCGCTGCGGAAGGCCAGCGAGTCCGGGAGGTCACTGCACCCCGGCCCCGCCTGCTGCGTCCCAGGCTGCTTGGCCGGGAACTCGGTCGGTGCCGTTCAGGTTCCCACCACCTCCGAGGCGCCCCCTCCATCCCTTCTACCTCGTCCAGCTGCCAACTTCTGGCCGGTGCGCAGCCCGGATCGCGGGAGGGGACTCACGCGGACGCAGCGCCGGGCCGGGGCGGCGGGCGGCGGGCCAGGTGCGGGGGCCGGGCGGGCACAGGTGAGTCCGGGGGTGGCCGGGCGGGCACTGGCCGCCGCTCCGGAGGCCTCCGCCGAGCAGGACGGCTGACAGGTTTGTGTTTTCCCCTCTCCTCCTCCCGGCTAACCACACCCCTGCGGCTCTCCTCCCCACTTCCTTAAAGGGTGGGGTGTGAGCCTGCTCCAGCCTCTTACCATAAACTCTCAAGTAGATGCCGCCCGCGAGCCCCTGGCCGCACGCGCTCACCTGGGGGGAGGCCGCTCCTGCCGCCCCTGGACCTGAGATGGGGGGCTCCAGCTGTGAGGTCCCCGCTGAGAGCATTTGCCCCCTAATTCCTACCACTCCCCCTACCCCTCCTCCTTCCACTCCACCAGCAGACTTCTGGAGCCACGTTTAGAAGTTGCTGTTTCCATCCAGAGATAGTTCAAAGCTGGAAACCTTACCTGCTTACCACACTCTCAGTACCTGTGTCCTTCCCGGGATTCTCCGCGTCCTGAGCTGCCCAGCCCCTTTTCTGGGCACCAGAATTCCCGTGGCTACCGCCAGGGGCTTTGGCAGGTGCCTGTGCCCTGAGAGGGCGGGACCAGAGGGTGGCCCCAAAACAGTCCTGGAAGCTAAGCAGCCTTGTCCCGCCCCGCCCGTCTCCACATTGTCCCATGTCATTGCCCAAATAGAGAGGTGCCTCCCCTCTCCCCCTCTTACTCAGGCCATGGGGCAGTGAGGTTCAGGGCACTTGTAACTCTGTCCCCCATAACTACAAAGACGCCAGGCTTTCTCCTGCGTAGAGAGATGAATTGGACAAAAGTTGGTGGGTGCTTAGTGCCCCCCCCCACACTTCCTTAAAGTTCCTCTCCAGGGACCCCACCCCAAACTTGTTCACTCTGCGTCCTGTGAGGGACTGGGGTCTCGCGCTCTCTGGAGGATGCTCTTCACAAGGTCGGCTCTAAAGATGGCAGGCACGTGTGACAGCCCAGTGTACACAGCCACCCCCATGACACTTCCTGACCTCCATCTCCAAACTCAGCGGAGCAGCCACCCCAGGCCAACAACAGGAAATGCAGCATTTGTGAGCATGTCATTGCCAACCACTGTGCTAAAGAAACTCCGTTTGCATGATTATTTAATTCTCCTCATTTTCTGCAAAAATGGAGACTTAGTTAACACATCCATGACCACAAAGCCAGAGAGTCTGATCAGTGGAATACCTGGAGCTTTTAAAATACAGAAACAAAAAACAAAAATAAAACACAGATACAGCCAAGTGGGTGTCCAGGGAGATCTTGGCTAGGGCTTGGGGAGACAAGGCAAGTCAGACAGTAAACTGGGGTGAGCAGGGAAAGTGTGGGAGAGGCAGGTGGCTAACTGACCACACTGGAGGGAAATTGGCATATGGCGTCAGAAAGTAAGGTGATGAACGTATAAAGGTGTGAAGGTTAGACACCTGCGTGAATTGCTCAGGGTCTGTGCTAGGGTGGTGACTGTGGGATGGAATGCACAAGGAACCTCTGGTGGGTTTGAGAAAAGGGGTGTGTTTGCGCGCATGTGTGTATGCTGCCCCTGTGTGGCCAAATCTATGAACTACAAACTCATTGGGCCCGGATTCCAGAAAGAAACGTTTTCAGGTATTCAACATTGTCAGAGGTTGTGGAACTTTTTGACGATTTTTTTTTTTTTTTTAAACTCCAAAACCTGGCCCCTAGATTCACACAATCACAGGCTTTATCTGTGAGAGTCACCTTGAGAAACTCCCGGGGATAGCCAATTCAAGTCTCCTTATGTTTTGTCCCATATAAAAGCTGAAGTATTCATATCACATATGTTTGCTTGTAACCTGCCTTTAAAAACAATCTGCCAGAACCTGGCTGGAGTGACTCAGTCAGTTGAGTGTCGTCCTATACACTGAAAGTTGCTGGTTCAATTCCTAGTCAGGACACATATCTGAGTTGCAGATTGATAGATGTTTCTTTTTTCTTCTCTCTCTCTCCTCTCTCTCTCTCTCTCTCTCTCTCTCTCTCTCTCTCTCTCTCTCTCATTCTGGGGTGAGGGAGGGTATAAAAATAAAAACTGTCAGAAATGCTTTCAGGATTTAATGCTCTAAAATTTTTCTATCGATGGCTCATTGTGGATTGGGATAGTGACCTGCTCCAGTGGGAAGCAAAACTATTTCCCTTCTGTCTACTTCTGTATTATCTCAAGCAGAGATAGTGCTACTGTGAAGGCCACAGTTGGAAGGGGGAGGAGAGTAGAATGTGAGTCCCATACTTACCCCAGATTCGTGTATTTAACTGGCATGATATTACTTCCCAAATATATCCCCTTCCATCTTCTCCGTGTGTGTCAACAACATTACCCCAAGACCGAATGCTAAGATCTTAGTCACCTTTGACTATCCCTTCTCCTTCATTACTCCAAGGCCATTCCATCTCCAACACCTTTCCTACTCACTGTTCTCTTTCTAGCCCTATTGCCTTTCTGGTTCATGGTCTCTGTCTTACACCAAACTCTTGTAACCTGTCCGCTACTCTCACCCCAAGAGTAGTTGGACTAGAGCTCAGAAAAGTGGTCTGATGAACTTCTGGCATCTGAAACCGGAATGGATGAGATTGTTTGGGGCGGGCACAAGAGGGAGTAGTTAAGGTCAGGCTCTTGCTAGAAGCAAATCTAGTGAAGAGGCAAAAAGTCAAATGGGGTGGGTTGATGAGTAAATTGGAAGTGAATACATGGAAGCAGAGTGTGCCAATAACTTTCAAAAAGTTTGGCTGGAAGAGGAGATGGGAGGGGTGGAGGGAGTTGGGCGTTGAAGGAGAGCTGTTTTGTCATTTGTTTAACCTGGTAGCCAGGGGAATGGGTTTAAATCCAAGTGGGAACGATCCAGTTAAGAGAGAAATGTAACCTTGGGCAAGCAAATTCATCTCTCTCTGAGTTTGTATTTCCTAATCTAGGAGAGAAGAAGCGTAAGTATTAGTGCTCTGTGTACCCTGTTTCCCCGAAAATAAGACAGTGTCTTATATTAATTTTTGCTCCCAAAGATACACTAGGTCTTATTTTCAGAGGATGTCTTATTTTTCCATGAAGAAGAATACGGTACACATTTATTGTTAAATGAAAATAAAAGAAATTTATTACCTGTATACGATATGGTAGTATGGTAGTTGTCAACACAAACCAGACAAACTGTGAATCCTACAGTATCAAGAATTTACTCATTTATTCAATGACAATCATGTCATCATCTTTTGGAACATCATCATAACAATCCAATTCCTGAATTTCCTGGTGAATTTCTTGTGACTCCATTTCTTTCAGAATCAGTGGACCAAATCTCTCATGTTTAGCTGGGGGGGATCTTATTTTTGGGAGGATGCCTTCTATTTCACTCAGAAGGAAACCTGTAAGTAGGTCTTATTTTCGGATGATGTCTTAATTTTGGGGAAACAAGATGCCCAAATTAAGTGGTAGGTATGAAAATACTATAATTATTTTTTATTATAATGATTATTTTTGAATATATTTTTATTGTTGACAATATTACAAATGTCCCCATTCCTGTCCCCTCCATCTGCCCAGCCCCTTCCCCTCTACCCCAGGTTTTCCAATGCTTGTAATTATTAATTTTAGAAATGACAGGAATTAAATAGAATAGGATTATCTTTGTGGAAATACTACACATATATCTGTTACACAGATACAATTTGTCAGGTGTTCGCTGTATATCTTGAACTTTCATCCATCATCTAGTTAATCTTCATAACAACTGAGGTTGATAGTAGTTTTCCTGTTTTGTAGAAAATATTAATAAAAGGAGGCTTAAAGAAGGCAATTTGTCTATAACAACCCAAGTGTTAAAGAGTAGAGCTGAATCCCAAATCATCATTGGCAGAGCAGTTATGGTATATACTAGTAATTGGGGCCTTTCCATTCTGGACAATGGGATTAAATCACATAATGTAATTTTACTATTAAAATAAAATTTCATTTTAAAAGAATAGTATGGTTATAAATGTTCTAAACAAAAAAAAAAAGGAACAACAATAACAAAAAAACAACCTCATGGGCACAGGGCTAAATAACCGAAGTCCTTCATCACCAAAGAACATCTATCTATAATTTAATCAGGTGCCTCTAGATTTACTAAATGGACACATTTGAAGAAAAAAAACAAAAAACTGAAGAACTCAAAACCATGCCCTTGACTTCAAAAGAACCCTTTCTTCCCTCCATGAAAGCACTCCTGGCTGTCCCCTTTTCCTCCTTATAATAGAATACCTGATTTTAGTTGGTCATGGCTGCCCAAAACAGAGACTACATTTCCTAGTGTCCCTTACAGGTGTAACCATGTGATTAAGTTCTGGGCAATGGTTGGTGAGAAGTTATCCGTGCAACTTCAGGATGTGGCCCTTCAGGGGAATGGGCATGCCCTCCACAATTTCCTTTTCCATTCTACCTGATGATGGAAACCAGAGAAGCCCTCTTGGTCTGTGGTGCTAAGAATAGCTGAACACCACGAGAAATGAAGCCTGTGTTTCTAGTGCCATCAAGCTGCCATGCTAGTCCTAGAAATAGCCTGGACCTAGCTGAACCTTTATATAAGAGAGAAAACCACTTGAATTATTCAAGTTATTGCATTTTGGGCTTTTCTGTTACCATAGCCTAGACTGCATTCTAACTAAAGTACCACCATTTAGACTGTTTTCTTTTGTATACAAATTAAGGCAGAACCTCAATTCCTTTATTTATAAAACTAGTGGACCAGTGCACAAAATTCATGCATGGGAGGTGTCTCTCAACCAGCCTACACCCTCTCCAATTTGGGACCTCTTGGGAGATGTCCAAGAGCCGGTTTAGCCACAGGGATTGGGCCTAAACCGGCAGTCAGACATCCCTCTCACAATCCAGGAACGCTGGCTCCTAACCACTCACCTGCCTGCCTGCCTGATCACCCATAACCATTCTACCTGCTGCCTGCTCATCCCCAACTGCCCCAAACCCCTGCTGGCCTTCTCACCCCCAACTGCCCTGCCTGCTCCCAACTGTCCCCCCTTGCCAGCTGATCACCCCCAATTCCCCCTCCTCCCTCCCTCTCCCCCCCGCCCGCCTGATTGCCCCAACTGCCCTCCCTGCCAGCTAGCTCACCCCCAACTGCACCCCCCTTGCTGGCCTGCTCACCCCCAACTGCCCCCCACGTGCTGGCCTGATCATCCCAAACTGTCCCCCTGCCAGTCTGCTTGCCCCCAACTATCCCACACTGCTAGTCTGATCACCCCCAACTACCCTTCCTCCTGGTCTGATCGCCCCTAACCTCCTCTGCCTTAGCCCTGCCACCATGGCTTTGTCCAGAAAGATGTCCTGAAGGTCTCTTGATCTATCGGGTCTAGTAATAATTAATGTCGTTTTTAAACATTCGTTTAAAATCTTGCTTGGCGTTGACTTGTATTGACATAACCTTCAAACACGTGGTATCTACAGAACGTGTGAAGTGCAATTAACAAGTTTTGCTTGAAAAAGTTTGTGTTTGGTTTGGTTTTTGTTGCAAAACTAGGGCTAAGAAGATGGCGGATGAAGAGCATATTCGGCACTGCATGCTTTACGACACATGTGTCAAACACAAGGCCCGCGGGCCAAATCCGTCCCGCCAGGCCTTGCAATGTGGCCCGCACCGCGCTGTCATCACTGCACTCCGCTGCGTTTCCATCACAATGACAGTTTATGACTGTTCAGTAAACCATTCGGCCCGCGATTTAGGCTGGATTTTAGATTTTGGCCCCTTCTCTGATTGAGTTCGACACCCCTACTTTACGAGTTCCAATTAGGAAGAAAAGCAAGTGAGGCTGCAAAAAACATCTGTAGTGCTCTTGGTCAAGATGCAGTTAGCGCCAGAAAATGCCAGCGTTGGTTTGAGAAATTTCGCGAGGGAAATTTTTCGTTAGATGACAAGAGTGGTCGAGGCCGTGTGTCCAATTTTGATCAAGAAGCTCTTCAAGCTCTTTTGGTGCACAATCCTCAAATTACCCAACAAGAGCTTGCGACAACTTTAAATTGTTCACAAAAAACAATTTCCAATCAATTGCGTGCACTTGGCAAAGTCCAAAAGTTTGGAAAATGGGTTCCTCGTGAGTTGACCGACAACAACCGTAATCAAAGAGTCACAATTTGCAGTTCGCTCCTCTCTCGTCAAAACCGTTTGCCGTTTTTAGAGCAAATTGTTACCGGAGATGAAGAATGGGTGCTGTATGTTAATTTGAAAAGGCGGCCTCAATGGTTGGACAAAAATGAGGCTCCGCAGCCCATGCCAAAACCTAACTTACATGCGAAAAAAGTGATGTTGTGTGTTTGGTGGAATTTTAAAGGAATTCTTCATTATGAATTTTACCATCTAACCAAACCATCACAAGTGCAGTGTATAGTGCCCAATTGGAAAGGTTAGCCCAAGCTTTAAGAGAAAAAGAACCCGCGCTGATTAATCGGAAGGGCGTAATTCTTCACCACGATAATGCACGACCGCATACTGCAAGAATCACTGCTGAAAAACTGCGCCAGTTGGAATGGGAAGTTCTCCCTCAACCTGCATATTCTCCTGATATTGCCCCTTCTGATTACCATTTGTTTCGTTCTTTGCAAAACTTTCTTCTTGGAAAAAAATTTAATAATGAAGAATGCCTCAAAAATGCATTGACCGAATTTTTTGCATCAAAATCACAAGAATTTTACAACAGAGGGATTAAAATGCTTCCTGAGCGTTGGGCACAAGTAGTAGAAAACAACGGCAACTATATTGTTGATTAAATTTTGTTGTATTGTTTAAATAAATTCGATTTAAAAAAGTATTAGAAAACGACATTAATTATTACTAGACCTAATAATTAGCATTTACCCTTTTATTAGTATAAAAGATGGGAATAATTTACCTTTCAGGGTTATTGGGAGGACTAAAAATAATACTTATAGATTCCCATGCTAGTGCGATGGCTCATGACTAAAGATAAATAGAAGATATGATATCCTTATTGTAATATAATTGTAAAAAAAAAAAAATGTGTCCCTGAAATAAATATAATCATTGTTTTAAATACTCCATGACCCCCACCATGTGGAGGGGAGAACTGAAATAAAAATAGCAAAGTTGGTAACAAATGTAAGCTAGATGATAGGTATATGGGGGTTAATTATCCTGTCCTCTCTCATATTGTCCTTGAAAATGTTCATAGTGAAAAAAATTACAAGAAACAAAATCTTTTCACAGAGAGAAAAAAATAATTCCTGGACATAATCCAAAGAGAATTTTCTTGGGAAAAATGAAACTGTATCAAGTCCTTTGAGAAATTAAATTGGGTACTCAAGAGAGAAGGCAGATGGAGAAGGCAGACAAATGTTTTCCATTAAACATTTTTCCATTAAAGAACAACAGGCAGAGCCTCGGTGCCACTGAAGCCAGGCAGTTTCCACAGCCCTGGGCACTCTGAGTCAGCTCCATGACTTTTGTGACTATGGCCTTCTTAGCTCTCAGGCCCTTACTTTCACCTCTGAGTGAGCTCACCATGTTCCCTACAGCCTACAGCTAAGCCCTAAAGCAACGGAGTAACTATATGGACTTTTTCTTGCCATTGTTGACCTCTACAATCCTCCTGAATGTGGCAATCTGCTCCCAGATCACACTGTGCTAGAAGCATCAACTAGGAAGTGAGAACAAAATGCCACAGGCAGATTTATTATTAGTAGCAAGAAGAACCTCCTAAAAGTAAGAAACAAACAAACAAACAAATGCCTAGCTAATGCAAGAACCCTCAAATCAGAGGAGACAAACAACCCTCCACAATTCATTACCTTCTGAAGGTAATCCTATATTACTCAGAGCAGCTCAGTAATTATTGTCTACTAGAGGCTCAATGCACAAAATTCATGCAAGAGGAGGCCTTCCTTCCCCCAGCTGTGGGCACCGGCTTCCCTCTGGGAACCGGGGTGTGGGCTTCCCTCCGGCCACTGGCAGGTACTGGGACCCTCCCAGCCCCAGCTTTGGGACACTGGTCTAATTAGCTTATTACACTTTTATTATTGTAGTATAGATTTTGAACATCATGAGGAAAAGTTTAAATTACGTTCTTCGTCTTATATTTTAGAGGGGAAAAAAAATACACTATCTCAGAAAAGTTTATTCCAATGTTTGCCATAAAAGAATTGGGTGCTTATAGGTAAATTTCAGGAATATGGGAAATCAACTTAGATTTCTTTTCTTTTTTTTTTCTAGTTGCTAAGTTACCTGTCTGTACCAAAGTATTTCACCCTTCTAACTCCTTCGTAGTGAATCAAAGCAGTATGTAATCTCCACTGGGGACATCCAAACAAGGGGTTAGGTAAGGGTTTTTAAAAAACCACATTAAAAAAAAAAAAAGAATAAACTCAAAATAGAATAAAGTCTTATATATTTTTATCAAAACCATAAAATTCCAAGAAGAAAACAAAGGCAGTAAAAACATGACATTTTTTATAGCAATATATATATTTTTTCTGATATATCTCCTGGGGTAAGGGAAACAAAAGAAAAAATTAACAGCCGAAACCGGTTTGGCTCAGTGGATAGAGCATTGGCCTGAGGACTGAAAGGTCCCAGGTTCGATTCTGGTCAAGGGCATGTACATTGGTTGCAGGCACAACCCCGGTAGGGGGTGTGCAGGAGGCAGCTGGTCGATGATTCTCATCAATGTTTCTAGCTCTCTATCCCTCTCCCTTCTTCTCTGTGAAAAATCAATAAAATATATTTTTTAAAATTAACAAATGAGACTACATCAAACTAAAAAGTTCTTGCACAGCAAAGGAAACATCAACAAAATGAAAAGACAACCCAGTGAATGAAATAACATATTTGCCAATGATCTCTGATGGGGATTAATATCCAAAATTTATAATGAACTTACACAACGCAACTCTGGAAAACAGCCCTGCCTGGGAGGCTTGCTTGATTAGAGCTTCATCCCAATACACTGAGGTTGCAGGTGTGATTCCCAGTCAGGGCACATGCCAGAAGCCAACCAATGCAGGCATAAATAAGTGGAAGAACAAATAGATTTCTCTCTCTCTCTCTCTCTCTCTCTCTCTCTCTCTCTCTCTCTCTCTCTCTCAAAAGATTTTTTTTTAATTTTAGAAACCTATCCAATTTTTAAAAAATGGGCAAAGGGCCTAAATAGACACTTCTCCAAAGAGGACATACAAATGGCCAATAGATATGTGAAAAGATGCTCAATGTCACTCATCATCAGAGAAATGCAAATTAAAACCACAATGAGGCCCTTTTCCCCAGCTGCCGCTGAGGTGCTCGGTTCTTCCGAGGAAGCTAAGGCCGCGTTGGGGTGAGGCCCTCACTTCATCCGGCGACTAGCACCGTTCCCGGCAGCGCTCACCCAGCACCCACCCTCGCCATGGCCTCCGTGTCGGAGCTCGCCTGCATCTACTCGGCCCTCATCCTGCACTACGATGAAGTGACGGTGACGGAGGATAAGATCAATGCCCTCAGCAAAGCAGCTGGTGTACATGGTGAGCCTTTCTGGCCAGGCTTGTTTGCAAAGGCTCTGGCCAATGTCAACATTGGGAGTCTCATCTGCAATGTAGGGGCTGGTGGACCTGCCCCTGCAGCTAGTGCTGCACCAGCAGGAGGTCCTGCTGCCTCCACCGCTGCTGCCCCAGCTGAGGAGAAGAAAGTGGAAGCAAAGAAAGAAGAATCTGAGGAGTCTGATGATGACATGGGCTTTGGTCTTTTTGACTAAACTGGCTCTTTTGTAACAGTCAATAAAAGCTGACCTCTGTTAAAAAAAAATAAAAAATAAAAAATAAATAAAACCACAATGAGATATCCCCTTACACCTGTCAGAATGGCTATCACCAATAAATCTACAAACAACAAATGTTGACAAGGATGTGGAGAAAGGGGAACCCTCATGCACTGTTGGTGGGAATGCAAATTAGTGCAGCCACTGTGGAAAGCAATATGGAGTTACCTCAAAAACTTAAAAATGCAAATGCCGTATGACCCTGTGATTCCACTTCTGGAAATGTATCTAAAGAAACCTGAAACACTAATAACAAAAGAATATATGCACCCCAAGTTCACTGTAGCATTATTTACAATAGCCAAGATTTTAAAAGCATTCCAAGCGTCCATTAGTAGAGTGAACAAAAAAGGTGTGATACATTTACAGCTGTAAAAAAAAAAAAAAAAAAAAAAGGGCAGGAAATCTTACCCTTTGCGGCAGCATGGATGGACCCGGAGAGTATTATGCTAAGTGAAATAAGCCAGTCTGAAAAAGACAAGTACCATATGAGTTCACTACTATAAAAAGAAATACAAGTGCTGCTCACAGTGTGAAGAAACTGTAACCTTTGCGCATTGTGGGTGGGAATGTAAAATGGTGCAACTACTCTACAAAGTAGTATGGCAGTTCCTTAAAAAAGTAAAAATAGAATTACCATATAAACCAGAGTTCACTTCTGGGTATATATGCAAAAGAATTGAAAAATAGGCTCTCCAAGAGATGATTGTATATTCATGTTCATAGCAGCATTATTCACTGGAGCCAAGAGGTGGGAGCAGCCGATTAACAGATGAATGGATAAACAAAAATGTGGTATATACATACAAATGTTTATTATTCGGCTTTAAAAATGGAAGGAAAGCCCTGGCCAGTGTTGCTCAGTGGTTAGAGTGTCAGCCTGCGCACTAGGAGGGTCTTGGGTTCAATCTCCGACCCAGATTGGGTGTGGGAGGCAACCAATGGATGTTTCTCTCCCACATCAGTGTCTTTTCTCTCTTTCCCCCATTCCTTTCCACTCGAAAATCAATGGAAAAACTGTCCTCCTCTAGTAAGGATTTTTTAAAAGGGGCAGGGAGGAGGGAAGAAAATTCTAGCACATGCTACTACATGGACAAACTTTGAAGACATTGTGTGAAGTGAAATAAGCCAGTCAGCCAGTCATAAAAAGGCAAATACTGTAAGATTCCACTTATGTGAAGTACATAAAGTGGTCAGACTCATAGAAACAAAAAGTAGACTGATGGCTGCCAGGAGACAGGGGAAGGAGGGAGAAGGGATTTGTGTAATGGGTAGAGTTTCGGTTTTGCAAGATGGAAAGTTCCAAGGATTGGTTGCACAACAATGGGAATATAGTTAACACTACTGAACTGTACTCTTAAAAATGTTCAGAATGGCAAATTTTATGATCTATTTATTTTAGCACAATTGAAAACTTTTAAGAAAAATAAAGCAAAGGTGGAAATCAGACTTTTTATGTGAAATCTCCCAATTTGCATATGCTAGCAACTGTCCTCAAGCTATAGTTGCCTACCTAATGGGATTGCACCTTTTCCTAATAGCCAAGCCCCAAGTGTATCTCAGGGACCATCTCCCCACCATGTGACGGGGGTAATCCTAATTGGCTCAAGTCAATCATAGTGGTCTCATTCCTTTTGCCGGGGCCGAACTTAGAGGCGGGCATGTGACCCAGTTCTGACCAATAAGGTGAGAGGGAAAGTCTTCTAGGGGTTTTCAAAAGAGATTTCTTGGCTTTGAAATGAGACATACTAAGGAGAAACAGCCCTGTTCCATTTCTGGACATTGGTTTTTGTCAGGTTAAGATGCCTGCAACTGCTGCAATAATTTTCCAACCAAAAGGCAGCCATAGGCAGACCAGAAGGATGGAAAGAATCTGGGGTCTCAATGTCATTGGGTTGGACATAGCCTTCTTGCCTCAGACTTTCTGTTATGGGAGACAATCCATCCCATTATTGGTTAATCACTTTGAGTTGCATTTTAAAACTTGCAGCTTAGAGGCCTCCTCTGGCACCAGGTGCCGTCGTCCACATAGACTGGGCTGAATCATCTTAACGGAGAAGTCAAGTACTGTATCTGAATCACAACCATCACAGGGTCCTTTGGCCTTGTGCTATCAGTATTGAGTATTGGTAATCCACCTCCTGGAGGAGGCCCAGGATCAACCAAGCAGACTGACTCACAGGAGAGACATTTGTCTCCTGGTACCTGTGCTTATGCATCCCTATCTCAAGCATCAGCCCTTTGTGCACACTTTTCACCATCCGATCATTAAATTTGTGGTAAACAGTGCCATACAAAAAAATAAATATTTTTTTTTTAAGTTGCAGCTTAGAAGATCATAAGGGATACACAGTGGGGGTAAGTACGTGGATTAAATACCCTGTTTCCCCGAAAATAAGACAGTGTCTTATATTAATTTTTGCTCCCAAAGATACGCTAGGTCTTATTTTCAGGGGATGTCTTATTTTTCCATGAAGAAGAATACAATACACATTTATTGTTAAATGAAAATAAATTTATTACCTGTATACGGTATGGTAGTATGGTAGTTGTCAACACAAACCAGACAAACTGTGAATCCTACAGTATCAAGAATTTACTCATTTATTCAATGACAATCATGTCATCATCTTCTGGAACATCATCATAACAATCCAATTCCTGAATTTCCTGGTGAATTTCTTATGACTCCATTTCTTTCAGAATCAGTGGACCAAATCTCTCATGCTTAGCCTGGGGGGGCCTTATTTTCAGGGGGATGCCTTCTATTTCACTCAGAAGGAAACCTGTAAGTAGGTCTTATTTTCGGAGGATGTCTTATTTTCGGGGAAACACGGTATGTCTGCTGCCAAATCTGACCCAACAGCAGGCTCTTTACTACCCACGTGTTTCCCTGGTCTCTTGCATTAGCACTACTCATGGAAGCTCTCCCTGCAATATTCAAGCCAACTCAGAGCCCCCACCCTCCTATTTCCATCATTTAGGCCTCAGAGAAGGCCCCAGCCATCTCTGTCCCACATCAAGCACCAGTGATTTCCTCAGTCACTTTACTAAACCAACTCAATTATGTCTGCACTGTGGTTGCCTATTTCTAGCAATGGTTCTTGCTGCTGCCAGCTCTGCAACAGTTGCATTCAGCAGCCATCCTCCTTATCTCTACAAGATTATTTGATAGGAAGTTGGCTTTCTCTGATTTTAACACATCCACCACCCCAGCTTTCTTTGATTCCTATTAGCATGGTATATCTTTATCTCTCTTTTACTTTTAACTTGTGTGCTTATATTTAAAGTGGGTTGCTTTTATACAGCATATAGTTGGGGCTTGCTTTTATCTAACCTAACAATCTCTGCCTTTATTTGCAGTCACTTTGCAGTCAACTGCTTTAAGAAGGTGGTGGGTGTGGTTTTGCACTTAGGAACTTTTTTTTTCCTGGCAAATTTAAAAAATCGTTGTCATTCCTTACATAGATTTACATGCTGACAGGGAGGTTGGAAATGTGGTAGTGCCTGGGGCATGAGGTGGGGCACATGAGAGACAGTGAAAACTGCCACTAGACTTTTGCAATAGTTTAACTGAACTTTGGGGTCCTCTGATGGAGATCCATTCTCCTGAAGGAAGAAACAGAAGATGGTGACGAATTGGTTATAGTCCCCAAGATTTCTCCTTCCCGGGCTCTGGGTACACCTTAGTCACCCTCTTTACTGAAATTATGCAGAGGATAAAAAATAAAAAAGTTCAGAGTGTCTGAGTTGGGAGCATTTCGTTCAGCATTTTCTTACATAGTTGAAGGAAGTCAGAAAAGTGAAATACTATGCTCAGGTCATGCCCCTAAGCTCAGCAATTTTCAATACTGGTATGCTGCAAGAGTTTTTAAAACACGCAATATTTGTCTAGTTAGTCAAGGGCACTGACCTCTTTTCCCTTAGACTATCAAATTAAAAAATTATGACAGCCAATACAACAATTGCTGTTGTGTGTGAACAAATCAAAACTCTACCTATTAATGTATCATACCAGCAAAAATGATACATTTTCTGGTGTGCCACAGAATTTTAGTAATTAGTTTATGTGTGTCAGGAGATGAAAAAGGTTGCAAATCGCTTCCCTAGCAAGTGGTAGAGCTTGGAGGAGAACCAAGTCTTTTCCGGATTCCTAGAAAGGGAATGTTACTGGTTTAACATTAACCTTTGTATTCTATTTTTTAAAAAGAAAAATATATAATTAATTTCTACTCTTTACTCACTCAAAGTTTAAGGGGGAAAAACAACAAGACAAACAAGGAAAATCCGTTAAGAACAGAATGAAACACCTAGATAGCAAAACAGACAAATTCACAGAGCAACTGGGACACACAGATAAGAGAACACAATGGAAGAAAGAAACAAGAAAAGTCAAGTTTTTCCAGGGAGTTGCTAGCCTCAACTTGTAGCCTTTTTGGAGATTGCCATGAAGGTTAGCATTTGAACCAGGAACTATAACTTACCCGGGTTTCAGGCTCAATCCCCATTGTGGGGTGTGCAGGAGGCAGCCAATCAATGATTCTCCCTCATCATTGTTTCTCTCTATCTCCCTCCCCCTTCCTCTCCGAAATCAATAAAAGTAAAAAATAAAATAAAAAGATATGTAGGAACTGTCTTCTAACAGAAACCAGGAATGTGTGTGTCAAGGGAAAGGAATCCTATGTGTTAAAGTAAGAGACGTTCTAACCCACATGTGTCAAACACAAGGCCCGCGGGCCAAATCCGTCCCGCCAGGCCTTGCAATGTGGCCCGCACCGCGCTGTCATCACTGCACTCCACTGCGTTTCCATCACAATGACAGTTTATAACTGTTCAGTAAACCATTCGGCCCGCGATTTAGGCTGGATTTTAGATTTTGGCCCCTTCTCTGATTGAGTTCGACACCCCTATTCTAACCTGTAAAGAATTTTTGTGAGTTTATTTGAGCCAAATTGTCAACAACTGCCAGGAAGCAGACCCTCAACATATTGAGATAATGCTCCAGAGAATGGCAGTTTTTCACCTAGTTTTATAAGTTACCTTCAAAGGAAGAGACATAAGTGGGTTTGCATGAAATCCATTGGTGATAGATTAGGGAGGTGGGAGAAAGCAAAGTGGGGAAACCTCTGGAATTGGATAAAAAGTAAAATGGTAGACACATGCTTCTTTTACATATGTGGGTACAGGATAGTTAACAGTCAATAATTAACACCTGAACAATAACAATGTGGGAATTGTGGTCTCTCTCTGGGCACATTGGTTGTGCCCTGAGGGGTCCTGAAAAATATAAGCTACTAGTTACCCTGACATTCCAAAAGTCTGTTATCATAGATGTAAAAAGACAATAGGCTCAGTTAAGATCAAAGTTAATCTTTGTCAGGGAAAGGACAGCCTAGGACAGCCTAGGACATGATCACCCAAATAAACTGCTTTTTTTTTTTTTAAGTGGAGGATTCTTTTAAAAAATACACACACACACACACACACACACACACACACACACACGTTAATTATTATTATTATTTTTTTTTTACAGAGCGGAAGGGAGAGGGATAGAAACATTGGTGACAGAGAAACACTGATCAGCTGCCTTCTGCACACCCCCTACTAGGGATCAAGCCTGAAATCAAGGTGCATGCCCTTGACTGGAATCGAACCCGGGGACCAACGCTCTATCCACTGAGCCAAACCAGTTAGGGCTAAACTGCTTTTTAATTTCAAGACCATCCTTTGTGGTTACTTTAGGTCTCTGAGTTTGCAAGGCTGCCATTAAGGCCTTCCCTGAGTTAGTCAGGTTAGCATGTGGCCCCTTTCCGTCCACATATGTCTGAAGGTTGTGAAGTGATCCATCTGAGGAAGGAATAGGGAGGTGGAGAGATTCAGGCCTGCTATACTAGGCTGGATTCTAGTTCCCAGAGCTAACTTTGCAGAAGTCCCTACTCTTTGTTTAAAGTAGGGGTGTCGAACTCAATCAGAGAAGGGGCCAAAATCTAAAATCCAGCCTAAATCGCGGGCCGAATGGTTTACTGAACAGTCATAAACTGTCATTGTGATGGAAACGCAGCAGAGTGCAGTGATGACAGCGCGGTGCGGGCCACATTGCAAGGCCTGGCGGGACGGATTTGGCCCGCGGGCCTTGTGTTTGACACATGTGGTTTAAAGGGTACCTGCCTAATGTCATGAGCACTTTCCATAGTTACTATTTCACTTTAATCCTAGCATCTCAAGGAGAGAAGAGAGATTTTACCCAAGGGGGGGGGGGGGCGGTTGGGGGGGTAATATTAAGTAAACAACTAATGCAAGAGTGGGCACAGATCTATAAATCCAAAATAGTGAAAACACTAGCCACTCTGTGAAGACAGACTCACCTAGCCAGTTTGGCTCAGTATCTGCCTGCCAACTGAAGGGTTCAATTCCCATCATGGGCACATACCTGGGTTGCAGGCTCAATGCCCAGGCCCTGGCCAGGCGTGTGCAGGAAGCAACCAATCACAGATACATGGATGTTTCTCTCTTGTCTCACCCCCTCCCTTCCACACGCTCTTAAAAAAAAAAAAAAAAAAAAAAAAAAAAAAAAAGGCCTGGCCTCCTAGCTCAGTGATTGAGCTTGGAACCCTGAACCAGGAGATCCCAGCTGGATTCCGGGTCTGCGCACATGGCGAGTTTGGGGCTCCATCCCCTCAGTAGGGGGCGTGATCCCCTCAGTAGGGGGCGTGCAGGAGGCAGCCGATCAAAGACTCTCATCATTGATGTTTCTATTTCTCCCTCCCTTCCTCTCTCTGAAATCAATAAAGACATTTTTTAAAAAATCAATGGGGTAAAATATACTCGTGTGAGGACTTAGATTAACGGGGGGGGGAGAAAGAGAAGAAGACTACCTCAAAACCAGGAATTGGGGAGCTCTGGCTTTTCCTACCTCACAGGCCTCAGGGGCCTGACTGACCTTTGGGGACTGCTTAGGAAAGGGGCTTATAGAATTCATTTCCCATTTCAAATCGGAAATGGGTTTCCGGTGACACGGCCTATCTACAGCACCGCTGGGGAGTTTGCTCCTCGCTAAATCCAGGTACCTCACGGGGTACTGGCAGCGTCATTGGAGCAGCTCAGCCCCCGCCGGGCTCCTCCATGGTTTTCCGCCCCGACCGGAAGTGGGGCGGAGCCTCTCGCATGTCCCTCCTGATTGGCCCACGCCGCTGTCACTCAGCGCCTGGAGGGAAAGGGCTGGGCCGAGCTCCCCAGAAGTCCCCGGAGCGGCGGCGGGGCTGAGGCGCGGCAGCGGAAGCTGCGGGCGCCCGAGCTGCTGCGGGTGCCATGGAGTCCGAAGCCTCGCTGTCCCCCACGCTCTCCCGCTCCATCAAGGAGGAGCTGCTCTGCGCCGTCTGCTACGACCCCTTCCGGGATGCCGTGACGCTGCGCTGCGGCCACAACTTCTGCCGCGAGTGCGTGACCCGCTGCTGGGAGGTGCAGACGACGCCCACCTGCCCGGTGTGCAAGGACCGGGTGGCGCCCGCCGACCTGCGCACCAACCACACCCTCAACAACCTGGTGGAGAAGCTGCTGCGCGAGGATGGCGAGGGCGGGCGCTATGGAGGCCAGCGCTCCCCGCGCTTCTGCCGCACGCACCGCGGCCAGCTCACCCTCTTCTGCATCGAGGACAAGGAGCTGCTGTGCTGCTCGTGCCAGGCCGACCCCCGGCACCTGGGGCACCGCGTGCAGGCGGTGAAGGACACTGCCCACGACTTTCGGGTAAGCGCGGCTGCGTGTGTGAGGGAGGCGGGCGGCGGCCCGGTCAGGGCTGGACCCCAGCCCCCCGCTCCCGCCACCACAGCCTGCCCCTCATCCTGCAGCCAGCTTGCTCGTGTCGCCTCAGAACCCACTCCTGGGTGACTCCAGTAACCTAGAGAGACGCCATTTCAAAAAAAAAAAAAAAATTCTGAGAGGAAGGAGGAGGGAGAGCCAGAAACAACCATGATGAGAATGGTGGATAGGCTACCACCTGCAAGCCCCCTACTGGGGAGCAAGCCCACAACCAGGGCCTGTGCCCTGAGGGGGGAATCTAACGGTGAGGTTATCTCCTGGTTCCTCCTCCTGGTTCCTCGGTCTGGGGTCTGGGCTCAACCACTGAGCCACACGGGCGGGGCTAGAGGCTGCCTTTCCCCCCCCCCCTCTTTACCCCCACCCCCACCGCCATCAAAGCCGGTCCACGGGGGCCTGACGTGGGAGAAGAGAGGCAGACAGCTGGGCTTACACGAAGGTCTGGAGATAGCCCTAACCCACATAGTAGGCCATGAACCCTTTCTGCCATCCGGGTGTGGTCCGTGCCTCTTTGAGAAGCACAGATGTGGATAAAGCGCAGGAAACCTGAAAGGAACACATATGCCAGGTTAGAGGTGCAGGAGCCCAAGGCCTGGCCGTGGATATGGAGCTGTGAGAGCCTCAGTATTGGTCACCTGCTTCCCCGGCTGGCCCATCTATTGTGTAGCTGAGGGGAGGCCTCTGGCCCTGGCCAGCTGGCTTATTCTGGATCAGCATCTCAATGCCTAGAGTGCCAATGGCTATAAATACAGGAGCAACGTACAGGGCAAAACTAACATGGGGAATATTTTTGTGTCACAAGGGAAAATGATCAGAAAATAAGGATTAGCCAACTCAGTTTTCAATTTTATTTTTTTTTTTTTACCTCAGCCCATAGTGAGAAATAGTTTCTCCATTATGACCCAGAATACTCATGTATGTACCAGTTGAAACAAAAATTCTGTGAAAATGATCATTGTACACTGGCATTTTATGTTGTATGTTTGTTTATTGTTTTATTTTTTAAAGAATTGTGCACGGTGAGAAACGCAAATTTATTTCGTCACCTATAATACATGGGTTAGGCCCACAGTATGGAGAGAACACCAGTTAGATGGTAGGAAGCTGAATGTATTGAAAAGGAGGTGCTGCAAGAATCCCCTACTGCCTGGTTTACAGACACTTTTAATTAGTTGGTTTTAATGACTTCCTTAAGAAATGTCAAAAGTTGATTATTAAACATTGAGATATCTAAAAATTCATACACATTTTGACAAAGTTCAAGTGAAGGGGAATGTCATCAGTATGCATTGAACACTAATGTGGCTGGCTGCTACCTTATTTGTTTAACAACAGGGGCATAGGTGCCAGGGCCTGATTTGGGACAGCTAAAGTAAGTGCTGAGCAGTCTGGGGCTGGGTTGGAGGTAGAGGATCAAGTCATGAGTAATCACCATGGGGCTGGCAGAGGTATAGATCAGGAAGAGGGGTCAGGGGTCAAGGCAAAGGGTACCGAGGTAAAACCCCCAGGTCTGGACTAAGCCAGATTCAAGATCAGTGAGCCAGACACCAGGAAGTATATATGATCTAATGACAACTTTCTATTTATTCAGCAGATGCCTTGGGGACAATACAGGACACAAGATAAATACTTTGTCTCTTCTAGAAGCTTCAAGCAGAGACCAGAGGAATAAGGAAGTGTTAGCCAGGTGAAGAGGGTAAGGGAGGGACAGCAGCAATGTGTAAGGGTCCCTTCCTTTCCAAGACTGAAAGCATTACAGAGTAATTAGAATGAGGATGGAGATACAGAAGGAACCGGGAGGCCCTGAGCCTTGGCATTTATCCTACAGACTATAGGAAGCAGTCTGAGGGCTTTAAGCAGAGGAAGGATACTGTCGGATCCATGGGCACCTCAGGGCAGTGTCTGAGGGGGTAGGGCGTCTAGTCCTGAAAGATCTAAGGAATGTGCAAGCTAAGTGAGCTCAGCCTCATGCAGGGTGGAGCTCATTCGTGTCTTAAGACAACTGAGTACCAAGGGCCTGTTGTGTGTTCCAGGGCCTCTTCCGGGTGCTGATGCTGTGGAGTTCACTAAGGCAGAGATCTCACCCCATGGAGTCTGTTTGCAGTGGGGGAAGACAGACAGTAAATAGACAAATTGTAGTTCTGGATGATTGAGGTGGGCGGGTGGTGGTTGTCAGGGAGCAGTATAGGAAGGCTGGAGAGGTCTGGCACTGAGGGGGTCTTTCCCTTGTGTGCTCTGGACACCTGAAAGCTTTTACATAGGGATTTTGTGACAAAACGTGTGCTTTAGAAAGATCATGTTGACACCCATATGAAGAATTCAGCAAAAATTGTATCAGCCAACATTTTGAGCACTTACTGTGTGCCAGGTGCCCTGAAGTGTCTACCTGTCAGCAGTTTTCATCCTCACAAAACCCTATGAGGTTGTGTATTAACATCCTGTTGCTGCTGTAGTAAACTGCCACAAACGTTGTGTTTAACACAGCGCAGACTTATTATCTTACAAGTCTGGAGGTCAGAAGTGCTAAAGTCAAGGTGCTGGCAGGACTCCATGCCTTGTGGAGGCAAGGAGAGGATTTCTTTCCCTGCCTTGTCCAGCTTTTAGAGGCCCCTCCTCCATCGTTAAAGCCCTTCATTCCAACTCCTGGTTCTTGTCCCATTACCTTCCTAACTAACTCTGCTACCTCCAGCTTCTAAGGACCCTTGTAATTCTATGGGGCCCACGCAGATAGTCCAGGATAATCACCCTATCTTAAAAATCTGTAATTTAATCACATCTATAAAGTCCTCTTTGCCCTATAAGGCAACATACTCACAAGTTCCAGGATTGGGATTCGCAACTCATTTTAGAGTCAGAGACACTGAGTCTCAGACACGTTAAGTAGCCTGTCCAAAGTCACAGAGAGGATACTATGGAGTTCTCCTGGGCCTTGTTCAGCCCTTACTCTGGTCATGGGCTTTCAGAGAAGCTTCTCTGGTCTATGGGTAAAACTTTCCCCTCTGGTCCTCTGTTCCAGGAGCTATGAAGGCAGTTGACTATGTGGGAATTTAGAGTCTCAGTGGGCTGACTGCCTACTCTGTCCAGGCACGGTATGTCCACTAGAAGACAGGGCAAGGTGTCCTAACCCCTGCCTTCTTGGGGTCTGATAAGCATGACTGAATAATCACGCTAACAGTTACATGGTTTCAGACTGTGATATTCCTATCGCTGCTTCTAGGCCTTTTGGCTAAGATCAAGTCCAGTATCAGACTGTGACATTCCTGTGCAGGACAATAGGATGTGTGGGCCTCTCTTATCTGATGGGCATGGGGAGAAGTTTCTCAGGAAAGGACTGATGAGCTTTCAGAATATGACATTGTTTAAACCAGAGCTTTGAAGTGTGTGTTGGATCTTGAGGGGACCTTACAAAATCCTCTAGTATTTGTACACTTATTTTTTTTTAAAATATATTTTTATTGATTAGAAAGGAAGGGAGAGGGAGCCAGAGAGAGCGAGAAAAACATCAATGATGAAAGGGAATCATTGATTGGCTGCCTCCTGCACACCCCCTACTGGGGATCAAGCCCGAAACCAGGCATATGCCCTTGACCGGAATTGAACCGGGTACCCTTCAGTCACAGACTGATGCTTTATCCACTGAGCCAAACCAGCTAGGGCTATACACGTTCTTCTTAAAGCACATGTGTCAAACACAAGGCCCGCGGGCCAAATCCGTCCCGCCAGGCCTTGCAATGTGGCCCGAACCGCGCTGTCATCACTGCACTCTGCTGCGTTTCCATCACAATGACAGTTTATGACTGTTCAGTAAACCATTCGGCCCGCGATTTAGGCTGGATTTTTGATTTTGGCCCCTTCTCTGATTGAGTTCGACACCCCTATCTTAAAGGAACAAATATTCCAACAGTGTATCTTTAAAATTATTATTCCTTACATACAAGCTATTCAAAACTAGTGTGAATTCCTCTTGCTTATACCACATAAAGATAATAAAACCAAAAGAAGTTTATAGATTAAATACACATAAAACTAAAGTCAATACAGTCCTAGTTAAAATATTAATTACAGCCGAGACTGGTTTGGCTCAATGGATAGAGCGTCGGCTTGGGGACCGAAAGGTCCTGGGTTCGATTCCGGTCAGGGGCATGTACGTTGGTTGCGGGCATATCCCCAGTAGGGGGTGTGCAAGAGGTAGCTGATTGATGACTCTCTCTCATCGATGTTTCTAGCTCTCTATCTCTCTCCCTTCCTCTCAATAAAATGTATTTAAAAAAATAAAATAAATAAAAAATAAAATATTAATTACAGGGTTTTATTTTGTTGGAACTAAAATGCTGTTTCTGGGTGGCTGTAAAGCCCCTTTTCCCTGTTAACAAAATGATGACTTGATTCACCAACCAAAACTTCCCTTTTTGCAGAATGAAACTTTCCTGGGATATAACTGTCCTTGTTTGGGTCTAACATATCCTTCACCTGTAAAGTGAATTCTGTTTTTTATTAAGCCAAGACATTGTAAGAGTATAGCCTGGTGTCAAGGAAGTTGTTAAGAAAATACAAATGCTGGCACTGAAGTTAATGGGAACCGAAAGTGTGCGTCAGCACAGCTTATCTTGGTGTGTTTTTTTTAGGTTGTCACTAAGTGAAACACTAATGTAAAACACTCATGGAAAACTTGCAAATCCCCCAAATGCTTAAACCCAGAGCCACAGGGGCTGTAAGGAGATGATTACATTTGACTAATGAGAAAAGGAAAACTTGGAGAAATACAATGACTCATGCCAGTCACTGGGATTGAATGTAGAACACCTAGGATCACAACTCAGGCTTCCTGACTCCCCAGTCCAGCCTTCACTCTGACTTACATCTCCAAAGCAAACTGCACCAAGTCCCTGGCCTCTGAACTGCCTTGTCAAGTCCCCTTTCATATCCATCCCATGGGACTGACCTGATGGCCATTCTCTACCCTCCAGCCTTTTCTCCCCCCACCCCTTTTCCTTCCAGGGTTACCTTAGAATCAATCTGACCTGGGAGTATTCCAGGCACTTCTTTTTTTTTAAGATTTAAAAAAATATATATGTTCTTATTTATTTTAAAGAAAGGGGGATAGAGAGATAGAAACATTGATGAGCGAGAACCATCAATTGGCTGCCTCCTGTATGCCCCCTATCTGGGATTGAGCCTGAAACCCAGGTATGTGCCCTGACTGGGAATCAATCCTGTGACCTCTTAGTTCATGGTTTAATGCTCAACCACAGAGCACACCGGCCAGGCCAATCACTTCTTAAGTCTTACCCTTCCAATTCTTTCCCCTTGTTTATTAACTACTGGTATTCACCTCCATCTCACATCCTCTCCAACCCTCATGCGCCAGGCCCTACCAGATCCAAGTGACACTGCAGGATGTTCATTTCCTACTGGCGAGGCAGGTGCCCATGGACAGAATTGGGGTCTTACTGAACACTGCTCCCGAGATACAGGGCATTGTAGACACCTGCTTCTTAGGGCTGAACACCATGGGAGAGGAAGAATGGGGAGACTGGGTTGGAGTGGGATAAGAAAGGGATCTGTTGTCTCAGATGCATTTGTGTTACCCATTTAGAATAAGAAGCCTGGAGGGGGGTAAGTGAAATGGGTGAGGGTGGCCCAAAGGCATAAACTTACAGTTCTAAAATAAGTAAGTCATAGGATGTAATGCACATCATGGTATCTATTATTAATAATACTGACTGCGTATTTGGAAGTTACTAGGAGAGTAAATCTTAAAAGTTTTCATCACAAGAAAATTTTATAACTATGTGTGGTGATGGATGTTAACTAGACTTATTGTGGAGATCATTTTGTAATATATTCAAATATCAAAACATTATGTTGTATAACTGAAACTAATATAATTTTATATGTTAATTATATCTCAATTAATAAATGAAGAAACCTGGAAAATAACCAATAAGAGAGGTAAGTTACCTGGCAATAAGTGGCACTTAAGAGTAATAAGAGCCAGCACATGCCTAAGGCACTCTTATAAGCACTTGGCATGGACTGACTTATTGGATCCTTACAGCCATTCTATGAGCTATGAGCTAGGTAGTATTCTTTGATGCCAGAGACGCAGAGAAGTTAAAAAACTTGCTCAAGATCACTCACTAGTAAGTGGAGGAGCAGGGATTTGAACCTGGGTGGCCAGGTGCCATGCCAGAGCTCTTAGCTACTACATCAATCTGTCTGAAATCAAATGTCTGAAATAGATAGGAACGAAGACATGAACTAGAGACAGATGGTTGGAAATCCTGGTGATGGACCAGTAGACATAAACAGAGGAAACTGCACTCATCATTTTCATGGGAAAATTTGAGAGACCTTAGAAACTTTGATGCCTTCATCTTGAAGCTGCGGAGCCTAACAGCCACGGAGAGAGAAGTTCTCACTAGTGATTAGTGATTAAAAAAAACACACACACACATAAGGGTGCAAATCAGTTTTTCTAACTTCCAGTCCAGGAGGTGATATGTCATAGTGGAGAGAACATGGGTGTTCAGTGCACTGATTGACTAGGCAAGTAGTTAGTTGAGCAACTACTTTGTGCTAACACCTGGGGATAGGCAGTAGGCAAAACAATCTCTACCCCTGCAGAGCAAGCCTTCACCCCTGCAAACGTTTATTGAGCGCCACTCTGGTAGGCTGAGAGGACATGGTGTTAGGACTTGCCCCCAGGAAGCCTGCAGTCTTTCCAAGAGAGTGAGGTGATTATCCAGAGCAGTGAGTGGGATGATAGAGGTGTATTGAGGAGCTGTGAGAGCCCACGGAGATACATCTGAACTGTCCTGGGAGATCAAGCTGGCTTCCTGGAGGAAATGAAGAGGCCTGAGTTGTTTTCAAGGCTACAATGTGATAGTTGAGTGAAACAGGTAGGGATAAGTCAGAAGCATATCTAGGACCTCAGAGGACAGAAAACTTGAGTTGGACCTGATAGCCCTAGCTTCAGACACGGCCCTAGCACTTGGATAAGGACCTGCAAGGGTCCTCTGACAATCTTGGGAAATCATAGTTATTCTTTCTCTTACCTGCACCTTCACCATTCCCATTTTCTGTTATAGCATCTGAATTAACGTATTTGGGGTAAGATAATTTTATAAAATCCTTGGGGTGTTAAATATGCTATTGAAATTTGCTGCATAAGGAATCAAATTGTAATTTCTAAAAATATCCGTATAGGCTATATAATCACATTCTGAATCCTGTAGTTTAAATAAAAACTTCATATTTTCTGTGTATTGATAACTAAATAATATCAAATGTAATTTGATGCCAAAATCAGAGCTCATTTGTTCTTTGGGGTTCGGGGCCTGGATGACATTCCAGATGTGTCATGGGCCACTTAGCTATCCAGGCCATTGATAACTATTAGTCCTGATGGCTTCACATCAGAGCCCTCACTAGTGTCCCTATAGTTTCTGTTCATTCAGGCATTTCTTGGGCTACAAGCAGGTAATGGGGTCTCTGAATGGTGGGTCCAGTTGTGATACAGTATGTTAAAACTAGAATATCAAAAACAAAAATGAAAAGTATATGGTTTAGAATCATTTGAATTCAGACTTTTAATGTATTTTCTAGGTTAACGACTAAATGCAGAGAAGGGGAAAGAGTGAAATAAAAATGCATAGTACATTTTTCAAAAAGGCAAAAAGAGACAGAAAAAGAAATATTGAACAAGTATGGCAAATAGCACAGAACAAGTATGTAAGTTTAAAATGCAGATATATCAGTAATTATGTTAAATATTCCAGTTTACTGACAAAAGTTATTAGACTAAATAGGAAACCAAAATTCAATTCTGTGCTACTTAAATACGATATATCAATTGATTAAAAATGTACGATACTTGATAGCCGAAACCAGTTTGGCTCAATGGATAGAGCATCGGCTTGGGGACTGAAGGGACCCAGGTTCGATTCCGGTCAAGGGCATGTACCTTGGTTGCGGGCATATCCCCAGTAGGGGGTGTGCAAGAGGCAGCTGATCGATGACTCTCTCTCATCGATGTTTCTAACTATCTCTCTCCCTTCCTCTCTGTACAAAATCAATTAAATATATTTTTTAAAATGTACTTGATAAAATTCAATATCCTTTTGGAATTAAAAGGAGAGAGAGAGAAAAACAAACAGTGAACAAGGAATGAAAGGAAGTTCCTTAATCTTGATTAAGGGTATCTAACAAAAAGTATATAACAAATACCATATTTAATGGTGAAACATTGAAAGCTTTCTTATTGAGATTTTACAAAAAAAAAAAGACGGGAATGCCCATTTTGACCAATTCTATTCAATTTTGTAATGGAGATCCTAGCTAATATAGTAAATCAGGAATTATAAATAAGTTATAAGGCTTGAAAAGAGGGAAACAATACTGAAACAGGATATGTAGTGTCGTGGTTAAGAATATGGCCTGTAGAATTGGACAGTTCTGAGTACAGTTCCTGGGTCTGCTACAGTCTGTAATTTTGATACGTTACTTAGATCCCATGGGCCTTATTTTCTCTGCATAATAGAAATACAGGGCCTGCATTGTAGGAATGTAACAGGCTCAATAATAACTGCTTGCTGATAATAATAACATTTTTGGTTGACCTCACGAACTGCATTAAACCAGAAATCTCCAGATGATTAAGCAGTGTGGGAAGGACAAGGGACTATCCTCCCCTCTTATCTATCTCCATTGTCCTACAGCTCCCTAACTGTCAAGGTTGAAGGCCAGAGGGTCGGGCCAGCACAACACTAGGTGATGTGTGTGGGCAGTTGCTTCACTTCTATCATTCATACTTATTTGGACAATCATAGAATTGTCCCTCTTGGACTTTATTGCATGATTTTGTAACAATATAATAAAATAAAACGGGATGATATTTCAGTGGCCTTGTGGGACACTCATACTAGTGTTATTTTGTTATTGAGGACACACACCACCTTAGTGTGTCAGACGACATTAAGTGGCGATATACTACAAAAAAAAAAAAAACGGTACTTTAAAAATCTATTAAATATCCTAAGAAGAACATAAAAATGTCCCAAATGAGTAAAAAAGAAAACAAAACCTGCAGAAAATGAAATCAGTCATTATTTTGTTTCCTGTAGCATAGCAGTTAAAAGAATGGGCTGTGGAGTAGGACAAATAGGCAGGTAGTGATCTGTTGCTGTGTAACAAATTACTGCAAAACATAGCAGCTTAAAACAAAAAATATATGTATCTATTATCTCATGGTTTCTGTGCATCAGAAATGTGAGCATGACTTAGCTGAATGCCTCTGCCCCAGGGTCTCATGCTGCTGCTGTCAAGGTGCTGCAGAGGCTACGGTCTCAGCGGAAGACAAGTAGGCCAAGACCCCCCTTAGGCTTGCTGGGTGGTTGCTGGCAGGTTTCAGGTCCCCAAGTCTATTGATTGGAGACCTCCGTTCCTTGCCCCGTGGGTTGCTCCATAGGCCAGATCAAGGAAGGGAGGGAGAGAAGGGGTACACAGCCTTTTTGTCCTCTCATCTCAGAAGTGACATCCCATCACTTTTGCCATATTTGATTGGTTAGAAGCAAATCACTAGCTCTAGTCCACAGGGGAGGGTTTTTATCAGGGCATGAATACCCAGAGGTAGGGATGATTGGGGCCATTTTATAGGCTGCCTCCTTCATTCTGTCCTCTGGCCCCCACTGTTTCATATCCCTCCCACATACAGAATACACTCGGCCCCTCTTAAGATCTCTTTATAGTATCAGCTCAAAATCCAGAATCTCATTATCCAAATCAGGTCCAGGTGGGGATGAGGCTTTTGAAGACAAATCTCTGATATCTATTGGTATATAACATATCACCCCAAAATTTGATAGCTTAAAACAATAAACATCTCACAGGAATGAGGGATCACTTAGGGCCGTCTTAGGGGCTGCCTGCCACCACCGTCTAGGTTCACATTCTTACTCTGCCATGTACTAGCTGTGCGCCCTTGGCCTAATCACTTTCCCTTTCCGTGCTTCACTCGTCTTCATCTTTAAAACGGGGCTAATAACACTTACCTAATAGGAACATGATGATTAAGTGGCATAATTTGTGAAGTAATTAACATAGCCCCTGGCAAATAGTAAATGTTCAATAAATGGTAGTCATTTACAATTAATGTGATAACCTCGACACAAGGGTTTGTAAAATAAAAAAATTAAAAAAATTAATGTGATAAGAATTGTTATTTTTTATTTTATTTTTTTCAAAGAAAAAACTTGAGCCCTGGCCATGCGGCTCAGTTGGTTGGAACGTGATCGTATACACCAAAAGGTTGCATGTTCAGTCCCTAGTCAGGGTGGCAACCTAGTATGGGAGGCAACCGATCGGTGTTTCTCATATCGATGTTTCTCTCCCTCCCCACGCCCCTCCCTCTCTCTCTGGGAACAGCAGCGAACATATCTGTGGAAACATATCCTCGGGTGAGGATTCAAAACAAAACAAAACTTGAAAAGCTTTCTTAGAATGTAGAGAGAAGAAGTCAGAGAGAGAAAATGCTAGCCTCTGGATACAACGGGGGAGAATTCAACCTAAAACTAGTCCCAGTGCCTCAAGGAATCCAAGGAAATTAGAGTAGTAGTTAAAGTTTAAAACACATAAACTATTAAACAAAAAGATATTTGAATCTGCTAATTAAAGTATTTCACATGGTCAAAGCACAATGAGAATATTGGGATAAGGTTGGGAAGTGCCAGACGGTTTAGATAAGGACCTGTGGGAATAACTGGATGAACCCTGTAATCGGACCTGCTGACTAGTGACTGCAGGCCAGTCCAGTTTAGAAAGTCATGAAGGGCCAAAACCGGTTTGGCTCAGTGGATAGAGCATTGGTCTGCGGACTGAAAGGTCCCAGGCTCGATTCCAGTCAAGGGCATGTACCTTGGCTGCAGGCACATCCTAAGTGGTGTGTAGGAGGCAGCTGGTCGATGTTTCTCTCTCATCGATGTTTCTAGCTTTCTCCCTTCCTCTCTGTAAAAAAAATCAATAAAAAATATATATATATTTTTTAAAGAGAGTCACAAAGGGAGGCTGTGGCACATTGTCTTTACAGTTAAACACTCAGCTCCAGATTCATGGCCGAGCCTGGACCAGCTCTAGGCCTGAGCAGGTTGCATCCCCTCTCTGTTGTACTGTGACCAACTTGAGGGGGAATAGGTCCCTTGATTTTCTCAGTCCTGTCTCTGTACCTGTAGCAGGAATAAAGCAACAGTCGAGTTAGAGGATATCTGAGGGCCCTTTATGCTGTAAACATGGTTCAAGGTCAGGGCCATACTTTCTGCTGTTCCCTACAGTGTGTGAACGGAGTAGGTTCAGTAATTATGGTTGAGCTGTACCCTTGTAGAAGTGGAACTCCAATTGTAAATGTGTCGTCCTCCCAATCTGGCCTCGACCCCTAACCTACTTCCTTGCTTCTCTCTCCTTCCTCCTATCAGGCCAAGTGCAGGAACATGGAGCACTCACTGCGGGAGAAAGCAAAGGCCTTCTGGGCCATGCGGCGCTCTTATGAGGCCATCGCCAAGCACAATCAGGTAAGTGATTGCTCTGGCTACTTGGGACTGGGGGGGGGGGGGGGAGACACGACCTAAGGCCATCTTGAGGGTAGGTGGGGGTGGGCTGGCCCTGGATCATGGCTGTTGACACAGAGTCAGCCTTCCCCAGCCCTGATGGTCTAGCACAGCCATGCTCAGACACTGATCATGGCTGTACTGCCAGGCCCTCTTTAAATACCTGTGCACACCATGCCAGTAGCCACAGGAGTGGCTTAAAAACCACCTGCACTGTGTGGTTTCAGACTAACTGAAGCATGTGGCACACTTCTCCATCTACCTGAGTACTCAAGCCAGTGATGACCTGGGCTCTTTTCCCGCTCACTCCCTATGTCTACTCCATCAACAGTTCTGTCCCCTCTGTCTCCAGAATGCATCATGATCACATCCATCCTACACTCCGTATCCACTGCCACCATCCCAATCCGGGTCACCGTCTTTTCTCACTTGCCTTTCTACCTGAGCCCCATGCTTCCTTCACTCTTTAATGTTGTTGTTGTTGTTGTTGTTAATCCTCACCTGAGTATAGTTTTTCCATTGATTTTCAGAGAGAGTGGAAGGGAGGGGGAGAGACAGAGAGAGAATTATCGATCCATTAGTTGCCTCCCGCACGTGCCCCACCCGGGGCCAGGGATCGAGCCTGCATCTGAGGTATGTGCCCTTGACTAGGAGTGAACCCAAGACCCTTCGGTCTGTGAGCCGATGTTCTAACCACGGAGCAAACCAGCTAGGGCACTTCCTTCTGCTCTCTGCAGAGTAGACTGCTCTTTTCGAAAATGCATCGATCATGTCATTCCTCTCTTTATAATTGTCCAAGGCTTCCATGACCCACCATATAGTCCAGACTCCTCACCAAGGCCCTCATCCAACACCTTCCTGCTCCTCGACTTCCTCTCCTCTCAGGCTGGCCTGTGCTTTTCCAGGAACATTGGCCTTCTTCCTGTTCCTTAAATGAGCTAAGTCTTCTGGCTGTTCTTTTCCTGCCTGCTCTGTTTTTCATCTTCCTGTGTGATAAGAATCATCCCAGATTTCACACTCCCTTCCACTATACATTGTCAGACTTTTTAGCTCGATATTTCAATAGTGCTCTCTCTCTTCCTTTGCATTTCTTGTACTATTATCAAATTTGTACATCCTATCACAAGTATAATCGCCTTTTGTGTTTCTTGGACTATTTACCTTTTCTCCTTGTGGACACGTAAGAGCACTTTGTATATTAAGAATAATATGTTTATATATACATACTAGACGCCCGTTGCACGATATTTGTGCAAGAATAGGCCCCTGGCTTCACTCCCAGCCGCCTGGGAGCCAGCAAGTCCCCGTTCCCCACCCCCACTGCCCAGGAGCCGGCACATCCCCGCTCCTGGGCCACCCGGAGCCAGCAAGCCTCGTTTCTGCCAGAGCACCACTCCAGTAGCTCCCTCACTGCCCGCCTTCCCCTCATAGCAGGCTTCACACCGCTCCTGCCTGCATATGCAAATTAACCTCCATCTTGTTGGGTTAATTTGCATACTCACTGATTGGCTGTGGGCATAGTGAAGATATGGTCAATTAGCATTTTTCTCTTTTATTTGTGTACACACACACACACACACACACACACACACACACACACACACTAGAGGCCCGATGCATGAAAATTCATGCAAGAGTAGGCCTTCTTTCCCCCAGCTGCCGGCACCAGCTTCCCTCAAGCACCCAGACCTGGGCTGCTGCTCCCCTCTTGCCACCGGCAGGCACCTAGGACCTGAGCTGGCTTTATCAGGAAGGACATCCAGAATGACATCTGGAACATGTCCGGTCTAATTAGCATATTACCCTTAGATTTATATATGGGAAAATATTTTTCCTACTTTATCTTTTCAACGAATCATTTTCACTGTTTTTGGTCATTTTCATTTTTTCAGTGAATCATTTTGCCATCAGATTGTCAGAGCCATAAACATATATTGAATTTTCAATCCAAAGATGTGGATTACTGATCTTCCATTGCCAGAGCACACATTTTGAGGTGCTTTTCTGGTAGTGTTCATGAAATATACAATTTGTGTATTTTAATAAATATGTATTCACCTTTTTTTTTTTTTTTTTTTTTAGCATTTACCTATATTACTTTGTTAAAGCTTTTTGTGGTTATGATTAAGTATGCATATTATTAATGACTAGAAGCCCAGTATGCAACCCCACCCACCCACACGCACCCCGGCCATCAGGCAACCAGGACCCAGACTGCTTTGCTCTGGCTGCTGCCAGGCACCCACCCAGGATCCAGGCTGCTTCTCTCCAGCCACCGCCACCAGGCACCTGGGACTGGGCTGCTTTGTTCTGGCCGCTGCTACCCACCATGTTCCCCGTCTGGTCATTGGGCGTTACAGTGTTGTGGCCATAGTCCTTTTATAATATAGATCCCAGTTTGTGTTTGTTTATTGATTTAAGAAAGGGAGAGAGAGAGAAACATCGATTTATTCTACTTATTAATGCATTTATTGGTTGATTCTTTTATGTGCCCTGACTGGTGATTGACCCTGCAACCTTGGCATATCGGGATGATGCTATAACCAACTGAATTACCCAGCCAGGACAATGATTCCATTTTTAAAGAAATATTTCCTGCTGCTTTTTTGTGATGGAACAAATTTGAAATCCTAAGATTGGAAGGCAATTATTTTTTTAAATAGTTCTATTTGCATCGATTCTTTTCTGTGACTCAGGATTTCTCTTGCTATTGTGTAGCTTAAACAAGATACACAGAATATTGTATATGGAGGAAGTTACAAGACCACAGTTGTCATATATAAGCAGCAATTTCAGCTTTTAAAAAATTAATCAAAAACAACTTCATTGTGCTATTTGACTTACTTCAAATTTAAACTTGTAAATTTGTGCTAAGAAAACTTCATCTATGTTTTATCCATTTGGGTCCTGCATATGGTTTCTTTTGAAAGTCTAGTTTCTTTGCTAAAAATCTGAGTCACTGGGCTAGCTGACAACAGGTTCCCACCACAGTCTGATCCTCTGTGCCTCCTTCTGGCTCCCTGCTGCAGGTGGAGGCTACCTGGCTGGAAAGGAGAATCCGGCAGGAGTTTGAAAAGCTTCGGGAGTTTTTAAGAGGGGAGGAGCAGGCCATCCTGGATGTCATGGCCGAGGAGGCGAGGCAGAAGCAGCATCTGGTGGAGGAGAAGATGAAGCAGCTCAAGAAAGACACAGAGACTCTAGCCCATGAGATTGAGCGGCTGCAGATGGAGATGAAGGAAGATGATATTTCTTTTCTCATGGTGAGGAGCTCATCATCTCAGTGACAGGGACCAAATGTTCAGGAACCAGTGGGAGCCTGAGACCAGCAGCCCTGGGCAGCCCAATATGTCTTCATTGGTGAAAGGGGGAGAGAGAGAGAGAGAGGTAAAGGGGAAGGGGGCAGATCGGCTGCCTCTTGGATACCCCCTGCTGTGTCCTGACTGGGAATCAAACCAGCTACCTTTGGGTGCATGGAACAATGTTCAACCAACTGAGCTACGCCAGCTGGGGCTCCCGTACAGTTTTGATTTGCAATTCCCTGATGGAAAGTGACATTGAGCATCTTTTCATGTAGTTGTTGGCCATTTGTATGTATCTTTTTTTGAGAAATGTACATTCAAGTCCTTTAGCCATTTTAAAAATTGGGCTGTTTGTCTTTTTGTTGTTGAATTGTAAGATTTTTTTTTATATATATATTATGGCTACTAGACCTTTATCAGCTCTATAATTTATAAATATTTTCTTCCATTTTGTGAGTAACCTTTTCCCTTTCTTGATGACATCTTGAAGGACAAAGACTTTTCATTTTGATGAAGTGCTTCTTAACTGTTTTCTTTTGCTGTGGCTTTGTGCTTTTAGTGTCATATCTAAGAAACCATAGCCTAAGCCAAGGTCATGATTTTTCTAGTTTTATCTCTACATTTAAGTCTTTGACCCATTTTGAGTTAATTTTTTAATATTGCGTAAGGGAATCCAACTTCATTATTTTGCATGTGGATATCCAATTGTCCCAGCCCCATTTGTTTAGACTATTTTTTCCCAGTGAATGTTTTTGGCACCCTGTAGATAACCAATTGCAGGTAAATGTGACGGTTTATTTGTAGACTTTCTTTTTTTTGTTTTTTTGTTTTTTATTTTTTACAGAGAGGAAGGGAGAGAAATAGAGAGCTAGAAACGTCAATGAGAGAGAAACACCGACCAGCTGCCTCTTGCACACCCCCTACTGGGGATGTGCCCGCAACCAACGTACATGCCCCTGACCGGAATCGAACCTGGGACCTTTCAGTCCGCAGACCGACACTCTACCACTGAGCCAAATCGGTTTCGGCTATTTGTAGACTTTCAGTGTCCACTGGTCCATATGTCTGTCTTTATGTTAGTACCACACTAACTTGTTTACTGTTGCTTTTATTAAGTTTTTAGTAGAGAAGTGTGAGCCACCAGCTTTGTTCTTTTCCAAGATTGTTTTGGCTATTTTGGGTCCCTTGAATTTTCATATGAATTTTAGAACTACTTATCAGTTTCTGAAATTTTGATAGAAATTGCATTGAATCTACAGGTCAGTTTGGGGATTATGGCCATCTTAACACTATTAAGTCTTCTGATCCATGAAAAATGGATATGACTCCTCTCATCAGAAAACTTACATGTTTTCTCTGTGTCTATGTTTGTGTCTGATTTTTCTCTCTTTCAGAAACACAAGAGCCGAAAACGCCGGTAAGTTGCTAAGGTTGATGGAGGGGAGGGAGAGAGCAGGCAGAAATACCTGGGGTGCAAATTCCAGTGGCTCCAGGGCCAGGCTTGTAATAAAACCAGCTGGGTGTAATACAGAGGGCGTGATGGTGACTGGCCAGGTATACAGAGCCCTCTTTCAAGGCATCTCACTGGTGCAGTGTTGTTATCCACTGGGTGGGGAGAGAGACGGCCATCCTGCACGTGGCTCGTAGTTCTCAGTAGGCCGTCCCAACATTTAAGCTTGTTTCTTGGTCAACACCCTCCCTCCGAGAGACTCTGGTCACATTCTGGTTTATGTTGATGGTTGAACACAGGGAGGAGTAAAGAAGAACGGTGTCTCAGATGGAGCAGTACAAACATGGAAGAGAGTGCTTTGGGCAGTAGTGAGTTCCCTGTCACTGTAGGTGTTTACGCCAAGGCCAGTGACACCTTCCTGCTGTTGGACTGGAGGACCTTTAGGATCCCTCGTGACCCAGACATCCTTTGAGCAGATGTGGGAGTGTCATTTCTGCCCACAAGGAAGGCAGCCATGTCTGAGTACCTCCTGTCTGTATTTATCTCAGCTGGGGCAGGGTGAGCCCTAATACTGAGTCTTGAAGCAGTATGAGTTGCCCAGAGGGCTCCTGGCGCATCTCTCCTCAGAGCCCAGTTTGGGTTGGTCCTGGGTGAGGTGGTGGGGAATGTAGGCCTGTGGCAAGGGAAGAAGTCCTTATTGTTCGTTAAGTCCAGCTGACCCAGTTAGGCCCACGATGCGTGACCCCGGCCTTGCCCACCAGACCCAATTCTCCCTCCCCAGCCTCTTCTGCACCATGGAGCCAGAGCCTGTGCAGCCTGGCATGCTGATCAACGTTTGCAAGTACCTAGACTCCCTGCAGTACCGTGTCTGGAAGAAGATGGTCATGTCTGTTGAAACTGGTGAGTGGGGGCGCAGGCGGGCAGGTGGTACAGGCACAGGAGGCACTCCATGCAAGGCAGAGAGCGCGCCAAACTCACTTTCTCCAGCCCCATTCGGACGGGGCCCAGCACCCTGCTCCTCCTCCGCTCCTGCCCCACGGCTCAGACGCCTCTTCGCAGGACGCCTTCCTCTTCGGGTCCTGACCCTTGGCCACCTCTTGAGAAAAAGAAACCGACTTCCCTCTGTTCAGAACTGGATTGTGTATACAAAATCTCCCTCAGCTCGGAATTGCCTCTTTCAAGGTGATTCCAGCCCACACAACCACTAGGTCATGTGCCATGGCGGAATGTTTTTATAAGCCCTTCTCCCCCACCCAAATCATGTTGAAGCCCTAACCTTCAACAGGACGGTGTTTGGAAGCAGGGCCTTTGGGGGGTGGTTAGGATCAGATGAAGTCATGAGGGTGGTACCCTAGGGTGGGATCCGTGCCCTTGTAAGAAGAGACACGAGCGTGCTGACTTCCTCTCTCTCGTTCCATCTTGTGAAGATACAGCAGGAGAGTGGCCATCTGTAAACCAAAAAGAGGGCCCTCGCCCTAACTTGGCCATGGGAGCACCCTGATCTCGGACTTGCAGCCTCTAGAGCTATGATAAATAAAGTTCTGCTGTTTGAGCCGCCCGGCCTACGGTGCTTTTATTGTGGCCACCCAAGCTGACTGGCTTTTATAGGGTGTCAGTGACCCAGGGGATGTTCCAGGCTTTTCTAAGGCAGCACGGGAGTAATGAGGCATCAGGCTCTCTGCCCGTGTTGCTTCCTATGGCTGACGTAATCACAGCCTGCAAACTGGATGCCCTAAAATGACAGGAATGTATTCTCACACTGCCAGAGGCTGAGAAGTCCAAAATCAAGGTGTCAGCAGGGCCATGCACCCTTTCCACCCTGTTGGGGGGAAATCCTCCTCTGGCGTTTGCAGGCAATCCAGGGTCAGGGCTGCAGCACGTTTATCTCCACCTTTGTGGTCACATGACCTCCCCTCGCTGTGTTGCTTCTCTTTTTTGTAAGGACAACAGCCATTGCATTAAGGGCCCACTATCTTCCAGTCTAATTACATCTGAAACAAATAAGGTCACCTTCAGAGGTCCTGGGGGTGAGGACTCCCACCTGTCTTTTCTGGTGGGGCCCGTTTTAACTCATACCCCTGTCCCTCAGCCAGGGCAGCACCCTCCCTGCACTGGGGCCAGGTGGGACACCATTGGTCAGTCTCGGGGGCTAGGGCATCAGCTGGCATGGCAGAAGGGCAGGACATGAGGTTCCCTGACTCACCCCCACTCTCTCCCTCTGCCCTCAGTGCCCTTCAGCTTTGACCCCAACACCGCGGCCGGCTGGCTGGCTGTGTCCGAGGACCTCACCAGCGTCACCAACCATGGCTACCGGGTGCAGGTGGAGAACCCGGAGCGCTTCTCCTCGGCGCCCTGCCTGCTGGGCTCCCGCTCTTACTCCCACGGCTCCCACGCCTGGGAGGTGGACCTGGGCGGGCTGCCCAGCTGGCGGGTGGGCGTGGTGCGCATGTGCCTAGAAACTGGCCCCGAGGGCTACTCCCACAGCTGCTACCAGGACACGCGCTCCGGTTTCTGGTACCTGTGCCGCACGCAGGGCGTGGAGGGCGACCACTGCGTGACCTCCGACCCGGCCACGTCGCCCCTGGTCCCCTCCATCCCACGCCGCCTGCGCGTGGAGCTGGAATGCGAGGAGGGCGAGCTGTCCTTCTACGATGCCGAGCGCCAGTGCCACCTCTACACCTTCCACGCCCGCTTCGGGGAGGTGCGGCCCTACTTCTACCTGGGCGGCACGCGGGGCAACGGGCCGCCCGAGCCCCTGCGCATCTGCCCCCTGCGCATCACTGTCAAGAAGGAGCTGGACACCTGAGGCCCGCGGCGAGCCCGCCGGGTGCCGCCCAGGTGCGCTGCCGTGGTCCCGCTTTCTCTTTGTCCCTCTTTCTCAAGCCCACACGCACCTGGACACCTCGAGGTCCTGCTTTCTTGCCAGGATCTTGCTACTCACTGTCTAATCCTTTCCCGTGGCTCCAGGCCCCAGCCCCCCCTCCTTCCCCCCCTCTTCATTTTTGGTCTTTCCTGTACCCACAGTTGAACGTCATCCAGGAGAGATAGCTTACTGGCCAGGCTCTCCCCAGAGTCCTGGCATCTTCGGGATGTGAATTTCCTTCCTTCTAACAACTCCAGGATTTCTTGGAACAAAGGTTGCCTCTAGAGTGAAACCTGTTTTTAAAAGGTTTTAATGTAGTTTTTATTATTCGGGTATGATGAGGCCAACAGACCAAGAATAGTTAATTGCCCTTGAGTAACAAACTCTTTTGTTACTTACAGTTCCTAAGAGGAGGGGCCGTGCTGTGGGGTGGGGGGCACAGAGGGAAGCACCAGGTCTCCCTAGCAGGCGGAGGGAGTGAGGGGGGTGCGTAGGCGGGAGGCTGTAGGCGGGAGGCTGTGGTGTTTTCACAGGAAGGAACGGATGAGGCAGGTACAGGGCGGACAGATTTAGGATTGGTTAGATTAGCTAGCCCTGGGAGGGGCAGTTACCATAGTCAGTGAGCTCCAGATTTTAGAGTACCAAGAATCTATAATAATAAAAGTGTAATATGCTAATTAGGCCAGACAAAACTTGGGCTGCAAGGGAAGCCCAGGTCCCTGGTGCCAGAAGGAAGCCAGTGCCCACAACCGAGGGGAGGAAGGCCTACTCTTGCACGGATTTCATGCATTGGGCCTCGTGTGTGTGTGTGGCATCATGGCTACTTGTCACCTTAAGCCAGTATTTTAACACTGCCTCACAGAGCCTCCTCAAGGCTCAAGGTGAGGATGCCCATCAGATCAATTCTGACTTAATTCTTTATATTTATTGGACGATTTCCTCTGAACAGAGGGTTCCAGAGCACTTAAAAAACACTACTTTAGAACCATGGTTTAGGCCTGTTCCCTCTCTGGTCCTGGGTTTCCCCGTCTGTAAACGAGGCAGCGGGACCGGAGGAGGATGTGGCTCCGTAGTCGCTGTGGAGGAAACCCCGTCACTGTTGCCGAGGTAGGAGGAGGGGAGGAGAGAGGGTGCTGTCGGGGTGGGGGGGCGCGGGGAGTGAGAAGGGAGGGAGATGCTCGTTCTTGCTCTGCTGCCTTTTGTGTTTTTACCCCGATTTCTTCTCCCTCAGCCATGCCTGCCAGATATGCACCTCCATCTTTTTTTCCTCATGCATGCCTACAGGTAATTCTAATGGTCAAATCGCCAGGTCCTGGGGACAGCTTCTTTGTAAAAGGAAAAAAAAAAATTATAGTAGCAATGTTCTCACTTGGGGAGCACGTTCCTGACTGAGGATTGACATCCTTTCTCCTGCCTGCACCCCCTGCTCACAGAAGCGGATATTTTATACAGACATGATGACTCAGCACTATAAATTGGTTATAAATGTGGTCTGTACTTTGGACGGATGGGCCTCGGGAAGGACGTGGTAGGAAATACCGCTGAGTGAAGGTTGGGAGTGGGGATGCTGACACACGTGAGCAGCCCCTGCAGAGGACTCAGACTTGGAAAAGCTCAAAGCACTTTGATACTAGACACGGGAGGCCAGCGCGCACTCTACAACAAAGTATTTATCGAGCCCTTCTAATATAATTTCCATGTAATTATCTTGACCTGGAATTTTATTAGTGATAGTAAACTTTAAAAAATGGGTTTTATTTCCATCTTACATGTTGGAAACATTGTGTGTGTGTGTGTTTTTACAGCTTAATTTGGATAGCCTAGGTCCCTTTTATGAAAATAAAAATATTTGAGCTAAAACCCTCGTGTTTGGACATTTTTTTCTTTTTAGTGTTCTCGTACGCAAAAGTCCATCCATGTTGTAGCATGTATTCAACTGTATTCCTTTTTATTATTGGGTGCCATTCTGTCGTAGGCATAGACTACACTTTAGTTACCCATGTATCTTCCCTTGAACCCTCTCCCATCCTCGTCTTCCACGCTCTGGCCCACTCTCCTGCTCATCACTGCATTCTGACTGAAGACGCAGTCTCACCTGTCGTCCGAGGGACCCCCACTCCTCCCTGCCCAGGTGCAGTTAGTTCTCCGGGGCAGTGTTTGCAGCCATCTTTCTCCAGCTCTGCCTTTGGGCCCACACTTCCCTGCCTTCCATCACACACACGCCCCCTTCCGGCCCGCTGGCTTCCTGCATACAGCCAGCTGCCGAGGTGGAACGTCCTGGCCTGGGTTCCTCTGTCCTCGTTAGAGGGGCTGCATCACTTCCGTGCTGTGTCACATGACTTCCTGTCCCCCGTCTGTGAAGGCGGGGCAGCCCCCACCTTGTAAAGGTCTGATGCAGCTAGCCGCCCCGTGCGGTCCCACGTGAGCACTTCACAGCGGCAGCCATTGGAGATCACGTATGTTTCCCTCATTGACCCCACTCCTCATCGGCCACCAGTTATGTTTTGGGTCAGAATTAAGTGTACTGTGGATGTCTTCCTTGCTTCCTACTGAGTGTGATGGATGAAATTTCTCTCAAGAATATATTGAGGAGAATACTGGGAATTTCTCATGACCCCCATAGTTTGTGAAGTAGCAGTACCAGGGTCTCCATCCTGGAATTTACCCTTAAAGGGACATTCAGAGCCCTCCCCTGCAGCTCCTACCCACCTTTGCCACCCTTCTCTGCACAGACTCTGCCCAGCCTCCCAGAACCCCAGGCACATGCGCTTCCCTGGGAGCTGCCTTGTAGTTCTGCCCGCAGGGCCTGTGCCCCACAAATCGGTCTTCAGTTGTCCTTAAAGTGGTGCCTTCGGAGACCTCCCTGGCTGCCACTGCGCGTTGTCCGTTCTGCTGAACGGGTGCTTGGGTGGCAGAGCTGCCCCAGGGGGACGAGTGCAGGAAGCACAGACTCTTCATCTCCGGCCAGTTCCAGATCCGCTGCCGGGCGTAACCAATGCTTACGGAATGTGTAGCCGAGGCCAGGGGGCTGTCCCTGAAAATACCACAGAACCGGCAGCATTTCCAGTAAGAGAACACGGCCCAGAACCTAAAACTGTTTCCTGGTTCCAAATACCAGCTGTCATGAGCTGCCTGTACCTTTTGAACCTCTGCTCCCATCTACGATGAGGATTACGATTTCACCTCAGGCTGTTGTGAGGATTAAGTCAGGCAGTTTTTTTGGCACAGATGCCATGTGTGCTATCTTAAATAGTATAAACTTATTGATACGTGTTGGCTAATTCTTCAGAGGGTAGGAGGTTCTGAATGTTGATGTGATTCACATTCATCAAGAACTCCAAAAGAAATGGAGACGTGTAAGTTACCTGTATTAGGATTGCCCCAATTTCTTGAGATTTTTAACAAGGATGTGTATATAAAACTTAGGTTTATGAAAAATTTCAATAACATGGGAAATGGTTATGTTGTAATAACCAAGAAAAACAGGATTCAGGGTTATGCAGACAGACATTCAACACACACAAGAAGACAAGTGGGCCCTGGCCAGTGTGGCTCCGTTGGTTGGAGCATTGTCCTGGGCATCAAAGGATCACAGGTTTGGTTCTCAGTCAAAGAACATACTAAGGTTGTGGGTTCCATCCCTGTTCTGGGCATATACAGGAGGCAACTGATGGATGTTTCTCTCTCACACATCCATGTTTCTGTCTCCCTTTCCCTTCCTCTCTAAAAGCAATAAAAGAACATCCTTGGGTGAAGATTTTTTAAAAAGACAAGTGGGGTCTTGTCTCTAATTTGTGTGTACTGTTGGATTAGATCATTCCTTTACATGGCTGTAAATTCCAAAAGTACAGAAAGTACTAGAACAGTCTCCCACTTTTTTCCACTCAGCGCCCCTCCTTGTGGACAATCATACTACCATTTAAGAAATCTTTCCAGATATATTCTGCACAATAATACTCTGTTTATGAATATATCTGATTCTCCCAAAACACTGTAATATAAAAGCAGATGCTCTGGATCTGTATCTCAAGTAGTAAGCAACCCAACAAAAGGGAAAAAATAAGGGATATTAAAATAATTTCATCATGGATATTTTCATATAGTGAATTCAATTGGTGGATTGAGCTTTTTGTTCTTGTTTAATTATTTCACCTTAGGTTATTGTTGTTGTTTAGTATATTTTTATTGATTTCAGAGAGAAGGGAAATGGAGAGAGATAGAAACATCAATGATGAGAGAGAATCACTGATTGGCTGCCTCCTGCATGCTCCACCCTGAGGACCAAGCCTGCAACCCAGGCCTGTGCCCTGACTGGGAATCGAACTATGACCTCCTGGTTCATAGGTTGATTCTCAACCTCTAAGCCATGGCAGCCAGGTACACCCTAGGCCCTAGGGTTTTAAAACGGGAAAAAACTAAGGGGAATCTAGTTGCTCCTGACATTAAAAGGTAAACATTAAACTTGAGATCAATATACATTTAAAAAGCTCAGTCCTCACAAACATATCTGGTGACCTAAGTAGGCTAGTGGTTAGGAGGTTGGGATATGGGGTTGGAAAAGCTGGGTTCACTCACTCAACTACTGCGTGACCTTGGGAGAGTTACCTACCCTCTCAGTGCCTTAGCTTCATCACGGGAAAGCTGGAGATAACATGATACCTTAAGACTCATGGGGACAACCCAACCCCGTACGGTGGTTATGAGATTAAATGGACAAATGCGTGAAACACTTAGAATAAGGTCTGGTTTATACGTGGTAGTTGTGAGTCTACTACTGTATTGTGTGACCTGGCCCTGCTACTAAAGAGCTGTGAGACTTAAGGTAAACTTCTATAAGCAGGGAAACTGGGCCTCGTGCATATTGTTTTTGAGGTCTTTTCCAATTCTAAAGCCCTGCGAATTGTGTCAGTAGCAAAAGCCTAGTTTCCTACATGCAGCGGGGACTGCCGCCGACCTATATTCAATAGCCTGGGTGTGGTACCGGGAGCTTTGCCTCCAGTTTTGAGTCCAGAGAGAAAGAAGCCTACAGAGTCTTAATGTCTGTAGTAAAGAGGAGCAGGTCTCGAGAAATCGCTCCTTAAATTAGTAATCAGCTGTGCACAATAAAATTGTATTGTCTTGTCCCAGCGATAGCTCATGTGCGTGTATGTGCCAGACTGTGGATGTCAGATACTGACGCACATCTACCATGAACAGGATCTCAGCGGCAGCAGAGCTATTTGGATCGGGCCAAACGATGACTGTTCGTGGGGGGGTTGTAGCATCTCCCTCCAAGGTTTCAAAAATAAAACGCATCGGCTTACTCGGACCTGTGCCTCCCATTCCTTTCCCCAGCAGCAATCGGAGGATCAGGCAAGACAGATTCAATGACCCTGACAGCCTGATGCCTTTGGGCGGAAGGAAGCCCGCCTGCTCTGGATGCTCTTTGTCCTTGGTGGTGGGTGTCACTCGGGTGGGTTTCTTTTGCTAGGGAACAGGCTGAGGAAGATGGGAGCTTTCGGTTTCTATGGATACTGGGCTAGCTTGGATTTGCATAATGTATTTCAAAGAACAGACGATCTGGGAACAACGTGGACCCAGGAGGAACATACCAGCGCATGGAAAGGAGCTGGAGGGTCTGGGTAGTCAGGCTCCATTTCAGCCCTCCTCCAGGGACAGTCTGGGATCCAACCCTCTTTCTTTGGACAGGGGGCAACGTGGAGCTCTGAGGATCAAGGAAGGTGGTGGATGAACAGCGTTCCGCCGGGGCATGGCACACACTTGGGACTCAACAAATGCTCAGGCTCTTGTCTCCCCCTTTACGTCAGCAATGGGCCAGAGGGGTCCTTGATGAACTCTGCTAACCTGTGACATGTCCTCGTTTACTTACAAAGCATTCCACGCGTGCCCTCTCATTTTAATCTCCTCTGCCACCTAATGACGACATGAGACAGGCCCAAGAGGCTGGGAGACAAGTCCAAGGTCCCATGAATAATCCACAGTGGAGCCAGACCTCAATCCCAGGTCTGGAGTGACACCCAAAATCCCAAGACATCTAGGTTTTTATAGCAATAAATGTGACATAATTGTGGCAGTTCCGCTTGTAGGGCAAGGGGAGTGTGGGTAAAAAGAAATGGGAGCTAGAAATACTGGAGGTAAGATGGCCAGGAAGTGTTGTGAGGACTGGACCAGGTGAAGGAAGTCAGGAGAGTCGTGGTGACCAGGTTTCTCGCTTTCGTGGCATGTTAGTCGAGACCAGAGGAAGTTAGTGTTCCGAGGGGGAACATGGTGGTGAAAGAGGAGACCGTTAGATACAGCTCTGTAGTTCAGGATCTGATGGGAGATACAGAGTGAGGCGCTGGCAGTGTTGTTTTGTTGAAGCTACCGGAGTCTGCACTCTTACCTGGCAATTGTCTAGAACCTTGGTCGGCAAACTGCAGCTCGTGAGCCACATGCGGCTCTTTGGCCCCTGGAGTGTGGCTCTTTCACAAAATACCACAGCCTGGGCGAGTCTGTTTTGAAGATTGGCATTAGAAGTTTAGGTTTAAAAAAATTTGGCTCTCAAAAGAAATTTCGATCGTTGTATTGTTGATATTTGGCTCTGTTGACTAATGAGTTTGCCGACAATGGGTCTAGAACATCAGTCGCCAACAGGTGAGCTCCGAAAGGTTGGCGACCGCTGGTCTAGAATAAAAGGAGCAGGACGGGTCTTGAGGAGCACTGATACATTGGACGTGGGACGAGATCTCTGGGTTAAAGACCCAAGAAGTGAATAGAGAAGCAGAAGCAGAACCAGAGAAGGTGGTGGGAAAGAAAAAAAAGAGAAAAAACACCCCATGTTGAAGGTAGAAGTGAGTGAACAACATTGTCAAAAGACCCAGAAAGTCTGGTCAAATGAAGGTGGAAAATAATTAACCTGCTCCGATTTGATTGCAACTCCTGGCAAGCTTCTCCCAATACCAGTGAAGAATAGAAAAGACGAAAACTCACATCAATGAAGAGTGATGGGTGGCCAACCTGTTGACAGAAACTAGGAGGAATGCCCTCTAATTATAAAGCCTGGGAGCTGGGCTTTAGCACCCTCCCAGATATTTTATATTATTGGCTGAAAGAAGCTGGGAGGTGATGGCACCTGGGCACCTGAAGAACTGCCCTCAGTTGTACACATCATCCCCTCACTGATCTTGCGTGGGGCTGATGGAATCCATGTGTCTAGTTAGGTATCACTTCCTTTGAGGATGAGCCCATTGGTTAAACACACACACACACACAAAAAAAAAAAAAAACACGGGGCATGACAAAATACCACAGAACAAAGGAGAAGAACCATCCAAAGACCCAGTGGGAACATATATCCCTTTTAAAGGCCATCTGCACCCAGCCAATGTGGCTCAGTGGCTGAATGTTGACCTATGAACCAGGAAGTCATGGTTCGATTCCTGGTCACATGCCTGGGTTGCAGGCTCGATCCCCGTGGCAGCCAATCAATGATTTCCTCATCATTGATGTTTTTATTTCTCTCTCATTCTTTCTCTCCCTCTCTAAAATCAAATATATATATAGATGATATAGATATAGATATAGATATAGATATAGATATAGATATAGATATAGATGATGTAGATATGAAACTGACTAGAATAAGCAGTCATAAATCAAAATTCCTCGCTGTTTGGTTTTGAAATTAGACAAAGTGATTTTAATTTTATTTGGGATAACAAAGAGGGTTAAACCAAAACTTTCTTTGCGTGTGTATGGGAGCAGGAAGGATGATCATATCCCTCAGATTGCAACTTGAGGAAATATTTAGATATACGGGGCAATTTATGTTCAATTTATGTTCATCACAGAATTATTTAGAAGAGGTAATAGTTGGAAATAATCTAATATACAAGAGAAAGGGAACCGTAAATACATTATTCCATATGCAGTCATACTATGAAGCCACTAAATAAATAAAGAAATATATAAATATTTAAAGACATGAAATGCTTGACAAAAGCCAAATTAAGGAAACAAAGTATAATCAGAGCAATTCCAGTTTTATAAATCTACTGTGTTTTAGAAACAAATACCCAGTATTGTTAACCACAGCTATCTTTGGATGAGGTGGTTACACTGTGACTTCTGTGTGTTTTTTTTTTTTTTTTTTTTCCTCCTCATCCTTTGTTTTCCAAAGAAAGCAGCGTTATACTTAAAAGGGTCACAGTAAGAGGAGTGTTGGATGTGGCTATTCAGCGGTTCCTGGTGCCCTTGCTGCAGGGCTCTGCTTTCAGAATTGTGAGATTAGGAGCCGGGAGCCTGGACAGAGACATGGGAGAGAGGGCGTCCCCGCTGGGCTGGGTCCCCAGGGTGAGGATGGGTGACCACACAGGGACAAACAGGACCATTTGCATTGACTCATTGTGAATCCTTGAGGTTTTGGGGGGGTTTTTTGGGGTTTTTTTCCAGCAGGATGCTGGCGGCAGAGTGTCCGAAAAGAAAGTAGTGAAGCTCTGGGCTGAGGCGCTGGGAGAGGGAGGCAGAACCCGCCTGGAGAAGCCCCCAGGGTGGAGCGTGCCTGGAGAACAGGGACGAGGTTCAGATCTGCAGGTAGAGGTGTCTGTGGAGCTGGTCGGATGCCTCATTAAGGTTCGCTACTATTGGCCCCTGCGACTGGCATGATGTCACCATCATCCAATCTGAAGTCAGCTGCTCCTCCCAGATTAGGAGTTAATTAGGAGTTAACTCTTTCTGAGCCTTAGGAACTAGCAGACACAGTGCCCCTCATCTTTTTTTTTTTACTCTATTTTCCAGGATAGGGAAGTGAGGAGGGGAGCGATGGAAATAAACCGAATTAGAGAAAACAGTGCCAGGTTTGGATAATAGGTATAGATAGAATTTTTATGGTATAAAAGTAATGCACGTTCATTCAGAAAGTTGTAAAAAGAATCACACCACCCAAACTTAATGCTATTAAGCTTTTCAATGCAGTTTCTTTCTATATTTTTAAACTAAAAAGGATGAGATTTTAATTGAAATTAACTCACTATATTGCAGCCTTTGTAAAAATTCACTTACTGTGAATTTGTAATTAAATAAATAATCTTCAAATGCATAGTATTTGACTGCAAAACTTTTCAACTAAATGGCACTTCATAAGTGCAGCACTTACCAGGATATACACCTATACTGGCATTTTAGCAGCTATAAGGAATGGTATTGTATGAATATGTTATGATTTATTTTCAGAGTTGCCCAGGTCACTGCTGCAATGAACACTTTTGAACATACATTGTACTGTAGGACTCTTGACCAATTCATTCCTGAGGATAAATTCTTAGAAGCAAAATTCCTGTGGCAAAGATTAAAATACATGTGGCCAGATGGCTGTTCAGAAACGTTGTAGACAGTCCATGAGAGTGTCCCGTTCTTCACAGCCTAAGCAAACTTGGGTGCTTTTAACCTTTCACATCTCTGATGATCTAGTACCAAATGATAGCTCATTAATCTTTCCCCCCATTTCCTCATTACTAGTGATGTTGACCACGATTTTATGTATGCAGTGCCTCATATATCTTTTATGAATTATCTGTCTTCTCTGCCCATTTTTATATCAGGAAGTTTATTGTTTTCTAATCCATTAGCAAGATCTGTCATTTCAACCTGACAGCATTTTCCTGAATCTTTTTTTCACAAATACATAGAGAATACACAGGGTTTTTTTAATCATACCAGGGGTTTTTGTCAGGGGTTTCTTTCAGTGCGCCATTATTTTTGTGCTGTACCTGGACAGCTCTCCTACTGTTTCTGTGTGGAATAATTTGTATAGTATGTTCCTGGAAGCTTTAAAGAACCAGAACCATGAATGGAAGTAATTCTTTGACTTTTTTAAAGTATATATTTTATTGATTTTTTCAGAGAGGAAGAGAAAGGGATAGAGAGTTAGAAATATCGATCAGCTGTCTCCTGCTGGGGATGTGCCTGCAGCCAAGGCACATGCCTTTGACCAGAATCCAACCTGGGACCTTTCAGTCCGCAGCCGATGCTCTATCCACTGAGCCAAACCAGTGAGGGCCTTTGACCACTTTTAAAATATCTTACATACACCCTGGCCAGTGTGCTCAATGGTTAAGGCATCACCCGTGCATCCAAGGATTCAGGTTCTATTCCCAGTCAAGGGCATAAACCTGCAACTCAGGTACCATTCCCAGCCCTGGTCAGGGCACATGTGAGAGGCAACCAAGACACATCGATGTTTCTCTCTCATCCTCCCTCTTTCCCTCCCTCTCTTAAAAAAAAAAAAAAAAAAAAAAGTAATGGAAAAATATCCTTGGGTGAGGATTAACAAAAACTAAATAAAAAATAAAATATCTTACATAATTACTAGTCAATTCAATTAGTCTTTTCTTTATTAAGTTTTTAATTTTTAATTATTCTTAGTTAAAATAATTAAAGTTTTAATTAAAATTTTATTTTAAAATTTTACTAAAATGTTTAAATTATTAATATACACTTGGGTACAAACACAAAGTTCAAAAGGAAGACAGACAAGGTTAGTTTCTCTCTCCTCTCTGCCCCAGTCATATGCCTTCTCTTCCCATAAGGAACCACTCTTACTGGCTTGTTATGGATCTTTCCAGAGATAGACTGACAATAAGCACCATCTTTCTCTTTTTAAAACCACAAAATAATCACATATATATTTTATTTTGCTTTTTTAAAATGATAGTTTTGAAGAGTGTCTTATTTAATTCATACACAGTTACCTCATTCATTTTAAGAACTATGTATTGTCCCATTGTATGGAACTTATAATTTAGTTAGCCACCTCATTTGTGAGAAAAATTAAGGTTATTTCTAATATTTACTATTAAATGCCTAGTGTCCCTTAGCCCAGCCTGGGACCCCTTGGAGGATCAGGCCTAAATCAGCAGTCAGACAGCCCTCTCACAATCCGGGACTGGGGCTCCTAACTGCTCGCCTGCCTGCCTGCCTACCTGCCTGCCTGCCTGATTGCCCCTAACCACTTCTGCCTGCCAGCCTGATCACCCCCTAACCACTCCCCTGCCGGCCTGATTGACACCTAACTGCTCCCCTTTGCCCCATTGCCCTAACTGCCCTCCCCGGCTGGCCTGATCACCCACAACTACTCTCCCCTGCCGGCCATCTTGTGGCAGCCATCTTTGACCACATGGGGGCAGCCGTCTTGTGCGAGGAAGTGAGGATCAATTTGCATATTACTTCTTTATTATATAGGACTATTAAAAATGTTGCAATAATTATCCTTACACATAACTATCAAATTTGTAAACTTTTAAAAAAATATATTTTATTTATTTATTTATTTATTTATTTATTTATTTTTTACAGAGAGGAAGAGAGAGGGATAGAGAGTTAGAAACATCGATGAGAGAGAATCATTAATCAGCTGCCTCTTGCACAGCCCCTACTGGGGATGTGCCTGCAACCAAGGTACATGCCCTTGACCGGAATCGAACCCGGGACCCTTCAGTCTGCAGGCCAACGCTCTATCCACTGAGCCAAACTGGTTTCAGCTATAAGCTATTTTTTTAATTAACCAAGCTTAGTGCACTTGTAATAATTATCATGATAAATACGCTTAGACTTAATTATGTCTTCAAATTTATATTAGGAGTTCTGGTTTTATTCTGCATTTTAACTACTTTGCTATGTATCTGTTCGTGAACATGCATGTGTTGCTTCTGATAGTCTGGAAGGTTTTTATTTCTGGTCTGTTGGTTATTCTCATAACATAAACTTTAAGCTGTTTTTATTTATTGAAGTCAAAAAATGAAGCTTGTATAACTTCTGCTGTTTGTGTTGTTGATGCTTCCTTTGAGGTTTTGTATATAACCATTTTTAAGGTGGTCTGTGCTTCATGTAATGGTTTAAAAATGTGTTCACAAATTCTTTGTTGCTCCTCTTTTGAAGAGAGGGATCTAATTCCTCTCTCCCTAAGCGTTGATTGGACTCAACAACTCAATTCTGAGGAATAGAAAGAAGCAGAAGTGATGGTGTGAAACTTTCTAGTAAGTCACGTAAAGGGTCTGCAGCTTTCATTGCAGCTGCTCTTTCCCTCTTGAGTCACTAACTTTGCTGAATCTCGAGAACATTTTTTAAAAATATATTTTATTGATTTTTTTATAGAGAGGAAGGGAGAGAGATATAGAAACATTGATGAGAGAGAGTCATCGTTCAACTGCCTCTTGCACTTCCCCTACTAGGGATGTGCCCGCAACCAAGGTACATGCCCTTGACCGGAATCGAACCTGGGACCCTTCAGTCCGCAGGCTGAGGCTCTATCCACTGAGCCAAGCCGGTTTCCGCTCGAGAACATTTTTGGAAGCAGAGCCTCCAGCCCCAGTCAAACCTTCAGATGACCACAGCCCTGTGAGAAACCCAGAGCCACTGCTGGGTTCTGACCATCAGAAACTGTCAGATAGTTAATGTTTTTTGCCATTTGAAGTTTTGAAGTAATGTTTTTACAACAATAAATAACAAATACATTCTGAGTTGCCCCTTGAATTTCATTTTATCTGACAGAAAATTGCTGCTCTCGTTATTTTTGTGTCCGTTTGTCTACTATATATTGGTCCATCCTTTTAGTCTTAACTTTCTGTGTCATTTTTTTAATGCCTGTCGTAAAATAGATGATTTTTTCAGACAACGTTTTTCACAGAAAGATATAAAACTTACTTTTACTGTCACTCTGTTTTTAATATATTCTTATTGATTTAGAGAGAGGAAGGGAGAGGGATAGAGAGATAGAAACACTGATGAGGGAGAAATATAATTGATTACTCCCTGCACGCTCCCTCCTGGGGATTGAGCCCACAACCTGGGCATGTGCCCTGACTGGGAACCAAACCTCCTGGTTCATGGGCCGACGCTCAACCCCTGAGCCACACGGGCCGGGCTGTCACTCTGATTTCTGTGTTTTCTGCAGCTGCTCTCTCGGTGTTTGGGAGGTGCTCACCCCGAGGCCAGGCTGTGGCTGCCCCATGGTGGGCAGTCGGACAGCGTGGCCCGAGGCGCAAGGACAGAGGCGCCCGTCCCCTCCCCCCCGGAATTCTTCAGACACGTTTTATTTCAGCATTTTCCTTGTTCTTCAGATCAAGTGCCCAAATAAATGCTCAGCACAGCTGCTCCCAAGCAGGAGAGACCAGATGATGATGAAAATCAAGGCCAGCGCAGGGCTTTCCCGGTGTTGTCCCGGGGAGAGTGGAGCGTGGCTGCTGACTGATGGCTGAGGAAGCGCGGACTGGGCGCGGGGCTGGGAGCACAGGGCCCTGGCACGGTGAGACCGGAGGCCTGGTGCCCAGTGAACTGTGAATGTGCCAGGAGTGCACAGCCCGAGGATGCAGAGCCTGAGGAAACCTATTTTTGTGACTTAAAACTTTATGGCAAAGATTAGACACAGAAGAGTTTTATTAAAAAACAAACAAATGTATATTGGTTAATGTTCAGAATACTGGAGTTACAACACAAATGTGAAAAGAGTCTACAATAAATTAAGATTTTTGAGTTTGTAAAAAAAATTCCACATGGTTTCCAAAATAGTATGTGTATTGAGTAGATTGTAGATCCAAATGTGAAAGGCAAATAATCCTTCTAAAACATAAAATATGTAACTATTTTCGTGACCTTGGTTAGCAAAATAAAACACGCAAAATAACCTAACTGTTGCCGAAACTGGTTTGGCTCAGTGGATAGAGCGTCAGCCTGCGGACTGAAAGGTCCTGGGTTCGATTCCGGTCAAGGGCATGTACCTGGGTTGCGGGCACATCTCCAGTGGGAGGTGTTTAAGAGGCAGCTGATCGGTGATTCTCTCTCATCGATGTTTCTAACTCTCTATCCCTCTCCTTTCCTCTCTATAAAAAATCAATAAAATATATATATATTTTTTTAAATAACTTAACTGTAATGAAGAGATCGATGAACTTGACCACATTCAGATGAAGAATGTAGTCTGTTCATCAGAAGAAATCAAGGAACTAATGATACAAGCCACAGATGAAGTGAAAATATTTGCAATACATATAACTAACAAAGGACTTGAATTCAGAATATATGAAGAGCAAAGGTAGATTCTGGTATAGTTGTATGTCCAGATCCCAGGACAAACTAAAGGGAGAAAAATAGGCAGAGGTGGTGAGATGTCAGCCCAGCCATGAGGAAGGACGGGATTCAAAGGTGGATGGTTGGACATGGGGCAGCTTCTTTGAGGAGCCAACTATGTTTCCTTGCAGCTCAAAAAAGAGTTCAGCCGAAACCAGTTTGGCTCAGTGGATAGAATGTCGGCCTGCGGACTGGGGGGGTCCCAGGTTCAATTCCAGTCAAGGGCATGTACATTGGTTGCGGGCACATCCCCAGTAGGGGGTGTGCAGGAGGCAGCTGGTCTGGCCTCTATCTCCACCTGCAGCTCAGCTCACCAGCCTTGGGAGAATGATCTCTGCCCGGGGAGGGGCTTACAGGTACCGGCACAGGGAATACTGTTCCTGGGGACTCAGATCACCTTGAGCATGACATCATCCTGGTCCCTGAGGGTCTGAGGACTCTAATGATGCCTCATTGTCGTTTCTAGCTCTCTATCCCTCTTCCTTCCTCTCTGTGGAAAATTAATGAAATATATTTTTTTTTAAAAAAGGAGTTCAGTGTGACCGAAACTGGTTTGGCTCAACGGTAGAGCGTCGGTCTACGGACTGAAAGGTCCCAGGTTTGATTCCTGTCAAGGGCATGTACCTTGGTTGCAGGCACATCCCCGGTTGGGGGTTTGCAAGAGGCAGCTGGTTGATGTTTCTCTCTTACCAACATTTCTAGCTCTCTATCTCTCTCCCTTCCTCTCTGTAAAATATCAATAAAATATATTTAATAAAATAAAATAAAAGGGAGTTCAGTGTGTAGGGTGGGTCTGTGTGTGTGTGTGCGGCAGGGGTGGGGCCCAGGAGTGGAGGCCTCCGGGACACACAGAGAGGCTTGGACAGGGTCCTGTAGGCGCTAGGGAGCCATTGAAGGGTTTAAAGGAGGATCAAGGTGTAATTAGGAACAGGTTTCCCTTCTCTTATCTTCCCCAGCTCCCAGCCCGGTGGCGTTATTCTCTGAACCGCGTCCAGCAGGGCCAGGGGTGAACCTGAGGAGGGGCGGTGAAGGATTCCAGAAGACAGACAGGAGAATACAGTTGGGGCCAGGTAGGATCACTGTGCCTGGATGAGGAAACAGTGACCCAGCCTGTAAGCCGAAGCTTTATTTTATATCAGATCACACAAAGCAAAACAAGGGCAACATGCTTACAATGATCTCGCGAGTTTTAAATCCACTTCGTTACTCAAGCCTTGTTTTGGCAGCACTTGCTGCACCTCCCACAGCCCATTAGCTACCTAGGAACAAGGGAGGACTGTAAGGTCAGGCTTAACTGTGCTAGGAGGGCTCTGTCCTCCAAGCTGGGACTTGTATGTGGCTCTGCCACTGTTGAATGGAGATGAGACCACCCAAGAGGCAGAGACCCCTACCCGGGAAATAATTCCAACTAGCCAATTGCGGAGTCTAATTACAAATTTTATTGCAGATTCGAATCTGGGCTGCCGCCGTGGCAATGGCGCGGCCAGAAGCAGCAGCGGTTACAAAGCGGTCTCTCTCTTTTTAAGCATTCTTCAAACAAGCACATTCCAAACAAGGGGGGGGGGGGGGGGGGGGGGGTCTTAACCTTGTGATTGCATGCATCAGCCAGATGGCCTAATCTCCCTCCTTGGTTTGTTCTGCTATCTTAGCCTTGACTATCCCAGACTGCTGATTTGGCCTTCAGCCTTGACTAACCCAGACTGTTGATTTGGTCTTCAGGTCCAGGACGGGGAGGGAGTAGTAACTTTCTACCCTCCAGGCAAGGCCAGTAATTTTTCACTCCCCAGCCACCGGTCAGTCCGAGGCTTGACCTATCGCCGCTCCCTACAATTCTCTGTGTGAGGAAAAGGTGCCGATATCTGTCTTGAATTTCACAGCTAAGGTGCTCATTACTTAAAGAACTGCAGCCACTGTGGTCCTTGCAGGGCCTGCTCAGTCCCTGCTCATCCATGGGGAGCTGGAGGCATCATTAGAGTCCTCAGACCCTCAGGGACCAGGATGATGTCATGCTCAAGGTGATCTGAGTCCCCAGGAACAGTATTCCCTGTGCCGGTCCCTGTAAGCCCCTCCCCCGGCAGAGATCATTCTCCCAAGGCTGGTGAGCTGAGCTGCAGGTGGAGATAGAGGCCAGCGATGGCTTGTGTTGCTTTCTGAACCTCAAGCATGAGGCTGACAGTGGCTTATATTTTTTCCATTTCTAGATCAGCTCCGTGAGGGAAAGGGTGAAACAACACCAGACCTCTGAGATGGGTACTCTTTCCTTTCGGCCGTTGGAATGCACCCTCTTTTCCTGTAGAGCCCTCCTCAGAGTCCGTGAAGGCAGACCTTAAATTATAATATGTTGAGTTGTAGCAGCCCATCTGGGAGATGGGTGTTCAAAACTTGAAACCCAACCAGTAAAGTAATAACAGTGTTTCTATTGCCTCGGAATGAGTCCATTTGCTGCCTCTGTCCCCAAAAGTTGTCTTCTTTGTTTCCTATTCCTTAGGGTGTTTCTGGTACCCTCTGGGCTCACAGTCTGCTGAACTAATCCCCAACCCCTGCACATATTTCTGTTGAAATGCACAACCAGCCCAAGGAAAGAAGGGAGCAGACAGAGGCCGTGCATTGTCTTCCTTTTCTTCTCTCTGGACTCTCCTAAGAGTCACAGCAATGCCCAGGGAAGGCCCTTGGATATGACCCAGCTCAACGCTCATCTTACAGGCTGGGAGCTTAAATTCTCTCTTCCTTTCTTAAATTCTCATCCCAGAGAACACCTAGGATCACCCAGCATGAAATTTTGTGTCCAAATTCTTGCACAGATTGGGATTTTCAAGGCCAATTCATTCCCTGACATTTATTTGTTCATGGTGTTGTGTTTTTTATTCTTTCTTTCTCCTTTTCTTTCTTTCTTTCTTAATTTATTTACTTGAGGCCCAGTGACAAAATTCATGCATGGAGGAAGGGGGTATGTCCCTCAGCCCAGCCTGCACCCTCTCCAAGCTGGGACCCCTTGGGGGCAGTTGGACATCCCTCTCACAATCCAGGACTGCTGGTTCCCAATCATTCACCTGTCTGCCAGCCTGATCACCCCCTCACCACTCCCCTGCCAGCCTGATTGATGCCTAACTGCTCCCCTGCCAGCCAGATTGCACCATCTGCCCTCTCCTACAGGCCTGGTTATCCCTAACTGCCCTCCCCTGCAGGGCTGGTCCCCCCAAACTGTCCTCCCCTGCAAGCCTGGTCAACCCCAACTGCCCTCCCTTTCAGGCCTGGTCCCTCCCAACTGCCCTCCCTTGCTGGCCATCTTGTGGTGGCCATCTTGTGTCCACATGGGGGCAGCCATCTTTGACCACATAGGGGAGGCCATCTTGGGTGTTTGAGTGACGGTCAATTTGTATATTACCTCTTTATTATATAGGATTTTTTTTTATTGTCTAAAGTTTTATATATATCTCCTGTTCATGGCTTTTTCATGCCTGCCTTAATTCCACAATTTTTGAGACTCAGCCTGATGCTAAGATTCTTGCATAAGATAGCAAGCTAAGTCCTTGCTCTCAAGAAACCCCTAGTCCAAGGAAGAGATAGGTAATTAAAATATATTGTGAGCATTTAGTGTCAACAATCTGTCTGAGGCCAGAGAGGAGAAGTGGGATGGGAAGGCAGGGGGTGTCCCATAGGAGGAAGGAAGGATGAACAGGAGAAGGCTAGGGCTGGAAGGAGAGTGGGGTCCCTCCTGCACTGTCAGGATTGTGAACTCCTCAAAGGCTTTTGAATTCATGAGTTTTGTTTCCATAATATCAACACACATAGAGTATTTCATTCTGGGACCAGCTCAGCATAGAACCAGAAAAGCTGGATTTATCATTGAGCTCCTGTAGGTAGAAATGTGACCTTGGCCAAGTCAGTTAAACCTCCCTGAGACTCAGTTTCTTCGTGTACAAAATGGCACTAGTCAATCCCAACATGTAGGTTTCTGCAAACCTCAGCTTATAACTGAAACTGAGGTTCAGCTGCCTGTCACCATGAAAGCCAAACTCCTGAGATAGGTACTGGTGAAAAAGGAAAGAGATTTATTCAAGGGTCGGCTACCTAAGAAGATGGGAGACACTTGCTACAAAGCCCATCTGAACATCTCAGAACAGGCAGAGGATTTTATAAGGAGGGAGCGGGAAAGCAGAACAGAAAGATCAAGGTAGGGTTGAAAAGTTCTCTACGTGCAGACCAGCACAGTCCATTCTGATAAGGATCTCAAAACTGGTCAAGTGATAGTCTGGTGTGCATCATCCTGGTTTTTATCATCTGATATGGCTTTCCTGGTTATACAGTTGAAGGTTAGGAAATCTCCTGGAACTGTGATGACTAAAGGTCAGAGTCTGCATCTTCTGAATTCCTAGGAATCTTATACCATCACTCGAGACCCGGTGCATGAAATCTGTTCATGGAAAGGGTCCCTAGGCCTGGCCAGTGATCAGGGCTGATTGAGGACTTCCAGCTACTGGCTGGGGCCTTCCTTCGTTCAGCCCGCCCCCTGGTGGTCAGCGCATGTCATAGCAAGCAGTCAACTCCAGGTTGGTTGAACTCCCGAGGGGACAATTTGCCTATTAGCCTTTTATTATATAGGATGCTGTTTATCTACAAGCTACATATTAGCCAGAGTCAGCATTTACAGAAACAATGTCAGAAGAATGATGGGGTGGGTTACAATCCCCCACTGTTACAAGCTGACCTCCCTCTTTCCCAACCTATAAGAGAAGTTGAACACCATGAGCAGGGCTGGGATTAATGGGGGTATTTCTCTGAGGAGCATTATTAGGGTGCTGTGGGTCCCACCTTCCCCCCCCCCCAATTCCCCAGCTCCCCAATGCACTTCTACAACCACAGTAGAATCAAGAGCATGCCTTTCACTTACCCCAGCCTAAGGAAGGGAACTTCACCAGGACAACCTGGAATACCTCCTAGGACCTAGGTGATCTCTGAATCTTGGAAGTCACAGTGGGCTGGCATCTTATTAGTGCTTGAAGAATCACGCTGGGAGGATTACCTGTTCTGATGACAGAATAGAGAGAGGCTGCTGCCTCGGGGACAGCCTGAGCCACAGACTTTGTTGGAACAAAGGGGAAAAGGGATGTGTGAATCTCCTGAGGACCGGATGACCTCGTGATGACCTGCCTGGAATTGTCTTAACTTCTGTCCAAAGAAGCCACCTGAAAGGGAGAGGGGCCCCAACAGAAATAGGCTGGCATGTACCCTCCACTCCTCCTCGAGAGGCCTAGAGCCAAAGCAATCAGTTACAAAGGCACCCACCCACCCACCCACTACAAGGGAGCTACAAGTAAGAGGAGCCACAAATGGGGTGTGACTGGCTCTCTAAGGAACCCTCCGAAGTGCTGCTCAGGGAAAGTCAGCTCTGAGCACCTGGGGCCCCGGGGGCAGCAACTCCCCATCAGGACCCAGGCGGCCTCCCCAGGCAGCCTCAGAAGACCCTGCTTCTCCCACTCCCCACCCCGCCCCTCACCCTTCACCCCCATTGCGGCAGGAGGGGATGAAAGCCAGGCAGAGGGGTGGGGCAGGAGCTGGCCCTAGCCCCAAACACCCCTGGCGGGAGGCGGGGAGAAAATGGTAAGTTCTAACAAAGGTGGACATCTTGATGGGATGTACTAATTCCTGATGAGGCTGCTCTGGGAAGCGAGAGTGTGAGCAGGAAATCATGGCCTTGCCAGGATTTTCATCCAGGAACAATTCGTTGCCTCTCCCAGGTCTTGCTTGTTTAATTTCATGATGGCTTTACTATTACATAGTTCACTGAATACGCCGCTCAGTAAACCCGGAGCCTGACATGCTCTTCCCGCCCCTGCCCTCCGAGGGAAACCCTGTCCCCTCATCTGAGAGGTGCTTTTTTTTTTTTTTTTTCCTTTCCAGAAGGGCAAGGCCCCAGCTTTGGGGCGAGATGCTATTCTTTTATCATTTTTTCTGCCATTCCCACACCATAGCTGGTTGTTTTTTTTAAATTAACTTTATTGAGTTATTAACAATTTACCAACAATAAACTCAAGTTAAGTTCAATGAATTTTGACAAACATGTAAGCCCATGCCACCACTGCCGCAGCCAAGATATGGAACATGTCCATCTCCTCAGAGGTCCCTGTGCCCGCACCGCACCCGCCCGGGCAGCCCTGACATCTTCCCATCACTCAGACGTGATCTGTCTTTCCCCAGAACTTCCTATAAATGGAATGACGCATGACAACCCAAGCTGACGCAGGAAAAAAATCTCTCCAGATAAGAAGAAACCAGTTTTTTTTATTTTCCTAGAAAATGAGAAAATCCATTTAACCTTGGCCACTCTCTCCTTGCTTAGAACATTCTCCTGAAATGTCATGGTTTCAGGTTAGATCTCTGGTCAGGGCACATACAAAAATCAACCAGCGAATGCATAAATAAGTAGAACAACTAATCTCTCTCTCTCTCTCTCTCTCTCTCTCTCTCTCTCTCTCTCTCACACACACACACACACACACACACACACACAGAGAGAGAGAGAGAGAGAGAGAAACCAATTTAAAGTGTGATTTGTTTCCTTCTAACAAGCAAACCAATACTCATTCTCTCTGGAAAGTAAGCATATTGTAAATAATGTTTTGACTACATATTTCAATTAGTTCAAAATCTCTGCCTCCTCCCTCCTCACCCCTCCTTCAGTTTATGTTTCCATTCTCCTCTGATGTCTTATTTATTTTGCTAGAACTTGAAAGTGTTATTGATGTTGTGCTTATGGGTATTTCTAGTCGCCCTTAATCTTGGGATACAAATTGATTTTTCACGGGCAAACACATCTGCGAGACTTCTTGGCTGGAATGTGGCCTTCACTGATCTCACCTGGTTGTGAAGCCCTTGAGCAGAACGAGGCCGATCCTAACCTTCGTGGTATGTGAACGGAGCCGCGGCTTTTGTCATCGTGGCAGGACTGTATGTGTTTCTTCCTGTTCTGCCCTTCTTTTAAAGCTTCCTTTCCAGTCCTTCCAGTCTCTACTGTCCCTTTAAACCTAAATTCTGCAGGTGAGAGCAAATCAGCTCTCTTTCTACCGTTCTCTCTGTGCTCCTGAGCGGGCCACGGAGGGGACGCGCCAGGATGACCCAGAGGTGGCCCCAGCTCCCTGGATCCGGCACCGTCCACACACAAAGCCGCACGCAGCTCACAGCAGACAGAACCAGTGTCTGGCCACCCGTGACCTTAGCTGAGCAGGCAGGCGGCTCCCTCATCTCCCAGCACCCAGCCCTTCTGACTCCCATGTTTACAGCATCCTCTGTGAGTTCCTCTTCTAGGCGTTTCAGCCCCTGGGAATTCTGCACCGGGGAAGGGGCAGCGGTAGTGCTAGAGGCCAGGCTGTGCATACGGCAAATCCTCTTCCTGTTCCCAGCTTTCCTCTTTGTTCCTAACCTGGTTCAATTGTTCTGCTGTTGGCAATCGCCTGTTGTTCAAAGGCAAGGAGCACAGTGTTGCTGTTTTACTGTTAGTCACTAACCTGATGGCGTACCTGTGTGGGATGACTGCTCAGCATTTCCCGATGCCCACTCTGGGAACAGTATCCCCTGCTCCAGGCAGATTCGCACTGTGGAATCCACCCACACCCACCCACAACCACCCACAACCACCCACACCCACCCACACCCACACCCACCCACACCCACACTCACACCACACCCACCCACACCCACCAAAATCCTTGCCATCAGACACGCACGCCTGACTGAAATGGGGCCAGATGGGTTCTCCTGCTTGGACATTTGAAATCGGGATTGAAGGAGGGTTGGTTTGTCTCTTTTTCACCCCAAGAAAAGTGAGAAGCTGCTGCGCAGACAGCAGAGCCTCTGTCATGGAGATGGATGGCTATGGCCTTGTGGACAGATGCAGATGTGGACATGAGTGACCACATGGTGTTAGCAGTGGGAGGCACATCCACGTACAGGGAGGGGAGAGAAAGAGAGGAAGACTGGCAGGGTGAGTGATGAGTGTGTGCGTGTGTGTGTGTGTGTGTGTGTGGCAGGGGCAGGGGGAGAGGGGTCAGTATTACCAGATTCTGTTGGTTTCCAGATTCAAGTTCAACCCTGCTGTCCTTTAGTGTTGGTTTATTTAAATATATATATATATATATATATATATATATATATATATATATATATATAATATATATATACTTATATATATATATAAGTGTATATGTATATATATATATATATATATATATATATACTTCCTCTCTGTATAAAAATCAATTAAAAATATATTTTAATTGATTTTTTTAGAGAGGAAGCAAGAGGGATAGAGAGCCAGAGATATCAATAAGAGAGAAACATTGATTCAACTGCCTCCTGTACCACATACACCGGTGATGTGCCTGAAACCAAGGAACATGCCCCTGACCGGAATCAAACCTGGGACCCTCCAGTCCGCAGGCCGTCGCTCTATCCACTGAGCCAAACCCGCCAGGACCCGTGTTGGTCTCTATGTGATCTCCCTGTAAACTTGAGTGAGCGTCCTGGTTTTGCTTCAGGTAATTTGGAACAGTTTCCTGTTCCTTTACAGCCAATAGACTCTGAATAAGATGCAACCTGGGACCCAGAGATAAAGCTGCACCCAATCACACAACTGGCTCATTTCCGGGCTTGGGAACAGGATCCCCCCTCTCCCGGATGGGGAGGAATGTCTGTGGAACACAGACTGCAGCAGCCGGTGACATTAGTGTCTGTTGTTTTGGGGACCATTTTGTCCTGAATCTGAGGCTGCAGGGGGCTTGAACGCCGCCTGGAGGGGGTCCGGCTGAGCCGGCTCCTCCCCGGGACCTCAGTACGGGGCACGGAGACATGTGCAGTCCAACGCCGTCTGACCTAACGTCGGTAACGGAAAACAGGTCAGTTACGCAACCTGCCCCTGGTGTTCTTCATGCTGATGGTATAGGAGCTGAGAACTCTGCGAATTCATTCTCAAAACCACCATGGGGCTTCCTGAGCTGCCAGCGACACTGAGAACTATGGTCACCAACAAGGAAACAGCAGGCCCTGGCCATTGCAGCGAGGCCCACGGGGACACGTTGGGGGCATGGGGGAACCCTGATCCTTCAACACTTTCACTCAGTCCTCTTGCTGGATGGAGGTGGCGGTGCCTCCACCGCACAGCACACCGGAGGACCAGGCTTAGGACGCCCCACGGGGCTAATGAGGGGAGGCAGACTGTCCCCTCCCCTCTACATCCTGAAGTGAAGCCCATTAAGCAAAAAATAAAGCAGGCATCCTAAGAAATGGAAGTCCCTTAGATACAGCCTGCCTCTGGCTGGCCAGCTTAGCCAACTGTCTAGAAATGGCTTCCTGCAAATCGAATCTCCTAAATTAAGCCCAAGGACTGCTAACGAAGGTTTTACAGGCTTTGTGCTGCCGGGGAAAACTTCAAGCCTGGAGAGCAGCGTTTTTAAAGTGACACGGATCCACCTTAGGAGCTTCCCAGTCCCTCAGGAGAGCACAGGCCCAAGCTCAGAGGCTGCTAACTCCACAGCCAGTTCATCTCCAGTCTCCTCCAGGGGTGGCCCAGGAGGGCCCCACACAAGGACCGTGTCCCCAGGAGCGGATCCTGGGGTGGCTGGACTCCAGAGGCCAGCAGGAGACACCAGGCAGCTGCCACGAGCTTTGTCAGATACCCGGACCCTAACATGGGGCTTCAGCCTTAGAGGTCCCTTCCTTCTTCGTTTTTCTGGGAGCTTATTGTCCACTCTCTGTCCTCGTGTTCTTTGTCAGGTGGGATACAGGTGACAGGTTTTACCACTAAACTACATCAGCTGGAGACTGACTTGGAAGAGAAAGGGACATGGCCTGGGGTCAGGGCCTCGATGGGGGTGGTGAAGATGTTTGTGTGGCAGACACATCTGTGCTGCGTGGCCCCACTGGCATGGGACGAGGCATAGGACTGGTTGATGTTATTTTCCTGGGAATTTTGAACTGAATCAAAGAGAACGAATGGATTTCTGTGTGTGGCTCAACTACACAGGATTCCAGCACTCCTGCCATGTGAGCAAGGGGTTGTTCATGGCTGTGAGGCAGCTATGTGCATGGAGGACCAGAGGTGGTGCCCACAGCAGGGATGGTGCCCACAGCAAGGATGATGCCCACAGCAAGGATGATGCCCACAGCAGGGATGGTGCCCACAGCAGGGATGGTGCCCACAGCAAGGATGATGCCCACATCAGGGATGGTGCCTACAGCAGGGATGGTGCCCACAGCAGGGATGGTATCTACAAACAGAGAAGAAGGAATGAGCTTTGCAAAGAGGCTGGGGTCGGATAAGTGAGCCGATTCATGAGTGCCTTTCTGGTTCTTGCTTCTCAGGAGGAAGGGTTGCACTTTTTGCTTTATATTCCATGAAATATCTCTGACACACTTCCTCTAGCTCCAAAAAAAGAAATACCTTTAATTTTGAAATAATGATAGGTGTAGAGGAAGTTGCAGAAGGCTCCCATGTACCCTGCACTAATTCTCACATGGTCACAACTTCCATAACGATAGTGTAACATCAATCCAGGACATGGACATTGGCACAATGCATGCCATAAAGACCTTCTTACTGCTTTCCCTGTGTAGTCACCCTTCCTTTTACCGCTCCTAAGTCATGGCAACTTCTAATCTATTTCCATCTCTATAATTTTGTCATTTTGAGAATATTATTTTTATTTTTAACCTTTACCCAAGGATGTTTTTATTGATTTTGGAGAGCGAGCAAGGGAGAGAGAAAGCACGAGAGAGAAATATCACTATGAAAGAGAAACATCAATCGGCTGTCTCCAGCATGTACCCCAACTGGAGATTGAACCCAAATCCTGGCTATGTCCCCTGACCGGGAATTGAACCCGCAACTAATTGAGCCACACTGACCAGGGCTCATTGTCATCATAAATTGCATTTTTAAATTACAATTTATTGAACTTTTTTTTTATGTATATATTGTATTTGTTGTCTGTAAATCCTCACTGATGTATTTTTTTGCCCATTTTCTAATGGGGGTGATGGTGAGTTTTTACTATCAAGTTTTAATATAATTATCCTGTTTTGTTAATGAGTTTGAACTTCTGTTCCTTACAAACTCATGGGTTTTCTACTTTTGTCTTTACTGACAATCATAACAATAGCTAACACTTATTGAGCACATACTTTGCATCAGGTATGTAAGTGACTCACACTATTTAGCTCACTTTATATATGTTGCTTTTATAAACATTATATCCTATTATTCTAATCATTAACTGCCATTACAATGCAGTTTATAAATAATTAGCTTAAACAACTAGCTCCAGCAATCCGTTGCCTGATTTTGTATTGATTGAAAAATACCTAAGCCACTGACGTCACAAGAGTGCATGAATCACTCTTCAAGTGAAACAGCCTTCAGAGTTTAAAAAACATTTCATAGTGCAAACGTCTTTATTTGTTTTCAGTAAATCCCTGACAGTGTTCAGTTCAACACATTCCACAGGAGGGGAAAATCCTCCAAGCTTCCATCTCCTCCTAAAATAAAAGCAGAAAATAAATGCCCATTTCCATGATGTAGTGTTTATAACCAAACCAGCGTGAATGAAGCTGATACACACGCAGTGTTCCAATACGCTGAATTCCTGTGTGAGGCTAGGGTGGTGTTTCCTGGGGGTCCCCAAGGTGACTGTGCCCTTGGCCCTACAGCAGACCTACCTCTGTGAGCAGGGAGCAGCCACAGGCAGCTCAGGCAGGTCCCTTAGGGGACTGGGCATGTCCCCTGTGGCCTGGGGCTGTGCATGTGAGTTATTGTGAGTCAAGTCAACGCCTGCCTTCTGGATAATCAGTCATCCACTGATTGTTTGCCGCTGCTACTTCCCACTTGGAAATGGACAAGAGGATGCGGAGACCTGAGTCCTGCTTCCTCCTTGGAGGAGGTGAATGGTGGCGAGCCCACGGGGCAGCCAGGCGGCACAGGGGCGTTCAGGGTGACCACACCTGCCCCGCCCCAGCATCATTGCCCCAGTGCAACCTGCACCGTGAAAGGTGGCGTCAACAAAGCAGAGTCTATGCATTGGGGGCCCAGGTCCCTTTGACTGATGTTTAGCCACTGCGTTTAGGAGGGTCCAGTGGCTGTGGCTCTAACTCTCCATCCTCTTCCCATTGCTATTTCCCCTCCCCCACAACAGTTCCAATCCAGCCTCACTACTCCCCAGCCAGGCTGTTTGCAATTGACCTTTGCTTTCTGTCTCGGGGGCGGCAGGGGAAGCCCTTTCTCCAGGGGCTGCTGTGAGCTTTGCCGATTGCTACCTGTGTGACCAGGGAAAGGTGTGCTGTCGCCTCGTGGGTACCGAGTTTTCGTTTGGGAAGATGAAAAGTTCTGAACAGTGGTGATGGGAGCAAAACACTGTGGGGGCAAATTATATATATCCATCCACTTCCCATCATAGCTCAGTACTCAGATGGTAACTGAGCTAATTCTAGAGATGGGGCAGCCCTCCTCACTACCCTTAGCCCCCACCACCTTGGTCTCTGCCCTCAGGTCATGATACTTTCTACTGTCCATTCCTCCACCCTGTCCCAGCCACACCCTCCTATCTGTCAGTTAAAGGGGGGGAGGGGGGAGAGGAGCAGGCTGCAGACAGAGTGCTCCCCTCGCCTAGTAGCACAGGATCTCTCATTGGCTGCCATCACCATGGCAACTCACTATCTCCTCCCTCACCCCCTCTCTTCCCAGAGCCTGCAGATGTGTGGAATTCCAGACTTCCAGGGCTGGGAGGGAAGAGAAAAAAGAGTCAGGGGAGAGGAGGGAGGCTCCCCTGACTGCAAGGGCAGCTGCAAGGTTCGCGTTTGCCTGGCTTCCCATTGCAGCCCGGGGTACACGGTGGCCTCTATGGTCTCTCCATGTGGAGAAACCACGCTGACATTCATAGGCACGCCAGGGCCCCGGGTTCGTGGCATGAGGCAGACGTGATAAGGGTGTTGTTCAAACCGAAGAACGCTTTCCTGCTGGTGGCCTTCCCGCAAGGATGGGGATGACATAAAAGTCCCCATGTGGGCGAGCTCTGACGCCTCCCAAGACTTTGGGGTCACTGGTTGTTCCGGCCTCGCTGCTCTCCCCACCTGAGGAGCCACACAGGGCACTGGGCAGTGGGACCCCACCCAGTGGCTCTCAGCTGTGCGGTGCAGGCCAGGGTCAGTGCCAGGGCCTGAGAACCTACCTGCTTCCCCAGCCGCCTGCAGAGTGACCACACGGCACTCTTACTCACGCACGGACTGCAGTTTGCAGATGCTCACTGGTGCTCTTGTAGTTTAAAAATCAGAATTTAAAAGCAAGGTCACCTTTTGTCATGAATGCATATTCTCAGGCCTCGGGGGCATGGTGGTAGAGCGTGGGGATCCATGAGATTGATTGTGGTTGAACTAACCCTCCTTGGAGAGGACGAGGCCATGACATCCTGACACAGGCTTCAATGTTGGCTGAACCTTGAAGACTTCATGCTAAATGAGATAAGCCAGAGACAAAAGGATGAATCTTGTATGATTTCACTCACATGAGGTAACACATGAGGTAATGGCTTTGCTAGAATAGACAAAATCATTAAACAAAAGGTAGATAAGGGTTTGGGGTGGGGAAGTGAAAAAAGCCAATGCAGAGTCACTACTTAATGGATACAGAGTTCCGGTTTGGAAAGATAAAGCTCTAGGATAGATGGTGGTGATGGTAGCACCACAGTGTGAATGTACTTAATGCCCCTGAACTGCACACTGAAAATGGTTAAAATAATAAATTTTATGTTTTATATATATATATATATATATATATATATATATATATATATAACATAAAATTTATATATATCATAAAATTTATATATATATATACCAAAAAAAAGGGTGTCCCCACCCCAGACAAAAGGGGGTGAGGCAAAGCTGGGTGGTGAAGTGCCGATGGAGGACGTGCCCAGGGAACGGGCTCCAGGAGGAGCATTCTGGAGCAGGGGGCTTGCTCCATGGCCCCCCGCCTCCCGCTCAGCCCTCTCACCCTGCCCCTCCAGCTGCCCGGCTCAGGGTGAGCAGGTTGAGAAGGTTACACCTGGGGCTCCCTGCCCCCATTCCCTGAAGGGACTAAAGAAACTCATTGGATGAGCCATTGCCCCCTCAGGGTTCCGCCTCATTTAGGAGTCCCCCCCCCCCCCCCCCCCCCCCCGGATAATCATGATCTCCTCAGCTTCAGTCCCAACCAGGAGGATCAGGAGGACCTCATGGAAGGCCCCCATGGGCTGGCTGGGCTGTGAGGAGCCACCCGCCCTGGTCAAACAGCCACAGCACCCACCGGAGCAGCCAGCAGCACAGCGAGGGGGAAGAAGGAAGCCCCGCTCTCCTGGGGCCCCTGTTCCGCACCGTCCCCACCCCCGCGGTCTGAGGCACCTGCCAGCCCCCCTCTGCCTTCTGAGTCGCTGTTCAAACCCACCAGGCCTTCTGGCCAAGATGGAAACCGGCACCAAGCCCTCCGGGAGGCTATTTTTAGGAGTCCTCTGTGCTTTCTGACTTCCCTAGATTCCATATTCTCCCACCCACCCCCAGATCTGAAAGAGCGAACGATTCTGGAAACCATTATCCATCAGTCCCCTGCTCCAGGTGCTGTCGCTCGCTGGACCGCTCCAGCTTGCAAGCTGTGCCTCCCCCCTCACCTTCCCTACCACGCCCTCTTCCTTTCTTCATCCCCTCCCTCACCCTCTGGCTCCCCCGCTCCACAGGCGGCATGCCAAGCAGGCTGTTTGTCTGACATCATCTCCCACTCCCCGGCCTGCTAAGAGTTACTCACTCAGGCAATCCCTGCTCCGCCGCCGCCGGAGGAAACTGTCCAATTGCCAAGCAACCCGCCGCTGGCCAATCGGAGAGCTCGGAGGTGATGTCATGGCGAGAGGCGAGCCGCGGTGCTGATGTGGAGAGAAGCCCTGGGTACCACTAATTGAGGGAGTGAGGAAGGGAGCAGCTCGCCTCTAACCGGACTGCAGGTAAGTAGAAACGGAATGCAAATTATGCGACGCTCTTCCGATAAAAAAGGAAAAGAGGAAACCGGCAGCTTCACAGAGGAGAAGCGGCAAGGGGTCTGGCGCCCATTGTGTGGCCTTTGGCCATCGGTTAAACTTTGTCAAATCCCGGAGGAAACTGGGTGAGGAGGAAAGACTGGTCTCCGCAGAGGGGAGCGGGTGGGCTGCCGGGGTCCCTCCCGTTCCAGAGCTCAGGGGAGAGAGGGTGGGCGGGAGTGGCCTGGGCCAGATGTCCACGGTGAGGTTTTTTTCCTGCCTAAAAATGTTTTGGGGCTGGGGAGCAAAGGGTCTTGCTCGCAGCCTGGCTTCCCTGGAGCTGGCTCTGACCCCAGATCCTTTCAAGCTAGAGGCTGCTCTGTGTTCTACATTTATTTCCTCAGCCCCAGCGTTCCTCCTCTCCCTTTCCCTTTGTATCATCCGTTCTTCACCCTCTGTAGGCACCAAGTTACTTTTTTATCTTGGTTCTAAGGATGCAGTGAGATCACCACCTCTTCCCTGCCCTGCCCCGCCCTGAGATCCACCTGATCCTACCTGGGGAGGGTGGTGGCTGTCAAGCTGCAACGTGTGAGACCACAACTGCCACGCCCTGGTCCACGCCTGGGGCCCAGCCAGGCCACGCCTCCTTCAGCCCACCACCCCTGCCTGTGGCTTGGGTACGGTCCTCCCCTCAGGCAGGACCCGGGAGCTGGTGTCCAGCGGCCAGCCTTCTCCACGCGGCGGTGCTGTTTTTGTTTTATTCCTCCCGGGAAGACAGTCCGGTGTGGAGGAGTCCCATTGTCCTGAAAAAGGCCAGGTCTCCACACCCCCTGGTGGGGGCTCGGGCAGCCTGTGTCTGCAAGACCAAGGGAACAGCAGGAGGCTGGCCGGGGGTGGCTGTGGGCGTCTTGCACCAGGGTGGGAGGTTGAGAGGGAAGGTGGGAGAACCTGTGTCTTCTGAGGCTGAGGACCCTAGAGGGGAGGAAACCCCTCCCACCGGCAGGGAGTCAGGGTGTGAGATCATCTGTCAGACGGGGAAGTGATCACAGTGCTGGAGCAGTGAGGAGGGAGAGGCGAGAGGTCTGATGGGGGCAGCTGAATCTCTCAGAGAGCCTGCCCTGGCCTCTGGGCCAGCCCACTCCCCTCTCCTCGGCTGCCCGCAAGCCCTCACCTTACTTTCTGGAACTGCCCCTTCACCTCTCCTGGAAGCCCACTCATCCTCGCCAGCGCCTGTGCACCTGTCCGTGGGTCCCAGCCTTTCTGGGACCTGTTGGCAGTGGATAAGAATCTTTCATCACTAGATGGACCCACCAAGAGCATGGTAGGGAGTGAGTTCCCCAACACAGAAAGCACTCAAGCAGAAATGGGATTTCCACCCAGCAGGGTGGCTATAGAGATTTCTGCGTTGTGTTGGAGACTGGTCTAGATTAATGTTTTTCACACTGTAGACTAAGACCCATTAATAGATTGTTAAATCGATTTGTGGATTATAACTGATTTTGGGGGGGATAAAATTATGTAAAAATAAATCAGAACACGTTCTCTATAGTACAGTAAATAATGTTTCCTGTACCATTTGCTAATAATATATTTTCAGTTATATATATATATATAATTTTTAAATATAAATATAAATTATATACTTATGCTTGTATTTCAGTTATGTATACATCTGTGTGCATGTCTGTCTAAACATTTGTGTATGTACCAGTGACTATATATATATACATGTATACATATGGGCCTTCCTTCCCTTATCTGATGGTACCACCTTCGCTCCTGCCTGGAGCCACCTTTCTGCCTTCCCATGCCACCCAGAGGCCCAGAGCGGCTGGAGTGGTGTGGAATGCTTGCTTAGCGCCTGCATATACAAATTAACCCGCCATCTTTGTTGGGTTAATTTTCATACTCACTCCTGATTGGCTGGAGGGCGTCACAAAGGTACGGTCAATTAGCATGTTTCTCTTTTATTAGGTAGATACATACTGGATCATGATATAAATGCAATTCTTTATTATGGATTCCAGTAAGAAAGAGGTTTGAGAAACATCGGGCTGAGAGACCTCTAATTTCTCTTTCTAACTATACGATTATAAACCTATTGATAACTCTTACTAGACCATAAACTTCTTTTTTAATTTTTAAGCATGGTAAAATACACATAATATGAAATTTACCATTTTAATCATTTGTAAGTGTGCAGTTCAGTAGCATTAAGTATCTTCACATTGTTGTGCAGCCATCATCACAGAATTTTTTCATCTCTTCAAACTAAAACTATGTCCCCATTAAACAATAACTGCCTATTCCCATCCATGGCAACCGTCATTCAATATTATATCATGTAAGTGGGATCACAGAATACTTATCTTTATGTGACTGGCTTATTTTGCTTAGCATAATGTCCTCAAGGTCCATGCATGTTGCAGACTGAATTTCTTGCAAGGAGAACTGTCTTATTCATGTGCCCTTATCACCAGATAACTGGTAATAAGTGCCCAAAGGTCCAACTAAATCCAAATATTTTTTAATTTAAGAAAAAATTCCATCTCTTTAGGGAGATACTTTTTTTCTAAGGACCCATCGAAGAGAGAAATCTTTTGTCCTGAGCAAACTGTGGAGACATACTATTGGGGTTGGAGTAGTGGAAGTATCTTCCTTTTTTTCTTAATATCTAGATTTCATTTGGCTTCATAAAAGAAATCCAAGAGCTGAGCTAGTGTTGCTCAGTGGTTGAGCGTCAACCTATGAACCAGGGGGTCATGGACTGATTCCTGGTCAGGGCACATGCCCAGATTTTGAGCTCAGTCCCAAGTAGGGAGTGTACAAGAGGCAGCCATTGATGATTCTCTCTCGTTGTTGATGTTTCTATCTCTCTCTCTCCCTCTCCCTTTCTCTCTGAAATCAATAAATATGTATTAACTTTAAAGAAAAGAAATCTAAGAGTCAAGTGGGGTTGGTTGCCTTCTTTCATTCAACCAGGCCATTTGAACCACATTCACCATATGGGACAGAGATGGGGTGACTGATAAGATTTAAAATAGAGCAATAGCCCAAACCGATTTGGCTCAGTGGATAGGAGTGTTGCCTGCAGACTGAAGAGTCACAGGTTCGATTCCAGTCAAGGGCAGGTACCTTGGTTGTGGGCACATCCTCAGTAGGGAGTGTGCAGGAAGCAGCTGATTGATGTTTCTAACTGTCTATCCTTCTTCCTTCCTCTCTGTAAAAAATCAATAAAATATATATTTTAAAAATAAATAAATAAAATAGAGCTACAAAGATTGATGAACTGAGATCAAGAGAGAAAAGCAGTGGAACAGAACAAGGGACACAGGGCAAAGAAGGAAAGAGGGAGGGAGAAAGGAAAGGAGGGAGGGAGGGAAGGAGGAAAAGGGGAAGGGAGGGAGAGAGAGAGGATAGTAACAATATAGAAAGAAGAGTAAAATTCCGATCTTTTATGTTCTTGATTTTAAATAATTAGATATTTTAAAAAATAAAGTTCATAACCAAAGAAAGGTTTACATTTCTTTCTGAACCCCTAAGATGTTTTCCCTAGATATTTTATATTATATTCAACTTACCTGGAGATTCCCATTTGGAAGCATAGGATTCCCAGACATTTTGAAGTCATGGATGGTTAGAAATTAGACTTTTTTTTTTTTTTTTTTTGTAGGGGGATGGGAATTATAAAATATGCAAAATGTAATTTTTATTTTATAATTTTTATAAGAACCAAACTCTCTTCTCTTTTCTTCTCTTCTCTCCTCTCTCCTCTCTCTCTCTCTCTCTCTCAGCTTGGGAAATAAACATTCATCATGTACAATTCAGTGTGCTCATAAAGTGAGAATTTGCTATATTTAGAGATGTGAAAGTCGGGAAAAGGTTACTTTTTCTGCTTTTCTTTGGGGAAGAATAAAGACCAAAAATTTTTCTTCTGCTGTTTAAAAAAGAATTTGGGGATTTGGGGTTGCTTATTTATTTATTTTTATTATTATTATTGTTAATTGCATTTTTAATCTCTCTAGAAAGACAGATGTGGGTATATTAACCCCACCCCATTTACCCCTCTCCATCTCCCCCACCAAAGCTCACTGGCCTTTTTCATCAATTAAAACTGGCAACCAGACCTAGCCAGTGTGGCTCAGTGGAAACAGCATCAGCCTACGGACTGAAGGATCCCAGATTTGATTCCGGCCAAGGGCACATGCCTGGGTTGTGGGGCATGCAAGAGGCAGCCAATCAATGATTCTCTCTCATCATTGGTGTTTCTGTCTCTCTCTCCTTCTCCCTTCCTTTCTGAAATCAATAAAAATAAAAAACCAGACAGCCATGTATCCACCCCCTAAGGGTCCTGCTGTCAGAGGTGGGTGGGGGTAAGCAGGAGGACAGAACAGATCAGAAGGGGCAGAGTCTGGACTGGTTGGCCTAACATGTAACAGGGCCCAGGCAACCCAGGAGCTCAGAGAACAAACCAGGGAATGTGGATCAGAAAGAAGATCTGAGCTCAGACACTAGAGTAAAAGGCCCAGTGGGGGAGTAGAGTGGGGTAGGAGGGGGGACAGAGTGCAGGATTCCAGGAGGTCATTTGGGTGTCAGTGCCCAGAAACCCATGCCAGGTAGGAAGCAAGGTTCGAATTGAGTACAGTAGTGCCTCCCCACCCCCCACCTTATCTGCTGTTTCGCTTTCCACAGTTTTAGTTAAGCTTGGTCAACAGTCATTTGAAATATATTAAGTGGAAAATTCCAGAAATAAGCAATTTATACGTTTTACCTTGCATGCCATTCTGAGTAGCACGATGAAATCTTACTCTGTCCCCCTCCGTCCTGCCTGGGCTGTGGATCATCCCTTTGTCCAGGGTTTCCACGCTGTTTGCGCCCCACCCATTGGTCACTTACTAGCTGTCTCAGTCATCAGATCGACTGTCATGGTATCGCGGTGCTTACGTCCTGCCTCTCAACTGTGGGGGACCTAGGTGTCCTTTACTTTACTTAGTAATGGCCCCAAAGTGCAAGGGTAGTGGTGCTGGCAGTGAAGATATGTCAAAAGAAGCAATAAAGTCCCCCACAGTTGAGAGCACTTCCGTGAAGTGAAAGGTATGCATGTACAGGGGAAAAACAGAGTGTATATAGTGTTAGTGCTATCCACAGTTTCAAGCAATAACTGGGGTGTTGGAGCTTCTCCAGGCAGTTAAGGGAGGACCAGCGTATGTAGAAACAGGTGAGAGGCTCTGTCTACTGACGGTGCAAACACAATTTGACTATTGATGCTGGGACAGGTCTACCTCTCTTCTGCTCCTACCATCAAACCAGATATGTAAGGACTCAGCAAGCATTCCATGAGTCCTTCCTAGAAAAAAAATTACTGCAGAAGTAGTCTTTCTAATTTTTAGCAAAAAAATTTATCAAATTACAGAATTCTAGTATAAAAAGAATATTGATAATGGTCATGAAAAAAGAAAATATTAGAATTAAAGTCATTGTCTAATTGTAATCAATCTATATATATAAAAGCCTAATATGCTACATGTCGACCAGTTGCTATGACATGCACCGACCACCAGGGGGGGCAGATGCTTCCACTGGTAGGTTAGCTTGCTGCTAGGGTGATATAGACTGGGTGATAGAGCCCTCCTTTAGTCCCTCCCCAGCTGGCAGGCCCAGGACTGGGTGAGATGGCCTCAATCACCCTTATCACTGGCCAGGCCAAAAGACCCTATTGGTGCACAAATTCATTCACCAGGCTTATAGTATGTTTATAAAGCTGAATGCAATTTTCAAATATCTTGAGGCTGGGATATATTTCTGTTCAATTCATCATTGTATTCCTTCCTAGTACCTCACATAGTGCTTATAGTTGGTTCTCAATAAATCAATAGCGGTAATTCATAACTGAAAATCCAAGCCACTCAGACAAAACCATCTCATACCAAGAAAACCATGAGGTACTGACTGTTTTATTCTCAAAATAGTGACACGTAGGCATAAATGATATTAACTTCAAGATTAAATATAAAACTTACAAAGCATTGGAGAAGAATGAAAGAACAAAGAAAGCGGGAGTATTACTGCAAAAGATAAGAGTCTCCTTTTAGTGTAGCTAAATGCAGGCCTGAACACGGGCTCTGTCACTGCTGCTTAATCTTGGGGAAGGCACCTGTTCTATTGAACCCTCTGTCTCTTCATCTGAAAAAGGTTGGGGAATGAAAATGCTGGAAATCTCCATGGCTCCTCCCATCTGAGGACAAAGAGCTTGACTTCTGAAAATGTCCGCAAGTTCTACTGCCTGGGCCCTGCTGATAGGAAAATGATTTAATTCACTTGGCAGGTCGTGTGTGCACATTTTAACAGGGGCTTCCTGAGGCAAAGCTTAAGACAAAGGAAAGCTAAACTGGTGAGAGTTGTAAGCACCTAGGTCCCCCACAGTTGAGAGGCAGATTTGGAGCAAATGCGCCTCTGTCTTCTGCTCCTACCAAATGCTCCTATGTCTTCAGCCACATTCTCTAGGCAATCATCAGTCTTGCTTCCATTTATGGTTGGCCTTGGATTTGAGGAAGTACCATGGGACTCTACCAGAAACCACATGGCCTTTGGTATAAGAAGGCTTGGGTTCAAATTTCATCTTCATTGTTTTTTCTTCTATGACTTCTGGGCAAATCAAGTCACCTACCTGAACTGGCTATCTATAGAGTGGGTATAATAGTACCTATTTCATAGGATTTGGGGAGAATGAGATGATAAAAGATCCATGCCCAGATTACAGATAATAGGCACAAGAAAGAAAAAGAAAAAAAAGAAAAAAAAAAAAAAACTACAAGGAAATGCCAATAGCAAAAAGTAGCAAGATGACAGGGATTTTTCTCTCTCTGTCACATAGCGGTTCTGAAATATGATGTCAGTATGTTTGTAATTAAAACATTAATGTAAATGTATATATGTATACATATGTGCCTATGGAAGTGCCTGGTAAACTGTGAAATGCTACAGAATACTTCTAATGTTGTGACTACAGTAAGATTACACAGGCTTGTTCCATATGCTGATTCATCCAAGTGCTTTGACCTCACAAAGCCTTGCTCTCCGTCCAATGACACTGAAGGGAGGTCTGTGCCCCTGAACTTTGCTTCCACTACATTGTCCTCTGTACACATTGGCTCAAAATAGAAATCGCCCAGCAAGTGCCAAAACTTGGGTTGCTTGGGGCTGTCGGAGATCCAGGCTTCATTTGCCTTCCCTGGCTTGCCTCCCAGTGTCCAAACACAAACCCCAGAGCTATGTGTTTGCCAACAGGTGACACCTCCTTGTTTCCTAGAAGCACAACGGAAGCCGCATTTGAGTCTGTTGGCTACTGGCTGGAAGTTGATCTTGGCTCCTACTCTCTCTTCCTCTTGAAACCAACCGGAAGTGGGGGTGATTAGACAAAGGCCAGACCCCCAAAGCCAGTCAATCGCACGCGATTCTGCTTTGCCTGGTTTCCCTCCGCGTGTCTCGCTAGCCCACCTTGGCCTGTGTGCTGACTCCTTCTCCTGTCCCTGCACAGCATGTCCCGTGTGACTGCCGGAGCATGCGCGAGGCCCGCAGAGCACCTGTGAAAGTCCCAGAGGCTCCAAATTCCCACCCAGGGGACCTGTTTCACTTTTTATCATCAAAAAACAAGCAAACAAACACCCTGTGGTTATTTTAATTTTGTGCCAGCTGAGGTAATTTTGAAAAGAATGAAAACCACATTCATGAAAAAAATTATTATTTTTTAACCAAAATAAAATATGCCTGCCCATCCGAGTCTCTGATCAGCATGCAATAACCAGGGTTACTGTACAGAGATGATTTGACTCCATGACATTTGGGTAGCTGATTTCAGGTAAATACAGAACTGCAGCAGGACTTTCAAAAAGACTGATAAGAGCCACCTTCCTGTACTGCTTGTGGCCAGAGAGCCTGGGTCGGGACTCATTGCTTCCATGCCTTGGCTGTGCAGAGTTCCCATACAGTCTCTGAACACGCTTGCCAGGAGCCATTAGACTCAAACCATTTAGCTTTGCATTCGCTTCTTATCCCTCGAAAATAGCCCTCAGGGGAACTGACACATCCAGTGGGCCCTCTCCAGGCATTTCTAGCCGTGACAAATAACATGCTTGCTCACTCTGGCCGTGTGGGCAGTCAGAGGCACCTCAGGAGGCCAGGTGTGCACCCAATCAATGGCCATCTGGCATCTGAGAATTGGTTGCTCTTCTCTGTCAGTGCCTGGTCATGGACTGCATTACAGAAAGCCGGGGAGCGTGGGTCACTCTTCCTGGTCATGTGACTAAGCCCGCCTGCTCTGGCGTCCCTGATGCATGCCCATCTTGGTATTGCTGCTCTGGTGGCTCCCATGTGGGCTGTTCATGCACATCCTAGTCTGGGCGGGGGAGAGGGGGGCAGAGTGGGGGAAGAGAAGGGCTCAGTGTGAGGGGTAGGGTACTGGCACCGGAATCCAGAGGCTTGGACTCCTATTTTATCTCTGTCACCAGATCCAACTAGTGTGATGTCAGCATCTTTGGTACCTGGGAGGAACGTATTGGCACTTCAGAAGAGACTGTTTTTGGTTGTGTGGCATTGTTGCATGCAATGCAGGCTACTTAACCTACCTGGCCCCTGCCCGCTAAATGCCCCAAGGACCACCCCCACCCCACTTCCACTCCCATCTAGTGACCATCAAAGAGGCTCACATGTTTCCTGGGAGTGAAGCTTCCCCTGATTGAAAACCACTGGCGGGTAATGGCTGGGCCTCTCCATCTATGACATTTGGATGTTCTAGGCCCTAGAATCTAGGGGAAACTGGGGGATCCGTGAGCTCCCTCATCAGTCAGCAGCCTGATTCTAGACCTTCAATTTTAGCCACCCTCACCTCCAATCAAAACTTACTATTATTTAAAAAAAAAAAAAAATACTATTCTGCCCTGACTGGATGGCTCAGGTGGTTGGAGCTTCCCGTGCACCAAAAGGTTGTGCTCGAACCCAAAACCTACGTATGTTTTCAGTCAAGGTACATATCTAGGTTTTGGGTTCAATTCCCCATTAAGGCACATACAGAAGCAACTATCTTTCTCTTTCTCTCTCTCTCTCTCTCTCTCTCTCTCTCTCTCTCTCTCTCTCTCTCTCTCTCTCTCTCTCAAAATCAATAAATATATTCTTGGGTGAGGACAAAAAATGAAAACTTACTCCATCTGCATCTTATCTCCTGATGGTCCTATCTCACTGCCTGGTGAGGCTTTCACTAATTAATTATGCTAATGGTTTAGCTCATCAGGAAAACAGTATGTGGCTACTTGCTTTTCCATATACAGATTCTTAAATGCTGGAGCTGTGGGAAATGTATGGATCGGTTTGCAAACAGTGAGGCAGTGCTGGGTGGGTTGCCAACAGTCCAGGGGTTACCTTGTTCCAGGCAGGTCCTCAACACTTTCTGCCCAGGCTCAGCTTCTAGCCTTCCCCTCCACATCTTCCCCCAAGATCATGCTGCCAGATGACCCTTTTTTTATTTTATAGAGAGGAGAAGGGAGGCAGAGAGAAAGAGAGAGACAAAGAGGGGGGGATTTGAGAGTAAGACATTGACCAACAGCCTCTTGCATGCCCCCTACCGGGGATTGAGCCTTCAACCCGGACATGTACCCTGACTGGGACTCAAACCACCAAACTTCTGGTGCATGATCCCAACCAACGGAGCCACACCAACCAGAGCTACAATAGATGAACCTTTTTGCACTAGTAGCATAACCTAAAGGTAGAGCCAGGCTTTCGAATAAAAATCCCAGTTCCGCCCCTCACTCCCTGTAGGACGTGATGCAATTAACTGGACTCTGCTGGGCTTCCATCTCCTCGTTATAAAAAAAACCTCAGAGAATAAACTGAGATAACGTCTGTGATTTTCCCGGTACAAATCAGATGCTCAAGAAATGGTAGCCATTATTATCACTACTATCCTCTCCCCTTATTCAAAAGATGTCAGTGGCTTCCGACTGAACTGAAGATAAAGCACAAACTCTTTCCTCGGTCTGGAGGTCTCTGGTTGTCTCCTTCCTATTCCAGCAATCGGTCCCAAGGCTCCCTGCATGCAGCTCAAAGGGACCCCTCTGACTTCCAAGAAACTCCATTGCACAGCCATCACACAGTCAAGTTCCAAAGCCATTCCAAGATTAGAGGCATTGCAGAAACTAAATTGCATAATACGCCTATCACATTCTCACCTTTAGCATCTGAAGCTTGAGTCTCTCTCATCACCTGCAATGCTGGATCATAACTGACAGCACAGGGACTGGGCTGCCCAGGCTGGCGCTGCCCTCCTGTCTGCATCCCTCAGAAGTATGGGAGCGAGCACTGGGAGTTCTATTTGTGGTTCTGCAGTTACCACCTGAGTTTTTGTGACACATCAACCTTTGATCTTTGATCAAAGGGGCCCCTTTGATCTTTGCTACCACTGGATGCCTTCAGTTTGCTGGTCTTTCTTAGGGGCTACCCAAGGCCTGGGATTGGCCTCTGCCTTAACAGAAAACATGCAAGGGCTAGAGTTTTTCCTCAGCTGATGCTCTGATGTATGATGTCCTCCTAGAGTCTCCCACTGATGGGCCTGACTTCATGGCCTCATGCCTGCACTGGTCTCCATGATCTCAATCTCTGTCCTGCCTCCTGGAATTCCTGGCATCCTGTTCTCTCTGACCTTTGGGCAATAACACCGTACTGCCCCTTCTCTGACAGTCCCAGGACAGAACTGCTGATCCCACTGCAGGCATGATAACATGACCCAAACCACCAAGCCACTTAACAGATCCCACAGCACTGTGAGAAGCTTGTAGGGCCCCGGCCTCTAGGACTAAGGCTGGTGTGGGCCTTAGGGTTGATTGGACCTGCCCAAAACAATGGCCTGGGCAGTTGGTGTCTAAGATGGGAGGCCTAAGAACTGTTCTTCAGGGCCTTTGGGCCCTAGGTTAACATCACTAGATCTTCCCAGTGATGTGCCTTCCATCTGGGCCCAACCCATGTGACGATCTGGAGCTCTCACAGCCAGGCTGAGTGCTATGGAGGCTGTGTGACAGTCCCTCCCAACACTGACCCCACATTAGGGGTAAAGCCAGGCTTCCTGCTGTGGCTGCCACCAGCCAATGGCTTAGGCCTCTTTGCATTGCTGGGCCCTTCAGAAGAGTCATGCCCTCCTCACTGACCCCTTACTATTATCTCCTTTCTCAGACTATCTCATGGGCAGCAACATCTTTTGGGTCTTGAGTGCAATAGAAATGATGTAACTATTGCTACAAAGATTTAAAAAGATCCCTGGGTACCCATAAGCACATGTACACAGATTACCTTGAGGAAAACATCAGACTGTGTAAAAACACTGGTAGTGAGATAAGGTAAAGGAATGATGGGTTTTGAACCCCGGCTCTGTCACTTACTGGGTGCATTAGTTTCCTATGGCTACTGGGACAAATGACCACAAACTCAGTGGCTACAAACAACGGAAATGCATTCTCTCACAGGTCTGGTGCCCAGAAGTCCGAAATCAAGTTGTCCGCAGGGACATACTCCCTCCAAAGACTCCCGTGGCTTCTGTGGCTTTGGGCCCTTCCCTGGCTTATGGCAGCATCACTCCAACTGCTGCCTCCATCTTTCCATGCTCTTCTTCTTGGTGTGTCTCTCCTTTGTATGTCTCTTTAAGGACTCATCATCAGACTTTGGTGTCACCCAGTTAATATAGAATGACCTCGTCTTGAGATCTTTCACTTACTTAAATCTGTAAAGATCCTTTCCAAATAAAGCCACATTTGTAAGGTGCAGGGGTGAGGACTTGGCTCTACCTCATTGGAGGACACCATTCAACTCACGACACTGAGTGATCTTAGAAAGTCACAGCCTCTCTGAGCCTCAATCCCCACATCTGTAAGACAGGGATAGCAATTCCTATGTCACAAGGTTATTATGAAGATTAAAGTAAAAGCATTTATCCACATTCGTAGATACTCTATGAATACATATTTTTAATTATGCATATCTGATAATATCTCTCTCTCTCTCTCTCTCTCTCTCTCTCTCTCTCTCTCGCTCTCGCTCTCGCTCTCACTCTCGCTCTCGCTCTCGCTCTCTCTCTTTCTTCCTCCCTTTGTTTCTCTCTCTCCCTGTCATACTTTATCTATGAGACTGAGTGCTCTCAGCTACAAAGCCCTTGGCCATACACACCTCTGCCCATCTGCATCTAGGGTGATTCCTGTGCCCTTCTCTGATCTTCCTTCTCTGCCCCTCGGACCTGTGTGCTCTGCCTGGTTCTTCCTGTCCTAAAACTCTGAGCACAGTATCTCCCATAGAAGTGTAAGAAGCACTTATTACACATTTTAATTAAATCGTATCTTCAGGCCAGACTGGCCTTTCCCGAGTCCCCAGCACCATGGAAGAATGATCAGTCACTGTCTAATCCTTTCCCTGCCCATGAGGAAGAGTGGACAAATCAGACGACCTGGATCGTAGAACCATCTCTACTTCCCACTGGCTGTGTGACCTTCGCCAAAAGTCTTAACTTCTCTGAGCCCCAGATTCTTCATCTGAAAATGAAGTTGATGATGCCTCTCTGGTCAGCCTAGCCCAACCCCTTGCAAAGATCAAGTGGGACCATGTGGGTGACAGGAACTGTAACCTGCATCATGCTCCATAAATGCAGGGTTTTAATTATCGTCCCCAGCTCACACTGAGGAGCATGGTCCCCGACTCCAGGCACCTACTCCTCTAGGGAAAACTCAGCTCCGTCTCCAGCTTTCTCAGAAGGAAGTCGGAGGCCGCTCCCTCTCTTGGCAAGGGCTCCCGTGCTCTACCAGTTGCCTTCACCATCAGCGGAGTCATGAGCAGAGATGGTGTAGAAAAGAGGCTCATGACTCCGGATGTCGCATCCAGGCTCGAAGGCCCGCTCCCTGCTCAGAGGCTCGCTGGTACTGTCAGGATCAGCTTGACTTGAGGAGAGAGGCCCATTGTGTGGCGCTGGGAGGGGCGTGGCAGGGCCTCTAAAGCATAAGGAGACGCTGCAGGAATAGAGCACTTCAAGGCCAACTGGCCTGGCGTCAAAGCTCCATTCTTTTGCTTTCTAGCCACATGAGCCCTCTGAGCTCCATCCCCTCATCTGCAAATGGGGATGACAGTGTTTGCAGGGCTGGTGGGAGCCAGAGGCATCAATCATTGATTGGCTGCCTCCTCCATGCCCCCCCACACACACACACACACACACTGGGGATAGAGCCCACAACCTGGGCATGTGCCCTGACCAGAAATCAAACCATGATATCATGGTTCATAGGTCAACACGCAACTACTGAATCATGCCGGTCGGGCCGCCCTCCTTTCCACTCTCTCTAAATATCAATGGAAAAAATGTCCTCTAGTGAGGATTTTAAAAAATATAAAAGTAGTACAAAGATGGTAACCAGTGTGCGGACTACTGTAAGAGCACAGAAGATGGGACTGTATACTCCGCACCAGGCCTGGAGAGCCAGATAGAGCTCTCTGTTGTTAGCAGCACACAACAATCTTAAATGGCAACTCAGAATTGGCCAGGAGATGGCATGGGGGTATTCTGCCAACGAACAGCATATAAAGGGTGGAGGTAAGAAAACTTGGTCTCACCGAAACCGGTTTGGCTCAATGGATAGAGCATCGGCCTGCAGACTGAAAGGTCCCGGGTTCGATTCTGGTCAAGGGCATGTACCTTGGTTGCGGGCACATCCCCAGCAAGGGGGTATGCAAGAGGCAGCTGATCGATGATTCTCTCTCATTGATGTTTCCAACTCTCTATCCCTCTCTCTTCCTCTCTGTAAAAAATTAATTATGTGTGTGTGTATATATGTGTGTGTATATATATATATATATATATATATATATATATATATTTTTTTTTTTTTTTTTTTTAACTTGGTCTTAAGTGGGGGCTGATGAGGTGCCTCCTGGGGTTTCCTCCCTGCTTCCTTTGCAAATAACCTGTCAGTGGTAACAATATTCTCTTTTTCTCAGGTTTGTAACAGCACCCTGAGCTGGTGACAGACCTACTCTGTGATTCTCAGTGGACTCAGCTCTCACATCCAGAAAACATGACCCTTGCTGGTAGGTACAAACCTATTTAAGTGATGGGGCACCAGCACAGGTTAATTCTGTGCATGCATATATGTACCTACATACGCACAGGAGAAGAGAAAAGAAGTACACCCAGGATTGCAAGAGGTTCTAACTAGAGGGCAGGTGGGATCACAGCTGAGCTCGTTTTCCTTTTGCTCTTCTATGTGTGTGCTTTAAAAAAGATTTGTCATGCACATGTATTCTTTTTTTTAAATATATTTTTATTGATTTCAGAGAGAAAGGGAGGAGAGATAGAAACATCAATGATGAGAGAGAATCACTGGCCCCTACTGGGGATTGTGCTCTTGACTGGAACCAATCTTGGGACTCTTCAGTCTGCAGGCCGATGTTCTATCCACTGAGCCAAACCATCCAGTCTATGTATATTGTTTTTTAACTCAATTATGTTTTCAATTTGGAAATGGAAATGAGGAGGAGCATGCCTAGGCATCACGCTGGGCATTAGCTGAGAGAAGAGAGAGCCTGAGCTTAAAACAAGATGGTGGGGTGGGGGCCATGCCAGGACCATGCCAGGGATGAGCCATCAGACTGATAGTGAGAGGAGGGGTGAAGAAGTGGATGGGTGGTGGGTGGTGGGTAAGTGCACACTGTTGGCCACCAGAGATGACAATCTGAGCAAGAGCTCAACTGTGGGAGGAGCCTTGTGGCAGAAGCAAAAGCAGTTGCTACAGCCATGATCAGAAATCGCGTATCCTGACCTTCTGGTTCTCAAAACCTCCCAGGCACAGAAAGACTAGACAGCGGTAGGGGTACCACTGAGCTCTCATGGACATCAGCCCCTCTGGCTGTGACTACTGGAAAGGTCAGAGAAGGTGCTCACAGCCTGACCTTGCCACCCAGTGAGGCAAGAGCAGAGGGGTGGGGGTGAGCTTTTTTCCCCCTACTTCTTTAGCTCCAGTGTTTCCAGGAAAACACTGCCTCCAGCATAAGAAATGGAGAATCCTGGCAGCTGTGGGGAACTAGAGAGCCTGGTCCAGGAAGCCTGGCTGGGTGGGGCTGGTGTGTGGGTTCTTTCCCTGAGAGCACCTTCCATTCCACACTAGGAAGAGGGACGAAGTGCCAGGGGAAAGATGGTGCCATCCACGTGCTCTGGAAGGCTCCGCTTCTAGTAGGTGGGCAGAATTGGGTCCAAATCACACGCAGGAGTCCTAACAGGGCACAGAGGGCTCGGTCCCCAGCCAAGGGATGGGTCTGGGTGCCCCTGCAGAGCCCGGTACCCCCGGCTGCTGGGGCATCCGGACTCCCACAGATGCTGGCTCTGAGACTAGAGGAGGGCGGCCGTTTTCACCTGCGGGTGTTTCCACAGCCTACAAGGAGAAGATGAAGGAGCTCCCGCTGGTGTCCCTGTTCTGCTCCTGCTTCCTGGCCGACCCCCTGAACAAGTCATCTTACAAATACGAAGGTACGTGAGGGCCACGGTTAGGAAAGGAATGGGGGGAGGGTTCCTGTGGCTCACAGCCATAAGGACAGCACACCTACCCCAGCTCCCTGCACCTCTCCTCCCCATGTCACCATTGCTTTCCCAGAACCAATAAAATCACCACCGCTGACTCTGAGGGTCTAAGCACCAGGTGAAGGCAGGCGTGGGGGCTGGGCTGGGGGAGTAGGCAGCAGACGGAGGTCTGACTCAGACTGTGCAGAGTGCTCTTGATCTCAGCTTTTGTTCATTCCCTTAACAAATAATGCTGTGATTATGCCCTCGGGGGAACACCTCATCTGGAAGAGGAGGCGAGACAGGTGCACATCCTTAGACTCAGTAGTTACCAAGCCTCCTCCGGGAAGGGTAGAGAATTCCGGGAGAGCCCAGAGGTGGGAAGAGGGCTTGTGCCCAAGGAGGCTCTGTGGTAGCCCCGCTGACCGGCCCCAGAACAGGTGTCCCTGGATGCTGGCAGGGAGCAGTGAATGGCCACATCCTGACTGGGGGTCGTCAGAGCACAAGTCACCTCTTCATTTCCTGGGGGTTAAAAAGAAGGGATGGGTTTGGTCTGAAAAATGAGAGATGGGGGTGTTTGGGTTACCTGAGATTGTTTTTTTCCATTGTTTAGGCTGGTGTGGGAGACAGTGTAGGAGAAAAGATCAAAGCCAGCGGGAAGACAGTGCTGACTGGAGAGAAAGAAGAGAGCAGGGTAGGAGGGAGAGGGGGAGAGGCGAAAACAGGCTGAGCCATCAGACTGGTAGTGGGAGGAGGAGTGAAGAAGTGGGGGGGGGGGGGGGGGGTAAGTGCACACTGTTGGCCTCCAGAGATGACAATCTGAGCAAGAGCTCAACTGTGGGAGGAGCCTTGTGGCAGACGCAAACGCCGTGGCTACAGCCATGATCAGAAATCACATATCTTGGGACCTTAAACTGGGAGCCCGAGCCCTCATTGTGGCTACCCACGCCTTCAGCCCCCATCAGAGCCCATGGGACTTAGGTGCCACGTTGAGGACAGACCCAGAACTTTGGCCATTGGTGTGCCTTGGGCACCCAGGTCTCCCACGGATGTGTGTTTGCTTTACGGGCGCCTGTGCAGGCTTCAGGGGGTGAGCAGCCCCTTTGCTTCTCTCTGCAGCGGACACGGTGGACCTGAACTGGTGTGTAATCTCTGACATGGAAGTCATCGAGCTGAACAAATGCACCTCAGGCCAGTCCTTCGAAGTCATCCTGAAGCCGCCCTCCTTCGATGGGGTGCCCGAGTTCAACGCGTCCCTGCCCCGGCGGAGAGACCCGTCGCTGGAAGAGATCCAGAAGAAACTAGAAGCAGCAGAAGAGCGAAGGAAGGTAAGTGCTGTCCGTTCTTCCCTCCATCTCAGCAGGAGGGGGGAGGAGCTGGAGAAGACAGGTGCTGGCTCTGAGCTTTTAAGTCAGATGATAAAAATGTACCCAGCGTGCTCACCTTCAAGCGTCTCTTTCTCCCTCTGTGCCGCCCTAGTACCAGGAAGCTGAGCTCCTGAAGCACCTCGCGGAGAAGCGGGAACACGAGCGGGAGGTGATCCAAAAAGCCATCGAGGAAAACAATAACTTCATCAAGATGGCTAAAGAAAAGCTGGCCCAGAAGATGGAGTCCAATAAGGAGAACCGAGAGGCCCACCTTGCCGCCATGTTGGAACGGCTGCAAGAGAAGGTAAGTGATCTTGAATCAGAGAGGAGACTCCCGGGTCACGCTCTTCCTTCTATGGCAAGCGTCATAGACCTATTCGTCCTTTCCGGGCGCAGGCAGCCTCGGGCAGGAATGAGGATATTTCCGCTAGGCTGGGTCCTTAACGAGTTCCGAGGGATGGTTTGGGAAGCCATAGGCAGGAAACATAAATGGAGCTTTGGAATTCCTTGGAGGATGTGCTGCACAGCTACACAGTTGAGATTTCTCATTGTCTTAGGGAGATGCAAGCTCTTACCTAGAGAACGCAAGGGAGGAGGAATAAGCAAGCAGCTGTGCACCCTGGCTTCATCCATGAATGGACCGATTCCACTCAATGAAAGATGCTGACTTGAGCTCTTGGCTCTCAGCCAGGGGCGCGATGACCGGAGCTGCCCACTAAGCAGGAAATACGATTCTTTCCAACTCTATTGACAGGGACTGAGGGAGTCATGAGCCTTTCCAATATGCTGGCTTTTGTCAATAAACCAAACGGTGTCACCTAAATATGAGAAACGTGAGACGCTGAGGTTGGTCTCCCGTGTCAGCAGCATAACAGCCCCGTTCTGCTAAGAACATGCTGGCCTCGTTTCCTGAGTCTCAAGGCTGCCCCAGTTTCTCCCGCAGCTCCTGGGAGAGCTCCAGCTCTGTGTTTTATTTCCAGGAGCCGCCTGCTGCGCGGTGACTCCCGGGACCCGATCGGTGGCCTCGTCCCATGGTGAGCAGCGTGGTCCCCACTCCTTCCTGCCTGTCCACCTAGAGTCTCAGGTCCCTCACAACAGAAAGATGTAGTTTCTTCACAGAGGCTCTGAATGGTCCACAGGCCCTGCAGCTGGCCAGCTTGTGGCAGCCCATCTGCTCTCATACTTCTAGGGGCAGTAAGGCCTCCATCAAGTACTAGTTAGGAGGGAAGTGATCTTGTCTAATTTCAAACTTTTTCAGTTGTTGAAGGGTGGTTAGGAGCAAACTCTTCCAAGAAAAAATAATAAAATAAAAATAAAAATCTGGGTCTGGGATAGGATGAGGCATGGCTCTCGGACCAAACCCAGAAGAAATGATTGAAGCTTAGTAGAGCATGATACGGTATTTGAAAGATTGCCCAACACTTCTTATTTCATCATTCCCCTATTCTCACAACCAGTCCATGAGGTAAGCAGGACAGATGTTATCCTTGTTTTACCAATGAGGAAACCGTGTCAGAGAAGGTCAAATGACTTGCCCAGTGACACACAACCACTAAGCTGAGACTGGAACCCAGTTCTTTGGCTTTGTCTCCAAGCGGCTCCTTCAATGCTTATGTCAGGGAAACCAGCGCCCAGTTGTCCTGCTGGCCTTTTGTCAGAGACAGGGGGTCACTGGAGGCCAAGGAAATGGAGTCCAGAAACCTAGGGTTCTTCCCAGGGAGCTCACCTGGACATGGAGGTAGATTTTGAGAGATTGGAAAGATCCAAACTTTGGCGGTCAGGTAAGACTCAAAGAAGCAAGATGTTGGAGCAGACATTCGAGTGGGCCTCACTTCTCTGGGATCTTGACCTCTATTCAACCTTGTCCACTAATGAAGAAAAGAGATGGGTGTGTGGTTTCTGTCCTGGCTCAGGCCAGGGGCACCTTCCACAATGCCTCTGTCAGCATTTGTGTGGGGTCATTGCCCACCTACACCAGACTCACCTGGTGTCAAGTTTAACCTTACAGGTATGTGAATCATAGCTCAAATCTACTCATGATGGCTCTCTAGGGATGGTGCCTGAGGACCTGCAGTTCAACATTCTTTCTAGGTCATGCTGGTACACATAGCAAGGTTGAGAACCACTGCCTTAGAAGCACCACTCCCCATACTTTCCCCAGGATCATGGAAAATTCTAGGGCCTCTGCAGGAACAGATTGGTAGTTAAAGATATATCCTAGGAACCTCAGTGTGCACATTCTAGGGCCTAGAATCTAGGCTGATTCTTGATATCTGGATGTGATTATATCTGGATGGAGGCCAGGGTCTGGCAGTGACAATATTTACTGAGCCCCTCCCATGAGCAAGGTGCCACAGGAGGGACTGGAAAGTACAAAAACCAACAGGGCATGCCCCCTGCCCACAAGGAAGTCCCCCAGTGGAGGACCTGGATCTGCACAATGAATGAGTTGTAAGGGTAAGCCCTAGAGGTAAACACTAAAATTGCAGAATCCTAGCAGTAAAGGAGCTTCCTTTATGGGCCCCTCTCATTTTTTTCTTTTCTTTTTTTTTTCTTTTATTTTAGTATATTTTATTGATTTTTTTACAGAGAGGAAGAGAGAGGGATAGAGAGTTAGAAACATCGATGAGAGAGAAACATTGATCAGCTGCCTCTTGCACACCCCCTACTGGGGATGTGCCCGCAACCAAGGTACATGCCCTTGACCGGAATGGAACCTGGGACCTTTCAGTCCGCAGGCCAACGCTCTATCCACTGAGCCAAACCGGTTTCGGCATGTGTGCCCCTCTCTGAGGCCTGACCAGTGAAGCGAGCTGGTCATGGTCACATAGCGCACAGGCCTCTGAAGTCAGAGCCCATCTTGTGGCTTCGTCCTGCTGTGGAACAAAAGAGGGCTCTCGTAATACACCTGTAAGAAAGCTCAGCTTCTGGAGTTGGGCAGCACTTCCAAGAGCTCTTCAGTCCATTGATACTTGAAGAGCCCTCATCTTTCACCCAGGGGGTTAGGCAGCTCCCAGAAGGAGACAGACAAGAAGTAAAAAAGTGGCAGTCCAGGTGCGGGTAGGGGACTCCTGCAATGAGGCCCGTCTGCTCGGCCCATTCCTTTAGCAGCTACACTGAGCGGCTGCTTCTATTAACTGCAAACCCCAGGATGGCCTGGTGAGGGAGGAAGAGGCTGGTGGGCACTGGGGTCAACGTGAGGTGGGACCCCAGGGAGGTTGACCCCAGTCAGTGAACTACCTGAGGCCACACCAGCAGACTCCCTCACCTGCCTCCTGCCGGTCTCACCTGCCGCCTTCCGTCCCTCCTCAGGACTCCTTGAGACCCTGCTCTTCACTCCCCGCGGTGGCCATTCTTTGGGTTCTCTGGTCGGTCCCTTGCTCCCCTTGGGGGTAACCTGCCCTTTCCCTTCCCTTCCCTCCCAGGACAAGCACGCGGAAGAGGTGCGGAAAAACAAGGAGCTGAAGGAAGAGGCCTCCAGGTAAAGCCCAGAGGCCAAAGAAGTTTCCAGAACAGCCGGACAGCTGCAGCAGCTCCGCGTTCAGAGGCAGCCTCGCCCGCCGCCGGCTGCTCTCGCCGCACGGGGGTTGGGGGGGTGGGGGGGGCGGCCAGGGGTGTTCCCTCTGCTTTCCGTGTTTGTACGTGTGAAGAATTGACCCGTGAAGCCATCCTATTTGTTTCTGGGGAACAACGATGGGGCGGGAGAGGGGAGAGGAAGGAGGTGGGAAAGGGAGAGGAGGATTCATGGACATTGCAACGCGGCCCGCCGCAGACTCAGGTCAAGTCCTCGGCTTTCCTCCACCGTGAGCGTCCAGGCACCACGCTGAGAAATTGAAAACAGAGAAGTCTGAGGGAAGGGCAGAGTCCTGAGTGGGGCCGCGGCTGCAGGGGGTGCCCAGCGAGGGGGTGGGGGCCCCGGAGGTGTTGCTTCAGCCCTGCAACAGGTGGGATGAGGTCTGAGTGTGTGTATGTTAACCATCATCTTTTGATCATCATGACCAATGAAACATTTATTCCAAGTCTCCCGTTCTTTATTTCCTGAGTCGGTCCTTTGAGTGATTGATAGAATGTTCTTGAATTTGATTCCCACCCTCCAGGTGGCAGATGCCCCTTTGGTCCCTCAGTTTGACCATCAGAGCATCTGAGATGCTGAGGTGGGTGGAAACGTGCCAGCCTTTGGCATAACTGGAAAGTGTGTTGCTTCTCTTCCCCCTTACCCTCTCCCCCTTCCTCCTCCTCCTCCTCCTCCTCCTCCTCCTCCTCCTCCTCCTCCTCCTCTTTGCAGGCGGGTCCCTTGTTGGATTTGGTGCACGGATTGATGAGAAAAGAAATCCAGTCTTCCTTTCTATGGACTGACATTCTAATATGGTCCCCGAGGTGCACACTAAGCCCTCCTCACTTTGGGGGTGTGGGATTCTAGGTGATGGATCACAAAAAGCAAGCGAGGAAATGAAATGTTTGTTACTGAAGAGCAGAGGGACTCATTGCAGATCCCAAGGTCAGAACACCAGCCATGGGTGGTAAAGGCCTTCCCTCCTCTTCTCTCCTGCAGAGGGGCCGGGGGGGGGGGGGGGGCCGCCTGTGGGACTGGGTCCCAGGGCCTCTCCCCACCTTGCCCTGCACACTGTGTGGTTTTGTTCAGCTTTTAAATAAACTGTTTGGTACTTTTTGTGCCCCCACCAGTGGTACTGCAACTTAGCTTCATTATAGGGTGGGATAACAAGAGAGATCAAAGATGATTTTGAAAATAATAATAATGGCAGATAATACTTAGAAAGCACTTACTAGATGCCTGGCAATTGTCTGGAAATTATATATATATACTGAGTGGCCAGATTATTATGATCTCTGAACAAATAATAATCTGGCCACTCAGTGTGTGTGTGTATGTATTAGAGGTCAAATACATGAATTCGTGCATGGGTGGGGTCCAGCCAGCCTGGTGGGAGGGGGAGGGGGGCTTGATGGGGGTGGGATTGGCGGTTGGCTGGCCTGCCTGCTGGTCGAACTCCTGATTGAGTGGACAATTTGCATATTAGCCTTTTATTATATAGGATATACACTGAGTGGCCAGATTATTATGCGTTCAGAGATCATAATAATATGGCCACTCGGTGTGTGTGTGTGTGTGTGTGTGTGTGTGTGTGTGTGTGTAATGTATGCACTTGGGGGGAGGCCCTCAGCCCAGCCTGCACCCTCTCATAGTCCAGGAGCCCTCAGGGGATGTCCAACTGATGGCTTAGGCCCGCTCCCAAGCCAGCAGTCAGACATCCTTAGTGCTGCTGCGGAGGCAGGAGAGGCTCCTGCCACTGATGCTGCACTTGCCAGCTGTGAGCCCAACTTCTGGCTGAGCTGCGCTCCCCCTGTGGGAGCACACTGACCGCCAGGGGCAGCTCCTGCATTGAGCGTCTGCCCCCTGGTGGTCCGTGCGTGTCATAGAAACCCGTAGTTCCACTGTTAGGTTGATTTGCATGTTAGCCTTTTATTATATAGAATGTCTCAATCTTCACAACATACCTACAACATAGGTTCTGTTATTCTCCCATTTGGAAGACAAGGAAATGGAGGTATAGAAAGGTTAGGTAACTTGCTCAGGCCACACTTAGAACAAGGGCTTTAATTCTGGCCGTGTGTCCCAGAGTGTGAGCGCTTAGTCACTGCACTGTGCTGGGTCCTGACACTTCCTAACTAGGATGTGAGTCCTAGGAAAAGGTTCCTCAAACTACGAGTTGTGACTCATTGCATTGTGAAATCAACTTTAAGTTTAAAAAAAAAAATGGAATAGAGTAGAAAACAAAATATCAAATTCTAGGTAACAGGCAAGGTATTATTCTGTGGAAATTATGTTTCCATTTTATATTTGTGTCTTTATGTTCTAGGTCACAGCATACAATGTATTTCTTACAGGGGAGTTGCAATCAAAACCCCTTGAAAGTCAAGGCCCTAGAATGAACTTGGAGACCAGAGCTACAGCCCCGGGGGCTTCGGGAAGCCGCTGTGCTTCAGAAAGGGAGCAGCTGTGGCCTTGTCACCAAGAACTGTCTGCATCTGAGTAAAAGGAGATACTAATGCCCTCAAGGGTCCAGTCCCACACATTTACCCCATCAGAGACTCCATCTTCCCAGGGGAATACCCCAGGCCAGGAGGAGGGGGTAGAGGGAAGAACAGAAACAGAAGAATCAACAGAATTTGGTGAAAGAATAGAGAGATGTCCAGGTTCCTGGTTGAACAGGTGGGAAGATGGGGGTGCCACCTTTAAGATGAGAATCTGGAAGGAGGGGGCATTTTCTAGGGAAGGATTCAGTCTGGGTCATTACATTTAAGATGTGACTTCTTTACTTATTTACTTTATTTATTTGTTAAGTTTTAAGAGAAAGATTGTTTGGAAACTTACAGAAGGGCCCTTGGACTCAGGAAAAAGGCAGAGGTAATGCATACGGTGGGGGGAGGGGGTGGGGGCGAGGGAGAAGGGAAAGGCTCCAAAGTCCTTCATCTTGAGGGAGTTTAGGGGAGGCTCTCAATAGAATATTTATCAGCTTTATGCTGATGCACCAAAATGAGATTTATTCCCCTACCTTCATCTGTCCTTGGATATGGTTGGTAAAAATGGCACTCATTGGTTTTGTTATCTGACTCCCTGAGATTTTAATTTTTTTAATATGTACTTTATTAATTTTTTACAGAGAGGAAGGAGAGGGATAGAGAATTAGAAACATTGATGAGAGAGAAACATCAATCAGCTGCCTCCTGCACACCCCCCACTGGGGATGTGCCTGCAACCAAGGTACATGCCCTTGACCGGAATCGAACCTGGGACCCTTGAGTCTGCAGGCTGACACTCTACCCACTGAGCCAAACTGGTGAAGGGCTGTCTTCCTGAGATTTTAGCTACTTACATATCCTCTGGTTGGGGAGAAGTGCAAACCACTTACTCTTGAGTGTCCTTGGCTAGGGGAGTGTCCTTGGATGTACTCGATGGCTGGCTGGAACCTGCCTGGCTATCTATTGATTGGCTCAGTTTCCCTATTTCACTTGTCCTGGCTTATTAGTTTGTCTCACAACCTCCTGACCCCCATGGCCTCCTTAAACCAGATCGTGTTAGGGGGGGTGGGGAGGGGGGCGCTCAGTCCCAAGATTTCTTTACAGATTTCTAAGGCCAAGAAGGTGGGAAATGAGGCAGGTAGGCAGGGGGTGCTGCGGCCAGGCCCCCCTCCAGCATCCTTCACTGCCTTTCCCTGAGGCTGGTGGTAAGAGAGCATTGGCGGAGGAGTCTGCCCAAACCCAACCCCACCAGGAACTGACCCAAGAGCAGGAGGAGAGGGATTGTACCTCCCGAGTCCCCATCCTGGGGCTGCCAGAGTCAGAGGGGGGGCAGGGGAAGAGCCCCCTTCCTGGGGTGGGCAAGGCTCCTCTGCTCTAAACAGGGAGCTAATGTGAGAAGAGGGATCTGGTTTATGACACAGCCAGGGCAGACAGCGTCCTGGCTGGGCCTGGGGTCAGGGGGCCCCACCATCTGCTCCAGTTGGACATGGCAGTCAGTCCAAGGGGCCCTGACATGCCTGACAGTCCTTCCTGCCCTCAGAGTAGTCCTCCATCTGGATGGCCATGGTGCAGAAGTGGAGCTGCCCCTGTAGGCGGGCGCCGGCTGCCTTCAGCACCGCCTGGGCATCTGTGTCCTGAGCAGCGGCGATGTGGGCAGACAGCACGGGCAGACTGTGCAAGACTTCTACCCCCTCCACGGACAGCAGCAGGTCCCTCACAGGTGTGAAGTCCACGCCCTTGGGGGTCCCTTCCATTAGCACCGGGACCACGTCTCTCAGGATGGTCAAGGTTGTCCCCAGGACCAGAGTGGAGAAGATGAAGGTGCACACGGGGTCTACGTCCTTGTACTCCGGCTTGACGTATAAAATATAGGCTGCCGCTGAGACCAGTTTGGCTCAGTGGATAGAGCGTTGGCCTGCAGACTGAAAGGTCCCGGGTTCGATTTCGGTCAAGGGCATGAACTTTGGTTGCTGGCACATCCCCAGTAGGGGGTGTGCAAGAGGCAGCTGATTGATGATTCTCTCTCATCGATGTTTCTAACTCTCTATCCCTCTCTCTTCCTCTCTGTAAAAAATCAATAAAATATATTTTTTTAAATGCTGACTATGCTTTTTTAAAATAATAATAATAATAATAATAATAAATAATATATAGGCTGCCATCAGGACGCCCAAACTCTGCAGCAGGTGTCCTATCACATGGATGAAGGCAGCTCGGACACCGAGGTTCTCCTGCCCTTTTTCCTCCCTTTCCTCTCTTTTGCGGGATTGAATGTGGGTGTGATGGATGGAGGTGTGGCAACCAATTTGGATCCTGCAGATAAGAAAAGAGATATGCCTGGGGCTTAACAGAGTGGCAGAAGCCTGCATCCTTCCCACTATGGGCACCAAACATACTTCAGGTGCTTAAAAGAAAAATAAACCCTGTTTTTGAGAATTTTTTTTGTCAGTTACAATGGAATCTAATCATATTGGATTTAATTTCTGTTTTTAACAGTAAAGTTTATATAAAATGTCTGTCCTATCCATACCCCGAGATTAAAGTAATGCACCAAAGGCACTGGAACAATGAATCTAGATAAAAGGCCCATGAAAGTTCTGTGGGGGATGAATCACACTCACCAATTAAACAACAGGGGATGGGTTCCATTCTTATTGTTTGCTGGGGGCATGGAAGAGGGAGTCATTAGCCCAGGCTGAGTGAAAGTGACATTTAAGATGAATCCTCAACATAAGGAGGCTATTGCCAGGTATGGGAGGGATGGGGAGAGGGCATTCCAAGGATCACGGGATATGGGCAAAGGCAATGGTGTGTCCAACTTGAGGCAGTGTTCTCTGGAAGGCTGGCGTGTTTAGAGAAGTCTGTGATCCAGAGCAACCAGAACACCAGGTGAATGGGAGTGGCAGAAGAGGAGCCTGGAATGATTGGGCCATTGGAAAGGGCTTCGATGATCAAACTAAGGGATTTGGACTTAATCTACAGATAATTAAGAGCCACCCAATGATCCGCAAAGATTAGACCTCTACGCATGGTCGGCCAATGACCACACAGTTTCATATTCAGAACATTACTCTTTGGCCAACAAAATTGTGAAGGGACTCCCTATAGAAATACAGTGTCATTGTAATTTTTTCCCAGAGGACTCAAACAATTTGAGGGGCAAGAGGTGGGGTTGTTGGGGAGAAAAGGGGAAAGACAGAGGGAGAAGAAGAAGAAGAAGAAGAGAAAGAAGAGGAAGAAGAGGAAGAAGAAGAAGAAGAGGAGGAGGAGGAGGAGGAGGAGGAGGAGGAGGAGGAGGAGGAAGGAGGAGGAGGAAGGAGAAGAAGAGGAAGGAGAGGAGGAGGAGGAAGGAGAAGAAGAGGAAGGAGAAGAAGAGGAAGGAGAGGAGAAGGAGGAGGAGGAGGAGGAGGAGGAGGAGGAAGGAGAAGAAGAGGAAGGAGAAGAAGAGGAAGGAGAGGAGGAGGAGGAGGAGGAGGAGGAGGAAGAAGTGTATGTGTGCATATTTGATAGATACTCCAGCTGGTAATTACGGGAGAGAAGAAAGCCTGAAGACTTGCATCAGAAAATATTTCAAAAGAATGGGAGGGAGAATCCAGATGAATTTTGAAGTTTAGTTATGACCGTGGGACATTTACTGCCTAGAGAAAGAGGAAACTGTCTCTAAATTTATTTGTAATGAGATCCTCACACTGTGTCCCTTCGTCTATTTTTGAGGCCTCTCTGCAGGTCAATGGTACTAGATGTTAAATACCCTTTTGATCGATTTTCTAGAAATTTTATACCTGATATTGATTTAATTTCAGATTCCTTTTCTTTAATAAAACCCAAGGGGCATTTCATAATCTTAAAATTGTATTTCAGGAGAAGAGAGCAGACGTAAAGCGCCTGCAATGTGCTGATAATGCGGCTGGTGCTTCGCCCGCATTACCTGACTTGGTTTGCTCATCCCTGTAACCCGGATGCACACCTCTTACAGAGGGGGCTGAGGGCCTCAGAGACTGAGGGTAGCGCCCAGGCTTCTTCTCAGTGGCAGAACTGGGATATGGATTCTAATCAGCAAGCACATTCTGGCCCTGTCTTTCACAAGCTGGGAGGACTCGGGCATGTCGTGCAGCCTTCAAGAGGTGAACTAAGTTAACTCTGCCACTCGGCCATGGTGCTGACATCACTCTCCTAAGTTACACTTTGAATTCCCGGGGAGATGCTTCTGGGAACCTTAAAATGAGGCACACTGGTTATTACATTTCTCATGGGAAGGAAATACAGCATTGGTGTATTTTTTTTCTTGGAAGTTTTATTTATTTTTTTAAATATATTTTTATTTACTTCAGAGAAGAAGGGAGAGAGAGAGATAGAAACATCAATGATGAGAGAGAATCATGGATCGGCTGCCTCCTTCATGCCCCCTACTGGGGATTGAGCCCACAACCTGGGCATGTACCCTGACCAGGAATCAAACCATGACCTGGCTCATAGGTTGATGCTCAATCACTGAGCCATACCGGCTAGGCTACACATTCATTTTAAAGAGGACATTTATTTACTTATTTACTCATTTCTCATTGACTGCAGTTAAGGTCGTTCTTCAGAAAAGAGTCTAGGGAGACTTGTTTCCTATTCATTTATTTAAACATCAAATGTGATTCAATTTCCACATTCTAGTTTCTACTTTTCTGTCTAGTCTTTCCATGATGTTTTGAGAATTCAACATAGAATTCATCACTGGGGCTAGGACTTTTTCCCAATCAGGTAAGAATGGGAGTTTGTGTGCTAGCCGGTTTGGCTCAGTGGATAGTGTCAGCCTGTGGACTGAAGGGTCCAGGGTTTGATTGTGGGTCAAGAGCACATGCAAGGGTTGCAGGCTTGATCCCCAGTAGGAGGCCTGCAGGAGGTGGCCGGCCCATGATTCTCATCATGGGTGTTTCTCTCTCTCTCTCTCCCTCTCTCTCTCTCTCTCTCTCTCTCTCTCTCTCTCCCTTTCTCTCTGAAATCAACATATATATATTAAATAAATATATATTTAAAAGAATAGGAGTTTATTACTGTGCAAACTGTGTGTGATCAGGATGCTTTTCTTTCTAGAAATCAGCAAGATGCTTGCACTGGGCAGGTCTTGCCATTCTGATTGCCTGGAGCTGCATCTCAGACCCGCCTGGAGCATGCTGGACAGAGGATTAGCCACCAGGTGGTGCTCTTGGCTCTTGATATTTTCACTCTGGCGGCTTGAACAACAGTTCTGCAAACACAGAGGTTGCTAAGCCAGAGCTCCCACAATTAGTAACTAGGGAAAGGGTTGGTATAGTGATTGGGGATGTTTATGCTTTTGTAAGAGCCAATGCCTATAAACTATCAGATGGCTTTTTTTGATGATAATGGCTGGCACAGCAAAGTCATGAAAATTCCCTACAATTGTATAAATTGCGTTAGCTATTTTTTCTGTGTTCGTCCGTGGTTTATGGGCTGTAATCAGACTGCCAAGAGTGACTGAATGTACTCTTTTTACATGTTTATCTTGTTCCACACAAGATTTTAGACGTTTTCCATATATGCTTTTTCCCCATCGCCAGAAGTTCTCAGTGTGTTTTTCATTAAAATACTCCATGAAGAAAGATATCCTGGTCTAATAGGTTTGGGAAAGATAGCATGCTACTCTCAGAGATTTACAATACAGACCAGTACATTAAAATCTATGCGAAGTCCTGTTTTATTTCCAAAATATCATATGACAATTGAACCCATTTTAGTAGAATATTCATTAACATTTAGGGAACCTATTCTCATTTTGTTCCTAAGATATTAATGAATATGCTATTAAGAATGGGTTAGCCCCAGCTGGTTTTGCTCATTGGATAGAGCACTGACCTGTGGATTGAAGGGTCACAGGTTCGATTCCGGTCAAGGATACATGCCTGGGTTGTGGGCTTGATCCCCAGTGTGGGACATGAAGGAGGCACCCGATCAATGATTCTCTCTCATTACTGATGTTTCTATCTCTCTCTCCCTCTCTCTTCCTCTCTGCAATCAATAAAAATATTTTTAAGCCGAAACTGGTTTGGCTTAGTGGATAGAGCGTCGGCCTGCAGACTGAAGGGTCCCAGGTTCGATTCTAGGACATGTACCTTGGTTGAGGGCATATCCCCGGCGAGGGGGTGCAAGAGGCAGCTGATCAATGTTTCTCTCTCATCGATGTTTCTAATTCTCTATCCCTCTCTTCCTTTCTGTAAAAAATCAATAAAATATATTTAACAAAAATAAAAATATGTATTTTAAAAGAATGGGTTCAATTATAATTTAATATGTTTATGCAGGTGTCTCCAACAGGTGTTAAGTTCTTTTCTGTGACACGGGCTCAGCAAAGGCTTAGTGCATAATGGAGGCTTCATAAGTGTTAATTGTTATTTATGGGCTCCTAAGAAATGTTTTAATTAAATTATCTATCCATGGATACTACTAACTATGATTATTATTTATAAGCACTAATTATATTTTTAGTGGGGAAATGTATCCAACACCAAGTCATAGGCAACAGCAATAATGATGAATGAAACTTAGCATTAAATTATGGCCACATCCTCATGAAAGGGACAAGGATTAAAGCACTTTTGCCTCTACTTAACATTTAGTTTCCATTTTATTGCCTTTTCTCAATGTTTTAAGATCAATATATTGGTTATGGTGGGTGATCATTTTAATAGGCTACTGAATTTGGTTTGCTAGCTTTTTTGAGAATGATAAATATTAATGAAAATTCATAAAGGATATTGGACTTTAGCTTTCTTTCCTTGTATTGTCTTTGTTGGACTTTGGTATTAGGGTAATACTAGCTTCACAGAATAGAAAGTGTTTCCTCTTCATTTTTTGGAAACACTTGACAAGGATTGGTGCTAACCATTTTTTATATATTTGATAGAATTCAACAGTGAAGTCATGTGGTTCAACGCTTTTCTTTATTGGAAAGTTTTTAATGTGATTTGATCCTCTTGCTAGTTATAGGAATCAGAATTTCAGTATCTTCATGATTTAGTTTTAGTAGGTTATGTTTCTAGGGATTTGTCTGTTTCTATTGTTTAAGCCACCAGCCTGTGGTCTTTTGTTATAACAGCCCTAGCAAACTAATAACAGGTTTTAAGGCCCTTCTAATGTGTTCCAAATTTAAAATGTCTTTTCACTCTGTGAATTATATATTAGAAATGGATATTGTTATTTACATTTTCTTTTCTTTTAATTTTTTAATATGTTTTATTGATTTTACACAGAGAGGAATTGAGAGGGATAGAGAGTTAGAAATGTCAATGAGAGAGATACATCGACCAGCTGCCTCTTCACACCCCCCACTGGGGATGTGCCCGAAACCAAGGTACGTGCCCTTAACCGGAATCGAACCCGGGATCTTTCAGTCCGCAGGCCAACGCTCTATCCACTGAGTCAAACTGGTTTTGGCTTCTTTTCTTTTTTCTTAACTATGGAAAAATAAAACACACAAAATTCATCCTGCTGCCCTAGTCAGTTTTGCTTAGTGGATAGAGCATTGGCCTTCAGATGGAAGGGTTTTCAGGTTTGATTCCGGTCAAAGGCACATGCCTGAGTTTCGGGCTCCGTCCAGCGTGCAGAAGGCAGCCAATTAATGATTCCCTCTCATCATTGATGTTTCTGCCTCTCTCTTCCTCTCCCTTCCTATCTGAAATCAATAAAAATATATATTAAAAAATTCACCCTGCCAACAATTCCCAAGGGTGCATTACAATACTGTCATAATGCACATTGTTATGCAACAGATTCTCAGAACTAAGCTGCATCCTGCATGATTAAAACTCTACACACATTGAACAGCTCCCTACCTCCTGTGCCCCCAGCCATTGGCAACCACCATTCTACCTTGTTTTTATGAGTTTGACAACTTTTGACACCACATCTAATATTGTCCTTTTGTGGTGGCTGATTTCACTTAGCATAATATTCTCAAGGTACATGCCTATTTCAGCAAATGACAGGATTCCCTTTCTTTTTAAGGCTAAATAATATATACTTATCACATTTCCTTATCCTTTCAGCTATCAACATACATTTAGATTGTTCCCAACTCTTGGCTCTTGTGAATAAAGCTACAAAGCATTTCCTCAAAGCATTTAATGAGATTGAAAAAAATAGTTTTTATATTCATTAGTTAATGCAATAAATTACCTTTCTAAATTACTAAAATTTTAATATTTGTCACTCTACAGATTCATCTTGCCTAATTATGATCTGTATTGGTATCAGCTCATTAATAACTTAAGGTAATTACATCAAATATTTTGGTTTTTAATGGCTTTTGTGTGTGTGTAAAGGAAGTTATAATACAGGGATTCCCTGATGCTTGAATATTTAATAGAGTTTTTTAATAAACCTTTAGGATAGGAAGTATCTTTCTAGATACAGCTGGAAATAATAAAGTGATTGATATATTTAACTATGTCAAGAGAAAACTGTATTTTTATTGTTTTTTATATTCTCTTTGTTTATGTGTTGGAATGGTGCATATTATGTTGTTTTTTGTTTATTAATTTATTGGGCTGATACTGGTTGACACAATTACACTGGTTTCATGGGCACAATTCTACAACAAATCATCTGTACCCTGTATTGTGTTCACCATCCCAAGTTAAGTCTCTGTCCAACACCATTTATCTTTCCTGTACCTTCCTCTACCTCCCTACTCGACAATCACCACACTGTTGTCCATGTCCATGAGTTTCTTCTCTTTTTTTTTTTTCATTTTTGCTCAATCCCTCCACCAACCCTACCAACCCCGCCCAACAGCTGTCAGCCTGCTCTCTATGATTTTGTCTCTATTTTGTTAGTTCATTAGATTTCACATGAGTGAAATATATGGTACTTTTCTCTGAAGAATGATGCATATTATGATAATGAAATAAAAATTCAATAAACAATTTAAAAATATTTCCTGAGAAGTTCTATGTAATGTGAACATTTAAGCAACATGCTGCCATCAATTTTCTCATCCGTAAAATGGGATAGGTAATGGCATCTTCCTTATGAGTTGCTGTGAAAATAGTTAGAAATAATAGTTACCATCGTGGATACTAGAAAGTAATGCCCCATTCATTTTTCCACCAAAATGATCGTCACCTTATAATTTTTACTCTTCAAGTGTGCCATTTTCAAGATACATTCTATTGTTGCAAAGTGAATCTTATAAATTCTTCTTAGAGTTTGATGATCCTTTTGAAATAAAATCTCTCTCTCTCCACATATATCTCAAATAATATCGCAAGAGACTTATAATGAAAATCTACCTTCTCCACCCTTTACTCAGACTCCCAGAAACAACTTCATTTTTCCGGTTATAACCCTATTTCTACATGAGCTACTTACGCATTTTTCAGCTTTTAATTTTTTCTCTCATTACTTTCTCCTCTGAAAAAAATTAACATGTATTTCTCTTACATAACTTACCTTGCCAGGTATAATTACTTAAAGAATTTGGATAAACCAGCCGAAACCGGTTTGGCTCAATGGATAGAGCTTCAGCTTGACCCGGGTTCGATTCCGGTAAAGGGCATGTACTGTACCTTGGTTGCGGGCATATCCCCAGTAGAAGGTGTGCAAGAGGCAGCTGATCGATGACTCTCTCTCATCGATGTTTCTAACTCTCTATCTCTCTTCCTTCCTCTCTGTACAAAATCAATAAAATATATTTTAAAAAATAAATAAATAAAATTTGGTTTATCCAAATTCTTTTTTTTAAAATATATTTTATTGATTTTATACAGAGAGGAAGGGAGAGAGATAGAGAGTTAGAAACATCGATGAGAGAGAGTCATCCATCAGCTGCCTCTTGCACACCCCCTACTGGGGATATGCCCGCAACCAAGGTAGATGCCCTTGACCGGAATCGAACCCAGGACCCTTCAGTCCCCAAGCCGACGCTCTATCCATTGAGCCAAACCAGTTTTGGCTGGATAAACCAAATTTTAATGTCTATTGTCTTGTCACATAAATGCTTACCATTTTATGACATAAATCTTATCCAGAGAAGTACCATGTAAGATAATACGAATACATTTCCTTCCTAAATTTTTCTTTTGACCTTTGCAATGATAAACTTCCCTTGTATCTTCCTATCGATTCAACCCTGATTCATCTCTCTCCACCAGAATTATACAGCTGTTTCAGTCTACCCGCATGCATGAGACAATTTATCAGCTTCAGTTTTTCCTTGGTAACATTCCCCTTGGGTTTGAACATACACATATGGAAGAGCAAGGAGAAAAGGATGGTTATGTCAGGATAAAAGAGCTGGGAGACAGGCGTGGGAGTGAGGACATTTTACCCACTTTATACCCATCTTCGAAGTACTCCTATATGTTTCTATATGATGTAGTCCCTCTCCCCTGCAAATTTTTTAAAACAGCTATAGAATTAGATCCCTAATGGTTTGGGACAGCAAGTTGTAGAGAAATTCGAATATATAATCCACTTTTTTTTAAAAAACAATTAAGAACAAAAACATGCACCCCAAAATTAAAATCCTAGACATGTGCTTCTTATTCTATTAGGATTTGTGAGATTGTGTGTACTTGGTGAAAAATTGAAGGAAATTTGTCACCTGCCTGTACAGTAAAACCTGGATATAATGAAAAATATAAAAGGCTAATTCAGGTCTGTGGGTCTGTTAAAGCTGAAAGTCCATTATATAATAAAGTATGTTTTCCAAATGAATATTTTAAAAATTGACAAATTAGTTTACCTCTTTTTACTTATGTAGACACGTTATGTAATTAAAATAAAGTGTGTATTAAAAGCTTAATTTCCAAGAAAATTTTCTGTATGTATTACAATAATTTTAATTTATAATGAATAGGTCTAATGAATGAGTGCATTCACTAGTCACTGAAAGTAAATAAATGCACCCGGTGGGGTGTGGCTTAGGGCAAGTGGGAACTTCAGCTGCAGGGTTAAAACTGCTGCAGAAAGTCACCCCATGCAACAACAGAACCAGTTGCCACAGGTGATGCACTGTGATCATGTGTTAATCATTCACCCAACATCGTTTATTAGCGGTGACTTGAATTTAATATGTAGATTATAGCTGTAGATACGTAATAATTTAATGTAAGCAAAATTTTAAAAATATATTTTATTGATTTTTTTACAGAGAGGAAGGGAGAGAGATAAGATAGAGAGCTAGAAATGTCAATGAGAGAGAAACATCGACCAGCTGCCTCTTGCACACCCCCTACCGGGAATGTGCCCGCAACCAATGTACATGCCCTTGACGGGAATCGAACCTGGACCTTTCAGTCCGCAGACCCACGCTCTACCACTGAGCCAAACCGGCTTCGGCGTAAGCAAAATTTTATTAGTGTTTTTTTTTTCCAACATATAGCCTATTCGCATCCCATCACAGCCCGGGACCCGCTGTTTAAAATAGTGAATAACCAAAAAAAAAAACAAACCTGTTAACTTAATTATAAGCCAATGTTAGTTAAAAGCATTTTACAATTAACAGAGTGCTAATTGTCGCATATGACATATGGACTGGAAATTCTGTCCCTTAAATAGAGGTTCGCAAAATCGAAGGTTTACTGTAAAGTCTAGGGATCCAGGAAAAGCCCCACCTCGGCCAGCCCCTAGACTAGAGCTTTCTTCCCACAGTTCAGCCCACCTCACCTATTCCAGCCCCATCCCTGCCTCAGCCCCACCCCTGGGATGGGTCTTGTCCAGCCTCCTGCCCTTCCACTCCAGCCCCACCCTCAGGTCTGGTTCCCACCCAGAGCCTTCAGCAGGAATCTGCCCCCCCCCGCCCCCCCCGCAACCCCCCATCACCCAGTCCTCTCCACCTGGTACCACCTACATCCCGGTCCCCTCGAGGCCACGCCCCCTGGCCCTAATACCACCCACGGCCACGCCCCCTGCTCCCTGTCCGGCTCCAGCCCCTGGAGCAGGTCCTCGCCCAGAGCCACGCCCTCCGTGTCTGGCGTCTCCCAGAGCCTAGTCCCGACCCCAGAAACTAGTCTCTGCTCACACACCGCCCATGGGTCTCTCCCGGCCCCCGCTCGCCTATATCACCACTTCTGCCCCGAGCTCCCAAGATTCTCTCTCCGTGACCGGAAGCCCGTGTGGAGCCGCCAGCCCGAGACCGGAAGTGGGGGCGCGGGGAGGCGCCGCGGAGGCCGCCGCGGATGGCCGGCTGGCTTCACGGTACGTGCTCCGACTGCTCTGGGTGGGGCGGCGTTCACGTGGTGCGGTTGGCCGCGGTGCCAGGGGAGGACGCGGTGAGCTGCGGGTGGCCCGGGCGGTGCAGGGAGGGGTTGGGCTGAGGGCATCCCATCACGGCCCGGGACCCGCTGTCCCTCCCGGGACCGTTTTCTACCGGAAGCTGCCGGTACCTCCCAGCTCTTCACGCCGCTTCCCTCCCTCAGAGCTTCGGGCCCGCCGTCACCCTCGCCGGGTGTGATGTTGGTCCCCAGGGGACTTGTAGCCTAGTATGGAGGCTTTGTTTGGGTCATTGCAAAGGGGGCGGGGCGGGTACCATTGGCATCTAGAGGGCGGAGGCCGAGGATGCTGCCCCACGACCTCCAGGGCACAACCTTCACAATAAAGAATTATCCAGCCCCAAATGCCCGTGGGGCTGAGCTTAGGGAACCCTGCTTTAGGGCCTTACAGCCTCTGAAGCCCTGAGTGAACTGTGGAAATTGTTTAAAAGTCAGCGGAGTCGTGTATAGGGCCCCCAAGTGACAAGCCATATTTAAAGTGACTGGAGGCGCCAAAAACTCTCAATGCAGCCAAATGAGTTGAGCGAGCCAATTGCACACAGCATGAACCTGCTTTCCCCACTTGGGGAGTGGCTGGCTGGGAATCAGGGAAATCCAGTTACTGCCAATAATTACTCATTAATCAGTAAATTCAGAAAAGAAAAGTGAATGGGATGGCTTTTCCATTCAGTAACTGTATTATGTCTATAAAAGGCCTTTTTTATTTTCCTCCTCCTCAGACAAGAAAAGCACCTCTAGAGCTCAGGTATGAGTTGAAACCAGTTTTGAGGCTCACCTTTCCTCACTGATTTAAGATCTCTGTGTGACCAGGTGAGGGCTGTGTGGCACTTGTGCAAACAGATTCCACCTGTCTCCACTGGGCAGAATAACTGCTAATGGGCTTTCTTGAGCTAAGATCAGAAACACAGGGTCACTAGGAATAAGGTAATCTTTTTTAAAAAATTATATATATATATATAAATTATAAAATATAAATTATAAAATATATATATATATATATACATACACATTTTTTTTTTTTTCAGAGGAGAGAGAAAGAGAAACATCAATGATGAGAGAGAATCATTGATCGGCTGCCTCACACACACCCCCCACTGGGGATCAAGCCTGAAACCCCAGCATGTGTCCCTGACAGGAATTGAACCTGGGATCCTTCAGTCCACAGGCTGACGCTTTATCCACTGAGCCAAACCAGCCAGGGCAAGAATGAGAGAATCTTGAGAACATTTTCTTATGTTTGATGTGTTATATTCAAGGGAAAGATAGTAAGGTGTGTGTGGCTATATGTATGTTAATAATTCAATAAATACAGTTACATGTAAATAAATACACATTACAGAGGGTGGGGTGGGAACTGGGTGGAAGGGAGCTATGGTGGGGAAAAGGAGAAACAATTGTAATAATCTGAACAAGATTTATTAAATAAATTAAAGATTTATTAAATAAAAAATACACAAACAAACATGTAAATAACAAAATGTGTAAGAGTATAGCAATATGTATTTGCTCACATTATATACTAAAAATGTTAGAATTTTATATATAAGTATAAGTATAAATATATAATCTTTACATGTATATGAAGTATGACAAGTCACCCAACTAAAGACTGGCAGGAATATTTAGCAATATTCCTCAGTCCTGTTGAGTTTGACTTCTAAAGCTCTATAAATCCTCCACAAAGATTGAAAATATGGGAGCATTAGGGGGAAAAAATATTTTAACTTTTTTACATTAGTAACAGAAATTTAAATTGACAAGCAAACAAATGTATTTTGAGCAAGTGGGATTTTTTTCTCAATGAGATTTAAAATCATTTGGAGGAATATTAAGCAACAACTTAGAGATTGAAGGGTAAGGTGCTAGTTTCCAGAGACTGTCCTTCACAACTTGCCTTCCAATAGAAATTAACTTTGTTTCTTAAAACTTTTCCGAACTAACAGTCTGGTGATTCATATTGAAGAGAAGCATTTTAAGTAATTTTATATTCAATTGTTGGGCTTTAATAATTGTTTGTGTGTGTGTGTGTGTGTATACATACACACATGTGCACACATATGCATGTCCATACTTTTTTCATTAGATTTTCTATGTCATTCTTGAGGGGTATATTTGCTTGTCATGCAACAGATCCTTTTTGAGTGTGCAATTTAGGGGACCAGGCCTCCTCATTTGCTCAACTCTAAGGGATTTGCCAGGATATTGGACATTTAGTGTTCAAATCAGGATAGTCATAGGCAAACAGGATGGTTCATCATCTCCATGAGCTAGGCCATGGGCCAGATACATAGGGACCCTGGAGAACCAAGCAGACCTTGTCTTGCTTCTGTGGAATTTACATTCTAAGCAGTTAATTACATAATTGATGTGGGAGCTTGGCACAGAGGACTCAACCTGAAAGAACAAGGAAGTCATTTTGAGAAGGCCTGATATTTAGCTTGAGAGCTAAAGTTGGGGCTGGATTTTGCTAGTCACAGAACTAGACTAGAGTGCAGGTGTGGGAGTACATTTAAGAGAGCACTTTGGGCAGAGAGAACTGCGTGAAAACAACCCCCAAACGCAGGAGAGCCTGGGTCCTCCATTAACAGGGGAGACGGGGATGGCTGAAGCCAAGACAACAGCACAGGGAAGGAGTGTGAGCCAGGCTGGACAGTTGGGCAGGCCGGACCACATCAGGCATTCCTCTGGACTGTCTTCTAAAGCCACTGGGCAGACACTGAAGAGGGTGTGTGGTTAGCATTTGGTTTTTGCACGCTGGTTAAAATGGACTTCTGGATTAAGAATGAGGACTTAAGAGGGAAGATAGAAGGTGATAGGAAGAAGTTTAGGATTAGGATGGTTGTACCCTAGGCCTGTGGAGGAGGAAAGTAGAAGAAAAAAAAGACTGCCCTAACCAGTTTGGCTCAGTGGATAGAGCGTCGGCCTGCGGACTGAAAGGTCCCAGGTTTGATTCCGGTCAAGGGCATGTATAATACCTTGGTTGCGGGCACATCCCCAGTAGGGGATATGCAGGAGGCAGCTGATCAATTTTTCTCTCTCATTGATCTTTCTAACTTTCTATCCCTCTCCCTTCCTCTCTGTAAAAAATCAATAAAAAGCATTTTTTTAAAAAAGAGAGAGAGAGAGAGAGAGAGAGAGAGAGAGAGAGAGAGAGAGAGAGAGACCTTAGAGTTTAGAACTAAGAATATTATGCTTCCATTCATGCATGTATCTGTCAGGTAGCACAGAACATTTACTATTCTCCTAGCTTCTGTCCATGCAAACCTGCAGGCATCATCCTCACCCAGGTCCAAGTTTTCACCCCACTTTGCCACTCTCAGGTCCCGTCCTCCACATCCGAAAGAAAGTCAGGCCTAAGTATGTGTAGGGCTTCTCTGTACACCATGGTGGCCATTAGCCAGGCGTCACCATTTCAGTTAAACCAATGAAAAATACAACCAAATTTTCTCAGTTCCAATGACCATATTTCAAGTGGTCAGTAGCCACCTTTGGCTAGTGGCTGCCACATTGGACAGAGAAGAATTAAAGAACATTTCTATCACTGACAATTCTGTTGGGCAACTCTGGTGTGGAGTGGCCCTTTCTCTGTGACCTTCGCAGCACCAACACAGCCAAGAGGAGAGAGGAGTCTCTGAATCTGTAGCCTGAGTGGAGTCCCCTTCTGTCCTCAGGTGAACTCTAACTGCCAGGAGACCTTGAAGAGGTCCTTGGCGTCTGAAAGTGTCCCAGGCAATTTGTCAGTTTCCTTTCCTCTTGGGGCTGTGAGCTGGGTGGACCCTACCTCTTCTCTTCTCCTCAGCTCAGTGGCTATGACTATTCCTAACTACAAATTGGGTCCCTGGTGGGAGGAAGGAGCCACCCTCCACCTGCAGCAGGTCAGGACATTCTGCCACAGGTGTGTGGGTCTTGGACTCACACCAGGGCTCAGGGAGGGTTTGATGTGAGAGGCTGTATGAGTTTCTTATAGCTGCTGTAACAAATTATCATAAACCTTGTGGCTTAATGCATCACATATTTATTTTCCTGTGGTTCTGGAGGTCAGAAATCCTAAATGAGTTGGCAGGGCTGCATTCCTTCTGGAGTCTCTAGGGGAGAATCCATTCCCTTGCCTTGACCTTCATTTGAGGCTGCCTGCATTCTTTCCTTGGCTTAATGCTTCTCTTTTCATCTTCAGAGCTAGCAGTGTAGCGTCTCTCTTTCTCTCTCTCCCTCTCCTTCCCACCCTCCCTCCCTCCTCTGTTTTTATCATCACATCTCTTTTGCAGATCCTGACCCTCCTGCTTCCCTTTTATAAGGACCCTTGTGATGACGTTGGGCCCACCTGGATAATTCAGGATCATCTCCCCATCTCAAGATCTTTACCTTGATCACATGTGTAAAACTCTTTGCCTTGTAACTCAGCACATTCACAGGTTCTGCGGAGTGGACATCTTTGGAGCGGGAGCATTAACCTATCATATAGGCCCAGGAGTCAGTGACTCCGTACAACTCTTTTTCACCTGGCCCACACTCACTCTTAGTGTCTTAAGTTCCCCTCTCTGTACACACACCATTTATTGCTTTCATCTTTTAGGTGCACGGAGGACACATATTTAAAAAAAGCTAGTTTTACAGAATTACATTTTATTCTGGTACTACATTCTATATATGCTGCTTGATACTTTGATTTTTTTCCCCACTTAAATTTATTGAAGATAAGAATCTATCAATACATAGAAATTGTCTTTTTCTTTTTTGGCTGCATGTTTCTTCATGATGTGGGTATCCCGTAGTTTATTGAACTTATTTTCTATTGATGGTCATTTGTGTTGTTTCCAGTCCTTTGATATTATAATAATGCCACAGTGAATACTCTTGCTGTTCTATGCTGATCTCAGCCTATTAATAACTGATGTTGAAATAGATTCCTTCACCAATAACTATGAGGAAACTGAAAAGATACAGGTTAACGACTTACGAGACCTAGAAAGCACACCTTAGCCCACACAGGAATGTCATAGATAGAGTACATGGGCCTAGAGTTCTGCTTTTATTGGGGTGTAGGGTGGGGGCCTAAGGTTCATGGGTTCACTTTTTTTTTCTTTTTTTCCTTTTTTTTAAATAAATCTTTATTGTTTGTATTATTACAAATGTTCCTCTTCCCCCCCCCCCCAATTGCTCCCCTCTACCAGGTTCCCACCCCACCCTCTGCCCTTTCCCCACCCCCCATTGTCCTCATCCATAGGTGCACAGTTTTTGTTCAGGCTCTTCCCGCACCCCCACTCCCCTTTTCCCCCGAGAATCGTCAGTTCACTCCCCTTCAATACCTCTGATTCTATTATATTCACCAGTTAATATTGTTCATCAGATTTTTTAATTCCCTTGGTTTTTAGATTCATTTGTTGATAGTTACGTATTTGTTGTTCATAATTTTTATCTTTATTTTCTTCCTCTTCCTAAAGAACCCCCTTCAGCAATTCATATAATTCTGGTTTGGTGGTGATGAACTCCTTTAGCCCTCGATTCTGAGTGATAGCTTTGCTGGGTAGAGTATTTTGGGCTGTAGGTTCTTACTATTTATCACCTTGAATATTTCTTGCCATTTCCTTCTGGCCTGCATGGTTTCTGTTGAGAAATCAACTGACAATAGTATGGGTGCTCCTTTATAGGTAACTACCTGCTTTTCCCTTGCTGCTTTTAATATTCTCTCTTTGTCTTTTGCTCTTGGAATTTTAATTATGATGTGTCTTGGTGTGGTCCTCTTTGGATTCCTTTTGTTTGGAATTCTGTGCGCTTCCTGGACTTGTAAGTCTAATTCTTTCACCAGGTGGGGGAAGTTTTCTGTCACTATTTCTTTCAGTATGTTTTCAGTATCTTGCTCTCTCTCTTCTTCTGGGACCCCTATAATTCTGATGTTGGTTCACTTGATGTTGTCCCAGAGGTTTCTTACATTATCTTCAACTTTCTAAATTCTCTTGTCTTCTTGCTTCTGCAGAGGAGTGTCTTCTGGTTCTTTATGTTCCAAATCTTTGACTTGATTCTTGTGATCTTCCATTCTGTTTTTAGTACTCTGTATAATATTTTTTATTTCAGACAATGTATTCTTTATTTCTAGTTGATCCCTTATTATTTCTAGTTGTTCCCTTATTATTTCTAGTTGATCTCTTTTTATATCCTCATAGGTCTCATTTATTTTATTGGCCTTTTCTAGGAAATTCTTGAAAAACCTCATAAGCGTGGTTTTGAACTCTATATCCAGTCGCTTTTTGTCCTCCATTTCTTTCGTTTGTGATCTGTTTCCTTGTCTTGGCATTTTTGCAGCTTCCCTGAGTTGGTAGCCTTAAAAGTCTGTGTTCAGCTTGGATGGGGCAGAGTTTCAGGGTGGAGCCTACAGCCTTGGCTTCCGTCAGCCCCGCCCTATGAGGCTCCTGAGTCTCAGTGTTCCTCAGTGTCCTTCGGTACTTACTGCAAGCACCTCTGAGAGAAAGGTGCCCTTAAGTTTCGCCTGCTACCAAACAGTCTAGGCTCTCCCCCAATGAGCCCGGAACTGGGGTTCAGTTCAGTTGGAAGTGGGGTTCAGAGCAGTCTGGAGCTTTTGTCTCCTTCCTGCTAGGGCAATCCAGCAGCACAGTCAACTGTCCGTTCTCTGTGCACAATGTGCACGCCTCTGGGACTTCTTTCACCGCTCCCCTGAGGTTTCGCCTTATAGCCCAGGCTCCCTCTGTATGAGTCTTGGTCTCCAGGGTCTGGCCTAGAACTGGGGTTCAGTGCTGTCAGAACTGGGGTTCAGCACAGTCCGGAGCTTTTATCTCCTTCCCGTTAGGGAACGCCAGCCAGGCACTCAGCCTCCCCCTCCTTTCCGGCTCCATCCTCTCCTCACGCGCAACGTGTCTCCATACCTTAGGCTTTTACAACTCCTCTGACTTTCCTTCTGGTTTTCTCTTTCCTTCTCATTGTAGAATTTCCAGTCAGTTGACTTTCCTGTAGTTCTGGGTAATGTCCATTTTGTATTTTAGTTTATTTGACTGAAATTGTTGTGTGAGGCTGCAGTTAGGTGTTTACCTTTGCCGCCATCTTGGTTTCTCTCCTCCCATGGGTTCACTCTTTATTGGTGAGTTTAAAACATACGAACAAGAATTTAAAATGCAGGAAGGGAAAACAAACAGGTAGTCCAAATAGTCAGTTATTACAATAAAATCAATCAAGATCTCTAAAAGAAAGAGCCTCAGTAGCGGCAACAGCCTGGCATCCTTATGTGGTCCTGAGACTGCCAGATGTGTTCATTAGAGACATCTGTATTTGAACTGGATGCCTCTTCAAAATGGATGTTGCTTGGCAATCAAAGCTCAAGTCAGACACTTGCATTACAAAAAGAGAAAAAAATGTCAGGATTTACACTAAACTCACCCAGGTCTTTTAGTATTTGTGTTACCATTGAAATAGATCCCTAGAAGTTCCATTGACAGTGAAAGAGTAAATGTTTTTGCATTTTGCTTGACATGAACAAATTCCTTCCATATGAGTTATATCCCAGCAGTGTATGAGAGTGCATTTCCCTACAGCCTTGCCAATAAAAGAAGTGGCCCGCCCTGTCTTTGTTGATCTGATAAAAATCGGTATCAGTGTAGCTGCAGTTTACATCGCTGTGAATAAGATTATCAGTAGTTCTACCAATTGGATTGGTAGTGGTAGAAACAAATGATACTGTTTGGAGGAGTTAGTGGGACATGAGGAAATGAGACAGAGTGAAAACACTGTGATGAGAAGCAGAGACGGGGCAGTAACTGGAAAGAAAACTGTGCTATTAGAAAGACATATTTCATCACTAAATACTGCATTGGATTTAAATGGGGTGAGAGTCTAGTAGAGTGGGAGAGCTTAAAGGATAAACAAGAGGTCATCAATAGTGTACCAAAAGCTTCTAAAGGCAGGTGGGATGGGACACAACAAAGCTGTAGCCTGGCCTTATAGAGAAGGGAGACAGCTCCTGGTTTACAGCAGAAGAGAGGGAGGAAACTGCGTTCAGATTGTCATTTTGACGTCAGGAAGGTAGAATCCTCTCATGATGGTCACTTTGAGAAGTAGGATGCGAGGCCATCTGCAGAAAGTGAGGGTCTATTCCTTATCTGTTTGCTGCTAATCTTAGTCCCTTAAAATAATAGTAGTCATTTCCTGTCTCACAGTTTTTGTAGTTTAGGAATTCATCTTAGGTTCAAGGTTCTGGCTCAGGGACTTTTCGTGATTTCTCAGCCAGGTATCAGCTGAAACTGCAGTCATCTGAAGGCTTGACTGGTGCTGAAAGATGCGCTTTCATGGTGGTTCATGCACATGCTGGCATTCGTGCTGGCATTGGAGAGAGGCCTCAGTTCCTCTCCAGGTGTCTCGCCACAGGACCACTTGTGTGTCCTTGCAGCAAGGCTTCCCCTAGAGCAGGCAGTGCAAGAGACGAAGAAATCACCTCCACAGCATTCTATTAGTCACGCAGCTCAGCCCTCATTAATGCAGGTGTGACTATCAGGAGGCTTGAATCATTAAGGCTATATAGGAAGCTGATTGCCATAGAGGGAAAAGGTGAGTTTAAAGAGATTAGAAAAGGTTTGATTAGTAGGAAGCTCCATTGACTTATAGGATTGTCCTGCAGGATTGAGGGCTCTTGTCATGTTGGTGATCATGTTTGTCTAAAGGTGACAATAGTTCAGTTCTCCTGCAGGCTGGTCTGCCCGAGTGCTCCACAGAGCACATGGTCAGAGTTCTGCTGAAACACTGAAGGTGGGGCTTAGGGATAAGGAAATTTGTGGAAATGAGGGACATGGTAATCCAGGCTGGGTAAGCATGAAATGAGGGAGAGGTGACTGATGGGTAGCAAGAAGGTAGTATAGTAGGTGAACTGAGTTCTTTATGTAGTAGAAGACACATGTAGTGAAAGGAAAAAATGAGTGAACAAAGGAAAAGTTTGGGAGGTTGTGTTCAGAGAGAGGGAAATTTCTGAACTATTGTTCTGGAGAGTGAAACAACATCAGGTGATGAGCAAGCCCAGGGTGGTGCCTGTGGAAATGTGTGGCAAAGGTGGAGTAAAGCAAACTCATAGCACAGTGAGTCCGAGATCATCTGAGTGAGGTAGCACTGGAGGCTGAAAGAATAATGGAAGTCAGGTGCCCCAGTCTTAAGTGAATAGGGTTTGAAGGTGGGAATGTGATTGTGACAACCACATGCATCAAACTACAGTGAAACTGAGAATTTAAAAGGAGGTGGGGCAGCCCCAGGCTGGTGTAGCTCAATTGGTTGGAGCGTTGTCCCATACACCGAAAGGTCACGGGTTCAATTCCTGGTCAGGGCACATACCCATGTTTCGGGTTTGATCCCTAATCAGAAGGCATATGGAAGGCAACAACTGATCAGTGTTTCTGTCTCACATCGATGTTCCTCTCTGTCTCTGAAATAAAAATTTTTAAATAATACTGCCTAGGGTTAGAATTAAAATAAGTAAATAATAAAATGGGGTGGAGCCGAAACCGGTATGGCTCAGTGGATAGAGCGTCAACCTGCGGACTGAACGGTCCCGGGTTCGATTCCGGTCAAGGACATGTACCTTGGTTGCGGGCACATCCCCAGTAGGGGGTGTGCAGGAGGCAGCTGATCGATGTCTCTCTCATCAATGCTTCTAAGTCTCTATTCCTCTCCCTCTCTGTAAAAAAATCAATAAAATATATTTTAAAAAATAAAAAATAAATAAAATAAAATGGGATGGAGCAGTAATGTGCTGGTCATATCATGGTGGACAGAAGATAAGTTTTGCCATCACACAGCCAAGGGTTTACCAGCTGCCTGGCAAAATAAAGGCCCAATAACAAAGACATTGCATTTTGAAGGAGAACATGATGCCCAGGCTGAGATAGATTTGTCCTCAGTAGCCTAGAGAAAGAGAGAAGCTATGCGTTTTTCATATTATCTTATTTATTCCAGAGTGCATTGTGGGAGTAAGAAGAGAAGCCTCCTGGTTCTCCCATCATCCTGTTGTTTAGGAAAATTTTCTGACTGAATCATAGGATCGTGTCATGGTTCTATTCCCCACCTGTGGTGAGTTGTGGGTCCCAGCAGCGCTCAGAGGCCAGGTGTCAAAAGGCCCCTGTACCGCCGAGGAGGTAGGGGAGGGGCTCAGCAGGCGAGGCAGGAGTGGAGCTCAGAGGTCACTGCCTCCTAATTAGATTTTGGGTATTTGAGGTTTTAGTAGTTTGTATGACTGTGGAGCTGTCACCTGTGTGGTAAATAAAATTCAAAATGAGCTTTTGAATTTTATCTGTAATTCTTTTTATAAACCTGATTAAATGACAATTGGATTTTCAAATTTCTTGTCTGTGGAACGTGAATAATCTCTCAAGCTCTGTTTTCTGGCCCTGGTGAGACAGGGCTCTGCTCTAGTTTTTTAATAAAAAATTAATGTGTGTGTGTGTTCACAGGTAGGAGGGGAGTTTGTGAGTGCTAGAGCACATGTGTCAAACACAAGGCCCGCGGGCCAAATCCGTCCCGCCAGGCCTTGCAATGTGGCCCGCACCGCGCTGTCATCACTGCACTCCGCTGCGTTTCCATCACAATGACAGTTTATGACTGTTCAGTAAACCATTCGGCCCGCGATTTAGGCTGGATTTTAGATTTTGGCCCCTTCTCTGATTGAGTTCGACACCCCTATGCTAGAGTATAGAGTACACTGGATTCTTGTGACTTATTTATGACTCATTTCTACTTCTCCAGTTCAGTCTCCCCTGTACTCAACACCCCCTCAAAAAGGATGCACAGAGGAGGAAGGGTTAGTTAATGGCTTCCTGACAAGTGGGTTACCAGTGAGTCATGTTTCTTTTTCCAAATCATTATTTTTTGGCCAAAGTTGAACTTGTTATCTTTCAATGACCTGGGCTTCACAGCCAAACCAGATCTTCAGGCATCCAGGATCTCTGAGCATCTAATGGAGGGTAAGGGGCTGCCCAAACAAGGTCAGGATATGTCAGTATTTACCGCATTGCAAAGTCTCCTGCAGGTCCCTCTCTCATGTTCTGCTGATAGTTTTTAACGGAGCACTAAGGAAAGACGTGACTGTTTCTTAAATTCAAGCAATTGATGGTGGCCATTTGGAAATCATTCATGCATTTACCAAGTATTTCTGATTTCTGCGATGTTCCAGGCCTATATTCAGTCTCTGAGACTGAAGGCTGAGTCCAAAAGCAAATCAGAGTAGAGCCCAGAACTCTAATATACAAAATATACCATCTGTTTTGAATTCCCGGTCCCCACTCTTGTCATCCTTGGCCCTTTTCCTGTATAACCTCAGTGGTCCTTGGCTAAGCCATAATGTTTTCGATGACTTTAGGACATGGTGACCTTCAAGGATGTGGCCGTCGAGTTTACCCAGGAAGAGTGGGCATTGCTGGATCCTTCTCAGAAAACACTGTACAAAGATGTGATGCTGGAGAACTGCAGGAACTTGGCATCGCTGGGTAAGCCTCACACCATTCCTGCATTTATTTCTTAACTCAGGCAACAAGTCTTTCCTTCTTTTTTTAAATTGAGGCAACATTCACATAACATAAAATTTACTATCATAACCATTTTAAAGCGTACAATTCAGTGGCTTTGATGTACTCCCAGTGTTGTGCAACCATCAGCACTATCTAATTGTCATCATCACTAAAAAACTCACACCCATTTAGTGGTCAATACTCATTACATCCCCCCTCCCAGCTGCTGGCAACCCCTAATTTGCTTTCTGTCTCTATGAATTTGCCTATTTTATATCATCGGATGATAAAATATGTGCTCTTTGTCTGGTTTCTTTCAGGAAGTATAATGTGTAAAGGTTTTGCTGTGTTATAGTGTGTATCTCATTTATGCCTTTGTATGACTGAATAATATTTCATTTTGTGGGTACACAATATTTTGTTTACCCAGTCAGTGGTTGATAAACATTTGGGTTGTTTCCACATATCAGGCTGTTATAAGTAATATTGCTACGCATTTTTGTGTATAAGTCTTTATTTAAACCTATGTTTATAGTTCTCTTGGGTATGTATCTAGGAATGGAATGCTGGGTCCTATATTACTATTGTTAGCTTACTAAGAAACAGCCAAACTGTTTCCCCAGCAACACAGGAGTTGAGATTTCTCCACAGCTTCCCCAACATTTGTTTGGTTTCTTTATTATAGCCATTCATGTGGGTATGAAGTGGCATCTTGTTTTGATTTGCATTTCATCCTGATGACCTTGAACATTTTTCCATCTCCTTGTTAACTATTTGCATATCTTTGAAGAAATGCTTATTCAAGCCTTTTAAATTTATCAATAGTTATTTTTTTTGTTCTTGGCTTGTAAAAGTTCATTATATATTATAAATACTATACCCTTATTCAGAATATGACTTGCAATAATTTCTCCCAGTCTGTGGTATCTTTCCAATTTCTTTTTTAATTTAATTTTTAAAATCTAAGTATAGCCCTGACTGATTTGGCTCAGTGGACAGAGCATCAACCTGCAGACTGAAGGACCCCAGGTTTGATTCTGGTCAAGGGCATGTACCTTGGTTGTGGGCACATCCCCAGTAGGAAGGTATGCAAGAGGCAGCTGATCGATGTCTCTAATTCTATTCCTCTCCCTTCCTCTCTGTAAAAAATCAATAAAATACATATTAAAAAAAAAAAAAAATTTAAGTTAGTTGGTATGTAATACTATATTGTATATAATATTATATAATATTAGTTTCAGGGTACAGTATAATGATTCGATATTTCTTTACCTTACAAAGTGATCACCCCACTAATTCTAGTAATAATCTCACCATACAAACTTATCCACAATATTATTGGCTATATTCCCCTTTTTCATCCATTCTCCCACCCCCCCTCCCTTTTGGTAACCATCCCTTTGTTCTATGTTTCTATAAATCTGTTTTCGTTTTGTTTGTTCCTGTTTTTGAGATTCCATGTATAAGTGTCACCATACAGTATTTGCCTTTCTCTGCCTGACCTATTTCATTTAGCATAATACCCTCTAGAGTCATCCATGTTGTCACAAATGGCAGTATTTCATTCCTTTTTATTGCTGCATAATATTCCACTGTGTATATGTACCTCATTTTTGTTATCAATTCATCTGTTGAAGGACACTAGGTTGCTTCCAAATCATAGCTATTATATTATAAATAATGCTGCAATGGGCATAGGAATACATGTATCTTTTCAAATTAGTGTTTTTGGTTTCTTTGGGTAAATACCCAGAAGTGGAATTGCTGGGTTGTATGGTATATCTATATTTATATTTTTGAGGATTGTCCATACTATTTTCCAAAGGGACTGCATCAGTTTGCAGTCCCAGCAAGTGCATAAAAGGGTCCAGGACTTTTGTTTGTTGGAAGTATTTTTATTATTGCTTTAATCTTACTAGCTACTAGAGGCCCAGTGCACAAAATTCATGCAGGGGGGTCCCTCAGCCTAGCCTGCACCCTCTCCAATCTGAGACTGCTGTCTCCCAACTGCTTGCCTGTCTGCCTTCCTAATTGCCCTTATCCACTTCTGCCTGCCAGTCTGATCACCCCCTAACCACTCCCATGCCAGCCTGATTGATGCCTAACTGCTCCCCTGCCAGCCTGTTTGCCCCCAACTTCCATCCTCTGCCTCCCTGGTCACCCCTAACTGCCCTCACCTGCAGGGTGATCACCTTCAACTGCCCTCCCTCGCAGGCCTGGTCCCTCCCAACTGCCCTCCCCTGCTGCCCAGCTTGTGCTGGACATCTTGTGTCCACATGGGGGCAGGATCTTTGACCACATGGGTGCAGCCATCTTATGTGTTGGAGTGATGGTCAGTCTGCATATTACTCTTTTATTAGATAGGATAGAGACCTGGTGCATGGGTAGGGGCCAGCTGGTTTGCCCTGAAGGGTGTCCCGGATCAGGGGGGCATGGGGTGGCCTTGGTGAGGGACCTGTGGTGGTTTGCAGGCTGGCCACGCCCCCCAGCAACCCAAACAGAGGCCCTGGGATCTGGAATTTATTTATCTTCTACAATTGAAACTGTAGCCTGGAGTGGAGCCAAGCCTCCTGCTCACTCCATGGCAGCAGCCATTTCTGTTGGAATTTATGTATCTTCTATAATTGAAACTTTGTAGCCTGGAGTGAAAGCCTGCGCCAGCCAGGGCTGCAGAAGCTTGGCTTCCTCCGTTGTCTGGAGAAATTCTAGCCTCCTGCTCTTCTGGAAGGAAGCCGGACATCCAGAAGATGTCTGGTTGACCTGGTCTAATTAGCATATTACCCTTTTATTAGTAGAGAGGATTAGGTCCAATTTGTGTATAGCAGTGGTCGGCAAACTCATTAGTCAACAGAGCCAAATATCAACAGTACAACAATTGAAATTTTTTTAAATATATTTTATTGATTTTTTTTTTTTTTACAGAGAGGGATAGATTTTTATTTATTTTTTTTATTTTTTTTTACAGATAAGGATAGAGAGTTAGAAACATGGATGAGAGAGAAACATTGATCAGCTGCCTCCTGCACACCCCCTACTGGGGATGTGTCTGCAACCAAGTTACATGCCTTTGACTAGAATAGTACCTGGGACCTTTCAGTCCACAGGCCAACACTCTTATCTACTGAGCCAAACCAGTTTCGGCTGAAATTTCTTTTGAGAGCCAAATTTTTTTAAACTTAAACTTCTAACGCCACTTCTTCAAAAAAGACTTGCCCAGGCCGTGGTATTTTGTGGAAGAGCCACACTCAAGGGGCCAAAGAGCCGTATTTGTCTCACGAGCCCAGGTTTGACAACCACTAATGTGTAGGATTGACTAAGTCCTCTGCTTCCTTGTTGGTCTTCTACCTAGTTTTCTGCCTATTTTTCAATATGGTATGTTGAAGTCTGCAACTATTACTGTAGTCTTTATTTCTCCCTTCAATTCTGTCAATTTTGAATTTATATATTTTTGAGCTCTTTTGTTAGGTACATATATGTCTCTAATTGTTATATCTTCTTGGTGAAGTTACCTTTTTATTATTAAGTAATACCTTTCTTTGTGTCTTATAACAATTTTTGTCTTAAAATCTATTTTGCCTGAAATTAATATAGCTACACAATCTCTCTTTTATCTGCTGTGTTCATGGAATAAATTTTCCCAGCAGTTGACTTTCAACTAATTAATGTCTTTAGATGTAAAGTGAGTGTCCTAAAGATAGCATATAATTGGATGATTGTTTTGTCCACTCTGCCAAAACCTGCCTTTTAATTGGACATAAATTAATCAATTTACATGTAAGATAATCCTATATAATAAAAGTGTAATATTCTAAATGTCTGACCAATAGCTATGATGAGCACTGACCACCAGGGAACAGACGCTTTGACTGCTGGGGTCCAGTGATTGGGACTGGGTGAGAGGGCCCCAATTGCTGGCAAGGCCAAGAGACCCCACCCATGCACAAATTCGTGCACCAGGCCTCTAGTTACTGATGAAGAAGAACCTATTCATGCTATTTTGTTATTTGTGTTCTATTTGTTCCTCCATTCCTCCATTATTATTTACATTTTTGTGTTCTATATTTTCTAGTGGGCCATTTTAATTCCCCACTTATTTTTTGTTCAGTTTAGTTTTGTTTTTTTATTGAATTTATTGGGGTGACATTTATATATTTTTTAGTTATTTTTTAGTAGCTGTCCTGGGAATTATAATTAACATTTTAATTTATAATTATTTTTATTTAATACCAACTTTGTTCAATAGCATACCAAAGTTTTGTTCCTATATAGCTATACTCTGCACACCTTCTCCCTCACTTTATAATGCTTTATCACCCCTTACATCTTATACATTGTGTGGCTATTAATATAGATTTACATAGATTTACAATTATTGCTTTAGGCATTTCTCTCTCCCTCCCTCCCTCCCTCCCCCTCCCTCCCTCCCTCTCTCTCTCTCTCTCTCTCTCCCTCCCTCCCTCCCTCCCTCCCTCTCTCCTTTTTTAATCCTCTCCCAAGGATATTTTTCTATTGATTTTTAGAGAGAGTGGGAGGGGAAGAGACAGAATCATCGATGTAAGAGAAATACATCAATTGGTTACTTCTTGCATGTTCCCAAACCAGGGCCCAGGCCAGGGAGGAGCCTACAACCAAGGTACATGCCCTTGACTGTAATTGAACCCAGGACCTTCAGTCCATAGGCCAATGCTCTATCCACTGAGCCAAGTCATATAGGAAAAAAATTACAGAACAGAAATGAAGGTGTTATACTAATAAAAAAACCCAAAAAGCTATTATTATTGAGTTATACTTACCTATGTATTCTCCTTATCAGTATTCTTTCTTTTTATAGATTTGAGTTAATATTCATTGTCCTTTTATTTCAGTTTGAAAGAGTCTAATTAGCATTTCTTGTAAAGTAGATACATTACTATTGGAAGTGATCTCTTTCAGTTTAACCTATCTGGGATGTTTTAATCTTGGTTGTGTGTGTGTGTGTGTGTGTGTGTGTGTGTGTGTGTGTGTATATATATATATATATATATATATATATATATATATATATATATATGGGGTTTTACACTCTCCAATTGTAATTGGATATATATATATATTTTTTTTTTTCCCCCATCAAATTTGGTTAAGTATCTCTTCAGATATTCTTTTCTACTTCATTCTCTTCTCTACTTAAGGAACTTCCATTATGTGGATGTTGTTGATATGTTTGATAGTATCCCACAGGTCATTTAGGCTCTGTTCATTTTTTTTTTCTATTTTTCAGAGTGGGTGATATAAATTTTCCTATCTCGTAGTCATTAATTCTCTAGTCTGCCTACTCAAACCTGCTGTTGAACTCTTCTTCTGAATGTTTTGCTTGTGTTACTGTACATTTCAATTGCAAAATACCTATGTAGGTTTTTTAAATAACTTCTATCTTTAACATGTTTTCTATTGATCAGTATTTGTTCTTATTGTTTCCTTTAGTTCTTTCTACATGGTTTCATTTAGATCTTTAAGTATTAAAATAGGTATTTTTAAGTTCTTTATCTAGCCCTGTCCAGTATGGCTCAATTGCTTGAGCATCATCCTGTGCACCAAAAGGTCACTGGTTTGATTCCAGTCAGGGCACATACCGAGGTTGTGGGAGGGCAGCCAAGAGATGTTTCTCTCACACATTCATCTTCTCTTCTTCCCTCCTTTCCTCCTTACCTCTTCTTTCCTCTATCTCTCTAAAATCAATAAAGTATATTTTTAAAAATTCTTTATCTACTAAGCTTAATGGTTAGGTTTCCCCAGGGACCATTTTTTTTTTTTCCTATATTGGGCTATAAAATTATTTCTTTGCCTGCCTTGTAATTTTACTGGCTAAAAATTGGACATTTGGAATACTATCATATGGCAATTCTAGAATCAGCTTTTTCTCATCCCCAGGGTTTGTTTTTGCTGTATGTTTAGTGATGTTTCTGAACTAATTTGGTAATATCTATATTTGTTTTTGGCTACTTAAGACTCTGCTATGTTGAGAACTCCTTGTATACCTGGAACAAAAACAAACAAAAGTCTCCTAGTCTCTGCAGATGGGCTCTGAGTATATAATGGGGGTTTACACTCTCCATAGCTTCACAGCCTGCTTATGAAAAAAGCCTAAAGTTCAGTCATAGCTGAGGACTTAGTGCTTTTTCAGGTCTTTCCTGAGCATGTGCCCACTTTGAGTATGCAAAAGGCATACAAAAGATTAAAAGTGTCAATGTAAAAAACGGCTAAAACTTGTAAAAAATTTTTATAAGAGTTCATTTGAGCAAAACTGATGACAATTACCAGGAATCAAAATCTCAAATGCTCTGGAGAATAGCAGTTTTTCAGTTTCTTTTATGCATTTGAAATTGAGGGAACACAAGAAAGTTTACAGGAAAATGGAAGAAAGCAAGGTGTAGATCAGATTACAGGATGGTTAAGATTATGCACTTTCTTGAGGGTAATCATGCTTTTTCGGGGGGGTGGGGGGAGAAGTGTAAATAAACTCTGTTAATTTAGATGCTCAAGACCAATGGGCAGGGCTTGCCTTGCTTAAAAACCTCTCACTAAAGATTTTTTTTTTTAAAGGTTATGTTGTGCTCCGGCCAGTGTTGCCTAGTTAGTTGGGTGTTGTCCTATGCACCAGGGGGTTGCCGATTCTATTCCTGGTCGAAAGCATGTATGCTCAGGTTGCGGGCTTGATCCCGGTAGGGGGAATCATGCAGGAGTCAGCCAATTGATGTTGCACTCTCACATCAATGTTTCTCTCCTCCCATCCTCTCTCTAAAAATCAATAAACTATTATGAAAAACAAAGTTACTGTTGTATGACTACCCACCATGATCTGTCCAATTAGGAATTTATTATCTTTTTTTTTTTTTTTTTTTTTTTAATATAGAAACAGTCAGTAATGAGAGGGAATCATTATAGCCCCTACTGGGGATCGAGCCCACAATCCGGGCTTGTGCCCTTGAACAGAATTGAACCCAGGACCCTTCAGTCCTCAGGCTGATGTTCTATCCACTGAGCCAAACTAGCTATGGCAGGAATTAATGATTTATTATAGCACCGTTTTTTCAACTACAAAAGGAATGTGAAAGAACTTATCAAAAATTCCTCAAAACTTATTGTTCCACACTTTTCCTTCCAAGTGTTCAGTAAGTCTTTTGTTTTCTGTTTTCCCTTGCTTCAAATAGTGGTGGCTGATATATTTGCCTTTAAATGTGTTTAACACAGCTCAGCCCTTGGAGAGTTTGGGATTAGATAAATGAAGGCAAACCCTTTGAGCCAAACCTTCAGAAAGGTCTAACAAACAATCACAGTTCCTTGAATTCATTCTGCTTCCTCCATTACTAGGAATGTGGGCTGTTGTCTTCAAGGCCATGGCCAAAGCATGAAATAGAGAATTAGTCAAGGATCGGTTAAAATGTCAGCTGTTTTTTTTCCCCTTGATTAAGCATTTTCCTGGTTGCTATAATCTTTTGATAAGTCTCCAGAATTCTAGTAAAGTTAACTCTTAAAGATTTTTGCCAGTTTATTCATTGCTTTTGTGTAGGGATGGGCTTTTGGAGTTTAGTATTTCTTGTTTTCAATGTCATGACTTCTCACTAGAATTTCTTAAGCACTTCTCTATTCCTGGGTCTGTGCTAGGTTTAGGAGTACAGTGATGAATGAGACAAACATGTTCTCCACCTTCACAGAGCTTTGTTACTGATGCCTACCCTATGAACTGAATATTTGTTTCTTACTCTGACTTTATATCTCCATAGTTAAAAGCTTTAGAGCTTCTGATGTGTGTAATTTAGACTTTGACATGGGCTTTGAGACTATAGTTGACCCTGGAATAAGTTTGAACTGTATAGGTCCATTTATACATAGACATTTTCAATAATTATACAGTTGGTCCATCATAGCCCAGGCTTCACATCTGAAGATTCAACCAACCACAGATCAAAAACAGTATTATTGCCGGGACCAGTTTGGCTCAATGGATAGAGCATCGGGATGCGGACTGAAAGGTCCCGGGTTCGATTCTGGTCAAGGGCATGTACCTTGGTTGTGGGCACATCCTCAGTAGGGGGTGTGCAAGAGGCAGCTGATCGATGATTCTGTCTCATCGATGTTTCTAACTTTCTATCCCTCTCTCTTCCTCTCTGTAAAAAATCAATAAAATATATATTTTTTTAAAACAACAGTATTATTGACCCATGGATTGGGAATCTGTGAATGTAGAAAGCCAATATATGCATTGTTCTATGCCATTTTATATAAAGGACTTGAGCATCTGAGGATTTTGGTATCCACAGGAGGTCCAATCTCCCATGGATACCAAGGGACAACTAAAGTTTTGGGGGGATCAAATTAAATGTGGAGTTTTGACTGTGCAGGTGGTCAGTACCCTAATCCCCTCATTCAAGGGCCAACTATATTTATGTCCTATCACTTAGATATTGAATAAGGATACTTGTATTTTTGTTCCTTGGGAGTTATAGTATTCATTAGAATGTAAGTGTAATTATTCCTTTACTCTAAAAAGCCTCACCTGGCCTCTTTAGAATTGTTGGCTTCAGTTTCATGGAGTTCCTTGTCACCTGCACAATCCGCCTTCAACATATCTTTTCTCCATGATTAGGGTATCATGTTGATAAACTCAGCCTAATCTCTCAGTTGGAGCAAGAAGACAAGGTGATGACAGAGGGAAGAGGAATTCTCCCAGGCATTTGTTCAGGTGAGCACCAGGTCGATATGACTCTGAGGAATAGCTGTAGCCAGTGATTTGGGACATGGAAGTATTAATGTAATACTTAGAGAACTTTATAAAATGTCTTTTTTTCTGATGGAGCTGGCCAAGAACATTTGTATGAGCATTTTTTTCCTTTTAACTTGCTGTTCAGCATTGTATGCTTTACTTTGAACTTGGGCTTTCATCTCCCCTTGTTTTTGTTTTGCTTAAGTCTTTAACTTTTTGTCCAATTTCTTTCTACTTTATATCCCTGATAATTCCTTCTTTTATAAATTTCTGACAAATCTTAATCCTCCTTGAATCCTTTTTTTAACCCTACAATTTGATTACTCTTATCCTTTTCACTACAAATCTCAAAAACCCTAATCTCTCAGAGTCTAGCTTTACCCATGTGTATACTTAAATCCCTTTTCAATTTGTTTCAGATTTGGAAACTATACTTAAAACCAAATGGTTAACACCTAAGAAGCATGTTTTTAGGAATAAACGTTCTAATGGTGTAAAAGAGGTAAGACTAAAATGGTGATTCTTGGTTTTTCACAGTAGAAGAATTCTCTAAGTTAGAAAAGCCACAAGAAGGAGTATCATAAGAAGAAAGTAACATTTACAAATGATAAAATGGTGTCTCTAGAGAGATATTATGGAAAAATTGTGAATTTGGAGGAAATTATATGTTAGCTTCAAACTAAATTTTTTTTACTGAGTTACCAGAAGTAAATTATTTCCTTAAATGTGACTTAAGATATTGTCTGTTGAATCATAAAGTGGTCTTAAATTTATCAAAAAATGCTCTTGTATGGTAAGGACTTATATTTTTTTAATTTATAAGAGCTCTGACTGGGTAGCTATCTTACATAAGCACTGAAAATAGTGAAAACATCAGTTATATTAATTAGCATAATTCCTGGGAGAGAGAATTTGTATGACAACACTGAATATTAAAAATATTACAAATTAGTTATCATTTCTCTATTAACAGGAAAGAAATCAAGTTGGAATGAAACTTAATGAATGTAATCAGTGTTTTAAAGTATTCAGCACAAAATCTAACCTTACTCAACACAAGAGAATTCATACTGGAGAAAAACCCTATGACTGTAATCAATGTGGAAAATCTTTCAGCAGTAGATCTTATCTTACTATTCATAAGAGAATACATAATGGGGAGAAACCTTATGAATGCAATGACTGTGGGAAAGCCTTCAATGATCCCTCATCTCTCAGACTGCATGTAAGAATTCACACTGGAGAAAAACCTTATGAATGTAACCAATGTTTTCATGTTTTCCGTACTAGTTGTAACCTCAAAAGCCACAAGAGAATTCATACAAGAGAGAATCATCATGAATGTAATCTGTGTGGAAAGGCCTTCAGCACGAGATCTTCTCTTACTGGGCACAATAGTATCCACACAGGGGAGAAACCTTATGAGTGCCATGATTGTGGGAAAACCTTTAGAAAGAGCTCCTATCTGACACAGCATATGAGAACTCATACTGGAGAAAAACCCTATATGTGTAATCAATGTGGCAAATCCTTTAGTAGTAGCTTTTCTCTTACTGTGCACAAAAGAATTCATACTGGAGAGAAACCCTATGAATGCAGTAACTGTGGAAAAGCTTTTAATAATCTCTCAGCTGTTAAGAAACATGTGAGAACTCACACTGGAGAAAAACCCTATGAATGTAACCATTGTGGAAAATCTTTCACCACTAATTCTTACCTTTCTGTGCATAAGAAGATACATAATAGGTGGATTTGAATACAGAAACTGGGAAAGCATTCATTGATTTTTTTAATCCTTCAGACAACTTGTGGTAACTCATGCCAGGTGTAAGAGTTACCTATTGCTGCCTAGCTAATTTCCCTCCCAAACAGAGTGGTTTCAAATGACAAACACTTATCTCACAATTTCTGAAAGTCAGAAGTTCATAATTGGCTTAATTTTGTAGTTCTGGCTCAGTGTCTCTCATGAGGGTGCAGTCAAGATAATCATCAGAAGCTACAGTCATCTGTATTTTTATGGCCAAAGAGTCTTTTCCAAAATGGCTGACTCACATGCCTGGAAATTTAGTGCTGGATATTGCCAGGGAACCTTCATTTCCTCACCATGTAAGATTTTCCATGGGCCTGAGTATTTTTATGTGCAGTATCAGGTTCCCTCCAAAACATTTGATCTGAGGGAGAGCTAATACTGAAGCCATGTTGTCTTTTATAACCTAGCCTTGGAAGGATATGTTATCTCTTCCATACTGTATTGGATACACAGACCAATCCTGATACAATGTGGAAGAAGACTACACCAGGAGTGTATACCAGGAGAGAGGAGATCCTTGGGAAACATCTGAGAAGCTTGTCATAAAATCAATGAAGCAAGGCCCTTCAGCTTTCCATCAATTTGATATTGTGCAACTCTCAGGTTAATTCACTCTGGAGAAAAACCTCGAGTGCAATCTTTGTGGAAAACTTTAAGCTCAAACTCACCTTAATGTGCCCAGTACATGTGATAAATCAGTACAGAGTAATACTCATATAAGGAATGTGAAAACCCCCTCAGCACATTTATGTTACTGAGCAAACGATGGTGAGATACTCTGAATGCAACAAAAAAGCCTTAATGTTCTCTCAGTTTTTTGAGAGATGTGAGAAAGTCCTGTTAAATGTAATCAGTACTGGAAAGTCTTCCCTTTTTCTCATTCTTAGAAAACTATGAGAACTCACTGCAAAAAATATAAAGATTGAGGGAATGCCTTTAATGATACCTGTTACATTAGGAAAAATTTGAAATACTCCCTGGACGCAAAACCTGTCATTGTATTAATTTTGGAAGATCTTTCCATGATTCCTCGTTGTTGACTTGTGAGAATTCACAGTAGAGGAAGACCCTAGGAATGTAATCAGTACAAGGATGGCTCAGCCTCACCTATTCACTGAGTAACCACAAAATAAACATGGAATGGAAAATGTAAACCAAAAGAGTGTGGTATATTACCTTTAACAGTGTCTAATCCTTAGATTGGTGCATTAATTTATTAATTTTTAGTTATGTCTTAGTATAAACATTTATGTCTATAGCTATAGCCTAAAATAAACCTTAAATTTTGTATTAGTTTGGTATGTCATATTTACTCTTTGAAGATATCAATATATGACAAAGGTATTTCTGAATATCTCCTCAGTGATTTAGTTTACCATAATGAAACACTGTATGTGCTATATACAATACTTTTCTTCTCACGTAATGGCATTTTGTCAAGTGGACTTTATGATGTTGATTCTTTTTTATATTTATACCAGAAGCCCGATGCACGAAGATTCGTGCAAGAATGGGCCGCCTTTCCCCTGACTGCCAGCACCTTCTTCGCACTGGCCGGAGCCACCTTCCCACGCTTCCCAGAGGCCTGGAGCAACTGAGGTCTCACCCCACTCCTGGCCACTCAGCAACTGCATATGTAAATTAACCTGCCATCTTTATTGGGTTAATTTGCATAGTCACTCCCGATTGGCTAGGGGGCTTTGCAAAGGTATTGTCAATTAGCATGTTACTTTTTATTAGGGTAGATCCTAGTATAGCAGTTACTTTTAGCTTCTCCAGTGCCCATTCTCCCCTACTTTAAGAAAAAAACATTTTGTTGCCCTAGCTGGTTGGCTTGGTGGGTAGGGCGTCAGCCTGCAAACTGAAGGGTCCCAGGTTCAATTCCAATCAAGGGCTTATGCCTGGCTTGCGGGCTCAATCCCCAGTAGGGGGCATGCAGAAAGCAGCCAATCAATGGTCCTCCCTCATCATTGATGTTTCTCTCTTTTTCCTCTCTGAAATCAATAAGAAATATATTTTTTAAAAAAAACAAAAAACAAAAAAAAAAAAAAAAAAAAAAAAAAAAAAAAAAAAAACCACATTTTGTTGAAGTTGTCAAGCAGTATTAAAAATATTCAGTATGGAAAGCTTTCCTGAAACCCAACGATGTGTTGACTTCCTCTGCTGACCATAAGTAGGTATAAGTCACTGGTATAACATCATCTGGCTTGTTTGCCTCACTAAATTCTATTCACCTTAATTATTTTTTTCCCTTGAAAGTGTGCTCAAGGCCTAGAAAAGCTATATTTTAATTATAAGGATTTAAAAAATCACAATGATATGGGCTCCCAGGAAACTTCTGATTGGCTGTGTCAACTCTAGATTGCTTCTTCTTAGGCTTCTCTTCAAGTTATTAAAAGTTACCTCTGAGTGATTAGAGCCCAAGTGATTTTGGGGATTTAGTTTTGAGGAGGTATTAATATCCAGTTGAATGCAATATTTTACTGGTAAATCTATTAGTCAGATTTTATATTTCATATTTGTTTAAAAACGTGCGTTCTGTAATTTTTAAATATAGAGTGTATGCCCATTAACCCAAGCTAATTGTTTTTTTATATAGTATGCACATTCAGTTTTTTCCTCAAACTTATTTATATTTAGTAATAGATGTGTATTCAAGTCTTCCATTTTGGTTATAAATTAACATTTTTGTAATTTTTGTTTACATATTTGATGCAATGTAACTAAGCAACAGGATTATTATTTTCTTGTGAACTGCTTTTTATGTAGGGGCCATAATTTTTATAGCTAAGTACTTCAATATATTAATAAATGATCAGTCACTTATATAACTTTCTATATACTGAACACTTCTGAATGCCTTATGAATATTCACTTATTGAGTATTCAATGTAAGCTTCAAATGTACAGGCTATTAATATTCCCATTTTACAGATCAGAAAACTGGTATGATACACTTAATGTTATTTACCTGAGTTACTGGCTAGTAAATGATAGAGCCCAGATTTGAACCCAGACAGTCTGTGCACTTAACCACTGCCTCTTTATTAAATACTAGAGGCCCTGTGCCCTCTCAGAGTCTAGGAGCCCTTGAGGGATGTCTGACAGCTGTGCTGGTGGGAGAGGCTCCCACCACTGCCATTGCACTTGCCAGCTGTGAGCCCTGTTACTGGCTGAGCAGTGCTCCTCCTGTGGAAGCACACTGACCACCAGGGGGCAGCTCCTGCATTGAGCATCTGCCCTCTGGTGATCAGTGTGTATCATAGCAACCAGTCGTTTCACCATTCGGTCTATTTGCATACTAGGCTTTTATTATATAGGATGGCTGTCCTGATTTTAAAAGAGGGAAGGTCATTTGGCACTTAACTTGTCAAGGACATTATATATGCATATATGCATACACACACACACATATCCCCCTAATATGCAAATACACCGAACGATGGAACAACCTAACAACTGGTTGCTATGACCTGTGCTGACCATCAGGGGGCACACGCAGAACATGGCGGGTGTCAGCTGCAGTGGGATGGTGGAGCAGGTGAATGGGGGCGTCAGACCACAGTAGCACAACAGTCACTGTCATCAGGGTGAGTCTGGTGATTACTGAAAATTCATTGCTCCCACATGCTGCAGTCCCCACCCAACACTCGCACCTGCTGCCAGTACTGGCCCTGCTCACACCTGCTGCTGGCAGACATCTAGCACCAGCCCCAAACTCAGTGTCATCCCCAATTACTTGGCGCCATCAGCGGGTGCAAGTGGTGGCTGCCAGCCCCAATTATCCCTCTGGGATTCTCCACCGCCCCCTGCTCTTAGGAGCTATAGGGGCAGCAGCCACCATTGGCACCTGCTGCTGGTGCCAACCCCAATCACTCTGCTCTGTCAGCACATGGGAGTGGTGGTGGGAACAGGGATGCCAGCAGACGGGACCAGGGGCTGCAGTGGGAGGGGCCAGGTGGAGGCATGAAGGATGGGCAAAGACCTGCCCATGTCCACTGCAGCCTCTTGGCCTATAGTTTCTTTCAAGATGCACGAATTCAAGCACTGGGTCACTAATATATATCAATAACAATAAAAGCATAATACACTAATTAGACCAGACAGCTGAAGACCTTCAGGACAAAGCTGCGGCCGCAGCAGGGCTGAAGTAGAGTTGGTTAAGGGTGATCAGGCACGCAGGCAGAGTCATTAGGGACAATCAGATAGGCAGGCAGCCATTAGGGGAAAGCAGGCAGGCAGACAGGCGAGCAGTTTGTAGCCAGCAGTCCCAGATTGCAAGAGGGTGCAGGCCAGGCTGAGGGACCATCCCACCCCCATGCCTGAATTTTGTGCACTGAACCTCTGGTATATTATAAAATGTCTCCCAAATAAAATTTTGATCTAACTGTTCTCTTTGCGCCTATTTATATATGTATTTAAATGTGAGATAATGTTCTACCTTCAGGTGGTATTGTTAAAATTAATTTAAAGGCAAACACTAGTAAGGATTGGTTATTCTAAAATATAAAAATGAGCTCAAATGCTTTTTTAAGTTTACATGATCTAAAATTAATCTTTAATAAATGTTAGTTTAAATTTTTGTTACTTTAAATTTTTGAATCATTAATATTTTACCCAGGTCTTACAAAAATAAGTCTATAATTATTGACTTTGATGTCTATGAAATGTTACTAGAAATTATAAAATGTCCAATATAAAGAATGCTAATTGCTTACTTAGTTTTCATTAAAAATTGAGGTTTTATGGGTTAAAATCTCAATATTACATGTAAAAATAACATTGCAGTATTGCAGAAGGACCTCTGGAACCTCTCAAAATATTTATCTTTTATGGGAAGCATTGTAAAATAAGTGGTAAAAAACTTAAGGCATATTGTATGCGGGTTGTAAATTAAATGAATAGTCAGTGCTGGAAGAAACCCAAGACAACCATTTAGTTTTTTAATGATTCCTGGCTGCCCAAATTTCAGTTTTTGCATTCCTTCATGCATGATAGTGCATTTAAGCTGACTTAAAATAGATGAAGGAACTTAAGAGCTGATATTGAAAGGAGACATCTTACATTATTGCCAATGTTTGACAGAGTCACTTTAAGAAATTGCCAAGTTGGGAATTAATCACTTCCTTTCTCAGAAAGCTTGCAGAAGGCATAGACTTTAGATAATGTTTCTTTTTTAAAGAAAAGAAAAGAAAAGAAAACCCACTCACTCTCCAACCTCATTGGAAGGGATCTTATCAGATGTCTAACTGCAAATGAACATCTTCCCTTGTCTCTGACACTCAATGATGGACATTAAAGACTCCTTCAGATGAGAAGCCATTGACATAAAACCAACCCTAACCCAAAGATATTACTAATTTCAATCCTAACCTTAATTTAGCTCTAATCTTAACATCAAACCTAACTCTAAACTTATACCAAAATTCAACACTAAACTTAATCTTAATGTTATATTCAATTGGAACCCTATTCCTAATCATATACTACTCTTAATCTAATACTAACCCTAAACCTAATCTCAAACCTAATCCTGCCGAAACCAGTTTGGCTCAGTGGTAGAGTGTCGGTCTGCGGACTGAAAGGTCCCAGGTTCAATTCCGGTCAGGGGCATGTACGTTGGTTGCGGGCACATCGGGGGCGTGCAGGAGGCAGCTGGTTGGTGTTTCTCATCAACATTTCTAGCTCTCTCCCTTCCTCTCTGTAAAAACAAAATCAATAAAAATATAAAATAAAAAAAAACCTAATCCTTATCCTAACCCTACACCTAACCTCAACACTAATCATAATCTTATCACTTAAACCTACAAAACCTTAAAATCTAAATTTAACCATAACCCTAACATTCAAACATAATTTTAACATAAACCCTAACCCTATTGTTAACCCTAACCCTACCTTAATTTAAACCTCAACCCTAATGCTAACTTTAACCCTAATATTATGCCTAAATCTATACCTAATCCTAACCCTTTACCTAATCCTTACCTTAACCATACACCTAATCTCAACTCCGAAACTAACTCTAACCCTTAGCCTTATACCATAAACATGTCTAATCCTAACCCCAAACCAAACCCTAACCTTAAATTTACATCTAACCCTAAGCCTACTTTAACCCAAAACCTAACGCTATGAGTAATATTTCTAACCCTGTACCTAACTCGATCTCACCCTAACTTTAACCATAAAACTACACCAATACCTGTCTCCATAAACCTAATCCTAGTTGTACTTAAAATAACCTCTACCACTAATTTAATTTATACCTAACCTCAAACCTAATCCTAACTTTAATCCCAACTGTAACACCTCAATTTCAACTCTATCCCTAAAACCCTACATAACCTCAACCCAACTCTTCCGTATACCTAACACTTTCCATAATCCTAAAAACTCATCTCATACCTTACCTCAATCCCCAATCTAATCTAACCCTAAGATTAACAACCCTAATGCTAATCCAAACCACACCTAAAACTTCAACCCTATACCTCAATTCAACCCTAAACCTGACCCTAACTTTAAACCTTACCCTATACCTAATCTTAAGGTCAATCCTAATCCTAAACTAATTCTAACCCTAACTCTATACCTAACCACAATCCTAGCCCTAACCCTATACCTAATGCTCTCTACACCCATAAACCTAACCTTAACATAAACCATAACCTTATATTAAACTCAACCCTAACATTAAATCTAACTTTTCTAAACCAGCCACATTGAGAGTGGTAGGAAGTACAGAACAAGCTGTCCGCCCCTTGCCCCACCTCACCTCACCCCAGCCAGAGTTCCAGTGCCAGGAAGAGAAGTCCCCATAATTTCTGGCTTCAAGAACCAGCAGGGTTGCAGCTGAGGGAGACAAAGAGCTGCTGGAATCCCAGGAAGTTCCTCATAAAGAGCCCATGCACAGATTTATTTAAACTCCTTCTGAACTCAGCTTGAAAGGAACCAGGGACAAAGAGGAAGAAACAGAATTGTCTGGCATCAAATTCAGAGCTTGGGAGGGGACAACTTTCTGTCAGACAAAAGTGCTGACAGAGGCTGTGGTTGCTTTTCTGAGACAACTGCCCCAAAGAGCCAGCAGGTGGGCACCATATCTGAGTCTCCATCAACCTGGCTCACACTGTTTGCCCCTGCCATGGTGATTCCCTGAGACCCTGCCCACCAAATTGCAGGCCCACCCAGTAGTTTTTCCATACAAATGGCCTATGTTGGTTCATGCTTCACACATTGCTAAAATCTTTCAAGTAGCACACGCCATACCTCTTGCTATGTGGCCCCAGACCAGGCACTAGCCACAGCCAGCCTCAGTTAACATCTTGGCCTCTCCTGTGCACCTCCAAGCCCAACTCAAGTAGCAGCCATCTTCAGATCGCTTTGCAGCTCATGCCAGGTGGCCCCAGGCAGGACACTAGTGGTGGCTGATCTTGGCTTGCACCTCCTGGGAAGCCCCAGAGCCAAGGCACCTCATAGACTGCTTCAGGCCACATTGCAGCAACATCCAACCACCTCCACAAATAATACACTCAAGGGGTGGACTCAGCAGACATCAGAGCCCTACTGAATTCAGTCCTACTCTATGGGGTGGGCTCCTGGACAGCTGATCCTCCATGGTGGTTGGTGGTAGTAGCCAGTCCTTGCTGCTGATCAGCCTGGGGGGTAAATCCCTCCCATTGATGTGGCAACAGTAATCAAGGCTCAACTACAACAGGAAGGTGTACACAACCCACACAGGGGGCCGTAGGGGGTGGGGGGAAAGAAGGGGAGACACATCTCAAGTGCCCAGCCTCGGTGATTATGGAGGCAGTGTCACTGGACCCTACAGAACACCTACTACATTAGGCCATTCTACCAAGCCCAGGACACACAGCAGCTCTACCTAATACACAGGAAACAAACACAGGGAGGCAGCCAGAATGAGGGGACAAAGAAACCTGTTCCAAATAAAAAAAACTCCAGAAAAAGAACTAAAGAAAATGGAGACAAGCAATCTACTAGATGCAGAGTTCAAAATGTGATTATAAGGATGTTCAATGAACTTAGTGAGAGCTTCAACGGCATAAAAAAGGACCATTCAGAAGTGAAACGTACACTAACTGAAATGAAGAATAATGTATAGGAAATCAACAGTAGAGTAGATAAAAGCTGAGAATCAAATCAGTAATTTGGAATATAAAGAAGCAAAAACAATCAGAACAGCATAAAAAAAATCTGCTGAAACTAGTTTGGCTCAGTGGATAGAGTGTCGGACTGCAGACTGAGGGCCCCAGGTTCGATTCCAGTCAAGGGCATGTACCTTGATTGTGGGCACATCCCCGGGGAGAGTGCAGGAGGCAGCTGGTTTCTCTCTCATCGATGTTTCTAGCTCTCTGACCCTCTCCCTTCCTCTCTGTAGAAAAATCAATAAAATATATTGAAGGAAGGAAGGAAGGAAGGAAAGGAAGGAAGGAAGGAAGGAAGGAAGGAAGGAAGGAAGGAAGGAAGGAAGGAAGGAAGGGAGGGAGGGAGGGAGGAAAAGGAAAGGAAGGAAGAAAAGGAAAGAAAGGAAGGAAGAAAGAAAAGAATCCCCCCAAAAATTAGTATCAAGAGTCGCTGGAACAACTGCAAGTGAACCAATATTTGCATCATGGGGTTACAGAAAGGAGAAGAGAGAGCAAGTTGAAAACCTATTTGAAAAAATGATGACAGAAAACTTCCCTAACCTGGTGAAGGAAATAGAGATATAAGTTCAGGAAGTTCAGAATCCCAAACAACAATATGGAGTATCTATTCTTATGAAGTTTACAATCTAATTTGAGAGACAAAGCATAAAACTTAAAGTTTATAAATGTGGTATAAACACACAATGGAATATTATTCAGCCTTAAAAAGGGAAGAAAATTTTGATATGCTACAGTATGAATGAACCTCGAAGACATTATGCTAAGTGGGGGGGGGGCAGTTAAAAAGGACAAATATTGCATGGCATACTGAGAATTGTCACATTCATACAGATAGAAAATAGAATAGTGGTTGTCAGAAGGTAAGAGGAGAGAGAAAGGAGGGTTGTATAATGGCTACAGAGTTTCAGTGTGGAAGGTAAAAAGTTCTGGAGATGAATGATGGTGATGGTTGCACAAAAATATGTATGTGCTCAAAGCTACTGAACTATCTGTATACTTAGAAATGGTTAAAATTGTAAACTTCATGTTATGTACCTTATCACAATAAGATTTACAATTTAAATATTTACATAGGAAAATTAAAGCTCAATGTAGTGTAACACAAACCAATAAATTAGAAATTATCAAATGTCATTTTAATTTTATTAAAATGTATAAATTTTAAATAAAAATAAATTTATTTTAAACATATAAATTTTAAAGAGACAGTAGAAATGAGATGTATGAGGCTGCTGTTGGTGTCACACAGCATGTTTCACAGGAAACTTGCTAAGTAGAAAGAGGACACTAAATGATGATGAAAGTATTATATAGTAAATAAATTAACCAGTAACATGGTCATTTATTTATTTTTTTAATGTATTTTTATTGATTTCAGAGAGGAAGGAAGAGGGAGAGAGAGACAGAAACATCTATGATGGAAGAGAATCATGGATCAGCTGCCTCTTGCAAGTCCCCCACTGGGGATTGAACCCACACCCCAAGCATGTGCCCTTGACTGAATCGAACCTGGGACCTTTCAGGACGCAGGCTGATGCTCTATCCACTGAGCCAAACCAGTTAGGGCAGCATGGTCATTTATTATTATTATCAAGTATTATGTGCTGCTACACTTTTATAAGGCTGTCAGTAGGTGTGTTCACACCAGCAACACTCCAAATACATGAGTAATGCACTGTGCTAGGAAGTTAGGACAGCTGCATCATCACTAGACCATAGGAATTTTTCATTATAATCTTATGAGATCATGACTGTACATGTGGTCTGTTGTTGACCAAAATGTGATTATGACACATGACTATACATATAAATGAATAGAACTGAAATGAGAGCCCAGAAATAAGCCCATCCGTCCACAGACATCTGATGTTTGACAAGGGCAGACATCATCAAATTGGGTCAAGAAAGGTCTTTTCAACAAATGGTGCTAGGTGACAGACTGTTCACCGGCACAGCAATGAAACTGGACCCTTACCTCACGGCACATACAAAAATTAACTCAAAATATATAAAAGGTTTAAAGTAGAAGGTAAAATAAACTCAAAGAAAACATCAATCTTCATGGCCTTGGATCTTACAAAAAGCATAGGCATTGAAAGAGAAAAATTAAATGAGATTTCCTCACAATTAAAACCTTTTGTGCAAAAAAAAAAAAAAAAAAAAAAAAAAAAAAAAAAAAAAAAAAAAAAAAAAAAGCTATCTAGAGAGTGAATCAACAGCCCACAGAATGGATGAAAATAGTTGCACACCCCATCTCTGGTAACTGTTATCTGGCACATACAAGGACCTGTACAACTCATCAACTAACTCTTTCCAATGGACTCGGATAGACCCTTCTCCCGAGAAGACATACAAATGGTAGACAAGCACAGGAAACGATGTTATAAATCCTTAGTCGTGACGGAAATGCAAATTAAACCCACAATAATAACCCTTCACACTCACTAGAATGGTTATAATCAAGAAAACTACAAATAATAAATGTTAACAACATAGAGAAATTCAAACCCTTAAACATTGCTTGTGCAAATGTAAAATGGTGCGGCCATTTTACTTCGTGTACGATAGTTTGGTGTTTCCTCAAAAGAATTACCAAATAGTTCAACAACTCAACTGGTAGTTCCTCAAAAACTTAAACACAGAATTAATGTATACTCCAGCAATTCTACTTCAGGGTACATACCCAAAAGATCTGAAAGCAGGGACTTGAACAGATATTTGTACACCTTCATTCATAGCAGCACAATTCACAGGAGCCACGGGTGGAAGCAACCCAAGTGTCCATCAGTGAATGAATGGACGAACATAATGTGGGATATACACACTGAATTATTATTCAGCCTAAAAACTCAGGAAATTCTGACTCAGGCTACAGCATGGTCAACCCTGAGGTCATTATGCTAAGTGAAATAAGACAGTCACAGAAAGCCACATATTAAATGATTCCACTTACAGGAGGTATCTGCAGAAATCAAATTCAGAGAAAGTAGACCGTAGTCAGGGATGAGGGGGAAAAGGAGAATGGAAAGTTAGTGTTTAAGGGATACAATTCCACTTGAGGAAAATAAAGTTCTGAGGACGGATGGTGTTGATATTTGCACACAATGTAAACGCAGTTCCTGCCATAGAACTCTATACTTCAAATGGTTTAAGCTGTAAATGTCATGCTGCACATAATAAATCACAATGAAAAAAATGAAGTAGGGATACATGTTACAGCATCCATGAACACGGAAAACAGCCATCGAAGTGAGGGAAGCTGGGCATGATCATTAGCCAAGTCAGGGTCATCTGTGAACTTGAACTCCATCAGGTTGTGAAAATGAGTGTAAGTCTCGGTAACAGTTCCCAGAAAAACAAGATGGTCTCAAATGGAAAAAGACATTTCACACCTTTGGGACAGGCGGTGAAAGTTGACATGGAACTATGGGTTAGATCACATGTGTCAAACACAAGGCCCGCGGGCCAAATCCGTCCCGCCAGGCCTTGCAATGTGGCCCGCACCGCGCTGTCATCACTGCACTCCGCTGCGTTTCCATCACAATGACAGTTTATGACTGTTCAGTAAACCATTCGGCCAGCGATTTAGGCTGGATTTTAGATTTTGGCCCCTTCTCTGATTGAGTTCGACACCCCTAGGTTAGATTATAATGTGGAAACCAAAATGATTTCCTGGGACAGCACACTTATTCTGGATAAAACACACTGCAGTACTTTATGTGAAATGGTAAATGTGGTAAAGCAATGATGGCTGCGGAATGAGTGCAGAGGAAAAGTACATATCTGGCCCTAACAGGTTTGGCTCAGTGGATAGAGCATCAGCCTGTGGACTGAAGGGTCCCAGGTTTGATTCCCGTCAAGGGCATGTACCTTGGTTGTGGGCACATCCCCAGGAGAAGGTATGCAGGAGGCAGCTGATCAATGTTTCTCTCTCATCAATGTTTTTAACTCTCTCCCTCTCTAAAAAAAAAAAAAAATCAATAATACAATATATATATATATTTTTTTTTAAGAAAAGTACATATCTGTACTGCTATTGAAACTTCTCTTTTTAATCCTCACCCATGAATATGTGAGGTTTTTTTTTTTAGAGAGAGAGAGAGAGAGACAGAGAGACAGAGAGACAGAGAGAGAGAGAGAGAGAGAGATACCAATTGGTCGCCTCCTGACCGGAATGGAACCCATACCTTTTGGGGTACAGGACAATGCTCCCACTAACTGAGCCTCCTGGCCAGGACCTTTCCTAGTCTTTTAAAATTACCGGAAAGTAAATCAATATTCAAAACACCCGTGCCAATACCAAGCCAGAGAAACAGAAGAGCCAAGTTTGTTACAAAGGCCAAGTCCTATGCAGACCCAGTTCACCCAGCGTGGTGAAGCTAATCCCCCACGCAGCAGTCCACATGCCAGGAAGAGGCATTATGGGAAGATGGCATTCGTGGCCACATGCCTTGGGTATCACAGATGCCCTGGGATGTGGGAGGCACAGCAGAATTTTTTAATTCCCATTTTCCACATCCAAAAAGCTGTTTGTTTGCAGAATCCAAAATCCAGTACATTTGCAGAATACAAAACCAACGTACCCACGTCAGCTGTGTTTCCATACACTAACAATGGACCACCAGAAAGAAAATAAGAAAACAAACCCACTTACAACTGTATTAAAAAGACCAAAATAACTGGAAATAAATTTAGCTAAGGAGGCAAAAGACTCATACACTGAAAACTGCAAGACATTGATAAAAGAAATGGAAGACACAAATGAATAGAAAGATATCCCATGCTCACAGATTAGAAGAATATCGTTAAAATGCCCATATTACCCACAGGGATCCTCAGATTTAAGGATCAAAATCCCAATGGCCTTTTCACAGAAATAGAACCAACATTCCTAACATTTTTTGAAACAAAAAACAGCCAAAGCACTCTTGAAAAAGAAAAACACAGGAGGCATCAGGATCCCTGACTTCTAGCTACATCACAAACTACAACCCAGACAGGTTGGCACTGGCACCAACACAGACACGGGCAATGGGAGCAGGACAGGGCACTGAGCCTTCGTCAACGGCGGTGGTAACCACGGACAGCCACACACAACCAACACACTGGCCACTCCGCACAGAAACATAAGCAACCGAAATAAAAACAAAATAAACAAAGAGAAAAAAGGGAAAAAAATAAAAAAATAAACAACTCTCCTCTGTAGCAGTCTCCAGGGCGGGTGCTGAGGTAAACCAAGCGTCCTCTGCACAGACTCGGATCCACACCGTCCACCCACTTTGTCCGGAAGGTCCGGAGGCGCTTCCTGTGCGTCCTGAGGGGAGGGAGCTCGGCCTGCTGCAGGGAGAAGGCACCCAGCGGTCAGGACACGCATGCTCCAGGGGGGCTTCAACGTGGGCTCAGCTGGTAGCACAGGATGCAAGTCTGTGGAGGCCACGCCCCCTTGAGGCAATGCAGCTGAATCCATTAAATTTGGGAAATTCAAGCTAAATAAAGTCATACATCTCATGACCTCCCAAAACACATGAAGTATAATTAATGGGGTGAAATGCATGTGGACGCAAACTTTACAACATACACCAAAATGCACTCGAAACTATCCTTTCCTCCCTAGACTAGGTAACTTCTAGGCCTCAGCTGTATTTCAGCTCCAGGCCCAGGCAAGCAACACCAGCCAACACTGCCCTCGGGCCCAGCTGCATGGAATAATGACCTGCTGTCTGTCCTGGAGCGGCCAATCCACCAATGGAGACCACAGAATGGCCACACCTGGAAAACACTCTCAGCACCCTTAAATCCGCATTAACCACCACCCTCTTGTTCACAGTTCTGCCGGACAACCTGCCTTAAATCGCTTACCCCCTACACCAACATCTTTCTTCTGTCTTTAGCTCCAGATGGTATCTAAGGGAGCTACTCAGTTTTTCTGCCTTTCACGTATAAGGGAGATAAACTGGGTTTTCTCCTGTTAACCTGTCTTTATTGCAGCGGAGTCTCAGCCAACCTGGTAGAGGGAAATTACTTTCCCTCCACTACACAAGCAGCACAGTGCAAAACAGAAAGGAATGACCTTTAACCTGGGGAAGGGAAGGGGTTCTACCCAAGGGAACCTCACTGGAGATCTGATGGCAAATTCCTAACTCAGAAGGTCACAGTGGCTAGCCACGCCCCAGGCACATAACTTCTCTAGTAAAAGGTTTTCTTTTTCTTTGCCTTAAACCAGCCCTAGCCATTGTTTTTGTGCATCCTGGGTAACACCCCTTTGAAATAACTACTCTCCAGAGAGAACGTAATCTTATTAAATATCCTGAATCCAACCCCCTTTTTTTAATCTCCCCGGCTCATTTAATCTCCCTTCCATTCCCTCCTCAGTTCAAAGGCATGGGACGCTGCAAAACTGTGGTTCTCAGGTGCATTGGACATCTTGCCTCCTGGCAACTGTGGCCAGTTTTGGCTCAAATGATCTCTTACAAAAATTCTACCCAGGCTTGAACGTTTCCTATGTGAACAAACCCATCTAAAGATATGGCTGAATCTTACCTGTAAATCGCCAAGTCAAAGAATCCTGTGTGAAGAGGCGATACACACCGTATGACCCCATTTCTATAACGTTCTGGAAAAGGCAAAAACTACAGAGATGGTAGGTCATGGTGTGGAGGGTTGAAATGTTCCACAGGATATTTTAGTGATGGCTATCGGCCATTGTGCATTTATGAAAACAGGTTTTTTTAGTTTTTTGAATAATCTATTCAAATTAAGTTATTGAGGATGAGGAGTGCCACACAATGGAACACAGAGTGTGCCAGAGAATGTAGCTAGATTAGAAACGTAGAAAAGTCAGTGTAGGTGGTGGGGCAAAAGGTGCTGACCTACATAACTCCGAAAAGGATCAGAATCCATAGACCGAAGCAAAATGTACTGTATGTACACAATGGGCTCTGTTTTATAGTTATTCCCCTGGGGGGTAGTTTACGATTCTGAAGCCACTTTCTATATGATCTGGAGTGGAGCGATGAACTAAGTACACGGCAGATGGCCCTAGCTGGGTAGCTCACTTGGTTCAAGGGTCCTCCTGATAGACCAAAGTTGCGGGTTTGAACCCCAGGCAAGCGGAGGTTCCAGTATCCGTGTGAAAATGGATCAGGCTGGAGACAGCGATATAAATTCATCTTTAGCTTAGTACAGATACAGACTGGTGCACACAGAAATCTTTGCAGTTGGGTGTGTATACACAGGAGGGAATGCGGGCATACATTTCCTTGCATGGTCACTGAGCACATTCAGCTCCCACACGAGGTTACGTTTTCACACCATTCTGTGCTAACAGGAACCGGGCCCTCTGAAGAGATGATGATTCAAGACTTGGCTGTGATGTTCACTTGGCTTGTTGGCTTCACAATCTGAGCTCAGCAGAGCCAACGATGAGGGAGCCGCCCCCGCCCCGGAAGGGACAGTCCGCAGAATGGCCATAGGAACAGAGGTGCTGACAACATTCATCAAGCAAATACCCTCATTCGCTAAAAACCCACATATACATTGTATTTTACAAAAACAGCGTTTGTCTAGATCTCTTGGTCCCTCCCCTAAGCCAACAAAAGAAGTGGTACTGAGGGAGCTCTATTCACACCGGAGGGTTCCGTTCCCATCCGAACATTAGGGCAGTCTGGGTAGGACCGAGCCCATTGTCCAGTGCACAGGAGGTGGGTTCCACAGGAAACCCCCCTGGGAACCAGCCTGGAGCGCCTGGCGCCTGGAGCACTTCACTGCTATCCCAGGTGAGGGCCCTGCCACCACCAGCATCCCGACCCACGGCCTGAGCTCCAGCCGGAGGCCCTGCCGGGGCGGCTTCCTGCTTCAGGAGTTGGAGACCGGGTACCCATAGTGGTTGCGGTCAGCCTCGCCCAGGGTCAGCGTCAGGGACAGGCTGGGCTTCCGTTCCAGCTCCCCTTCTTCCAGGCAGTGCTGGGGGGGCCGGGTTTTGAAGAAGTCGGAGATGTAGCGAACCTGGGAGAGGAAAAGAGGCAGCGTGGGCTGGGCTGGGCTAGGGTAGAACTGGGACCCAGGTGAGGGAGGTAGGGAATGGGACCCTGGGAAGGGAGTGGGGGTGAGGGGTGCTAGAACCCAGGAGGGGATGAGGACTGTGCTAGGGGCAATAGGAAAAGCAGAAGCTGGGATGGGAAGACTGGGATCTTAGGGGGAAGACGGGGGCAGAGAACTAGGGACTATAAAAGGAAGGAAGAGGGTAAGCAGGTCCCAGGGCAAAAGGTTGGGACCCAGGAGCTCACAGTGAGGCCGGCCACCAGTGCCCCCTGCAGGAGGCCCACGAGGACATCACTCCAGTGGTGTTTGTGGTCAGATACTCGGGTGTAGCCCACATAGAGGGCAAAGGCCACCAGGAAGAACTGCACCGTGGGCCGCAGCAGCCGTGCCCACTTCCAGCAGAGCCGCGCCTGCACGTAGAGCTGGGGGTGCAGAGGGCAGCCGTGAGCTCAGGAGCCTGCCGGGCTCACCCCGTGGCCAATGCACAGATGGTAGCCCAAGGCCAAGAGTAGAGAAGACCCAGGGCCTCCAGTTTCTATGAACAAACCACTTAGCCCAACCAATCCCCTCCTCCACCCACATTTTATGGATGAAGAAACGGAGGCCCAGCAAAGGGCCACACCAAGCAAGGCACAGGAAAGCCAACTCACCGCCAAGAACATCATGCAGTACATCCCAAAGGAGGAGTGTCCAGAGTAGAAAGACAATCTAAGAAAGGAGAGGGCAGCGGGCATCAGGAGGGCTGTGCAGAGCACAGAGCCCAGGGCCCATGCCCCGAGACCAGACAGCTTATTCAGCAAAACTACATTCAATCCCCTCCTGGTCTCCTGTCCTCTTCCACTGAACTTCCCACAATCTAAGGGAGAATTTTCCTTGGAAACATGGCCAGTGTTAGTCATAATGGGAGTCCCAAAAGAAGAGGGGAGAGAGAGAAGGGGGCAGATAGAGTATCTGAAGAAATAGCGGTTGAAAAATTGCCAAACATGATGAAAAACTTTACACACTCAGGAAGCTCAATAAACTCCAAGTAGGATAAATTCAAAGACATCCACACAGAGACACACTATAATTAAACTACCAAAAGAAGTCAAGAAACATTCTTAAAAGCAGACAAGAGAAAGGGCTCATTGTGCACATGGGGCCCTCAATAAGATTAGCAGCTGTCTTATCAGAAACCATGCCAGTCAGAAGGTGCTAGATTACATATTCAAATAATTAAAATGGGGGGCGGGGGGGGGGGGTAATAATTGTCAACCAAGAATTCTATATCTAGCAAAATTATCCTCTAAAAATGAAGGAGAAACTAAGACATTCCCAGATAAACAAAGATCCAGAGAATTCAATGCTTGTACACCTGCACTACAAGGAATGCTAAAAGGGAGTCAGTAACACAAATCCAACAAATAACATAAAAAACACCAGTAAAGGCAGTTACAAAATAGAAACGTCAGTACTAATGTATTTTTGGTTGATAATTCCTGTTTTTTTTTCCTATATGATTAAAAAAGTAACAGCATATGTGCTAACAATGTAAATGAGACTACTGTGATCATGTCACAATAAATAAAACTATGGTATGATTATGTTGTATACCTGAACAAATATAATGTTATTACACCTCACCTTTAAGAATTGCATAAAACAGTTATATATAAACCTATGTTGATAGGACACAATGGATAAAGATAAAATTTGTGACAATAACCTCAAAGGGGATGCGCAATAGTGTGTGTGTGCGCGCATGCGCGTGCGCGTGCGCATGCACGTGCGTGTGCGTGTGTGTGTGTGTGTGTGTGTGTGTATTGCACTATATATCTGCAAACATTTTGCATAAGAAATACCTATTTAACAGGAAAGAAGACAGTAATGGAGAAATTAAAAACAAAGCAAAATAAAAATATAATGCATAGGTAACAAATAATAGAAGTCTTTCCTTATCAGTAATTGCCTTAATGTGAATGTATTAAATTATTTAAAAGGCAGAGATTAGAGAATGGATTTTTATTTATTTATTTTTTTAAATATATTTTATTGATTTTTTTACAGAGAGGATAGAGAGTTAGAAACATCGATGAGAAAGAAACATCAATCAACTGCTTCCTGTACACCCCCTACTGGGGATGTGCCCCAACCAAGGTACATGCCCTTGACCAGAATCGAACCTGAGACTCTTCAGTCTGCAGGCTGACACTATCCACTGAGCCAAACCCATTAGGGTGAGAATGGATTTTTAAAATATCTAACTATACGATGTACATAAGAGACTCACTTTAGATTCAAAGACACAAATAGGATGAAAGCACAAGAATGGAAAAAAATATTCCATGCAAACAGTAACCAAAAGACTGCCAGAGCAGCTATGCTATATTACCATCAGGCAAAACAGACTTTAAGACAAAAAAATGTTAGGAGAAAGAAAGGACATTACAGTGATAAAAAAGGATCAAGCTATCAAGAAATATAATAATTACAAAGGTATACAGTATGCATCTAACAGAACCCAAAATACATGAAGCAAAAACTGACAGAAGCTACATTATGGGTGACGACCTTTGGAACATTGAAGAGGCCAGGCAAGCCCTAGTCGGTGTGGCTGTGGCGAGTGTCCGCCCGCACACCAAAGGGCTGCAGGCTCGATTCCTGGTCAAGGGCATGCACCTGGGTTGCAGGTTTGATCCCCCACCCCAGGCAGGCCTCATGCTGGAAGCAATCAATTGGTGTGTCTCTTTCACATCAGTGTTTCTCTCTCCTCTCTCCCCCTCATCCTCCCTTCCTTCCTTTCTAAAATGCAATGGAAAAAATATCCTTAGGTGAGGATTAAAAAAGTAATAATAAAAAGAAGCCAGGCAAGAAAGGCCACCCAGTATATGATTCCATGCATATGAAATGTCCAAAATAGGTTAGTCCTTAACCGGGGAGGTTGGGGGCGGAATAGCTAATGGACATGAGTTTCTTTCTGGTGTGACAAACATACTTTGAAATAAGATAGTGGAGATGGCTGCACAACATTGCCAATGTACCAAAAAAAAAAAAAAAAACACCACCAATGAATTATGTACATTGAAATGATTAAAAGAGTGAATTTATGCTATGTGAACTTTATTTCAAAGTTTTTAAAAAGAAAAATAAGTAAGTCAGTTATGGAATTCAATTAAGGAATTCTCATCATTTGCAGCCACCTGGATAGAATTTGAGAACATCATGCTGAGTGAAATAAGCCAGTCAATGAAAGAGAAATACCACATGACCTCACTCACTTATGGATAATAAAGAACATTATAAACTGATGAACCAAAAGATAGATACAGAGACAGTAAAGAAACAAACAGATTGTCAAATTACAGCGGGGAGGGGAGGGAGATCTGGGAGAGATAAGATATCAACCGAAGGACTTGTATACATGCATATAAGTACAACCAATGGACACAAAACTCTGGGGAGGGAGGATATGTATGGGGGGGGGGGCAATGGTATATGTACAAAGATAATTTAATTTAAAAAAAGTAAATAAATAAATAAATAAATTTCCTAATTAAAAAAAAAAAAACAAAGAAAAAGGAAAAGAAGGAAGTCAGTTATGTGAAAAGCTTATCAATAGATGAGAGGACAGAGCAAAAGCATGAGAACGGACTGAAATCTAGGGGGAGATGGGTGACGCCTCCTAACACTGGTGGCTCTGCTCCGGCCTGACACCCCAGCCCCACCTCCCCTCCCTGCCTGCAGGATCCAGGCCCACGGGCTCCGCCCAGCCCTGCTCCCCCCCCCCCCAGCTCCCCCCGCCGTCCTTCGCCCAGTGAGGTGCCTCTTCATCCTTCTGGGGGCCCTTGTCAGCCCTCGCTCCCCCAGCAGCACCCCGTGTGACGGCCGCTCCCCCAGCACCCACCTGGACTCGGTGACGTTGGCAGGGCTCCCCCTGCACACCTTCTCCACCTGGACGTAGACGGAGCAGTTGACCCGGCTCCAGTCGGGGTCACACACCGCCAGGAAGTTGGGCCTCAGCCGGCCAATCATGTACTTGGCCAGGTCTGTGAGGGACTGGCTCACGGCCGCCCCGAACAGGAACGTCCCCAGCACCTTGTAGACGGCGGCCAGGTAGTTGTTGAAGTTGGAGCGGGAGTAGAGCCGGTCCGTGTACACCAGGTAGGCCTCTCCGGCTGAGACCTGCAGAGGGGCCAGCCCAGAGGCCTCAGGGCGGGACCAGAGCAGCGACCGGGGGTCTCCGCCGAGCACTCACTCCGTCCTCCCCACGGAAAGGGGTTTGGGATTCCTGCCTTCCCCGAGGCCACTAGGGAGCTGGGAACGCAGTAGGGGGTCCTCTTCCCCACAAATACCACCCAGGGCAGATACAGGATGTTCCCACCCCCCCCACCCCCGACAAGCCCCTCCTGCCTTACAAGGATGACGGTGGTCGTGATGGTGACCCCGGCCATGAGCCCATGAGTGATGGTGTCTGGACGGTAGGGGTACCGGATGGAGTCATCACTGCAGTAGAACCCTCGCTTGTACGGGGCATTCACGAGCGTCAGGATGGCGAAAGGCAGAGAGGCTGGGGCGGAGGAGAGAAAGCATGTAGCCACCTGTTCCTCCCTGGCACCAGCCCGAGGGCCACACAGACCAGCCTTCGGAGTCTGCACACCTGCCTCGGCCTCCCTCCTGGTTCCTCACCTTCATGCCCACCATTATCACCCCCTCAGGGCTCCCCATCACCCTCAGATACTAACACCAACGTCCTCCTCAGGACCATGCCCACCCCACCCCTCCCCCCACTTCCCTCCATCCTCCTTCCTGCTCCCCGAACAAACCCAGAAAGCACCCACCCCAGGACCTTTGCACGTGCCTTTCTCTCTACCCAAAGCATCTTTAACTAACTTCCCTCTGGCCATTCCCCTCTCCTGACTGTCCCATAATCACTCTCCTAGAAGGAAATTTCCATTCTTCCTGCTTCTTGACCTTGTATGTAATTATATACTCATTGGTACTTGGTTAACCCCCTCCCCCACCCAACTGTGAGCACCAGAGCGGGAGGCTGTCATGCTCAAGGCTGAGTCCCAGGCATTTAATAAGCATCAGTAGGCCGAAACCGGTTTGGCTCAGTGGATAAAGCTCGGCCTGCGGACTGGAAGGTCCCAGGCTCGGTTCCGATCAAGGGCATGTACCTTGGTTGCAGGCACATCCCCAGTAGGGGTGTGCAAGAGGCAGCGGATTGATGATTCTCTCTCAGCGATGTTTCTAACTCTCTATCCCTCTCTCTTCCTCTCTGTAAAAAAATCAATAAAAATATATTTAAAAAATAATAATAAATAAATTAGAAAATAAATAAATAAGCATCAGTTATAAGAGGACTTCCTGCTCTCGGATCTGAGATGCCCACGTTTCTCGTTTGTCCCTGAGCCGGCCACACAGCGACCAAGCCAGACCAGACCTGGAGCTCCGCCCGAAGACACCTTCAGGAGCCGCAGACAAAACCAAATCACGAAAGGGTAAGTCACCCAGGCAGGGGGCCCTGCTGGGCCGGACGCTCCCGGGCCCACACGGGGCTCCCCGCTCTCCGGAGCAGGAGCGCCGGGACAAGCTCCCGCGGGGTGTCCTTTGCCCCTGGCAGGGCAAGTGACAAGTGTAAAAGGGTGTGTCTCTTCTGGGGACGGTAGAGCCAACGCCTCCCAACAGGCCAAATCCCAGGGCCCCAGGGACCCGTTCGGGGTGGCATTGAGCACCTCTGATGCCGAGTCTGGGGAGACGCAGAGGAGAAAACAGGGGTCAGAGGGCTTAGAAATAAGGCATCAGTAAAAGATGACTGGGATCAGCCCTAACCAGTTTGGCTCAGTGGACAGAGCGTCGAACTGCAGACTCAAGGGTCCCAGGTTCGATTCCGGTCAAGGGCATGTACCTTGGTTGCAGGCACATCCCCAGTAGGGGGTGTGCAGGAGGCAGCTGGTTGATGTTTCTCTCTCATCGATGTGTCTAACTCTCCTCTTCCTCTCCCTTCCACTCTGTGAAAATCAATAAAATATTAGAGGGAAAAAAAAAAAGATGCCTGGGATCGGAGAGGTGGCTGCAGGCTTCAGCAGGGAGTGTAGAGTGGGTCCCAGAGGGGGTGGCTCAGAGGAGGTGAGGAAGCTCAGAGGGCATCTGGGGAAGGGTGCCAGGCACAGGGAACAGCCAGCACAGGGGTCTGCAGGTGCGACCACGCCGGGGAGTGGAGCACGGGGAAGGAGGACTGTGTTGGGCTGGAGGATGGGGGACATTGTAAGAATGTGAACCTTGCTGTGAGGCGGGGGCGCAGGAGGGTGTGGAGCAGAGGAATGGAGCACGTTCCATTTCACCCTCTGGCAGCGGGGAGGCCAAGGAGTCCCTCACAGTTGCGTGTGTGTCTGTGTGTGTGTCGGTGTGGGGGGCAGCGCTGGAAGATGCTGAGAAATCACGTCACACAGGGTGCCTGGGCAGAGAAGTCCGCCTCCCAGTTACCGTCCCAGCCCCTTCCTCTGGGCACCGGACACCCCCCACAGAGCCCGAGCGGCGCTCTCCTGGGACTTGGGCAGCAGAGCTCTGTGCACCCAAACCGGGACCTCCCTCCGCCCAGCTTCCCCGGCGCCAGTGTGTTGTCTGGGCCTTTGTCAGCATTGGAAACTGAACTGTGTGTGTGCTGAATCTTCCAGAATGGGAGAACGGTCTGCCCGAGCCGGCTTCCAGCACACAGCAGCTTCTAACACACGGCCTAATCTTAGCTCTGCCTCCCCCGTGACCTCTCCGGAATGAAATTGGGGATTATGAGAGCTCATCCTCCGCGGGCTGTTTGGAGGAAAAAGGTTTAATTGTTTGCATGTTGCTGAGCGCTCAGCATACAGTAAGTTCCACAGCAACATTTAAATAAATACTAAGGCAGAAGCCCGGGAAATGGGGACCAGGGGACTTCCTGCCGCCACCTGGCATAGGGTCTGAGCGGGGACGCGGGAGAGGGGCCTGGCCCCCGCCATTCATTAGGACTGAGCCCCCCATCCCTAGGTCCCCCGGTTTGAGGAGTAAGAGCCAGGTAGGGGGGGGGGGGCGGGCAGGGACAGGACTTTGCCGGAGGGCCCCTCCCCCGCCGCGGGTAGGGTTCCGGGACCATTGCCCTCCCGGCCCCAGCGCAAACACTCGGCCTTTGTTTCCGGGACCCTGGGAAAGGGGCGGGGAGGGGAAGCGAGGGGGCCCCGGGCTGCCCCCTCCGCCGGCCTGGCCCGAAAAGCCGCCCAACAGGTTTGGCCGCGCCTCCCCGGAGCCCGCGGTCCATCCGCAGCCCGGGGCCCCGCTTTCTCTCCGTGTTTCCCCGGCTGCGCGGGTTCGAGTCCCACCAGCGCGCGGCGCGCCCCGGGCCAGGCTCCAGCCTCCCGGCCCCATGGGAAAGCCGGGCCCGGGCCGGAGGGTAAAGGTCCTCGGACCGACACCGGCACCGGCACCGGGCGCACCCCGCCCGCCCCGCCCCGCCCCTACCGGGGCCGCCGCCCGGTGAATCACCGCCGGCCGGGCGCGGCGGGGAAGGGGGCGCGGCGGGAGCGGGCGCCGGCGGCCCTGCGGTCACTTCCTGCCGCCCCGGGCGGGGGTGCCAGCCCCGGTGCCAGCCCCGGGCCGCTCCTGACCTGCTCGTGAACCCGGCGCGGGCGGGTAAACTGAGGCTGGGCGGGCGCATGTCCCCTGTCCCAGTCCTCCTCCAGAGGCGGCCTCAGGGAGGGGAGGCGCCGCCAGCACCCAGCAAACCTGGCGGGGCGAGCACCCCCTGGGAGGACCCCCGCCGCCCGGTCCCCGGGCTCTTACCGACCAGCACGCACAGCACGTCGAGCAGCACGAAGACCCACCTCCGCTCCATGCCACCCCCGCCCGGCAGCGCCCAGACCCGCGCCGCCAGCCCCAGCGCGTCCCGTCCCGTCCCGGCCGGCCGCCCGCAGGTCACATGGCCGCGGAGCCGGCCCGCAGGGGAGGGGAGGGGAGGGAACGGGAGGGGAGGGGAGCCGGGAGGGAGGGGAGGGAGCGCCCGGCGGGGCGGGGCGGCCCCGGGGGAGGGGGCGGACTCTGCCCCCGCCCCGCCCGCCCGCGGCGCGCAGGGAGGAGCGGGGTGCGGGGTGCGGGGTGCGGGGTGCGGGCGCGCCGCGCGGGGCCCGGGGTTTGGAGGAGGGGGGCGGGGGTCTCTGAGCTGGGAGGGGTCGTCAGTGCCCAGTTACCCCCAACCCGCTACCAGGCCGGAAGGCTAAGGCTCAGGGACAGGGGGCCCTGGGGTCACACGTATTGGGCCGGTTGAGTCCAGGGGACGCGAGACGGGGTGGGGTGAGGTGACAGGAAAAGAACGAGGGCCCTAGCCGGTTTGGCTCAGTGGATAGAGCACGGACCTGGGTTTGATTCTGGTCAAAGCCACATGCCAGAGTGGAGGACTCCATCCCCAGCAGCCGGCCTGCAGAACGCGCCAGTCGGTGGTTCTCTCTCATCACTGATATTTCTATCTCTTTCTCCCTCCCTGTCTGAAATCGGGAGGGAGGAAGGGAGGGAGGGAGGGAGGGAGGGAGGGAGGGAGGGAGGGAGGGAGGGAGGGAGGGAGGGAGGGAGAGACAAAGGAGGGAGGGAGGGAGGGAGGGAGGGAGGGAGGGAGGGAGGGAGGGAGGGAAGGAGGAAGGGAGGGAGGGAGGGAGGGAGGGAGAGGGGAGGGAGGAGGGAGGGAGGGAGAGACAAAGGAGGGAGGGAGGGAGGGAGAGAGGGAGGGAGGGAGGGAGGGGGGAGGGAGGGAGGGAGGAGAGAGGGGGGAGGGAGGAAGAAGTGAGTGAGGGGTGAATGGGCAGCCCCAGCAGAACTGCGGGGTGTGGAGGAGCTCAGCTCCGGCTCCACAGGGTAAGTCCCCAACCTCCTCATTGGAGAGGCACTCATCCCGTGTACATTTCAGTACCCTGAGCCAGTAGTGCTAACAGTTAAAAGGAGGGGTCCTGAGGCTGAACTGCAGGGCCCTGTGGTTCTGCCACCCGGGCAGTGAGATCAGATTCCTCAGCACCCGCTCTGGAGGCTGTGCAGGCACTCCTGCTGTGTGGCACTTTTTTTTTTTTTTAATTGATTGCTGTGCGGCACTTCTGCCCCCATCTGACAGAAGAGCAGAGGGGCCAGGAGGCAGGAACTCGCTCACACCTAGAGGTTACCTCTGTGCCCTGCACCACACAGGTCTCGGGAGCCCGAGCTGGGAGGCGCCTCGGGGTCACAATCACCAAGCCATGGGGACAGGCCCACGGGGCCATTACGGCCACTCGGTGTCCACAGCCGCACTGGATCCTTTTGGCTGGAACCACCCGAGGCCTAGGGGAGTGTGACCACCTGGGGAGACCTGCCTGGATCCGGCAGGATGTTTGATAGCAAAGGTCACACAGTGAGAAAGGAGCTGGGATTGGACCCCAGATCGCCTGGCCCCCGGGTTGCATGCCCGTGACCTCTAGACCTCATTCACCACACGCTGTCTCCGATGATCCTGCAGAGGTGCTCGGCCCTCAGAGAGGAGGGGAGTCTGGTCCAGACAGAGGCAGCCCCTAGCCCCAAGTCAGCCACCTGGGGTTTACACTCAGAGGCCCCCCACCCTGCTTCCTGGAGGGATCACAGACCTGCCTGCACTTGGCCACTGTCCAGGCAGCGGGGTTGGGGGATAAGTGTCTCTGAATCAAGTCCCCTGCGCCCCAATCAACTTTCCTTCAGCAGACACTCCTCCCCCCCAACACACACACACACACACACACACACACACACTCACACACACACACTCACACACACACACACACACACACACACACACACTCTCACACACACACACACACACACACACACACACACACACTCACACACACACTCAAAACTCAGCCCACCCCAGGCCATGACAAGGTCCTGTCTGGAAACTCTGGCCCTGACTTTTCCGTCTGCGGTGTGGCGGAGACAGTGGAAAGGATGTCACCAGCCACCAACCCCCTTTCCAACCGCAAGCCCCGAGGAGTCCCAGTCGCCCGAGACTTCCTCCGAGGCGGCTGGGAGAATCAGACTGAATTGCAGGAGGGTTTTCCGAGTCTGGGTGAGGGGTGAGGCTCTGGCAAGGGCCGTTTCAGGCTCCGCTGAATCCCGCGGGTCCTCCTTCCCGCCCCACGCAGGCTCCGGATCTGCTCATTGGCTTCTATCGCTGCCACTCACAGGGCAGGCCCCAGGGGAAAGCTGGTCCGGGCTCTAACTCCCGCCAGCCATTCATTCGTTCGTTCATTCAGGCAGCACAATCTGAACTAGGGTTGTTGTGAGAATTACCTGATAAAATACTGGAGAGCCTGGCAAAATGTTACATAAATATTAGCTTTATTGCACTTCTTTTCACTTGAACCTCGTTTCAATCGAGTGACTACAGCTCATCGCTAGCCCGTCAACACTTCCAGCTTTGTATTGGAATCAAGGAAATGGAGAGTTCTTTATTGAGCACCTACTGCGTGCTGGGGGTAGGAGGGGGGGTGGAGGACGGGACTATGAGACACTCGCCAAAGTGGAGTGTGGTGGTGGAGACAACCTGGGGTGCTACAAGGTCAAATCCAGGAGGGTCTCCAGGGAGGCTCCGGCAGGCAAACGCCATGGGTAGGAAGGGCTTGGCCTGATCCCTGCTGAGGCAGAAGTGGCTGGAGCAGGGGCAGGAGGCTGGAGGAGCTGGTGTGGCTATCGGCCCTCCCCACTGACCTCCACCTCGTCCTGTTCTTAAAATATCTGGGCAAGGTCAGGATTAAAATCTAGCAGGGCAGTAGGAATTAGGATTAGTGTTAAGATTGGGGTCAGGGTTCTAGCTGGGGTCCCCCACTTAAAAAAGCTTTCACACCTGGTCCTTTACAGAGAATCAGAGCCAGAGGGGGCCTGCTCAGGATGGCTTCTCCCTTACCTGCAGATGGAAGCTGGAAGGAGACCGATGTACCAGATGTACCAAGCAGAACCATGCCCATCTGCCCTACAGATCCCACCAACTCCGTGTTGCCCGGTCACTCCCAAGCTGTGATACTCAGGGCTCAGGTTATGTTCTCATCGCCCTGTTGCCTCAGTTCAACCTAAGAGGCTCCAGGTTTGTTTTCAAAAGTATTGTGAAGATTAAGGGAGAAAAGCCTGGCAAGTGGGTAGAAAGGTGCTGGGCACACCACAGGGGCCACCCAAGTGCAGCCACCACTCACCTCTTTCTATACTTCTCTTGGGGCTCGAAGACCACATTGGGAGTTGGCTCCCAGACTGGGGGCTCTAAGCACTGCTAAAGGTCCTGCAGTCAGACGGTACCTCTGGGGGCTGTGATGGTGTTTGGACAGTGAAGGCAGAGTGGGTGGATGGTCCTCAGTCTCATTAAACAGCACTATTAAAAAGGTTAACTGAATAGGTGCTTGGTCACCTCTAAGTCAGAATCCCAGTCCTGGTTTAAGGACTTTACTGTCCCCAAGTGCCACACAACCTGAGTCTAGGAGACCTTCCCAGCTTCAGCATCGAGTCAGCATCCTGGGAACCCTCAGTCCTGCATGAGTTACTTCATGCAGATGACTCCTCCCTACCCTATACCCTAGTCTGCCACCTTCTTCCTCTAAGCTCTGGCATCATCTCAGCTTGTGTGTCCATTTATCAGCTTATCAGAGTCAGGATCCTTCCAGAGTCAGCTCCAGGAGGGCAGGGACGCCCCCCCCCCCCCCCCCCCCAGAGTAGATGATCAAAGCTTCCTGAATGAAAGTGACCTAGTGAATAATGAATGACTTAGTCCTGGGCGGGAGATCACCAGAGTGACTGCTACCCCAGGGGCTCGGTGTGGGCTGGGCTTTCACAGGATGAGGCCGCCAGCAGCTTATTCCTTTTATAAGGGACTATCTTCAGGGAGAGTCAAGTCCCTGAGACACTCCCCCACCCCACCCCACCTTCCCTGACTCCTGCTCAGGGTTGGGGGTAGTACTTTGGGGTATTTTACTCTGAGCCCCCACCACTGGGTCCCAAGATCAGGAGAGGCTGCAGACTCCAGTCTGCCTACAGGGGAGTGGGCAGGAGCCGCCTCTGCTGGACAGTGAGGCAAAGCCACAGCCTGGCCCTGACCTCCAGACACTCAGGGGCACTAATCTGCCAGGCAACCCACTACCTCAATGTGCTCCTTATAGCGGCCCAGGAATAATGTTACCAGAGGGTATTATAAGAGGTTAAAGAATATAGAGGAGCCCTGACCTGTTTGGCTCAGTGGATAGAGCATTGGCCTGCGGACTCAAGGGTCCCATGTTCAATTCCGGTCAAAGGCATGTGCCTTAGTTGCGGGCACATCCCCAGTAGGGAGTGTGCAGGAGGCAGCTGATCGGTGTTTCTCTCTCATCAATGTTTCTGACTCTATTCCTCTCCCTTCGTCTCTGTAAAAAGTCAATGAAATATATTTATATTTAAAAAAAGAAGAAGAAGAAGAATGCAGAGGGAAAGGTGAAAAGCATGGAGAATTCCAGCAGAGAAACAGAAAAACAAAAACCAACAGTGGGATTTGGGATAGGCTGCAGGGCAGTATGAAACTGTAGAAAAGAGGACCAGGGACCTCACAGACGGGTCCATAGCAACTATGCAAATAGTAACACAGAAAGAATAAAACACACAGAAATCTGTGGGACAATACCCAGTGCTCTCCTGGGTAACTAGAGGCCCAGATGGAGAAGAGCGAACACAGCAGCAGACACATCTGAAGAAATAGCCAAGATGCCCAACACCAATGCAAGGCAGCCCTCAGGCCCAACAAGCTCTATGTGGAAATCTACCCCTGGCATCACACTCACATGCTGGAGTCCAGACAAAAGGAAACCACAAAGCAAAAAGATGGGTCTCACGTAGGAAAACACAGAATGGCCTCTTTCTCATTAGAAACCAAGAGTCAAGGGACCGTCTAAAATGCTGATCCTGCCAAAAAAGAAAAGTAAGTTTCAAAAATGAAGGAGGAATCCTCAAGGATCCTTCTGGCCAGTGAGAGGCAGTGAAGAGCATTGGCGGGAAGAAATGAGAGCCCATCTCTAACAGCTACAGAACCACCACACCATCGGGACAGCCAAAATGCAAACTGCGGACAGCACACACACCACCAGGCCCGGAGCTGGCTGAGGAACTCCCCTTTATCACCCATGCAAATGCAAATGGTGCAGCCCTTCTGGAAGACGGTTCAGTGGTTTCTGACTAAACCAAACACTCTCACTGTAAGATTCAGCTCCCCGGTATTTACCCAAATGAGCTGAAAACTTGTGTCCTAACAAATATCTGCACAAGTGTTCACAGTAGCTTCATCCGTAAGTGCCCAAACCTGAAAGCAACTGAGACTTCCTTCAGCAGGTGAGTGGATGATAAACTGGTTCCTCTGACAGGGAAATGCTCCTCAGCAATAAAAAGAATGAGCCATGGAGCCTCGAGGAGACACGGAGGATCCTTAGGTGCACATCGCCAAGTGAAAGAAACCAGACTGTTCGATACCAGGGAGAAAAACACCTAAAACTAACACAAAGTAATAGTAGGTGTGAAGTGTAACTGAAAAATAAATAAAATAGGGAGAAAGATACAAACCTTAGCTGTCAAAGTAAATACACACACAAAGGTAAGGAAGGACAAGGGCAATTTTCTCGAAAGCAGAGCAAACCAGAATATCGTAGAGCAATACCTCTAAACCACTTCAAGAAAATGAAAACTCCAGTGAAAATCACTCTCAAGTCCCTGGCACCCCATCCCGCAAGTACACCCGCTCCCAGAGCTGGCATAACCAGCTCTGAAGGACTAAGGCCCAAATCCCAGGAGACACCACTTTCCCACACCCCTGGGCACAACCAGCCCCTGACCCATCTGCCCTTGGTCTTCATACCCTGGGTCCAGGCTGACCCTCCTAGCTTGTCCCCTGTCCTTGCCCAGCCTGTTTGCACCTCCTCTGAAGAAGCTCTGAAACCCCATCTTGACTCAGCCCCTGCTTACCCTTCCGGGGGATTCAGGACAGAACCTGCTAGCTGGGCCCCCCCCCCCCCCCCCCCGACCCTCAGCTGCTCGGCCTCCTTCCTGGCCTCCACCTCTTTCCTGGGACTCCGGCCCCTGCCTACCTCTGTGTTGGTGGTGACCTCAACCTGGCTCACACCAGCCTTCACCAAAACAGGATGATTCTCCTTCAGGTTCCAGATTAAATGTCCCCTCCATTTAACTGACCATCTCCCTCACGTGGGTCACCATGATGTGGACCCTGGCCCCATGTCCTCTCAGTCATGACACAGCCCCATCCTTGAACGATGCCTGGTACAGAGCCCGGTACCAAGTGACTCAGTGACCAGGATGACCTGTGGTTCCCCGGCACCTCCTCACACCCTGCCCAGTCCACCACGAGGCACCCACGGGGCTTCAAATAAAGTTTAATAAATAAAACAGCAAGAGATTCAAGGCAGTTTTCACTTCACAGTGTGGTCCTTGGTGGGGTGACAGGGAAGGTTGAGTCCAACTCTGCAGATGGGCTCGAGCCAAAACTCTCCTGGTGACACCCAAGGGCTGGGGAACGCTGTCCTGCCCCCCTGGAGGACCCCACTCCAATTTGTAAACAGAAACATAAATTAAAAAAGGGAGGTGGGGGAAGAGATGGACCAGGACCCCAAACCATCTTGCTGGGGAGCTTCAACAGAAATACGACCCGCAGGGTCAGGAAAACAAGCTGGACCTGGCCCCTCGGCATTGCAGGTGACAGGGGGTGTCGGTCACCTGTCTCTTGAAGCCCAGGAGGCTGCTGAGAGGCCCTGGGCGGACAGAGAGGAGGCAGGTGGGCATAAAGTGCGGCTTTTCCTGAAGTGGACAGAGTGGGTGAGGTCAAAGGTGGGGCGGGGCCAACGTCGAGGTATATGGCTCTGTGCCCCATGGGGTTTGGCACCGAGTAGCAGCTGCCCACCGACCCCTGGACTGGGGCAGCCCATGGCCCTGCCAACTGCGGCGAGACAGAGCCAAGCAGGTGCTGGGGGCTCCCTGGGCAGAGGCTGCTGGTGGGGGTGCGGCGTCCTGCCCTGTCTCCCCATCCCCCTGCCGGGCAGGGATGCCTTTCTGTGCCTCTGCTGGCTGGAGGGGACCGGTCCCTCTGCACCCAGTGCCCAATGGGTCCCACGGAGACAGCCTGCAGCCAGGCAGCGGTGCCGGGCGCTGAGGGTGCCGGGCTGTGTGTGGGGAGGGGCAGGGCTGATAGCCCTGCCACTGCTCACCCTAGTCCTTGAAGTGTTCTGAAGCAGAGAAGGCGTTACCCGAGGCCCACGAGGAAAAGGGTCGGGAAGACTGACAGAAGCAGGCCCCACAGTGGCCCCAAGTCCAGTCTAGGCCACACACACCCGCCTGTGGCCAGGAATCAACAGGTCATCACGTTACAGCTGCAGTGAGGGGAGAGACCGAGAGAGAGACCAAGAAAGGGTCAGTCCAGTCCCACAGAACGCACGGCTTGAGCGCTGTGGGCCAAGCACAGGGCTCCCAACCTCGACTCCCCAGCAGACCGTGTTTTCACATGTGCCTGGGGAGAGCTGGTGGTTGGGCAGGGCTGGGAGGAGACTAGCACTGGCCCCATTTGTACCTTTTGGGTTTTGAACCATATGAATGTATTACCTAATCAAAAAAATAAATTAAGCCAAATTAAAAGTAGAGAATAAAACTAAAGAAACAAAAACCTGCTCCGTGGGCCACACCACCCTTGGGCCCTCAGGGCAGACCCCTCCCACTCTCCTCAGGGTAGCCTGAGGCTGGGGCCCCTAGGGTGGGGGCTGCACTCACTGTGACAGGGGCTCCGAGTGCAGCCCAGGGCCCGGGCACGCTGGGTGAGTAGCCAGGAAAGGATTCACGTCCCCAATGCCAATGAGTCCAAACTCAGTGACCGACAAGGCCACCTGTGCAGGGGCCACAGCTTCCTCGGACTCTCCATCCATATCCACATGGCTGGAGACCTGGGGCAGCTCCTCAGGAAGGGCCCCTGGCAGGGCCAAGTCCACAGCCAGTCTCGAGCTGGTGCTGGGCTCTGGAGCAGCTGCAGCGGAGGGGCAGAAGGCCGGCTCGGCCAGGGCTGGGGGCTGCTGGGGTGCGGGCACAGTTGGTGGGGTGTCCAGTTGCTGGAACAGACAGGGCTCTGACTCCAAAGAAGGGAGGTTGTTGGAGCCTTCCTCAGGTTCACCAACACTGCCAGTCATGCCGTCCATGCTCAGCGGCTCTAGAGGGGGAGAACACAGCTGAGGCCAGGCCCCAGCAGCAGCCACGCCCAGCCCTCCCAGGATCCACAACCATCCTGGCTAAGGAGCAGTGCCTTAAAAATCATACTTTTTGCCTTCAGGATGCAATCTATGCAGGCTCCAGCCAAATCTCTGTCAGGGAAAGCAAAGCCTATGGCGCCTCATCACTGATGTTTTCACACAAATACATAAAATACACATGAACACAAAAGAAACTAGTTATACTAAACTGTGCACCCAGGCTAAGGTCCTGCTTTGGAAGGTTGTGACTCCTGTTTTTCAAACAGAACAGAACACAACAGATTCAAAACAACAAAATGCTTGAATGCACTTGCCCAGTCACGGTAAATGTGACTGTGGAGTTCTGTACACAGGTGAAGTGACAATGGTTCCCAGACACCTGCTCCTTAGTGTTCACTGGCACAGGTGTTTCCCCAAAGGCAGGGGCCCTCCCCCCATTGTTACCTATAGGCATCCGTGCCAGAGGGTCCTGCTCAGGGTTTAGGCCATCAGCGGCAGGGGGCAGGGGCGGTGAGGAGCGGGGACGGGCGAGGCCATCGGGGTCACTGCCATCTAGGTCCTGGTCTGCATCCCTGTGGAAAGATGGCACGTGGGGGGCTGCAGTCACTGCCTCTGGCGGGAGGCGCTCCCGAGGACTCCCAGTCCCGACCCAGGCCCTGCTGGGAGCCCGCCACACATACGTGGTTCCTGAGGGGCCGTACTTCCTCCGGCCCAGCCGCGTCTGCTGGGAGAAGTAGTCATAGCGCTCAGACTTCTTCCACAGGTAGTAGTATTCCACACACTCGCCCACAGACCTTGTACGCACCTGAGGGACAGTGTGGTGTCATCTGGGCCCCACACGCCCAGCTCCCTCCGCTTCCCAGGGCAGCAGGAACAGGTTACAGCAGCCAGCGCTCTCAGAGACCCTGCCTACGCCTCCAGTTTCTTCCGCAGCCACCTCCAGCCCCATCGAGGCTCACAGGCCACCCTCATGTCCGGGCTCATCCTTTTGCCCTGAACATGGCACCTCAATCTCAGAGAGCTCCCCTACCTGCCGACATGGGACCCCATTCTTCTTCATTCTGGATCCATGTGTCCAGTGTCCACTTCCCTTTCCCAGACCTCACCAAGCTCCCAAGGACTAAAGTGTCCACCTCATTCCCTGCTCATCGCAGGCCCAGCAGAGGGGGAATAACGAGCCCTTGTGCAGACACCAGGGACAGAGACCCCATCCAGGGAGGACAACATGCAACCTGGCCGAGCCTGCTTTTCCCACAGAACACCACTAACACCCCAAGGGAGAGCCGTCTGTGGGCACATGAAATGCCATTAAAGGACACATTGGGGCTTCATGAACCCCGGACTCAGGTCACATACATAGCACCCTAGAAAGACAAGGGACAGTGCTGCATGGAGCTGGATGCCACCTGGCAAAACCTCTTGGGGGCATCTTCACTTTGGATGAGCCCCACAGAAGGCCAGGGCTGTTACAGGTCCATGTGAGAAACCTGCTGGTCCCCAGGATGAGGGACAGACGACAGGCCCAGGGGAGCCTGGGAACCAGGGGCAGGCAGATACACAGGAGCTGTCGCCTCTTCCCAGTGCATCAGGGGTCTGACTGATAGACAGCGTCACAGCCTCCAAGGGCCAGGTGCAAACTTAACACGTGTGTGGTAGCCACGGGCAGACATGTGGAAGGTAATGCATGTGAAGTTTCGCTCACAGAAGCCTCGGCTGCAGTGGGAATGCAGGGAACAGCGCACTGCATCAGGCCACCAGCAGCTGATCTGCCTAGAGCCGTCGGCAGCGGCAAACTGCGGCTCGCGAGCCACATGCGGGTCTTTGGCCCCTTGAGTGTGGCTCTTCCACAAAATACCACGGCCTGAGCGAGTCTATTTTGAAGAAGTGGCGTTAGAAGTTTAAGTTTAAAAAATTGGGCCCTCAAAAGAAATTTCAATCGTTGTACTGTTGATATTTGGCTCTGCTGACTAATGATTTGCCGACCACTGGCCTAGAGGATCTAGTGCCACCTGAAATGACACTGGGCAGGTCAGCTGAGCATCCTCCTGTCCCTATAGTGGCCCAGCACAGATGTCTCACTTACTCCAACCTCCCAAGAGAGACAGAGGCCCCAAATGTGAGCTAGGTTTCAGCCAGGCCCTGCTTCTCCACAAGCTGTGTCACCATGAATAGCAGGAAGGGGCCGGGGCTGCTTCCCTAGAAGGGCAAAAAACCACTAGGAGACGGGGTGAGGAGAGAGAGCCATGTCGAGACAAAGGGAACTTCAGACTCTGAGACTGAGTCATAGAGCATATCCTGCCAGAGATCCAGGGAGAGGGACCTAAGTCTAGGAAGGACATGGGGACTCAGGTCTAGGAGAAGAAAAGGAGACTCGGGCCTAAGAAAAGCAGGTGGACTCAGGTCCAGGGGAGGGCAGGGCAGGGCAGCCCATTGGTCATGAGCAGGTGGCAGGAGAGACCTATTCCCGTGGTTTGGTTGAACTAAGAGACCCCCGTTCCCCGTGGCTAGAGGCTGAGAGTGGGGTCAAGGCTGGGAGTCCGCACTGCAGCATAGGCTCTGAGCACAGGTGGTGGAGCTCTCTGCGACTGAGATGCCATCATGTTCTTTTCCATTCTGGAGCCTTCTTTGGGGGGAAGGAAGTGGTCTGACCGAGGAGACTAGAATAATATGATAGCAGGCACGTATGCGTGAGAGACGGAAACCACGGCTTTAGCCCTCAGCTCAGAGGAGCCTCAAGAGCCTGGTAAGGGGAGTCACACTCTCGTACTGTGGGGTATAGGGAGCCATGAGCCCAGGCTCCTAGGTTTTCTCCAGCCCCAAGGAGGCTATGGTGCAGCCCAATGGGAGCAGGACGGGCTGTGTCCTCACCTTGTTGGCCTGGATTAGGTGGAAGTTTTTCCCGTGCACTCGGAAGCCATGCTCAAAGTTCCTACACTCCTCCTCACTCCAAGCACAGAGCCCATCTACAACCAGGAGGAGGCATGGTGTCAGCAGTGCCCAGACCAGGAGAGCTGGTCAGGGTGGGGTGGGCAGGCGGGGCGCTCACCTCGAATCACCTTCACATTAAACCGCAGTCTCCGCAGGGCCTCCTCCACATTGAAACTGCACTTCACCAGCTCATACAGCGCCTGCGGGAGTGAAAGCCTCTGCCCACCTGCTCACCAGCAGCAACAGCAGGAGCGCTGACCACCATTGGGGCAGGCGTGTGGGGCATTCACACTACCTTTAGAGTGAGGATATTGGGGGTGTTCACCCTACCATCAGAGAGGGGAAATAAGGGCAGTCCTACCACCGCCAGGGAAGGCATATAGGGGTGCACACAACATCTGGACAGGGATATTGGGGGCATTAAATTCATCATCCAGGAGGTGTTATGGGGGTGTTCACCCCACCATCAGCTCTGGATATGGGGAGTGTTTACAACACCATCAGGGAAGTGAAATGGGGGCGTTCAAATGACAATCAAGATGAATATACTGGGGGTACTTACCCCATCAGGACAGGGATGTCTGAGGCATATACACACACACACACACACACACACACACACACACTATCATCAGGGCAGGGATGTCCAGGGTGTTCACACCATTAGTGTAGGGATAATGAGGGCATTCACACCACTATTGGGGAGGGGCTATAAGAACACATTTACCTCACTACCAAGGTGAAAGCATGCGGGGGGCATTTACACCACCATTGGGGTAAGGACATGGGGGTGTTACACCACCCAGCATACTGCCTACCTGCTCACTGTCTTTCACCATTTCTCCCTCTGGGAGCTGAGACCCGGTGGTCTCGTGCCATCTCCGCTTGATTGCCCGGTACAGGAACTCCTCCACCTCCCTCTCAGGGAGGATGTTGGGGTCCCACAACAGCTGGTCTTCATTCTCATAAACTGTTCAGAGGGAGTGCCAGGGTCAGCGTGGGCACAAAGTCAATGCCCACACGCGGAAAGGGCACACTCCCTCTCCACAGGCATCCACAGTACCTCCAAAGGACAGTGCTAATTTGGATGTCTGGTTCCTGTGACCTGGGCCCATCCCTCACACACCCCTCTAGGCCAGAGGTGGTCAGGGTAACAACAAAAGGTGGAAGCGGTGGGAGGCCCACTGGATGCTTCCCAGCTGGGAAATTAAGGCAGCCTCCTGGAGAAGGCGGCAAGTAGTCTGGGTTGAGGGAAGGGGGACTTCTGAGCATGGCCTTAGGGGAGGGAGTTGTAGGTAATGGGCTCACAGATGGTAAAGCCATTCACACAGTTTGCAAGTCTTGACCAGAGTCCCAAGGAAGCTGAGTGAAGAGCCTGGACTCAATGGCAGTGAGAACCTGGGTCCCGGTGGTCTTACTTAGGCAACAACCACTCTAACCACTGCATCCCGCAAGCCACATATGAGTGTACTTTGCCCAGGGAAGGGATGTCCTGCCCCATGCAGGCAGTGGGCGGCAACCTCTAGCTGGGGAGGGACCCAATGGGAAAGAGACAGAAGGGAGATCTCAGGGCTCAGCCTGGAAAGACCCCAGTGCCAGCACCTCTTAACGAGGGAAGAATCACAGGGACCACAAGCCAAACAGCCCAGTACAGTGGCCAGAAAGTGAAAAACACACTGAGAAAAATGGCTCCTGTGTTAGAATGTCTCTGGTTGGGGAACTGACTGGGAACCAACAACTCCTGAGAACCACAGAAGCAGCAACCTCTCCCAATGCAAGAGCCCCTCCACACTGATGCAATCCCAGCCACTCTCTGGAAAAAAAAAAAAAGAAAAAGAAAAAAAAAAAGCATCATCCTGCCCAGCAGGTGAATGAGAGAGAAAAATCTGTGGGACAGCCGAAACCGGTTTGGCTCAATGGATAGAGCGTCGGCTTGGGGACTGAAAGGTTCCGGGTTCGATTCCGGTCAAGGGCATGTACCTTGGTTGCGGGCATATCCCCAGTAGGGGGTGTGCAAGAGGCAGCTGATCGATGACTCTCTCTCATCGATGTTTCTAACTCTCTATCTCTCTCCCTTCCTCTCTGTACAAAATCAATAAAATATATTTTTTTTAAAAATCTGTGGAACAGAAGTTAATCCACAAATGGCTGGAAATCAGAGTTAGCAGACAGGACTTTAAAGAATTTAAGGACTAGAAAATACAATCTGTGAGTTTATGGACCCACTGAACAGCTCTAATAGCAGCTTGGATATAGCAGAAGGCATGATCAATTAAATCGAAAAGAACTTAATAAAAATTAAAGAAAAAGAATTAAACTGAATTTAAAGAGAACATAGTTAGGGGATGAAGAAGACAGTCATATGTATAATTGAGTCACGGAAGAAATGGACAACATATGGAACAAAAGAAAATCTGAAGAGACAATGGCCAAGAATTCTCCAAAACTGGTGCATGACACCAAATGCCAGATCACAAGAAGTCGGGACAAAGCCAAAGAAAACCACATCTGGGCTCATCTGGTAAAAATGTTAGAAGACCAAAGAAAAATGTAATCAACCTACAGGGAAATAATGAACAAGATTTCCAACACAAACAGTAAGACAGACATCTGACTTCTGCACAGAAACAACAGATACCAAAGACAATGGAACAAAATGATTCACATGTGAGAAGGAAAAGCTGGTAAATCTAGAAAACTAGACCCATGACAATTCTCTTCAAAAGTGAAATGAGCCATAACCAGTGTGGCTTAGTGGGGTGGAGTATCAGCCTGCGAGTCCCAGATTTGATTCCTGTCAAGGGCATGTACCTTGGCTGTGGGCACATCCCCAGTGGAGGGGGTGGGGGTTGCAGGAGGCACCTGATCAATGTTTCTCTCATCAATGTTTCTAACTCTCTATCCCTCTCCCTTCCTCTCTGTAAAAAAATCAATAAAAAATATTTTTAGCCGAAGCTGGTTTGGCTCAGGGGTAGAGCGTCAGTCTGTGAACTGAAAGATCCCGGGTTCGATTCCGGTCAAGGGCATGTACCTTGGTTGCGGGCACATCCCCGGTAGAGGGTGCGCAAGAGGCAGCTGGTCGATGTTTCTCTCTCATCGACGTTTCTAGCTCTCTATATCTCTCCCTTCCTCTCTGTAAAAAATCAATAAAATAAAATACAACTGAAATGAGCCCACCAATGTGGTTCAGTGGTTGAGCATTAACCCATGAACCAAGAGGTCACTGGTTCGATTCACGGTCAGAGCACAGGCCCAACTTGCGGGCTCTATCCCCAGGAGGCAACGTGCAGGAAGCAGCCAATTGATGTTTCTCTCTCATCGATGTTTCTATCACTATATCCCTCTCCCTTCCTTTCTCTTTAAAATCAATAAAAGCATATTTAAAATTTTAAAAAAAGAAATCAAAATTAAGACTTTCCAGAAAAGCAAAAGCTGAAAGAATTCATCAACGTCACTATAAATATTAAAGAGCAAGTTCTTTAGGTAGAAGGAAATGATCGCAAATGGAAGCTGGAGGGAGTGAACAGTACTATCCAGGCAGTTGTAAAAAAGCGTAAGGAAAATCTGGCATGAAAACCACAACACTGTCACTGTGGCACATGCAGTTCCTGCAGAAGCAGCAGCAGCACAATGGGCAGGACAGATGAGGTGAGTAGAATGCACTTATCTAAAGCAGCAATTTTCAACCTTTTTCATCTGATGGCACACAAACTAATTGCTAAAATTCTGCAGCACACCAAAAGATGTATGTTTTGTCAATCTGACTAAAATAAAGTATACTGTATAATTTTGATTTATTCACACCAGACATCTATTATTTGTGTTAGCTGTTGCCATTTTTTTATTTGACAATAGATTCTAAGGGAAATGAGGTCAGTGCCCCCAACTAAGTAGTCAAGTATTGATGTTTTAAAAATTCTTGTGGCATGTGGTAGGATAATCACTAAAAAGGCAATATAAAAATTAAAACATCATCTCAAAGAGGAAGAAAAAATAGAATAAAACTACTTGACTAATCAAAAAGAAGACAAGAAAAAATAAAGGGGAGGGGGAAACAGATGGAATAAGGAAAAAGCACATAGAAGATGGTAACTTATCCCAACTATTTTCACAATTGCATGAAAAATAGTCCAAAATGTAACTGGCTACATATTCCGTATTAAAAGGCAAAAGAGAATAAGACTGGATTAAAAAAAAAATTAGATAAAAAAATATGCAATACACAGAAAATACACTTCAAATATAAAAACACAGAAAGCAGCATTTACAAAATAGACTAAATACTGGCCATAAACAAGGCTCAACTCATTTCAAAGGACTGATATCAGAGTATGTTCACTGGACTTCAACTAGAAGTCAGTAACAGGAGGATAACTAGGAATTCCCCGATGTTTGGAAATTAAACAGAATGCTTCTAAAACACCCCTGAGTGGGAGAAGTTATCACAATGTGAACTACAGAATAACAAACTAAAATGAAATAAACTATGAAGAAAGAATACAGATAAAAATAAAAATGAATTAGGTAGCCATCAGACAACAGAGAAAAATCTCGATAAAGAGCAATAAAAGTAACAAACTCCTAATAAGACTGATCAAAAGAGACTGAAAAGGAGAAAATGCAAAATACAAATATCAGGACTGAAAACGAGGACATCACTATAGATTCTACAGACATTAAGAAGATAGGATATTATGATATTTTTTACGATAAAGTTAGCAACTTATTAGTGGAATAAATGCCTAAAAAATGCAACATATCAAAAACAAACAGAAACTCTAGATAGAGCTATATTATTAAATATACTGAATTTGTAACTAAAAACCTTCTTCCACAAACATGAAACTAAAGTAAAACCCAGGCCCAGACAGCTTCAGTGAGGAAGAAGAAATATTAACAATCTCACACAAGTTCTCCTTGATGTTAGTAAAAGGCACTTCCCAGCATACCTGACCCCAAAGCCTACCAAGGACAAACACAAAATAAAATGACAGGCAGTGTCACGTCAACAGACAAGCGAATTTACAAACTTACAAAAACATGCAACAATACAGGGAACATGACACACAAGATGCACATGCCACACACATGGTTCTAATCCTTTGCCCAAACTGCCTACAACGAAGCAAGCACATCCCATCACACCCATGTCCCAGCCTCTGCCCTGGGAGGCCATACCCTTTACTAAGGGTCTCTGTCTCCCTTGTCTGTCCCACCTCACCCCCTATCCCCAACCCCTCCTCCAATCCTGGCTGCTGAATCATCGGGGAAAAGCCTCCTGAGAGAAGAATGCCAGCCCCCGAGCCTGGGGCAAGAAAAACAAGACTCAAATGACTTCACATCCTGTTTTCTCCACCTGTAAATGGCAACAATTCCTGCCTTAAAGAACAAAAGCCTCTACAGACAGACATACAGATATCAAGTCCAGGTTAGGGAGTACCCTGAAAGACAAAGCAGGACAGGGGGACACTGGTTTCTGGAGGATACTGAGACAGGACACAGACAAGGTGAGAGAGGCCTGTGGGGTAAGAGTGGGGAAGAGCATGGGTGCCCAGAGGAAACGTGCAAAGCCCTGGGCGAGAGGCAAGTCTCCCTTACTTCCTCCTGCCCACTGAGCACTCCGCAAAGCTGCTGCCCACAGCTGGCACAGGGCAGGCACCTGAGCCAGCCGGAGCCCCTCAGAAGATTGGGGAACTAGGTCTGACTGGATGTGCAGCAAGTTCCTTCTGGCCTGGAGTGGGGTTTTCATCTTCTTTCCCTGTCCCCACCAGGATCCAGGCCCCACTTACTCTTCTCACCATGTCGGTTCAAGTGCAGGTTGCTGAGGTCGGCTTGGAACTGAGGCCCAACCATGATCTCCTGCAAAGGCAAAGGCCCAGGAAAGTCAGGGGGGGTGGGAGGCCCAGCCACTTTTCAGAGCCCAGGGCTGTGTTGGTCTGTGCAATCTTTCCACAGATGCCAAGTCCTATGGTCTGAGAATGGGAGGCAGAGACCTGGGTGTGTGTGTGGGGGGTGAGGGACCGTTTGTCTCCATTTCCTTATCCATCTGTTCAGTATAGCCGGTCATGTGTCAAGGGGATGAGGCCTGAGGCCCCAGGTGTCCTGATGCCCAGCTCAGAGCACTCAGGACAGGTCCTTGGGGCCACATCCCTGGGCCAGCCAATGCCACAGCAGCACAGGCTCAAGGTCCCAACAGCTTCTCAGAGGGTGTGCATGTCTCCACCACAGGACCAAGCAGAGACCCACATGGAAGGTGCTGCAGGGTCAGGGCCACATACCTTCTTACATTTGTTGGCAGGAAGAGGGTCCTCCTCAGTGTCAGATGAGGTGGAAGAGCTTAGCTCTTTCTCTGTGCCAGTCAGGAAGTGGGCTTTGGGAAAGGGGATGCAGGTGAGACACGGCTGTGGCACTGGGTAGCTCCCCAGCTAGTGGGTCCCCAGGTCTTCACTGCTGCAGCCTCCACCCCACTCTCCATCCACTTGTCCCCCACACCATGCCACTCCTGAGAAGAGGCATGTCCCAAGACCTGGCCAGATGACAGGTGCGCAACGGGCAAAGGCATGGGGATTTGCTAACTGCCAGCTGTGAGCCCCCAACACCTCATGCGGCTGGGACACTGCCCCCGCATCTGACCCGCCTTTTGATTCCAAAAGCTATAGGAATCAACATGTCCCCTCCTCCTGTAAACTATAGCCAATCAGTCTCAGCTCACTGGTCAGGGAGACGAAAACCACAGAGAGACTCAGACAGAGAACAGGGCACCGCGGAGGCACCCTCATTCTGAGCCTGAGTTATCTGCCCCAAGTAGCCCAGGGCCCCCATCTGCATCACTGGAGCCTGCTCGACCCAGCCCAAGTGGAGGGGCAGGCAGGACACCTACGTCCACTCTGGCTAGGGAAAAGGTCAGAAGCCTCGTGGGAGGTAACAGATGGGGTGAGATCATCGGCCGAGGACTGTGTCTCTTCCTCTTCTTCCCCTGAAAGCAAATCCTTCGCTATTTGTTCCTTTTAACAAAAAGTAAAGAACATTTTTTGCAGTTTGTCTGAACAATCTTCAGATAACACTAATAAACAACAGTGACACTAACTTGATGGCCCTCCCCCTGGGAACAGCAAGGGCTCACGTGGGGCTGTTCTTCCCACTCTGCAGAGGAGACTCGGGGCCAGGGCAGGGCAGCCCAGGGGCCAGCATGGATGCTTGTGGTCCCTGAGCCCAAACCATGCAGTCTAGAAAGGGATGTCACCTGTGCCTGGCCTGGGACAGTTAGAGCCGCCAGCCACTGCTCCCTCCTCGTGCATCCCCTCCTGGCAGGCTTTATTACCAAAGTTGAAACAAGACTGGAGTCAGGACCTCACTCATTCTCTTCCTTCCCAGCTGCGTTTCTCCAGCCCAGTCTCCACTCTGCCCCTCTTTTGGCCAATGGTCAGAGTCTTTTCATCTCAGTTCCCTCTCTGTGGCCACTCTAACCCTGAATGCATCAGCTAGGACTCTGGGAAGCAAGAGAGTCCCCTCTAAGAAGTAATCTAGGCCTCGCACTTCTGCTTTTCTGAGGCCTTCATGCCTGCCCTCCCTAAATCTTCCCACGTGTTCCAGGGAGAGCCCCACTCACCTTGTCCAGAGTCATGTCTGGGAGGGTGGCTGTGGCATCGCTGCCCTCACTCTCCCGCTCCGAGATGGGGTCTGTTGTCTCATAGCCATAGAGGGCAAGCAGCTCGTCCAGGGGCATGTCACTGCTCTGAGGGGGAAGAGGGCTCTGTCAGGAGGGGCTGTTCTGGGCGTCCTGCTTCCCCTCCTCCTGTCTGAGCCCCATCAGCCACAACCAGGGCCAATTTGTCACATTCTGGAAACTTACCCCAGCCAGACCCCAGGTCCAGTCCTTTACCCAAGGACTCCCTTACAACCTCCAGGAGAGCACAGAGAAGACACCAGAGCCCAGAGAGGTCAGGCATGTGCTCCAGGTCACCAGCCTTAAAGCGTGGAGCCAGGACTGGCCTCAGTCCACACTGCACTGCCCAGAAACACTTCCCTGCTCAAAACGGTTCAGACTTGATTCCAGAAAGGCAAGGATGGCATGGTATCTGGGAATCTATCAGAACTCATGACATCAATAAATCAGGAGGGCAAAGACATTTAAATGTCTGGACAAATGTGGAAAATGCATCTGGCAAAATCCAACACCCACCTGATTTTATATAGCACTCAGTACAGTAAGTAAAGAGATAGATGCCCAATCAGTGTGACAGAGATGCTGTCAGCCCTCACTGGGCAACAATGCACAGCCAGAACAACCCCAGCAGTCAGAAGAGGAAGGCAGGATTGGGAGCACCAGAGCTACTCTCACTTTTTTTTTTTTTAATCCTCAGCTAAAAATATACTTTTCATTACTTTTTCAGAGAGTGGAAGAGAGGGAAGGAAAGCGAGGGAGGTGGGGAGAGGCATTGATATGAGAGAGATACATCGACTGGTTGCCTCCACACATGCCCCAACCTGGGCCAGGGATCAAAACTGCAACCCAGGTACTTGACCAGGAAATGAACCTGCAACCCTTTGATCAATGGGCTGGTGTTCTAACCACTGAGATCACTATACTCACACAGTTTTGATACTTTGAGCCCATCTGATAGAATAAGAAAGGGAAATAAGACATTTATTTATTTACTAGAGGCTCAGTGCATGAAAATTCATGCACTGGATGGGGTAGTCCCTCAGCCCGGCCTGCCCCCTCTCACAGTCTGGGAGCCCTCCAGGGCAGGAGACCACCTGGTGATCAGGGAAAGGCGACACCCCCATCACAACTCTGCTGCTGCTATTGCCAGCAGCGCAAGCCTCAGCCAGCCCTGGTTACCTGAGCCTTGGGCGGCCCGGGCAGTGGGGCAGCTGCCATCCGAGGCTTGCCTGCGCTTTGGGCCAGCCCTGGGCGGCTGGGAGGCTGAGAGGACTAGGGGACTCTGGAGGCAGGTGCATGGAGCGGCTGGGCCTTGCCACACGCCTCCTGCCCCTGGCGAGGGAGACCGGGCACCACCATCTTGTGGTTGTGGGCACCTCCATCTTTAAGGGTGGGGTAGTCAATTAGCATATTCCCTCCTTATTGGCTGTGGGCATCGCCTCCTTGAGAGCAGGACAATTAGCATATTCCCTCCCTATTGGTTATGGGTACTGCCATCTTTGAGGATGGGGCAGTCAATTAGCATATTCCCTCTTTATTAGCTAGGATTTTTGTTTTCTTAATCCTCACCCAAAGATATTTTCTCATTGTTTTTAGAGAGTGGAAGAGAGAAGTAAAGACAGAAACATTGATATGAGAGAAACACATCAACTGGTTGCCTCCTGAACAAGCCCTGACCAGGGCCTGGGCAGGGGGGGAGCCTGCAGCCGAAGTATGTGCCCTTGACCGGAAACAAACCCGGGAGCCTTCGGTCCTCAGGCCGATGCTCTATCCACTGAGCCAAACCAGCTAGGGCTGGATATAAGACATTTAATTATTAGAGAGAAACAAAGAAAAACTATTACTACCTTCCTCTCCAGTATTGCTTTCAAATTGGTTTCTCACTCTCCTGTAAACCTCTACTCCTTCTGACCACACTCTGTCCTGACCCCAGGGGTCACTGTCAGCCTCCAACCTCCTGAGCATTCCTTCTCATTCTTTCTGGAGTCAACTTCTGCCCTGCCCTTGTGCTGGGACTTCCATTGCTGTGGAAGACCACCCAGCTTCCGCCCAGCCCTTCCTCTAAACCAAGTGCTTATATGACGAAGGGTCATTTTGCCCATCACAGTTTCTAATTATGCACTGGTTGCAGGGGTTCACACAGTGGCCCAAAGATTCCCTGGGACCTTCACAACACTATGATGACATTAATCCATCATTTGTGCTGATGCAGCAATCAATGGTTTCTGGACAGTGTCCTGCAGTGAAGGCAGGAGCACAAAGTGTGTGAGTTGCCAATGCATGTTCCTTACTGCCACTCACTCAGTTTTAAAAAGATGCTAGTTTCAATTACGAATATTCTGTGATTCAGCGGTTAGATCGTTGGTCAGAGCACCAAAGGGTCACAGGTTTGATTCCTGGTCAAGGGCAGGTGCCTGGGTTGCAGGTTCAATCCCCGGTCCTGGTTGGGTCACATGCAGGAAGCAATCAATTGATGTCTCTCTCACATGTTTCTCTCTCTCTCTCTCTCTCTCTCTCTCTCTCTCTCTCTCTCTCTCTCTCTCTCTCTCTTTCTCCTTCTATCTCTCCCTTCCTCCCTCCCTCCCTCCCTTGCACTTTCTCTAAAAAATCAATGGAAAAAATATCCTCAGGTTAGGATTAATAAAACAAAACAAAAAAAGGCAGGCAGAAAGCAACATTCTGTCAGGTGGTACCAGGCACACATCATCTCAAACTAAGTGGGAAGCTACTTCCAAAGAAATGACTGCTGTGATTGCTGTGAGAGTAAAATGAGCTTTTAAGCAAAAAATTCTAATTTTGGAAAACATAGATCTGACAATGTGAACTTGATAATTCCCACAGCCTCGAGTAATAGGTAATACAAAATGAAAGGGTTTCTGCTTTTACTTTAATTTTTTTTTAATCAATCTTTATTGTTCATATTATTACAAAGGTTCCTCATTTCTTCCCCCCTCCACCAGGTTCTCACCCCACCCTCCGCCCCCTCCCCATCCCCCATTGTCCTCATCCATAGGTGCACAGTTTATGTTCAGTCTCTTCCTCCCTCCCTTTCCCCGAGAGTAAATCCCTTTTCAGATAGTAAATCAGTTACTTAGCATTTTCTCATATCAATAATACCTCCACATGCCCAATGATACACTTCACACAAAAGACATTTCCAAATATGTCTCATCAAAACCAGCCTCATCCAGGCCCCACCCAAGGCACTCACAGATCAACACCCCAGCGCTATACTAACTCAACACATCCAGATCTAAGCCTTCATCACTTAATTCAGCAGACCCTCAAGTTCCCACAAAAGTTTCCAGCCATGTCTGAGAGGCAGCCGTGGGGCAGGGGAAGGCGAGGAGCGAGCTGTTCCAGGCCTGGCTGCTCCAGGCCTGGCCTCTGTTGCTCTGGATCGTTCCACAACCAGCTGCTCCGGGTCTGGTCACTGCCGCTCCCGACCTAGTTGCTCTGGACTTGGCTGCTGCTGCTCCAGGCCTGGCCGCACTCAACCCGGCTGCTCCGGGCCTGACCGCTCCCAACCTGGCAGCCGCTGCTCCGGGCCTGGCCGCTACCAGCCTGGCAGCTGCTGCTCTGGGCCTGGCAGCACCAGACCCGGCTGCTCTGGGCCTGGCAGCACCAGACCCGGCTGCTCTGGGCCTGGCAACCGCTGCTCCGGGCCTGGCCGCACCAGACCTGGCTGCTCCGGGCCTGGACGCTCCCAGCCTGGCAGCTGCTGCTCCGGGCCTGGCCGCTCCCAGCCTGGCAGGTGCTGCTCTGGGCCTGGCAGCACCAAACCCGGCTGCTCCGGGCCTGGCTGCTCCCAGCCTGGCAGCCGCTGCTCCGGGCCTGGCAGCTGCTGCTCCGGGCCTGGCCGCTCCCAGCCTGGCAGCCGCTGCTCCGGGCCTGGCCGCACCAGACCCGGCTGCTCTGGGCCTGGCCGCACCCGACCCGGCTGCTCTGGGCCCGGTTGCCCCAGGCCCGGCCGCTCCCAGCCTGGCCGCTCCCAGCCTGGATGCTCCGGGCTTGGCTACTGCTGTTCTGGGCCTGGCAGCTCTGGGCCCGGCTGCTCTGGGCCCGGCTTCTCCGGGTCCGGCCACTCTGAGTCTGGGTATTCCTGGACTGGCCACCCTGGGCTTGGCCGCCTCCACCTCAGGCCTGGCTGCCACTGCCCCAGGTCTGGCTGCTCCAGTGCTGGCTGTTGATGTTCTGGTTCTGGCTGCTGCTGCTCTGGGGCCTGGCTGTTGCTGCTCCGGGCCCGGCTGCCACTGCCTTGTGCCTGGCCACTCTAGGCCTGGCCACCGCTGTTCCAACATTGTCCTTTTGTTTTTTGTTTTTTTTAAACGCATTTATGTTGCAGTGTTGGCTGGTGAGTTGAGTTCTGACTTAGTCTTTGATTTTTCAAGATCTTCTTTGTATTCTTTCTTAAGTAATTTTACTATCTTTTGCTCTCACTTGATTTCTTCACATTGAGAACTTCTTTGGTTTCTTCCTCCTTGTCCTGGGAGTTCAGCAGGTTGGCCTGTGGCACCCCTTTGTTCTCTGCAGGCTCCTGCGCTGCTTCAGCCTGTTGCCGGGGTCGGCGCCGCCCAGGAAGCAGCCCCTGGCCTTGGCTCTGTTGCCCGCGCTCAGCGGTCGAAGGTTCAGGGGCACCCCCCCCCCCTGGGGGACCCGTCGCCCGACTCCTTGCTGGTGCCCGGCTGTCCGGTGTCCATCGCGTTCCTCCAGTCTGGAGCTTTTTTTCTCCTTCCCGCTAGGGGAGACTAGGATCAGAGTCAACAGACTGTCCTCTGCGCGCAGTGTGCGTGACTCCGGGGGCTCCGCTTTTCGCAACTCCCCCAGGACTCCACCTCACAGCCCTGTCTCCCTCTGCTTGAGCCTGGGTCCCCAGGGATTGGCCTAGAGCTGGAGTTCAGGGCAGTCGGGAGTGGGGCTCAGCACCGCCGGAGATTTTGTTTCTTCCCGCCAGGGCAATACAGCATCAGAGTCAACATTCTGTCCTCTGTACGTATTGTGCGCGTCTGCGAGCAGTGTGCGCGACTCTGGGGGCTCCGCTTTTCGCCACTCCCCTGGGATTCCGCCTCACAGCCCTGTCTCCCCCTGCCTGAGCCTGGGTCCCCAGGGTCTGGCCTAAGACTGGGGTTCAGAGCAGTCGAAACTGGGGCCCAACACGGCCGGGGCTCCTGTTTCCTTCCCTCCAGGGCAATCCCGCATCAGAGTCAACATTTCTTCCCTTGCAAGCAATGTTCGCAACTCCGGGGGCTCGGCCTTTCACCGCTCTCCCAGGACTCCACCTCATAGCCCCATCTCCCTCTGCTTGAGCTTGGGTCCCCAGGGAATGGCCTAGAACTGGGGTTCAGAGCAGCCCGTACTGAGGCTTTGTTTCTTCCAGCTAGGGTAATCCAGCATCAGAGTCAACATTCAGTCCTCTGCACGCAATGTGCGCGACTCCACGGGCCCTGCTTTTCGCTGCTCCCCTGGGATTCTGCCTCACAGCCCCGTCTCCCCCGCCAGAGCCTGGGTCCCCAGGGTCTGGCTCATAACTGGGGGTCAGTGCTGCCGGTTCGGGGATTTAGCCCAGGCTGGGGGTTTTATTTCCTTCCTGCTAGGGAACGCCAGGCAGCACCCAGCCCTCTCCTCCTCTCCGGCTGCGACCTCTCGGCGCGCGCGTGCGTGCGGGCACACAGCATGTTTCCGTACCTTAGGCTTTTTTCAGCTCCTCTGATTTTCCTTCTGGTTTTCTCTTTCCTTCTTGTTGTAGAATTTTCAGTCAGTCGACTACCTGTAGCTCTGGGCAATGTCCACTCTACATTTTAGTTGTATTCCATTGAAATTGTTGTGTGCTGCTGCGGTTAGATGTCTACCTGAGCAGCCATCTTGGATCCTCTCTGCTTTTACTTTAATTTTTAAGAAAATCTAGACCTAGGTATCCTACCTAATAAGAGTAATATGCAAATTAACCATCACTCACTAGCCATGTCCACCAGCCAATCAGAGCAAGTATGCAAATTAACCCCAACCACAATGAGCAGTTGAGGGGCTCAGGTTTCCCTGGCAATAGAGGAAGCCAAGCTTTCCATACACCCTGGCCGGTCTAGGCCTCCACTCAAGAATACAAAGTTTCAATTATAGAAGATAAATCCCAAGAAAAATGGCGGCAGCCACAGAGCTGGAGAAAACAGACTACGGTTGCCTCTGGTGACAGAGAAGGCCAAGCTTTCCACCTGCCTTGGCTGGCCTAGGCCTCCACTCAAGGATACAAAGTTTCAATTATAGAAGGTAAACAAATCCAAACAGAAATGGCTGTAGCCATGGAGCAAGTAGGAGGCATGGCTCCACTCCAGGCTACAAAGTTTCAATTGTAGAAGGTAAACAAATTCCAGATCCCAGGGCCTCTGTTTGGGTCACCAGGGGGCATGGCCGGCCTGCAAACCACCACAGACCTCCTTGCCCAAGCCACCCCACACAGCAAGGGAACCACACACCCTGACCGAGGACACCCTTCAAGGCAAACAGCTGGCCCCCACCCATGCACTAGGCCTCTATTCTATCTAATAAAAAAGTAATATGCAGATTGACCATCACTCCAACACACAAGATGGCTGCCCCCATGTGGTCAAAGATCCTGCCCCTATGGACACAAGATGGCCACCATAAGATGGCCAGCCAGGGAGGGCAGTTGGGAGTGATCAGGCCTGCAAGGAAGGGCAGTTGGGGGCAATTAACCCTGCAGAGGAGGGCAAGTAGGGGTGACCAGGCTGGCAGAGGATGGAAGTTGGGGGCAAACAGGCTGGCAGGGGAGCAGTTAGGCATCAATCAGGCTGGCAGGGGAGTGGTTAGGGGGTCATCAGGCTGATAGGCAGAAGCAGTAAGGGCAATTAGGAAGGCAGGCAGACAAGCAGTTGGGAGACAGCAGTCCTGGATTGTGAGAGGAATGTTCCTGATCAGAGAGGGTGCAGGCAGGGCTGAAGGACATCCCCCTACCCGGTGCATAAATTTCATGTACCGGGCCTATAGTTTAGCTAATAAATAGCTGATTTAGGTGTGAAAGTTCTGAGAAATTTTAAATTCATGTAGAACTTTAAAAAAAAATTTTTTTTTAAAGAAGACATTTGTTTGGTTATAAGAGCAAACTGGCACCAAGTGATCCATTACAACAAGCTAAACAAATGCCTGATGGTTAGTCCAAAAAAAAAAAAAAAAAAAAAAAAAAAAAAAAAAAAAAAAAAAAAAAAACCAATACTTAAAGACATCTCAGAAAATCAGTGCTGGAACTGTTATGGATTAAATGTTTGTGTTCCCCATCCCAAATTCCTATGTTGGGTGCTTAATCCCCAACCGGACTATATTTAGAGATGGGCCTTTATGGGAATACTTAAAAGTTAAATGGGATCATGAGTGTGGGACCCTGACTTCTCATCTGATAGAAAAACTCTCTCCCCTCCATGTGAGGACCTGGTAAGAACGCAGTGTCTGCACACCAGGATGTGGTCGCCCCACAAACAGACTTGTAAGACCTTTATCTAGGACTTCTGACCTCCAGAACTGTGAGAAAATAAATATCTGGTGTTTAAGCTCCATGGTCTCTAGTATTAACAAATGTGTGTTTTTAGATTTTATACTGTAAACCACATGTGTCAAACACAAGGCCCGCGGGCCAAATCCGTCCCGCCAGGCCTTGCAATGTGGCCCGCACCGCGCTGTCATCACTGCACTCCGCTGCGTTTCCATCACAATGACAGTTTATGACTGTTCAGTAAGCCATTCGGCCTGCGATTTAGGCTGGATTTTAGATTTTGGCCCCTTCTCTGATTGAGTTCGACACCCTACTGTAAACTGTCGACATGTGGAAGATCTACTTGTTAGAAAACCAGGATTTTGCAAACATGTCACCAGTGCAGAGATGACAAGGTCACACCTGGGTTAAGATACACACCAAGTTCAAGATCATTAGATTGTGGCATAACCAAGTACAGGAAGCTCACTAGATATGGCTACAGGGGAGAAACCAAGATGGCGGCATAGGTGATCTAGTTGCTGAATTTTGGTCCAGCATCAAAAAAATAGCCGAAACCGGTTTGGCTCAGTGTATAGAGCATCGGTCTGCGGACTGAAAAGTCCCAGGTTCGATTCTGGTCAAGGGCATGTACCTTGGTTACAGGCACATCCCCAATAGGGGGGTGTGCAAGAGGCAGCTGATCGATGATTCTCTCTCATCGATGTTTCTAACTCTATCCCTCTCTGTAAGAAGTCAATAAAATATATTAAAATAAATAAATAAATAAATAACCATTAACTATTTAAAAGGTTGTTAAAATCTCTACCTTTTTTTCATGATCATCTGCATGAGGTCAAATTCACACTTCAACCAGAAGAACATATCATAACAGACACATCTGCCAGGACAGCAGCTAGATTCTCTCACACTGTTCCCACATTCAAAGATTTACACAAATGTAAAATTATTCCACTCTTCCTAAATTTTATTTTTGTTTTGGAAAAGTTATTTTTTTATTTTCATAAAAATCTGTTATTTCTATTAACAATGTGCTTACTGCATCATCAAAGCTGCTTAAGGTCTTCAATAACTTTTAAGAGGATATCGAGTTCTGAGGTCAAAAAGTGTGAAAATGATAGGTTTAACGTCCAACTACCCCACTACTCTATAACCTTAGCGCCCCTTGAAGACAAGACAGGCTGGTCTGTCCCTTGTGACCTCAACTTCTAGCACCGGGCCTGGAGCTTTGCAAACAGATGTGCAAGTAGAACTTGTCATTGCAGAATCTGAACAGCTTGCAGACCAATGCAGCCAGAAGAAACTGTGGAGTTTGCCCAGCAGGGCTCCACCCACATGGGGTATAGGGCTCAGCTGAGCCAAGTACCTGGGAAATGAAGTCCTTGTCCAGCTCCTCCTCAGGCTGTGCTGGGCGTCTTGTGGTCCCTTCACACTCCTCCCGGATGCCGTAGTTCTGCGACAGGATCTCTGCGAGGTTGAACTGCTGGTCTGCAGAGCCCATTGACACACCTACAGAGGGGATACCACCTGCATCAGCTCCTCACCCCACCTGTCTCCATGCATATATGAAAGGTGTGTATGTGCATACATGTGCATCAACAAAGCTGTGTTAGGCTGTACATGTGTATTTTTACACATGCACACATGTGGTGGGGGCATGTTCTCATGAGGCGGTATGTATGTGTGTGTACATGTGTGCGTGCAGCTATGTATACCTACATGCATGACGTGTTCGTCTGAATGTAGTGTGTGCACAAGTACGTTTATTTTTGTGTGCATTATGAGGCTGTGTGCATATGTGAGGCTGTGTGTGTACATGCATGTAGTCAGCAATGTCAGTCTACATTGTGGAAACTCCCAACAGAAGGACTTCTGACAAGAGTACATCTGGCTAACTGCACACAAATTCTAAGCATTTTAGGGATGTGTTTTCCTGACCACAGACACTTGTGAGGGTCTGGGGAGAGAACAAGTGAACAAGGAAGAGATGAGCCCCAGATGAGTCAGCATGAATAGAGCACAGGGACCCAACAAAGCTGGCTCCACACCTGGTGCCTGCATGGCTTGGGCAAGGCCTTCAGCTCAGGAAACACAAGGGTGATGCTATGCACCCACTTCTGGGAGTCATTGCAGACACAGTACCGGGAGAATGCCAATGAACAGCATGCAATAGGCCCAACAAACACCAGTCCCTCCTTCTCCCTCTTCACCACAGCAGTGTCCCATGCACGGCCCAATGGGTGGTAGATGTTACCAGATTTTGAGTTTTCCCAAAAGAGCCAAGATGTGTCCACTGCTATCTCGCCATGATTGGTCTTCAGTAAGTTGAATTTTACAAACAAAATAATGAAGTCTCAATCAACCCAAATCATGGAGCCATGAAGGTCAAGGCTGGTCCTCCAAGTGAGTCCGAAGCACACAGTATCATTAGAAGGAGTACTGGGGCCAGGCGGTTGGGGACAAGTGGCCAGCTCAGGGAAAGTGCAGGGCACCCAAGGATGGTGCCCACTCAGCACCCATTCTACCTCCCTCAGCCCTTCCGTTTTCCTTCAGCCATGACACAGGCACTCTGATCCTCCCCTGGGTAGTCTGGCCCCCAATATAGAATGGGAAACAGAGTCCTGGCCACTCTGTCTGTACCCCTGTCCCTGACTCCATCTGCACACCGCCTCTGTCTTGCCAGGCTGAGCAAGGTTCTGTCTCTTACAATGACAGTGGCCCTGACAGCCCCAGGCAGGAGGAAGGTAGGGGCAAAGGAGGCACCTGCTGTGGTCGGCAATCCGGGCTCCCTGGGGCACAAACTGTGAGTAAGGCAGGAGACCACTTGAGGGCTCTGCCTCTCCAGCGAGGAGGCCTGCAAAGGAAGAGAAACAGGGTTAGTTCAACCAGCCTAGAACCCACTGAAAGCAAGTCTGGCTCTCTGAGTGGCCTCATCTAGACTCTGTGGGATAACGCATGCAGGCTGCTTCCAAGAGCTGAGGAGGGAACACTGATAGTGGATCTGGGCATGCAGCTGCTAGAAGCTATTCCCCTGCTCCTAAGTCAAGCACACGGAGGATGCACTGAAGTAGGCTTATACAGCAGCTCTAAACATCAGAACTTCAATGTCTTCATCTCCAAGTGGAAAAACAGCACTCACAGGGGACTGTGAGGAGCCTGACAGCCAGTGCCTAATAGTGGTTATCACCCACCCAGGACACAAGAACCAGGTAACCTAGTCTCACACACAGTCCTATTGCACACACCCAACAGGCATTCACTGAACAGCCAGCCATGCCTGACACGTGTTCCATTACACAGGGGTCCCAGCCTTCAAAAAGCAAAATAGCCACTCTTGGGACACCTAGAAATTCCTCTAAAAGTAAGCATAGAGTTATCAAATGACCCAGCATTTAATTCCACTCCCAGGTACATACCCAAGAGGACTGAAAACATACATTCATACTAAACACGCACGTTCACATATTAGCATGATTCACAAAGGCCAAAAGAAAAAGCAACCCAAAAGTCCTACAGCAGATGAATGGATAAACAAGATGTTGTCTATACACACACTGGAATATGACTCAGCTATGAAAAAGAAGTGAAACACTGATAGAAAACACAAAAGGCCACACAGTATGTGATTCCACTTATGTGACATGTCCAGAACAGGCAAACCCAGAGTCAGAAAGTGGACTCATGGTTGCCCGGGACTGGAGAGGGGGTAGGATGATTACTGATGGGGTCAGATAACCTTTTGGGGTGATGAAAATGTCCTAGAACTAGATAGAGATGACAGTTTTAAAACTTTATGAGAATACTATAAACCACCGAATTCCACATTTTAAATGGTTATATTTTGTGGTATAATAAAAACCTCAACTTTTTTTAAAAGGTCAACAAACTAGGAAAGAATGGAAACTACTCATAAAGAACCCCTGAGGAAGTCCAATAACACCCCTTAGTGGTGAAAGGCACAGGCAGGAATGCCCGCCTTCACCATGTCTGTTCAAAGTAGCACTGGAGGTTCTAGTCAGGGCAAGAAAATGTAACAGAAGGAATCCAAAATGGAAAGGGAAAAGTAAAGCTCTTTCTTTTGCACACAAAATAATCTTGCATAGAAGGTACAATAGAATCCACTGAAAACTTATCTGAACTTATTAATAAATAAGTTCAGCAAGGTAGCAAATCACAAGACCAACATATAAAAATAAATTGTATTCTCATATATTAACAATTAACAAGCCAAAAAGAAAATTAAGGAAACAATTCCATTTACAACAGCCTCAACAAGAATAAAACACATAGGAATAAATTTAGCAAAAGTTAGAAACTTATAATCTAAAAAGTGTAAAACATGTTGAAAGAAATTAAAGAGCTAAGCAAGTGGAAAGACAACCTATATTCATTGCTCAGAAGATTTACTATGGTTAAGATGTCAATATTCCCCATCTGAGCTACAGATTCAATGAGGTGCCTATCAGAATCTTAGCTGGCTTTACATATCTACTGCCAAACAGATTCCAAAAATAGTATGCAAACTCAAGGGGGCCAGAGTAGCCAAAACAATCTTGAAAGAGAACACTCCTGATTTCAAAATTACTACAAAGCTACAGCAATCAGAACAATGTGGTATTTGGCATAAGGCTGGACATTGAAATCAAAGGAATAAAAATGAGAATCCAAAAATAAACCCACATATTTACCATCAATTGAATTTTTACAAAGGTGACAAAACAATTCAACGGGGAATGAACAGCCTTTTCAAAAATGATGCTAGGAAAACTAGGATATTCACCTGAAAAGGAACAGAATTGAACACCTATCTTACACCATATACAAAAATTAACTCAAAATAGGACAAAGACCTTAAATATGAGAGCTAACTCTATCAAACTCTTAGAAGGAAACATAGGGATAAATCTTTGTTACATTGGACTAGGCAATGGTTTCTGAGATAAGACACCAAAAGCACAAGCAACAAAAGAAAAATTGATAAACTGGACTTCATAAAAATAAAAGACTTTTGTGCTTCAAAGGACATTATCAAGAAAGTGAAAAGACAACTCACAGAATGGGAAAAATACTTGCAAATCATATAGCTGAAAAGGACTTGCATCTAGAATATATAAAGAATTCTTACAACACATTAATAACAAGATAACCTATTTTTAAATGGGTTAAGGGTCTGAAAAGACATTTCTCCAGAGATGCACAAATGGCCAGCCAATAAGCATGAGAAAAAATATTCAACATCAGGGGAAATCAAATAAAAACACAGTAAGATACCACTTCATAAGCACAGAATGACTACGACTAAAAAGACAGAACAAGTTGTGTCAGGAAGAATGCAGCCCATCCAGGAGGGAATGTAAAATGGAGCAGCTACTTTGGGAAACAGTCAACAGTTCCTACAAAAGTTACTACAATGTTAACCAGCAATTTCACTTCTAGGGATTCAGAGTATGCCACCCCAAAATGCACCACTCTGGCGTAAGGATTATTTCAAGCAGAAGACAACTGAGAAAACCAGACACAGGATGAGCTGAAAGCAGAACATAAACTCCTGTGAGGGTGCCCCCCAAAACCAGGAAGAGAGCCCCCTTATCACTGGGGACAAGATAAGAATCTGCACCAAGAGAGTATCTGCACACACAGACCTTACTAACGCACCTGAATTTCCACTAGTTCCCCCATGCTTACCTTCCCACAACTTGATGCCCTTAGAAACTCAGTCCTTTTCCTTTGTCATCACTCCTCTAAGATTTACTGTTCTTTTGTTCAGATGCTAGAAGCCCAAATCCTCACCCCGCCAGTTACTCATCACCTAGTTCTCCCATGTGACGGGCACTACTTGTTTCACTCTTGTTAGTTAGGCTGCCTTTCGTAGGTTTAAATCACAGGAACCCTAAGGTCAACCAAAGGACTTGTATGCATGCAATGGACAAAGACAACGGGGCGTGAGGGCATGAGTGAAGCAGGGGAGTGGCAACGGGGTGATAGGGACACATATGTAATGCCATAATCAATAAAGAAAAAAAAATTTAATGATTTTTTTAAAATCACAGGAACCCCAAGGAGAACCTACAAGAGTTAAAGGGACAAAGTTAGGCTCCTCCTCCCCTATGTCTACACTGAAAACTGCATATGAATATTCATAGCAGGATTTCTCCCAGCAGCTAAAGGTGGAAAGAACCCTAATGTCCATCTGCTGATGAACAGAAATAGCAAACAAAACAATAAAATATTACTCAGCCATGACAAGGAACAAGGCACTGACACTTGCTACCAAATATGGACTTGAACACATGATGGTCAGTGAGAGAAGCCAGACACAAAGGGCCACAAAGTATGTTATTCCATTTATGTGAAATGTCCAGAAGAGGCAATCCACAGAATCAGAGAGTGGGTTCATGGGTGTCAGGGGCGGGGGAGGAGGATGGAGAGTGACAACCAAGGAATACAAGTTTCTTTTGGGGTAATGAAAATGTTTTAAAATCAATTAATGATAGTTGCACAACTCTATGAATATACTAAAAACCACTGGATTGTACACATTAAAACAAGTGAATCACACATCAAGAAAGCAGTTTGAAAAAAAAAAAAAAGGAAAAAAAAGGGAAAGGATTAGAATATTTACTAAAATAAAGTTTTAAAATTTAGGGGGGAAAAACTTTAGAAAGAATTTCCAAACTTTCTCCCCTCTCCCTACCCTGACTTCAGTGCAAGCCCACCCTCAATGGTGGGATTCCCACGGCTGCACTTCCCCTGTTCACAACCATCAATCACAATTCCAGCAGTCACTGCTCGTTTTGTCAAGGTGGAAAAAGAAAGAGGATGGGTAGCTGGTTAAGGGCATTCTGGGTAAAAACAGTGGGGGGAAGGTGGGAGAGAAGAAAGACAGACAGCGCTCCAGAGACTTAGTCCCAAACAGGAGTGGGAGCATAACCTGGTGTCCAGGCCAGGTCTTTTGCGCACGAAGGAGGTTCAAAGGCGGTACAAGCTGATGAGCAGGAAGGCTGCCTGTCTGGAGGGGGACAGCCTTGACTCCTCAGGCTCGGAACAGCCCTTCTTCTAGGTCTGCATCTAATTGCTACTGAGCCCCTCCAGGTTTAACCCCCAGTGACATGGTGGCAGATCCAATTCTCCAGGCTGGTGTGCACCCCACAGGCTCTTCCCTTGTGATGCTAATATGCTTGCCTGCCTTCAAGAGGTGGGGTTCTGCACCCCCTCACTGTCCGCAGGGGTGGGCCTGTGACTTTGGTGGGCGGGGCGCTAAGTGACTTTCTAGGTTAGGAGGTAAAATGCAACTCAGATTCCACCTGGTACCTTCTGAGACAGTCACTGTTGGAACCCAGCGGCCATGCTGTGAGGAAGCCCAAGCCACACAGGCCACAAGTAGGTGGCCTGCACCAGCAGCCACACCTGAGCAAGGAAGCTTTCCTTCCAGCCCCAGCCATCAGCTGACTCCAACCACATGACTAGCTCCGAAACAAAACTGCCTAACTGAACCCAGTCAACCCTCAGAACTATGAAACATAATAATAAAATGATTGTTAGAAAAACTGAGTTTCCAGGTGACTCATTTCACAGCAATCATTAAATGAAACATCCTTCACCCACACCAGCAGAGGTGGTCGGTCCCGCGGGGCAGCACTGAACTGCTCCATTAGACAGCATTTACTTTGCGGAGTGCTTCCGCTGGGCCAGGAAAGGCAGGAGGCACGGGGTGCATGGAGGTCAATCAGAAACAGGTTCTGCCCATCTCCACCCACATGAGTTACTAGTCTAGTAGGTGACACAGATACAAACAAGTGAATATGCACAGTATTAAAGGAGAAAACAGGGTGGAGGGCCTGCACAACTGGGGTCAGGGAAAGCCTCTGAGGGCATCTCTAGGCAGGGCCTGTGGAGCACTGGAACAGCATTGTGGTAGCTGAGTCCCTCCAGGGTGCTAGATGCAAGAAAAAGGAAGGAGCCAGGGGGTCGGTGTGGGTGACAGAGATCTGGGACCACACCGCCAGGCGGGGACCACAGGGAGGGGATGCACTGCATCCAAAGGATAACGAGAGCCATGGAGGGAGGGAGGGTGTAAGGACAGGTACTTAGGTATGAGGAAAGCGGTATGAAGAACCCTGTCTACTCTCAAGCACCGCCTCTCCTCTCCCAGTGCTGATAGGGTACTGATGGCTACTTTGGAGATGACAAAAAGCAGTTAATGCTGATCAAATGCTTACTGCTAGGTAACACATCACCATTTTCATCAGTTAGACAGCTAGTTATCAGTGATTTTATGAGGTTCAGCTTCTCTGTGCAAGTCCCTGTGGCCAGACCTCATGCAACCTCTTGTTCTTGGCTCTTCCCATTTCAGAGATTAGGAAACTGTGGCTGAGACATTCAATAAGCTGCCCCAAATCACAAAGAGCAAGAGGCTCCAGAGCCACAAGTCTCCTGGGCAGAGGCTGGCCATGGCTCATCCTGTCTGACATTTGCACACTTGTTCCTTTATTGACCAGCAGCCTCCAAGGCCCTTTAGGACCATCATTGTTGGGTTTCTACTCACAGCCAGGCCCTCAGGGCCTCCCACAAAGCCAGGCATATAGGGGACCCCACATGTAGGCTTTCTCCAAGGAAACCAACTCAAATTCACTCAGAAGGGCACCACCCCAAACTGTCAACAGGGGTAACAGGGGCACCCAGGGCAACCGGTTGCTGTGAGAGTTCCAGAGCTTCAGCACTGAGCAAGGCAAAGTCAACAGCCAGACCCAGCAGCAATCAAGGCAGGCTGGCTGGGGAATCTGGTCCTTCCACCCATGACACACAGCTATCTTCCAGGCCAACACTGCTGCCCAAATGGCACCTGGTGCCCAGAAAGACCACCACCCATGCCCCTGAGCCAAGAGCGCACACACACACTCACTCAACCACCCCACCTCCCTCCATCCCACAAGACCAGCCACTGCCCCCTTGATGCCGGTTTCCCTTAATGCCCCTTAAGAAAGGAGGATTAACTCTCTAAGACCCCTGTGGATTCAGGCACCCAGCACAAGGCCAGAACTGGCTGGAGAGGTCTAGCCTTGCAACCAATTGCCCACACCCTCTTTGGCACAAATGCAGAGCCTGTTGCTGCCCCCCGAGAAAGTCCCTGGTTGGAAAAAATGGCCAGCCCTGCTCTCAAACACCTGCCCCTGTTCTGTCAAGACAAACACTCAACGTGGTGCCAAAACTGCCGCATCTCATTGGGTGAGCGCCTTCCTCCCTGTTGGCCTCACCACCACCCTTCGGTGAGGACCACCACTTGCAGCGTCTGTGCACCTGTTTGGCAGGGGCCTTAACTTCTGCGTCCCCAGGAGGAGTCATCATGCACTAAAAGCCACACTTACTGAGCCCCTAGCAGGTGCATTACCTCATTTCATCTTCACTAGTGTCCTAGAAGGTGAGAGAGAGCAGGTCCACACTGTCTTACTCAATATTCCAAAGTCAAGAAACCCCAAAAACGAAAGTTGTTTGTCCCTGCTTTGACCTGACAAGAAGCTCTTAGGTGTCGTTCTTTATCCCAGAAGGCCTAGGTGAGTTTGGTCAAGCATCACAGTTCCAAAACTCCACAGATAGATCCATAAATTGGGAAAAACTCGGAATTCCAAAATCTATCAGGCCTCAAGGATTCTGGGTTAAGGGTCTTGGGCCTGCTTTCCCGGACCGAGAGAAGAGGCTCCTCCTAGAAGTAACTTGGGAGTCCCCAGCAAAGGCTGGTCTCTCTCACTCTACCCGCCCTGAAGAAACCTATGCATCCCACCTCACTCCCCGTGCCGAGTTCGAATCCCGCCCGGCATCTGGCGGGAGGGCGCAAATCAGCGGTGCCGCGCACCTGGGGGCTCGAGAGCGGGATGCGGCGCCGGGTCCCAAGCAGGGTCTGGGCGGGGAGAGCCTGGCGCGCGACAGGAGTGCTCTGCAAAGTTGGTCAAGGCAGGGGTCGGCACGCGCACCGCCGGGCCAGAGCAGGGAGGGGAAACCCCGGCGCATCCCCAACACCCCGGTCTGGCGCCCCCTCCTCAAACCCCTCCCCACTCCGCAGCCCCCGCCAGCGCCACTGCTCCTGCACATGCGCACTGCAGCCCGCGATGTGGCAGCCGGGGAAGGGGGGGCCGGGGCCGGGGGCGGCTATCCATGGAGCCCCGCGCCCCTCGGGTCCCCAATGGACGCAGCGTCCTGGGTAACGCCTCGCATCCTCGGAGCCGGGGGAGGGCGAGTCTCCGCGCCCAGGGCCCCGACGTGGCTGCGGTCCGGCGGCGGGGAACGCGGGTGCGCGGAGGTGGGGGGCCGGCTCCCCCGGCCCGCTCACTCACCTCCGCCATGGCCGTGTGTGCGCGGGAGGCGGTGGCCGCACCGGGATCCCCGGATACGGAGCCGCGGGCTCATTGGCTGCGGCGCATCGGGAGGCGGGGTCTTGGGAGGGCGTGGCCTGAGAGGGCGGGGCGCGGGCGGGGCGTAGTAGGTGCGCGGACGGGGTTGCGCGGTATGTGTGCGGGGGCGGGGCGGGCTCGCGAAGCCAGGGTCTGGGGTCTCTGCCTGGGCCTTGGTTTGGGGCGTGGAGGATGCTGTTAATAAAAACATTGATTCTTGGTAACAACACCTGTGTAGGAAGCTTTGGTTGTATTTCCTCCTTCCAATAGCTTCGCTAAATACTGTGAGCACCCTGGTGCTACAGGTGAGGAAACTGAGGCCTAGAATGATGGGGCACCCAATGCATAAGTGGTGGTAGTGCCAGGACTGAAGTCGGTAGGTAGCGTGGTTCTGGAACTTTCTTCAGTTTTTCATCAGTGATGACCCATCCAGTGTTCCAAAGAACCGACTGGGGAGCTTGCAAGATGCACCGCAGGACGAGTTTTGGGCACTGCAACCCGATACCAAGGAGAGGATAGGAGGTGGATGCAAACCCACGGCCAGCCCAGCCGTTTGGCTCTGAATTCATTATGGACCGTTTGCACGTCCGGAACCTGTGGTGGGCGCTGGGGGAGAGTTTGAACAGGACAGTCCTGGCTTCGCTACATTTTAAATTTCAGACTTACCAGTGCTGTGAGCATGGGCAGAAGGTTTATGGAGAGCGAGAGAGGAAGGTGGGAGGATGGAGGCAGTGAGTAGGCAGAGGCGTCCAGCAGGACTCACGTGGTGGCCGCGAGCAGAGAAGTGGAGAGAGCTGGGAAGGTGCACCCCACAAATCTCTGATGGAATGCAGGTGGAAAGGGCATGAAGTTGCACCAACGAGTGGTTGGTAGTTCCTACTGAGACGGGGAAGAATGGAATTGGGATGATGGGGGACTCAAGAATCCCCATTCCGCTGAAACCGGTTTGGCTTAGTGGATAGAGCATCTGCTTGCAAACTGAGAGGTCCCAGGGTCCATTCCAGTCAAGGGCATGTACCTTGGCTACAGGCACATCTCCAGTGGGGGGTGTGCAAGAGGCAGCTGATCGATGTTTCTCTCTATCCCTCTCTCTCTTCGTCTCTTTTAAAAATTAATAAAATATATTTTTAAAAAAAAAAGAGAAAAAAAGAATCCCCATTCGCTTCCCAGCTTTTGCCAGCAGAATACTGCTGGACTCATGGTGACAAGATGCTCCTCTTCAACCAGCCTGGGGAGAAGACGAGGGGGCGCAGGCTGAGTTTATTATGGAGTTCAGGCTGAGTCTGAGGTGCTTGTGGACACCCCAGGATGGTAGTTGGATAAGCAAGTCTGAACACAGACTCAGGGGGAAGTTGTGCAGTTGTGGGAAGCTGATGTGTGACATCTGAGAAACTCAAGACAGCGGGGGGCGGGGAGGGAGTGATTTTGGAAATAAAGGACTGTACAAATCACAGGTAATGTGAACATAAATATTATTATTTTCCTCTTCTCATCCTTTTGGCCTTCCAGCTTGTCCCCCACCCCCTCCAGGCCAAAATTCTCAGAGCCAGCCACACATACAAGGTGTTTAGCACTTGGGTGTTTACTGGGAATGAGGCCTCAGAGGCATGGCCTGGATCGGTCACACTTTTTTAGTGATGCTTTTGGGGGTGGCGAGCTCATACAGGCGAGGGGATGCCCGAGCCACCAGGGAAGCCCGGGAAATGTAGTAGGGGTCATAGCCCTCATTGAGCTCCTTTCGCACTTTGGGCTTGGCCAGAAAGCGGGTCCGGGGACTGGCCACTGCCTTCTTGGTGACGTCCAGCACTTCCCAGCGTGGATCTCGGTCAAGGACACACTGGTCTGACAGGGCCTTGGGCACTAGAAGAATAGGAGAGAGTGACAACATGAGGCACTCCCACAGGAAGAGCAACCTGCAAGGTCAAAGCTCCCAAGTTCAATGGCCTCTCCAGTGATGAAGGAATGGAAAAGCACAACATGTCCCATCCACGCACTGGAATATCACTCAGCCATGAAAAGAAGTGAAGCACTGGCAACTCCCTACAACCTGGATGGACCTTGCATACATGATGGTCGGTGAGAGAAGCCAGACACAAAAGGCCATACAGTGTGTGATTCCATCAATGTGAAATGCCCAGAACAGGCACATCCATAAAGACAGGAAGTGGGTTAGTGGGTGCCAGGGGCTGGGGATGGGTGGAAAGTGACTGCTAATAGGGGGTTTCTCTTTGGGGTGATGAAAATGTTCTAAAATGTATTGGGGTGATGAGTACACAACTCTGAGTGTACTAAAAAGCATTGAAAGGTACACTTTCTTTTTTATGGATATATATAATGAATTACTTTATTTTTTTAAAATATATTTTATTGATTTTTTTTTTTTTTTTACAGAGAGGAAGAGAGAGGGATAGAGAGTTAGAAACATCAATGAGAGAGAATCATCGATCAGCCACCTCTTGCACACCCCCTACTGGGGATGTGCCTACAACCAAGGTACATACCCTTGACTGGAATAGAACCCAGGACCCTTCAGTCCGCAGACCAAAAAGCAAAACCTGACACATTCTTATACACATACACACACACACACACACACACACACACACACGGATGTGTATTTACAGGTACATCTGAAATATGGATCAATATATAGATGAATGTGTATGTACAAACATGTATATATTTATAGTCCAGGTGTATGTGAGAGAGAAACAAAATGGTCTGATGAATCAGTGCATATGTGGGCATAGCTCCTGGGGTAAGCAGAGCGCTCAGAGCAGTCTCACCTAGAGGCCATATTGGAGCTCCGCCCCATGGGAGGCAGAGGAGTGAGCCAGGCAGGTATCTGTGGTCAGAGTTCTAGGCAGCGGGAGAGGAACCACATAGATGGGGTGGGCAAGGGCCTGTGGGCCACACAGAGTGAAACAGGAGCCCTGGGAGGGCCATGAGCAGAGAAGGGTGGAATCCAGCTTAAATTTAGCAAGACCTCTGTGGCTGCCACATGGGAAATGGGCAAGGGTGGCATCAAGAATAAGGGTGGAGGCGACTGCTCTGGTCCAGAGACACCTTAGGGGGCCATGTGGAGGGCAGGGGGAGCTGTGGGCGAGTTCTTGATGTGCTCAGAAGACCAAGCCCGCAGGAGTTGTCAGTGCATTGGACGTAGTGTGTGACGGGAGGGGACTGGCAGGAGAGCACTTGTAGAGTGCACGTTCACGGGCACACACTCAACAGCATGCATTTGTGGCTCTGCAAGTAACTCCATGTTACACTCAGAAGGAAGCACACAGAACGGCATTATGTTTGGGTGGGTTCCTTTCTCCGTTAGGCTGTCCTGCATTTTTCCAATTCTCTACAGCTAGTACACATTACTGTTGTCATGGTGGGACTGGGTATCTTGTTTATTTTAAAGGACAGAAGAGAATCAGGCCAACACCACTTCAAAGCTGCCCTTCCTGCCTGGCCAGGGTGGCTCAGTTGGTTGAGTGCCATCCCATGCACCGAAGAGTTGTTGGTTTGATTCCTGGGCAGGGCATGCACTTAAGTTGCAGGTTCAATCCCCAGTCGGGGCTCTTACTGGAGACAACCAAATTATGTTTCTCCCTAATCTTTCCCTCTCTCTCTCTCTCTCTCTCTCTCTCTCTCTCTCTCTCTCTCTCTCTCTCTCTCTCTCAATCCAGCATGTCCTCAGGTAAAGCTTAAAACACAATGCTGCCCATCGCCTCAGCTTGGCTCCCTCATTCCTGGCCCTGTCTCGCCAACTTTCTCTTCTGCACCATGTGTCCTGCTAGAGACCCATTCAGACAGCACTCAGCTTCAGGCCCATGGCCTCCTCTAACGGTTGCCTCTCTTCCCCTGGGAGCCTGCACAGTGCAACTTATCCACAGGAATCCAACAACTGGTTTCCAGCTAAGGGAGCAGATGAAGAGGGAAGCACAAATCTGGCAGAAGCTGGCCTAAAGTCCAAATCTTCTGACGGTTCCCTGCCCCTGCCTATGTTCACTGGGGACGGACGCAAGGACCTACTTACTGGCCAAGTGAATGAGCCGGTTATAGTCTAATGCATGTGGCTTAGGTTTTGGCACAGGGTCCCACTCTTCCAAAAGTGTGGCCGGAGGCCTGGGCTTTGCCAACTGCACGACCCTTGCACTGGGGATGGCCGTCATGGCTGCCTTGGACACCTTGGATACCTGGAAACAGAATGAGAGGGGAAAGAGTGAAACAGCCCATCATGCCTCAGAGGCCCCTGGATAAAAAACAAACACAAACAAACAAGCCGTAAGCAGTGCAAAGAGACAGACGAGTGGCTGGAAATAAGTTAGTTTGCAATGTGTTCAGCAAAAGGCTCGGTAGCTATCATATGTAAAGAGCTCCTCTAAGTCAATAACCCAAAAGAATCCATAGGGAACTAGGCTACTCATATAGGACAGTAAACCTAAATGGTCAATAATGCTCTCTGCTGACCAGGGAAATGTAAATTAAAACAACAGAGTATCACTGAATGCAAACAAATGAGACAAAAATGAAAATGTGGACACTGTCAAGCCCTGGCAAAATGTCAGCTGGCATGGGTTGGTGTCTGAGTGTCAACCTATGAATCAGGAGTTCACGGTTTGATTCCCGGTCAGCACATGCCAGGTTGCAGGCTTGATCTCCAGTGTGGGGGAATGCAGGAGGCAGCCCATCAGTGATTCTCTCTCATTGATGTTTCTATCTCTCTCTCCCTCACCCTTTCTCTCTGAAATCAAATTTTAAAAATAGAATGTGGGAAGAGAGATATCCTCATGCATTGATGGTGGGAGAGTAAATTAGTACAAGCACTTTGAAGAACCGTTTGTCCATCTCCGGCAAAGCTGAGCATGTGCACGCTTGACAACCACCATATAGAGAAACATCTAGTGGGGGTACAAGGATTTGAGTGCAGCGGTATTCACTGCAGCAGAAACAACCTAGTTGTCAAATGATAGGGGACTGAATAAACTAGCTATGGTATATTCATAGGATAGGACATGACCAAACAGTTAAAATGTTGCTTCTATATAAATCAGAATGATGTGCTCTAGAAAATATATTAGGGGAAAAGCAAGAAGTAAGATGCCATGCTATATAATAAAAGGCTAATATGCAAATCGACTGAATGGTGGAAAGATGGTCACTCTGATGCACATGACCACCAGGGGCAGACACTCAATGTAGGAGCTGCCTCCTAGTGGTCAGTGTGCTCCACAGCAGGGAGCGCCACTCAGCCAGAAGCTGGGCTCATGGCTGGCGAGTGCAATGGTGGTGGTGGGAGCCTCTCCCTCCTCCCGGCAGCACTAAGTATGCCCCACTGATCCTCCCAATCTTCGAGAGGGCACAGGCCAGGCTGAGGGACCCGCCCCACTTCTGCCGTCCCCCACCCCAGCACACGAATTTTGTGCACCGGGCCTCTAGTATTTTATATTAAAAACACGATGATTATGGCTTAAGGCTCTGTGTATGTAATAAAGTATATAGATTGATGAAAATAAGACAGCTGGCCAAAGTCACACATATTAGGGGGAAAGCATAATATGTCTGTCTAGGTCCCTGATCCTAGCCCACTGAGGGCAGGCAGTGCCCCTCCCATTGAGGTGGGGTTCTCAGGAGAACCAGTCACCTACCTCAGACATGTCTATGCTCCAAATGTTATTCCGGACCTTCGGGGCAGCCAGTTGCCTCAGGCGATTAGAGAGTTGGTATTCCAAGGTGCATGGAGAAACGGGCATTCTATGTGGGAAAAGCAAAACCCGACACATTCTTACACACACACACACACAGACATACACACACACACAGACACACACACACACACAGACACACACACACACACACACACACACACAGGGGAGCCCTAGGGGACATCAACATTTGAGACACTAGCTCAGCCAAAGTGGGGTGTGTGTGTGTGTGTGTGTGTGTGTGCGCGCGCACGTGCGTGTGATCTCTTTCTCATCTCTTCTCTTCCCCGGGGATAAGAGGGAAAGTGAAGGGTCTGGAAAACATCTCCAAGAAGGCATTCATAAAAGAATCCCTAACAGGCCGAAACTGGTTTGGCTCAATGGATAGAGCGTCGGCCTGCGGACTGAAAGGTCCCAGGTTCGATTCCGGTCAAGGGCATGTACCTTGGTTGCGGGCACATCCCTGGTGGGGGGTGTGCAAGAGGCAGCTGGTCGATGTATCTCTCTCATCGACGTTTCTAACTCTCTATCCCTCTCAATTCCTCTCTGTGTAAAAATCAATAAAATATATTAAATTAAAAAAAAAAAAAAGAATCCCTAACAGGAGCCCCTATGTATTCTCAAGGCTGGAGATATGCTGTCCTGAGGTCATTCCCCCACCCCAGGGCCTTCTGTGTGTGTCCAGCCGTTGTCACAGAAAGCTGGAAAAGTGAATTTCCACTGGGTTTGCTGAGCCCACACCTCCTAAAACCAGGCCTCAGCTATACCTCTGCTCTAGAAATAAAACCATGTTTCATTGATCTGAGGCAGACGTTTTATATTTTCCCATCTCTGAGGTCGAGGTGCAGCTTGTAAACGTTGCCAGCCGGACGTCAGGAGCTCCCACCAGTTATCCTCACTGGTGTGTGGGTGTAGCTGTTCTCAGTGAAGTAACCTAAGTCGAGCTACATGTGCTCTTGGTTCTACAGATGTTGTCTAATTGCAGTTTAAATTATCTTCAGATTATATTATCATTCAGCATAAAAATAAAAAAGTTATTTTCACAAAACAGGCTTAAAAACAGAGTGTGGAACATGTCAACATCTCTGAATCAAAAAAAAATGATTCAGACTTCCTGTCAAGATGGGAGCATAGGCAAATGCAATTCTGGCCTCCTCCTACAACCACAGCAAAATTACAACTAAACTGCAGACAGCATCATTCAGAACCACCTGAAATCTGGTTGAATGGAAGTCCTACAGCTAGGGAATTTAAGAAGCAGACACATAGAGACTGGTAGGAGGGGTGGACACACAAAACAGGCTGGTCACACACCCACATGTGGCAGATAAAAACTGGGAGGGAGCCCTAGCTGGTTTGTCTCAGTGTATAGAGTGTTGGCCCCTGGCGTGGGGGGCCCCAAGTTCGATTCCAGTCAAGGGCACATACATCAGTTGCAGACTTGGTCCCTGACCCTGGTCAAGGCACATGCAGGAGGCAACCAATTGATGTGTCTCTCACACATGGATGTTTCTCTCTCTGTGTCTCTCTCACTCCCCTCTACTCTCTCTAAAAATCAATGGGAAAATATCCTCAGGTGAGAATTAACAAAAAAATTGGGAGGGATATCTTGGCTGCAGAGGTCTCCCCTGAGGAGCAAGAAGTCCCAGCCCCACACCAGGTCCCTCAGCCCGGGGTTCCAGTGCCAAGAAGAGAATTCCCTATAACTTCTGGATGTAAAAAACCAATGGGGATTGAGACTAAGGATTACAGAGGGCTGCTTGAGTCCCAGGCAGTTCCCTTAAAGGGCCCACATATGGCCTGGCTGGTGTGACTCAATTGGTTGAAGCATTGTCCCTTACACAAAAAAGTTGTGGTTCAATTCCCATTTGGGTCTCATACCAGGTTGCTGATTGGATCCCTGGTTAGGGTTCATATAGTAGGCAATCAATCAATGTTTCTCTCTCACACTGATGTTTCTCTCTCCCTTCCTCTCTCTCCAAAATCAGTGGAAACATATCCTCAGATGAAAATTTTAAAAACAAGTCTGTAAGTCACATACAGACTTAATTGGGCTCACTCCCTCAGAGCTCCAGCACTGGGACAGCAGCTTGAAAGGCACCAGAGACATACAGGAAGAAACTAAATTGTCCAGCATCAGCACAAGAGCTGCAGTGGCTGATTTTTCCGAGACAGATGTGCTGGCAGAGACCATGTTCCTTTGATGAGCTCTCCCCGCACAGAGCCAGTATGCAGGTACCATCCCTGAGACCATCAACCTCCCTCTGTGTTGTCTCACTCACGTGATGCCCTGAGGTCTTGCCCACCCAACTTTCGAGCCCAACTAAGCTGTTTCCAGTGGCTTTTCCATATGTATGTTCTGTCTGGGCTCATGCTTCACATTTTCCTAAAATATCTCAAAAAAGCGGCATTTGGCCTCAACAAACCCATACCTTTTGTTAAGTGGCTCAGACCTGGCACTAGCAACAGCCGGCCTTGGTTCAAAGCTTTTTCTCACCTGGCCACCTCCAAGCCCCTCACAAGTAGCAGCCATCTTCAGATAGCTTTATTTTTATTTTTATTTTTATTTTTTTTATTTATTTATTTATTTTTTTTTACAGAGAGGAAGAGAGAAAGATCGAGAGTTAGAAACATCGATGAGAGCCGAAACCGGTTTGGCTCAATGGTAGAGCGTCGGTCTGCAGACTGAAAGGTCCCAGGTTCAATTCCGGTCAAGGGCATGTACCTTGATTGCGGGCACATGCCTGGTAGGGGGTGTGCAAGAGGCAGCTGGTTGATGTTTCTCTCTCATCAACATTTCTAGCTCTCTATCCCTCTCTCCTCCTCTCTGTAAAAAAAATCAATATATTAAAAAAAAAAAAAAAAAAAAAAGAAACATCGATGAGAGAGAAACATTGATCAGCTGCCTCTTGCACACCCCCTATTGGGGATGTGTTCTCAACCAAAGTACATGCCCTTGACCGGAATCGAACCTGGGGCCTTTCAGTCTGCAGGCCGATGCTCTATCCACTGAGCCAAACCGGTTTTGGCCAGATCGCTTTATAGTTCATGCAGGGTGGCCCCAGGCAGAACACAGGTGGTGGCTGACCTTAGCCTGCACTTTCAGGAGGTCCCAGATCCAACACACCAAGTGGATAGTTTCAGACCACATCAAAGCATCATCACCCAACCACTTCCACAAGTGGCACACTCAGGTGGTGGACTGAGTGGGCATCAGTGCTCTGCTGAATTAAGTCCTGCTCTGTGGAGTGGGCCCCTGCACAGCTCATCCTCCATGGGTGGTCAAAGGTCTTTGGTCACAGCCAGTCCTTGCAGCTGATCAGCCTGAGGTTAAATCCTTCCCATTGACATGCCAACAGCAGTCAAGGCTCAACTACAACAGGAGGGTGAAAACAGCTCACATTGAGGGGGAGACACAACTCAGCCTGGGTGATCATGAAGACTGTGCCACTGGATCATACAGAACACCTACTACATTAGGGCACTGTACCAAGCCAAGGAGACATAGCAGCTCTACCTAATACATAGAAACAAACACAGGGAGGCGGCCAGAATGAGGAGACAAAGAAACATGTTCCAAATGAGAGAATAGAATAAAATTCTAATAAAAGAACAAAACAAAATAGAGGCAAGCAATCTATAGATGCTGATTTCAAAACCCTGGTTATAAGGATGTTCAATGAACTTAATGAGAGCTTCAACAGCATAAAAAAAAAAAAAAAAAAGGACCAGTCAGAAATGAAGCATACACTAACTGAAATGAAGAATAATTTACAGGGAATCAATAGTAGAGTAGATTGCCAAAACCGGTTTGGCTCAGTGGATAGAGCGTCGGCCTGCGGACTGGAAGTTCCAGGTTCGATTCCGGTCAAGGGCATGTACCTTGGTTGCGGGCACATCCCCAGTCGGGGGTGTACAAGAGGCAGCTGAACAATGTTTCTCTCTCATCGATGTTTCTAACTCTCTATCCCTCTCTCTTAAAAAATAAATAAGATATATATTTTTTAAAAATAGTAGAGTAGATGAAGCTGAGAATCAAATCAGTAATTTGAAATATAAGGAAGCAAAACACCAAATCAGAACAGCAAAAAGAAAAAAATTTTTTTCAAAACAAAAACAAAAAACAAAAAACGAGGAGAGTGTCAGGAACCTCTGGGATAACTTCAAATGTACCAACATTTGTATCAGAAAAGAGGAAGCAAGAAATTGAAAACCTATTTGAAAAAAATGACAGAAAACTTCCCTAACCTGCTGAAGAAAATAGACATATAAGTCCAGGAAGCACAGAGAGTCCAAACAAGGTAAGCCCAAACAGGCCCACACCAGGACCCATCATAATTAAAATGCAAAAGTTTAAAAACAGAGAGAATCTTAAAAGCAGCAGTTGATTATCTAAAGGGAGCTCCTACAAAATTCAACAATTTCTTAACAGAAACTTTGCAGGTCAGAAGGGATCAGCAAGAAATATTCAAACTGATGAAAAACAAGGACCTACAACCAAGATTATTCTACCCAGCAAAGTTGTCATTTAGAATTGAAGGACAGATAAAGAGCTTCCCAGACAAGAAAAAGTTAAGAGTTCATCACCAAACCAGTATTATATGAAATGTTAAAGTTCTTCTTTAAGAAAAAGAAAAAAAGAAATGATAAAAAAAAAAACATGAACAATGAAATGGCAATAAATATATATCTACCAACAATTGATTCTAAAATAAATAAATAAATAAATAAATAAACAAACAAACAACAACAAAAACAAGCAGAACAGAATCAGACTTATAGATACAGAGAACATTTTGATGGTTGCTAGATGGGAGGGGATTGGGGAATGGGTGAAAATGGTGAAGGGATTAAGAAGTACAAATTGGCCGAAATCAATTTGGTTCAGTGGATAGAGTGTCGGCCTGCAGACTGAAAAGTCCCAGATTTGATTCCGGTCAAGGGCATGTACCTTGGTTGCGGGCACATCCCCATTAGGGGGTGTGTAGGAGGCAGCTGATCGATGTCTCTCTCTCATCGATGTTTCTAACTCTCTATCCCTCTCCCTTCCTCTCTGTAAAAAAATCAATAAAATATATATTTTTTTAAAAAGAAGTACAAATTGGCTGTTACAAATTAGTCATGGAGATGTAAAATACATCATAGAGAATATAGTCAATAATTGACATAATAAAAGAGTAACGTGCTAATTGTACCTTCCCAAAGTCCACCAGTCAGTCAGGAGTGAGCATGCAAATTAACCCAACAAAGACTGAAGGTTAATTTGCAAATGTGGGTGCTGAGCGGCCAGGGTCAGGCCTCTGAGCAGCGAAGGAAGGCGGAAAGGTGGCTCCGACCAGAGAGAAGGCGGTGCCGGCAGCCAGGGAAAGGAAGGCCCGTTCTGGCATGAATCTTTGTGCATCAGGCTTCTGGTATTCTACTAATTATGTCTGGTGTCAAATAGGTACAAGACTTATCAGGATGAACACCTAGTTATGTAGTGTCCAATCACTGGGGTGTACACCTGAAACTAATACAATAATGTGTGCCAAGGGTAATTGAAAAATAAAAAAATGATTTATAAAAAGGGATTCAAACATTCGAACACCCTTCAGTTAATTTAGTTCCATTGTATTTTCCTTTTTGTGAATGCATTAATATAGGTAATTAAAATTTGTGTCTAAATAACTCTTTGACAAGCATAAAAGTTCTCAGTGATAGCAAGGAATTGGGTCATTAGTTGTATATAAAATAAAAATGCCTTACAATTGCTAGCTTTCCAGAGCCAACAAAATCCATGGTGGTGGTAGGTAGCATTGCTGAGCACTTACTACGGGCCAGGTGCTGAGTAGCTTTTGTGTGTGATCTCTACTGCCACCTGCTCTGCAGGTGGAGAACTGAGATCCCAAGGGTCATGGGCCTGCCTGCAGCCATCCAGTTGAGACTTGGGTTATCTAGCCTAGAACCTGAATCCTTCCCTCCTCCCTGCCCCCCCCCCACCCCGCCCGTTCTACAGCCTGTCAAGAGAAGAGAAAGGTTTCCTGCCAAACTCTGCCCTCAGAGTGCCTACCCAACCCTTTTGTCCTTACCTATTGCAGTTGTAATTCTCCATGTGGAACTTTTTGGGTCGAGCAAGTTCCTCCATTCGGGGGGACACTGCTGCACAAATGGGAAACAGCCCCAGCTTGAGACCTGCCCACCCGCTGGGGTTTTCTTCCTACTGAATTCAGCTCTCCGTGAGTCAGAGCAAGAGGCCACATGTGAGGAACTATGGGCCCCGACAGTCCAGCCAGGATTACAGACTTCTGCTGGCCCCCTTCCAGGGACAAGAGGCTCAGAAGCCTGAAGTCTCTTCCTCCCACATGCAAGATGGGAGGGTCAGGGCTGGCTCAGTTCCTCCACGGGCTCTTGTTTGAAAAGTGGATTTGGAAAGCGGGTTTTGGTCTGAAGTTTGCACAGGCCTAGGGTTTCCAGGGGGCTCGGTGTTCACTGTGAGGGAGATTCTAAACCCCAAGAGAGAGCCTGCCCTTTGCTTCTCCCCAATAAGGAGCTTACTTGACATGTTTTATTTGAAGGGACCCATTGCTCTCAAAGAGGACAGAAACCATTGTGAGGGGGGAGAGGAAAGCCTTTTTTTGTAAAGTGAATACTAAGCCCCACTTTGGCTACGGTGCAAACTGGGGTTTGCCCCCCACCCCTCACCCCCAGGACCAGCTTCCATCTGGCTCTGGCCTCGTGAGCTATGGCATCCAGAGGTGAGCCTCTGGAGCCCGGTGGAGGACAGGTGCTCCTGGGAGATATATGGAGGAGAGGGGAGGAGCCAAAGGGAGTCCCAGGGGCCTTAGGGCTAGGCTGGTCCCCAAGGTCTCCCCACTCTGAACAGGGCACAGGTTGGGGTGAAACGGGGGCAACCCAGCCCCAGGAGGCCAGGAGCAGCATGTCCGTCAGCGTGGCTGAGAGCCATGGCTGGGACAGGGGCCACCTCTGGCCAACCCCTGAGCCAGGTGGCCACTAACGGACAAGTGGATGGAGGTGGTGGGTGGGCTCAACCTACCAGGCACGGTGACGGTGAGGGTGGTGTCTTCCATAAACCTCTCTGTCCAGTACACCGATGGCCTGGAATGCACCGTCGTGGCTCAGGGTGAGGGAAGCCGGGGCAGAGGCTTCCTAAGCCCTGCTCTGAAACAAAACTCAAGGCTCCCCATAGACACAGACACACGTGCAGACGGGGAGACAGCGAGGCAGAGGCGGGATGGCTGGGGGAAGGCCTGGTGGCGTGACCAGCGGGAAGGAAGGAGAGACTGCGGAGGCACCAGAGAGAGGGGGGAGAAAAATCTTAGCGGCACGGGGCAGGGGCAGTGTGGACTCCTGTGAGCAAGGCTGGTGTTCAGAGAAGTGGAGAGCTGGGGGAGAGGGGCCTGGGTCCTGGCTGTTCCCCCCAACACGGGCAGGAGATGGAGAGAGGAGACACCCTGGGACTTACCAGTAGATACAGAACTGCAAGTTCCTCATGCATGGGGAGATCCAGACAAAGCCCTTACAGCGGCACCCCATCCTGCGATGAGACAGCCCAGCCCCTGCCTCGCTCTGCAGCTCCCACGTGCTCAAGCGCCTCACTCTCCTGGGCCAGCACCCAGAGGCCACGGCAGGCCACCACGCCGCCCCCAGCCCCAGTGGTGAGCACCCTGACCTTTCACCCCTCGTTCACCACGCCGATGAGACCCCCTCCTCCTCGCAGACCCCCCTCCCTGCCTCCAGCAAGACCACCTGCGCCGCTCACTTGTCTCTCGAGCTTTTCCAGTTGGCCTTGGGTTTTGCCAGCTCGAGAAGCCTCCTCCTCTTCTTCTTCTTCCCTCTTCCCACGGAGAGGCTGGGGGACCTCTGGGTGATGGACAGCCGGCTTCGGGAGAGTCGGATGGTGAGGCCGGAGTTTCTGGCTCCCCAGCCCCCCGCCCCTGCCTCTCTGGGGGAAATCCTGGCATCCAAAGATGTGGACTGCCACCTTCCCTCCAGCGGCAGCCGGATGTGTGACCCCGGCCAGGTGGCCTCGTTCCCTTCCCTGCGAAGTGGAGCAGAGACCCGCCCCCGCCTCACAGGACGGCCGCAGTTATTACGTAAGACGTTGTCTCATCTCCTGCGTAGCCAGGCCCCCAGCGGGACGGAGCCACAGAGAGGCCCCGGGCAGCCCCCAGACTACGGGCGGAACGGGGCCTTCTCTCCCTTCCCGTGGCCTTGGGCTCAGACGTCCTCCCGGGGCCCTGTCCCTGCCTGCACCCTCCCCCCCACAGCACTGCCCAACGTGTCAGAAATGTCCACTGTGGGGGATGACGCCCACAGAAAGGGCAGCCGATGGAGTGGGGGGGGGGGGGGGGCGCTGCCTCCTTCCTGCCTAGACAGCCACAGTCCGGAAGAGCCCGGAACGTGGCCCAGTGGAGGGAGGGAGGGATGCACACACTGAGTCCACAGGGGAGGGGACACCTGGCTCTTTCCAGGATGCCATCAATGGCCAAAAATCAGCCCCACCAATGCTTGCTTCCCCAGGTCTCAGCTCCCAGCCATCTTCAACTTCTCTGGCAGTTTGTCGGGGTTGGGATGGTGGCAGCTTCTGAGCCAGGATTATCCCCGTTTCTTTCTCAAGGGAGGGCCAGCTCTCTTGACCTCTCAACTCTGGCATCGAAACTCTGTCTGACTCCAACATTGGAGCTTTTGTAGGGTTTTCTGCTGTCACTCACCTGCTACCTGACTGAGGTGGTGTTTGCTGACTTCACCTCAGAGGCCAGTGAGGGTATTGCCCGCCCTGTCTGATACCCTCACCCTAGAAGGACTGCATGGGCTCGGGGCAGGGGGGAGGGGGGGACCCACACTCACAGCAATGACACAGAGGCCACAGGGACACGGGGTGGGCCTGGGGACACCGCTCTCTCCCCAGGGCCTGGGCCCCACCCCAGCCTGTGTAGGCGCCACTCCCCATACCCACCTCATCTCCGTCACACCCTCCTCTTCCTCTTTCCCCCGGGCCCTCTCCAACGCTGTGAGGGCCTTTCCTGGCGCCTGGGCACCTGTAATTTCTTCCTCATTCACCTCCTCGGGGGGGATTTCCTCTTCTTGGTCTTCGAACCCCAGTTCCCCATCATCTAGGTCTTGGTACTTGGACAGTCGGCTCTCATACACAGGGTTCTGGAAGCCCAGAGGGTCATCGTCCTGTCCCCTTTCCGAGATGTCGTCCGTCTCCGAGGTATGGCAAAGGCTGAGCACATTTTGCCGATGGTCCCCCATGAACGGGACCCTCCGCCTGCCCTTCAGCCTTACTCCCAACACACCCAATGTGTCTCTGGTCACCCGGCAACAGGAGAATGGCCTGCCCGCGTTCTCAGCATCCACATTCCACTCCACGGGTGCTGCTCGTCACTGCGTACTGCGGGAGCTCCTCCCGCTGCCCCTCCACACGGTCCTATGTGGGGCCCCCTCGCTGCTCCCACCTCAGCCCCTCGTCTGTCCTCGCCTGTCACTCTGCCTCCCTTCTCCGTGCATGTGCCAGGGGCGTCCCTGCTTCAGGGCCTTTGCACTTGCTGGTCCCTCTGCCTGCAATCTTCTGCCCACACGAGTCCCAGGCCAGCCCCTACTCAGGAAGGCGGCCCCCATCCTGGTCCTGCTGCATCCCAACATTTTGTTTTATTTCTCCGAGGCATTTGTCATCACCTAAAAGGACATTGTTGACTTACTTATTTCCTACTCTTCAGACGAGGGCTTGAGAGTGTCCCATTCTGCACATCCTGGTACCTAGAATGGCACCGCCCACAGAGGGATCCCCGAAAGGGCTGTTGAATGAACAGTTAAATTGGGAGCTCGGCTCACTGCTGGAGCAGACCCGACTCCATCCTCTATTTCTTCTCTTTTTTAAAAAACAAAAATATGCCAAAACCGGTTTGGCTCAGTGGATAGAGCGTCGGTCTGCGGACTGAAAGGTCCCAGGTTCGATTCCGGTCAAGGGCATGTACCTTGGTTGCGGGCACATCCCCAGTGGGGGTGGGGGAGGGTGCAGGAGTCAGCTGATCGATGTTTCTCTCTCATCGATGTTTCTAACTCTCTATCCCTCTCCCTTCCTCTCTGTAAAAAATCAATAAAATATATTTTTTAAAATATGTTTGTATTGATTCTAGAGAGAGGAAGAAAGAGGGAGGGGGAGAGAGAAAGAGAGAGTGAGAGAGAGACATTGACTGGGCCTCTCCTGGGGATTGAGCCCACAACCAGGGAAGGTGCCCTGCCCAGGAATCCACTCTGTGGATCGTTTGGTGCATGGATGCTGCTCAACCAACTGAGCCGCACTGGCCACGCCTACATTTCTTCTTAGTAAAAGACGTCATTTGTGCTCAGATGGAGGGGGCCAATACTGGCGGTCACAGCTCCCCCAGGATTGACTTAGGAATGAGGCCTGAGGGGAACCTGCAAGGGGCTTCTAGAGATGGCTTCCTCTGGAATGAAAAGAAACACAAAGAAACAAATCCCTTGTCCCTCCTCCTTGGTTACTCATATATATATATATATATATATATATATATATATATATATAATTGCGTTTTTACAGAGAGGAAGAGAGAGGTATAGAGAGTTAGAAACATCGATCACCTGCCTCTTGCACACCCACTACTGGGAATGTGCCCGCAACCAAGGTACATGCCCTTGACCGGAATTGAACCTGGGACCTTTCAGTCTGCAGGCCGACGCTCTATCCACTGAGCCAAACCGGTTTCGGCTCCTTGGTTGCTCTTGAGACTGCCTGTGATGTCTAGAGCTCAGACAGCTCTCTTGTGACCATGACACCTGCTAGTTTGAGGATTGTGAGCTGAGGATGGGTCTTTGCTGAGGTTATGAACTTGGCAACCTTGGAGATTTCTGTGTGTGTTGGGGGGGGGAGGGGGGAGGGGGGAGGCCTCCCAGGCAGTGAGGGAAGAGGCCACCTCCCATGTCCCAGCCTCAACAGACACTACACGGACTGAGTGTTCCCTGGATGCAGGATTGTGGAAAGCAGAGCATCTTCATGACGCTAAGCCACTAACCCAGGGCTGTCGCTACGCTGCAGTCCCATCCTGAGTGATTTGTCAAGGCAGCCCAATAGCCCTGCAGGGTCCCTGACAGGTTCCCACCTCGGGAGGGAGAACACCTGCCACCTGCTACTCTGCCCCCCCCCCACCCCGTCCTGTTGGCCTGTTCACACCTCACACGCCCAGCAGCCTCATCTCTCATCACCGTGCAGTGAGCCCATCCCTCCATTTTCATGTGGCTGAGTGCCCCCAAACTCACCTAGCACATCGCCTCCTCCAAAAACCGATCCCTAACGTAGGGTGTTTTCTCACCTAAATCTTGGGGGGGGGGGGGGGGGGGTCTTACAGCATTGATCATTATCTTACTTTATATTGCATTTGTAACTGTCTTTTTACCCCATTCGAGCATGTGGGCTCAAATTGGGTGGGAACGGTGCCTGTCTAGCCTCTGCCGGGACACCTCACACCCAGAACAGGCGCGCCCCCTGCGGAGTTTTAAGAACCGCCTGAAATTGGATCTTCCTCCGGCGCCGGGGAGGAACCGCAGTACCGCAGTACGACCAACAGAGGGCGCTCCGCCCAAGGGTTTGTGGGTCTTTCTGCCCGTCTGACACCGGCTCCTTGGAGCGGAGGGGGAGGGGGGGGGAAAGCATCCTCCGAGTGGATTTCAGTACCGTCATTCCTAGGTTACCCAGAAAGGCCAAGTCACTGCCCAAGATTGCACAGCGCGGAGCATTAGCTTGCCTCTGGCGCCCGGGGCTCCCAGCGTTTGCAAATCTCAACATTTGCAAAATTCAGTAACGATGGGAAAGGCCCTGAACCAAAGGACATTTGTGTGCGTGTGAGTGTGCGTGTGTGTGTGTGTGTGTGTGTGTGTGTGTGTGTGTGTGTGGCAGAAGCTGAGGGATCCAGTGCCCTGCTTGCCTCTGGGGCAGGGAGGGTCCAGCGGAGGCAGAAACAAGGGCTCAGTGCCAAACCCTCCGCGGCTGAGTTCCCAGCGCAGTCCAGTTCCTATGGAGATGCAAGGAGTGGGAGCCTGGTGTAAAGCTTCCCTCCCTGCTCTCCGCCCGAGACTGAATTCGTCCTCCCAAAATGCAAGGGGAAAATGAGGTGGGAGGGAGTCCACATGGGGGTCCTGGGAGAGGGCCCCGGACGGTCACCCACCCCCACTCAGGTGGTGAAGGCACAGAAGGGCCCAGTAAGGCCTGTGGGGTCTGAGACGGCTGGATGGTGCCTTGCTTCTTGGGAGAGCCCTGGAGGGAGGGTGGGGCGGGGGGTGGGGGCTCCCTCTGCTGCATGTCCTTCAGTGTGTAGCAGGGTTCCTCCACAGAGGCGTTGCTGAGGTTGGGTAGTGCTCTGTGGGAGGCCACCCTGGGCGCTATGGAAGGGGGGGCAGGCCCCTGGCCCCACCCACCAGATGCCAAGAGCACCCCCAGGCCTGACAACCACTGATGTCCCCGCCGTCGCCCAGCGTCCCTGGGTGAGAACACGCACGGGGGTTAAGGCCCGGTGTGGTCCTTCCGATGAGTAACGGTGGGATGACACGCACACCATCTGCTCTTGTCTAAAATAGCACAACGTCTCTCCCTCATTATTTAAGAAACTTAGACTCCAAAAAGGGCACCAGGCTTGGGTTCGATTCCTCGGACCCTGATGGGGAGAGTCTATTTTCCTCCCACAGAGGCAGCTGGTTTCGTGGCTGCAGCGAAGACCCAGAAGAATTCCTTCCGCCCCTAAGTCTGCGTACCTGCAGGCCGTGCCTGCCCAGCGGAGACAGAGGGGAGACGAGGCTGAGCCCCGCCCTCTAGGTGTCCTACGTGTAGGCCTTTTCACAACAGGCCACAGCCATGTAACAGCCCCAAAGCCCCCCAGACCCTCTATCTCCCCCACTTGGTCCCCGAAGGGATAACCACTCTTCTGACTTCTCATAGCAATGATTCGTTTTGTCTGATTTTGACTTGATAGCAATCAAATTTTGGGCTTCTTACGCTCAAAACTATGTGAGATTCATCCATGTACATGGTCACGGCTAGGGGGCACTCCACCGAGCTGAATGGCTACACCAGGACGTTTTTTGTTGTTGTTGTTGTTCATTTCACTGTTCACAGGCACTTGGATTGGTTCCAGGTCTTGTGAGCTCCCTACTTTGGAAGGCACAGCCACTCTTGCTCACATCCCATTGGCTGGAACTTAGTCACAGGGCCATGCTTGGTTGCAAAGGAGGCTAGGAAACGTAGTCTTTTTCACACCCACACACACACACACACACTCTCTCACACACTCACAGACTGGAATTCTATTTCCAGGGCAGCCGGCCTTCTGCTCGGTAGATACCTCTGACAGTAGGCAGCTATGATTCGTGCCTCTGATGGGCTTAAGTAGAGAAGCAATGTGTTACCTCCTCCTAAAAGCGACCCCTGGGCTGCTCTGTGGCTGTGGTGGCTCTGCCTCCCTTCACACTGGATCCGTCCTCAGCTGGGCACCAGTATGGCTGCAGCCGCTGCAGGCATCTCATTGTGAAGCTGCGGTGGCCACAGGCAGAAAGGGACCACTTTCTTGGGCCTCCCTCTCGGGAACAAGGACACCTTCTGTGTCTGCAGAATAACCACCCCCAAAGGCATTCACATCTAAGTCCCCAGAACCTGGCAGTATGTTCCGTCGCCTGTCAAGGAGGAAATCAAGATTCCAGACGAAATGGTTGCTAAAACCCTGACCTTGAGATGGAGATGACCCTGGATCATCTAGATCACATGTGTCAAACACAAGGCCCGCGGGCCAAATCCGTCCCGCCAGGCCTTGCAATGTGGCCCGCCCCGCGCGCTGTCATCACTGCACTCCGCTGCGTTTCCATCACAATGACAGTTAATGGCTCAGTAAACCATTCGGCCCGCGATTTAGGCTGGATTTTAGATTTTGGCCCCTTCTCTGATTGAGTTCGACACCCCTAGTCTAGATGGTCTCGGTGTAGCGTGAGGACCTTCATACGAGGAAGCAGGATGCGGGAGAAGAGAACGAGAGACAATAGCATGAGGAACGTGTCCACCGTGTTGAAGGGGTCACTGAGCCTCGTGATGCAGTGATCCCTAGATGTTGCTCCCCTGACCTCACTCACATCTCATTGGCCAGGAGGGAGTCACATGGCCACAAGTAAAGGAGCCTCCAGCAAAGGGATAGGACACCACTGGGGATTTTCAGCAGCAGCCAGGGGGGATGGGTTTCCCTGAGTCGCACAGGGTGGAGAGCGGACACCCAAACAGTATCCAAGCTCCATCCACAAGGAAAGTGGAGGCTGGTGGGCAGACAATGACCCTAGATGCACGAGGGATGGAGCAAAGGGAGGCGTCATCACGTGCTTGGAGCAGCCGTGGGGGCCTGCAGGACGCGGGGCAGCTTGAAGATGCCTGAATGGACTGATTGCCAGTGTGACTGCAGACCAGACGCCCATGGCCTAGCCCAGCAGTGCCGTGGCAATACCCAAACCCCGCGGCCCCAGGAATTTAGACTGCTTGGGTTGGCTTGAATTGTTTCTCCCCAAAAACACATTTTTTAAGTCCTAATACCTCTCTCCCCCATTGATCGAAGTCTTAGATTCTAAGAGGGCCAGGAGGAACTCCGCTCTTTGTGGTCTCCAAAGCTCTATTAACCCTGACCTTACCACAGCTTGGTGGGGAGCGCTCTCCCCATTCCCGCTGGGCTCCCTCCTCTGAGCTGCTGCCTGCTGGCCTGGCTGCCAGCATCGGTTGTCGTGGCAACCTCCTCTGTACCAAGGTCCCCCTAGTCGTTGGGTCAGATATGAGTACTGTTTCTGTGTGAAATTTCCTCATCTTAATAACTGCACCTGGTTATAAAAGAAAACCTTTTCTTTCCCCCCAGAAAACATGTGGTCCTGTGTTTATGGATGAAGGGACGTAGCACCTCCAACATCGTCTTAAATGGCTCAGGAAATGCCTATCCCTATATGTATATGCACATAGCTAATGGATGGAGGGAAATCCAAGTATAGGCACAGCAAACTGGGGAATCTGGGCAGAACTGACAGGAGTTTCTGGTACTTACCTTGAACTTTTCTGTGAGTTTGAAATTATATCAAAATTTAAAGTTGTGAAAACAACATCCGGAGGGCAGAATGCTGGACCCCCGGAGACTTGAGTCCGCAGGTCTACACAGGTCTGGGGTCCGATTTAACCAGTGGCTGAGGACAGCAGTGCATTGTGGGCTGAATTGTGCTCCCCATGCAGATATGTTCAAGTCCCAATTCTGTGGCTGTGACCTTGTTTGAAAACAGGAAATTCTCAAGCGTAATCAAATCAAGGTGAGATCATGCTGGCGTCGGGTGGCCCCTAAATTCAATGACTGGCGTTTTCAGAAGAAGGGGAAATGTGCACACAGACATGGAGGGGAAGGTCATGGGAGACAGAGGTGAAGCCTGGCGCCAAGGGGCGCCAGCAGCCAGGAGGGGACCTGGAATAACTTGTCCCCCAGAAGGAACAGCTCTGCCAACACTTGAACATCAGACTTCTGGCCTCCAGAGCTGTGAGAGTTTCTGCTGTTTGAGCAATCCAGGGTGCAGGCATTGGGTACGGCCCCTGGGAGCTGAGTACAGAGGGCATCTTGGGCAGGGAGGTGGTACGGGGCTTTCTCACTCCCTAGGGTCCCACTCGGCCCATGGGGGAGCACTGGCCAGATCCAGACACTTCCAGAAGGAGCTTGCCGTGGCCCTGGACAGTCACTCATTCATTCACATCCACGTTAAGCATACATGGGGTACCTACTCTGTGCACACTGGCAGAGGGTAGACTCAGCAGTGAACACAGCTGATCAAAATCTCTGCCCTGGAGCTGATTTCTTAACAGGAAGATGACCGCACACGCCAGGGGAGTGCGTCAGGAGGCGAGAAGCCCGGCAGGGATGGAAAGTGGCACGGGTGCCGGTAAAGAGGGCGGTCGTGGGGGCTTCTCATGAAAGGGAGGGAGGAAGCTGTGGAGTCCGGGGACGGAGCCCTGGCAGGGGGCACAGAGAGAGAGAAAGGCCCAAAGCTGATGGGTGTTGAAGTCCGGAGGAATGTCATGAGAACAGTGAGGCCAGAGTGGTGTGAGGGGGGCGTGAGGAGGGCATAATAGACCCCGTTATATTGCAGCTGTGACTCACAGGACCTGCCTGCCACCCCGTGTGTGGGTGGATGCCTGTACCAGGCGAACACCTGCATGGGAGAGCTTCTCTGGCCCGCAGGGGCGGGGGTGGGGGTGGGGGTGGGGGTGCAAGTGATACGGAATTCAAGGGGTTTGCCGCTTTATTTATTTGCAGCAGGAAAAGAAGAGGGATTTATAGCCAAAGCTCTGTCTCCCAGGAGGGAGGCTTAGCCGTTGCTTATAGGTACTATTTGCTCAGTTACAAGCTGCTTTCTTCTTTGTAGTTTGCTTCCATCCCAGTGAGCCCCCGTCTGCTTCTTCTGTTTACAGCTGGTCTGCAAAATGCTGCACCACATTCTAACATTTAGCAAGAATAACATTCGGTAATGACATTTAGGACTGCCCTGGCCTCAGGACCCTAGTGCTAGCCAACACAGAGGGGAACACGTGAAGGACCGTGTGGGCTGAGCAGGCACCCCCAGACCTGCTGCTTGGCTGTGCGATCTTATGCCGGCTCCCCCATCAGCTCATCCTTTATTGCTGTGCGGTTAGAACACTCAGGTGGACCATCAAGCAGTAAAAAGCAGCCCTTCCAGTCATCCAGAGAGAGAGAGCCTGAGAGTGTGCGTTTAAGTGCAGGTGGGAAGGCCATGCCACTCCATACCCTTGTCGACTTCTCAGGAAAATGCAGCATCTCAGCTTCTTCTTTGTTATTTTTGTTAACTCTCCTTGACCGAGGATATTTTTTCCATATAAATAGAGGGAAGGTGAGGGTACCAGGAAAGGGAGCACCCGGAGGAGAATACAGCCCGTGGAAAGGCCATGAAGGTGGGCAGTGCCCAGGGTGTTGAAGGAACTGCAGGAAAACCTGTGTGCCTGGAGTGAGATGAGTGGGGGAGAGAGGGAGGAGGTGAGGGCAAGGAGGTGACAGGGCAGGTTGTCCAGGGTCCTGTGGGCTCGAAAAGACTTGGGCTTTATCCCAAGGGACATGGGAGCAGGACCGGGCTGATTCAGTGCTCACTGTCACCCTCTGTTTCTGATAGGCTGTGGGGTCCAAAGCCAAACCTGACGTAGGTGCTCTCAGCACCCTCTGGTGGCTACCAGAACAGGCTGTAGACAACACAGGACACCAGGGGGCAGGTACTGCGCTGGTCCCGGAGGGATGGTGGGGGCAGATACTTGGACCCAATCCCAGCAGGGACCGAAAAGGGGGAGAAGCACGCAGGTTCTGGGAAAATTTTTTTTCTAAATATATTTTAATGACTTTTTTACAGAGAGGAAGAGAGAGGGATAGAGAGTTAGAAACATCGAAGAGAGAGAATCATCGATCAGCTGCCTCTCACACACCCCCTACTAGGAATGTACCCGCAACCAAGGTACATGCCCTTGATGGAATCAAACCCAGGACCTTTCAGTCCTCAGGCCAACGCTCTATCCGCTGAGGCAAACCGGTTTCGGCAGGTTCTGGGAAATTTTTATATCCCCCCCTTTTTCTTTTTTTTTTAATACATTTTATTGATTTTGTACAGAGAGGAAGGGAGAGAGATAGAGAGCCAGAAACATCAATGAGAGAGAGTCATCGATCAGCCGCCTCCTGCACACCCCCGACTGGGGACATGCCCGCAACCAAGGTACATGCCCCTGACTGGAATCGAACACGGGACCCTTCGGTCCCCAAGCCGACGCTCTATCCATTGAGCCAAACCAGTCTCAGCTTTATATCCCTTTTTAAAAATATATAATTTTTAGTAAACTGTACAAATCATAAGTGTATCAAGCACAGTGAACTTCTTTTAAAAAATTGAAGAAGCCCTAACTGGTTTGGCTCAGTGGATAGAGTGTCAGCCTTCGGACTCAAGGGTCCCAGATTTGATTCCAGTCAAGGCATGTACCTTGGTTGCGGGCACATCCCCAGTGGGGAGTATGCAGGAGGCAGCTGATCGATGTTTCTCTCTCATCGATGTTTCTAACTCTCTATCTCTCTCCCTTCCTTTCTGTAAAAAATCAATAAAGTATATATTTTTTTAATTGAAGAAGTCAGAAAAGTAAATATATATATATATATATATATATATATATATATATATATATATATTTTTTTTTTAATATATTTTATCGGCCGAAGCCAGTTTGGCTCAGTGGTAGAGCGTCGGTCTGCGGACTGAAAGGTCCCAGGTTCGATTCCAGTCAGGGGCATGTACATTGGTTGCGGGCACATCCCCGGTAGGGGGTGTGCAAGAGACAGCTGGTCGATGTTTCTCTCTCATCAACGTTTCTAGCTCTCTCTCTCTCTCTCCCTTCCTCTCTGTAAAAAATCAATAAAAAAATATATTTATATATATATATATATATATATATATATATATATATATATATATATATTATCGATTTTCCACAGAGAGGAAGGAAGAGGAATAGAGAGCTAGAAATGTCGATGAGTGAGAAACATTGACCAGCTGCCTCCAGCACACCCCTCGCTGGGGATGTGCCTGCAACCAATGTACATGCCCTTGATCAGAATCGAACCTGGGACCCTCAGTCTGCAGACGGACGCTCTATCCACTAAGCCAAACCGGTTTCGGCCAGAAAAGTAAATATTTTAAAGTGAGTAATTCAGTGCCATTTACCACATTCACAATGTGCAACCAGCACCACTATCTAGTTCTAGGACATTCTCATCATCCCAAAAAGAAGCTCCGTCCTCATCATTAGTCACTCCCTCTCTCCCTTCCCACTCCTGGCAACCACTAACCCACTTCCCATCTCTGTGGATTTGCCTGTTCACAGAAATGGAATCACACACTGTGTGGCCTTTTGTGTCTGGCTACTCCCACTGAGCATATGTTTCAAGGTTGATTCATGTTGTAACGAATGTCAGTGCGTCACCCTTTTTAAAATATATATATACATTTTTAACAATGTATTTTGTTGATTTCAGAGAGGGAGGAAGAGGGAGAGAGAGATAGAAACATCAATGATGGAAGAGGATCATTGATCGGCTGCCTTCGGCACACCCCACACTGGGTATTGAGCCCACAACCCAGGGAATGTGCCCTTGACCAGAATCAAACCCAGGTCCCTTCGGTCTACAGTCCTACACTCTATCCGAGGAGCCAAACCAGCAAGGGCTTAAAATATATTTTTATTGATTTCAGAGAGAAAGGGAGAGGGAGAGAGACAGAAACATCAACGATGAGAGAATCGTTGATCAGCTGCTTCCTGCACGCCCCACACTGGGGATCGAGCCTGCAACCTGGGCATGTGCCCTAACCAGGAATCTAACCGTGACCTGTGGGGTCATAGGTCAACACTCAAGCACCAAGTCACGTGGGCAAGGCAGTGTTTCATTCTTTTTCATGGCCGAGTCATCTTCCATTGAATGAATGACCATTTCTCCATTCATTCACCGATGGACATTTGGGCTATCGCCATCTTTTGGCTATTGTGAATAACACTGTTTGAACATTAAGGTACAAGTTTTTGTTTGAGGAACAATTTTTGATTCTTTTGGGTATCCCTAGGAATGGGATTGGTGAGTGATTCATGTGGAAGTGCCCATCTGTTTTCCACAGCAGCCGCACCGTTTCACATTCCCACTAGCAGGCTGTGAGCTTCTAATGCTTTCACGTCCTCACCAACGCTTGTTATATTTCATTTTCTTGATCGCAGCCATCCTGTGGGTGTGAAGTGGTTTCTTCTTACGATTTGCACTTCGTTGATGACTAATGACATCGAGCATCTCTTCATGGGCTTGCTGGACATTTCTCTTTGAAGAAGTGTCTATTCGGGTCCTTTGCCCATTTTTTAATCGGGCCGTTTCTTTTTCTGTTGCTGAGTTGTAAGAACTTTTAAAAATATATTCTAGGTACTTGACCCTTAGGAGCTCGGTGAATGTTTATAAATAAACTCACCACAGGAACCATCACCCAGATGAAGCCATCTACAGTGACAGCTCCCCAGAGGCCATCCTCGTCTCCCTCTGGCCCCTGCTCCTCCAGTGGCCATGCAACATCCATCATCGTAGATTCAGGTTGCCTGTCCTTGAACTTCTTACAGATGGAGTTGCACAATGTGTTGTGTGCAGCTTCCTCAACATCAGTGCTGAGGTTCCCCCAGGCTGTTGTGTGTAGTAGCTTGTTCCTTGTCAGGACGGTTCAGCGTGTGGTTGGAAGGCAGAGCCTTCTGGGTCTGCTGGTGGGTGGGACTGAGTAGGGCTGGGAGAGAGGAGTCAATGGGATCACCCAGCCCTCATCTCCCACATCCAATCCCAGCTCATCCCAGAGATGTATATCCTCAGTCTCTGGGCAATGCTCAATCCCCTACCAGTCAGAGAGTATAAGGTAGAACCTCACCCCACAGTCTTCTACTGGGTCTGCCACTCTCCTAGCCCTAGTGCCGAATCAGCCCTGAACCCACCCCCACCAGTACAGAGTAGGATGCAATGTACTGGACAGGAAACTGAGTCACAGAGAAGAGAGTGTCCAGTCAGAATTTATCCCAGTCTGTGTGGCCCAGGAAGGATGTAGCAGGTGAGGCCCCCAGGGGAGGAGGAGCCTACAGAGACGTAGGCAGGCAGTGTGGGTGAGCTTGAGGGCTGGGGGTCTGCAAAAGCCCTGGTTCAGATCACCATCCTGCCACCTGCCAGCGTGGCGACTTTAGGCGTGTTGCTTTGCCTCTCTGTGCCTCAGTCTCTCCATGTGTGAATGAGGTCTGCAGTCCTGACGAGGATTCAGTGGGTCACCCTCTCACCAGTAGGGGTCCTGCCGTGTGTGTTCAGACCTTACATAACCCTGGAGGGAAGTGCCTAATGTCTCCAGTGGCCAGGGGGAGGGTGAACTGAGACCTGGAGAGCCAGGCAGCCCGCTGTGAGTAGTGGAGCCAGGACTGGCACTTTTGCAACTGGTGTCAACCCATGGTCATCGGTGCCAATTCAACACCAATAGCAATCCCCATGTTGGTGTGTGTTGAAGGAAGTTTTATGCGATTCAAACAGCTCTGTAGTGTAGCAGCTCAATAGCTGGACAGCACCAGTGTAAGGTGGCCATCCAGGCAGGTCGCTGTCCAGGAAGACAGCTCTGCTCCATCAAGACCCTTTGGTGGTCCAGCCTCAACCAAGGAAACATAGTCCTCATGTGAAGGGAAGCTGACTTATGTAGACAGGAGCCTCCACCCTGGTTCCAGATTGGTCCATCCTTATGCAAATAAGGACTTCAAATCTCACAGTTTGATTGGTCCTAAAAGCACTGTCCTGATGGGTTGGAATGGAGCCACTCTGGCCAGTGAAGATGCTACTGACATACTGTAGAGCTGTGCAGCTATAATTGGACAGGGAAAACCTCCTACTGGCTGAAATACAATTCCAGCAACTCCTGTAGGAGAGTGGGCTCAGCCAGCAGGCAGGCTTCTCCCTGAAGGGCAGTCTGTCTGAGAGGCCTGGGTTTGGCCATGGTTGCTAGGCTCTGTTTTTACATGGGAGCCCAGTGAGCCCTTCTTGATAGGTACCTTCTTTCTCCAGGTCAACACTGGACACCCGCCCCATGCTCCTGACCTCCGTGGGGGGCATGGGCTTGCTCCTGGAGGGAGGAAGGGAGGGCATGCACATGCAGGTCTCCCTCTGCAGTGGTTCCTTTTTATTGGAGTCATTTTTTCTCCTTCTGTCAGCAGACCCAGCTGCAGACAGCCCCTCCCTCCCACTCTCAGAAGAGCTGAGAAGAAAACAAAAGCTTAATTGAATCCCACACTGGAGGAAGGGGGTGCGAGCAGCTGGACAGAGGGGCAGGTGCAGCGGGGAAAGGCCCCCAGCGCAGGCGGACCAAGGAAGCCGCTGACCTCCGGGGTCTGCTGGCAGCCTAGAATTATCATCCTTAATGTGATTATATTATCATTGCCGCATTGTGCCTGCTTCCACAGAGCATGAGCTCTTTCCACACATGAGCTTGAGCCTCCTCACCAGGGCTGAAGCATCGCTCGTGGGGAGCCTGAGACCCACACAAGCCACATGACTCGCCCACAGCCACACTGTGCTGCAGAGTGGAAAGTCCCGGGCTAGAATTCCACCGTGGAATGCTCACCGGGCAGGCCAGGGTCAGGTGTGCTGGGGAGATGGGCACCACCCAAGCAAAGGCTCCAGGAAGGGCGTGTGGGCTTCCATGTGGGGCATGCAGAGCGTGTGGAGCCATGATGAGCCGCGGACGGCAGGGGAAGGCAGTGGACAGATGGGAGCAGGCGCTGCAGCTGAGGCAGAGGTGGAGTGGGATGGAGCCTCAGGTGGCTGGACTCCTGCGCCCCTTCCCTTTACCTCTGGAATGTGCCTGCTACCCCAATACTTCTTCCCCACTTCAGGTCCTGTTCCTTCTGCAAACCGCTCCTTGATTAATGCTCACGCCCTCTCCCCAGGCCCACATCCCCCAGCTCTCCGGGATGTACAAATCCCAGGTTCTAGGACGCTGCCCTCCCTCCTGCCAGACGGGGCACACCTAGCTCCGTGCATTTCCTCCTGCCTCGTACTGGAGACTCTCTGTATCAGTTCCTTGGCTGCAAATAAATAAATAAGAAGTCAAGCTGGAAAGGACTTCAGCCCTAGCCGGTTTGGCTCAGTGGATAGAGCGTCAGCCTGCAGACTAAAGGATCTCAGGTTCGATTTCAGCCAAGGGCACAAGCCCAGGTTTCAGGTTTGGTCTCCCCACACCCCCCATGGGGGGCATGCAGAAGGCAGCCAATCAATGATTCTCTCATTGTTGATGTTTCTATCTCCCTTCCTCTCTGAAATCAATTGGGGGGGGGGGGGGATTTTAAAGGACTTTATTGCTTCTCTGAACTGGAATGGTGAGCAGTTATGGACTTCATGTAAAGCTGGATCCAGGTGCCCACAAGGTCTCCAGGTGTCTAACGCCTCATCTTTTGGCTCTCCTGTCCGCTGGGCTGGCTCCACTTTGAGAAGGGGGCACCATTTTATGATTGCACCACATGAGGTGCCCTGGATGCCCGTGGCCCTTTGGACAGGAGGAAGCCTCGGAGGATGGCTGGGCTGGAAGGAAAGTGCAAACGTCACCTTTGTCTGCACCACGGGCTGAGCGCTAGGATACTGCAGGCCCAAGTAACAGATCCTTCCGATCAGATCGATAGTGCACGGCAGTGTGTGACACTCACAAGGAACCTAAAAAAGGGTCTGACTTCGTCAGGGTAGGGGCTGCCCTGAAGAAGAGGCAGTGGGTCGAGGCCTGAAGTCTGAGTGAGAGGACATAGGTGAGGGTGTTCCCAGTGAGGAGCCAGCATGGAGAGAGGGGGCAGGGGGCCTTCTGGAGCCCCTGGTCCCCACTATGTCCACAGCGCGCACACACACAAGCACACACATGCACGCCATAATGGTGGCACACACAGGCACAATTACATAGCAACACATATGCACAGGCTCACAATGTTACATATATGTACATGGGTACGCAGAAAAATATAGAAATGCAAGTGAGCGCACACTTGCTGGCACACATGGCTGCACATAGCATACATGCACACACATAATTATGCCCACACTGACACCTGTGCACAAGCACTACTGCACTCTCACATGCATGTCACTACACTAACATGTACATGCACACATGTGCATAAGACATCCATGTAGTTACACATGCGCCGAAGCCCACTGTTGTGTGCACGCACACATAGATGGTCCACACACACACAGAGGCACGCAATCCCACATTGCGCACACACAGGCTGCCCAGTGATGAGTGGCTGGTGGGAAAAAGGAGAGAAGGCGCCCGGTTGCCCTGGCAACACATCCTGGGTCCCGACCAGGCCTCGTTAGCGCAGCTCATCTGGCAGTTGTCAGCCAGTGGAGGGCTGTGCAGGACCCCAACCCTACACAAAGGCTCCTGGCGGCTTCGTGACAGCCCTGACGATCTGGGCCCTGGAGAGAGGCAGGAGCAGGCGTGGGGTCAGAGCAGGAAACAGGGACTGAACTGGGGGCTCTGTGGGGAGAGAGAGCCTGACCTGGGGTGTGTGAGAGAGACGGGGGGCGGGGGCTGGCCTCCTGGCTGACATACTTGCTTTCTGATTCCTGTCTGATCGCAGGGACTTGGGCAGACCACATGAGGATGCTGGTAGGTCAGTGGGGGTGCTACTGTATTGACACCTGATGGGACCCAAGGGGGTCCCCATTAATGACGGCACCACATGCCCAGTCTCTGTCCCAGGAAACAGAACCTGGAAGGGGCAAATCCTGCCAATCCTCTCCATGCTGGCCACAGGGAGGGCGCAAGTTCGAATCCAGGCTCCCATTAACGAGGCTGCCTTGGCAGGTTCCCGAGCCTGCGAGAGGAGGGTGTGGACAGCCCTCTCAGAGGCTGCTGCGAAGGCGAAGGCCGTTCATGTTGATGGAGAGAGCAGTGCCCACAGACACCTGCTGAGCAAATGTCAGCTGCTGTTGTAACAGGACCTGGGGGCGGGGAGCATCACCCTGGGCACTCTTGCTTCCCCCCCTCCTCCCCAAGCAGAGGGTCTGAAAGGGTGGAGCACTTCACTGACCTCAAAGGCTCCCGCCATCCTCCTTGGAATTCCAGACAAAACTCCTCTTGTCATTAAACAGCAAAAAAAAAAAAAAAAAGGCAAATCTCCACCCCCGCATTCCCGAAACACCTTTATTGCACTAAAAACAGCATTTATAAACAAACACACTCAGGAAGGGTGTCATAAAGGTTTGCCCACTGTCAACTTCGAACACAAAGATATGAGACAGTGCACCGGGCATATGAAAACCGGAGGCCCCGGAGGGGAAGCAGGGGGAGGGGGAGGCCAGGGTCAGAGAGGACAGGAGGGGCATGAGCTCCAAGCAGCTAGCTCCTTGCAGGGCCTCCTGTTGCCTCCTCAGCCCACAAGCCTGGCCCTGGTGGCCCTCGGGTTCCAGAGTGAAGGGGGAGCCCCTAGGAAGGCAGGAGCAGGAGCAGGAAGGAGCAGGCACAGGACAGAGACCAAAGGGGGCACTAAAAGGGACCCCAGCTCCCAGGGCCCCTCCATCTCAGTGCAGGGTGCACTGGTGCCTTCCCCAGCCCTGGGGGGAAATCTGCTTCTCCACCTCTCCCCTCGTGGGGCTTGGAAACCTAGAGTCAGAGGGGCAATGTTTGAACAGGGAGGGGCGCCCCAGGACTCAGTGGGCTGCCCTGGTCCATCCCTGCCCAGCAGGCAGCAGCCCAGGAGAAAGGAAGGGACAGAGCTGGCCTGGCAGAGCTGGCCCCTGCTTCACACGGTACCGTGTGTTTCTCTGAGCTGGAAAACCTCCACAAAAATTATCCTGACACAAGCAAACCGATGCAGCCACATAACAGCATGAAAAGTCACACCAGGATACCCCCCCTCCCCGCCCCAGCCCGTGTCCCTTTATCCCACCCACCCTAGCCAAAGCCTATTTACACACGTGGAGTAGAAGCCACAGCCATCAGCAGCCAGGCATCACTCCCTGGTGTCCAGCTGCCAGGGGTGCTGGGCAGGAGGGGGTGGGGTGGCAGCGTGCGAGGGGGAGGATGGGGGATGGGAGTCCTGGGCAAGGGGGCTGCCAGCTGGGTGTTTTCAGAGCGTCCCGCTCCAGGGGAGGGAGGCTCCAGGTGTCCCGGCAGCGCCAGCAGGGCTCCCAGGCAGATGCAGCGGACCAGCCAGGCAGGCCTCTGCCAGAAAAGCAAGCAGAGAAGGTGCTGCAGGGAAATGGCCCCGGGGAGGGCTGTCTGGCTCCGGGGACAGACGCAAAGCCATTGTTCCCATCATTGTTCCCGTTTTCATCTTCTGGGATTTCCTGCACCGTGAGCTCCTCCGCTCTGCTGCCTCCCACAGCCCCCTGGGGCATTGGTGGCAGAACCCGGGCCCTGGCATTGCTTTGGGGGGGGAGGGGGGGAGGGGGGGCGTCTGGCAGACCTGGGGGATGAGGACACTCGTGCCACACGGAGAGATTCAGCCCAGCGGCAGGACTGGAGACCTCTAGGTCTTCCATCCTCCACGGCCACCTCCTGGCACAGGTGCCAGCCGCCTGAGAACCCCTTTCCAGCACTCTGTGCGGGGAAACCACACCAAGGGCCATGGAACTTGCTCAGCCCTGCAAATGGCCTTCTCTTCCCTGGCAGCCCCCTCTTTTCTTCCTCCTCCAACTAACTTAATCCGTGAAAAATAGTATCCTGGTCACCGTGCAGAATCCCAGGAAAGCCCCCGCTGCAGCTGAGCCTCCGGGCCCCACCCAGCCGGAGTTCAAACCCACCTCCTCTGCCCCCAGCCTGGCGCAGCCCCTGAGCCTCTGGCCGCCCTGTCAGAATCGGAGTGGGGAGGGGAGAGGAGGAGAGGGGGTGGGTCTCCCCCGGGGAACCTGCGGGCGGGAGGGAGGGAGGCTCGGAGAGCCGTTGGCCCGGGGCCTTTACAAGAAGGGCAGCAGGGAGGTCAGGGGCAGCTCCTTCTCCCCCAGCAGCGTGTCCCGCTTGAGGCTGCTGCCCTTGTTGACCACCTTGATCCTGAGCGCCAGCTTGCGGGCGCTGGCCGGGCCCAGGCCGTCGAAGAAGAAGTCCTCGTTGAAGACGGGGTGGCGGCTGTTCTTGATGATGGTGCTGCGCTGCTTCTGCAGCTTCCCGGGCACCAGGCAGAGGCCCACGCAGCAGTTGATGCTCCGGGCGTCGCACAGGTGGTCGTACAGGCCCTCGGCGGCCAGCAGCCGCACCCGCAGCCGCGCCTGCGCCGCCTCGTACTCGGCCAGCAGCCGCACGCTGCCCCGCGGGCCCATGCGCACCGCGTGCTCCGCGCGGGGCCCGGGGCCCGGCTCCCCGGCGGCGGCGCCCCCCGGCTCCGGGGCGGCGGCGGCGGCCCTGCGCGTCAGGCGGCGCCGCGCTCCGGGGCTGGTGTCCGGGGTGCTGTCGTCCGCCGACAGCGAGCCGTGGCGGCCCACCGAGTGCTTGAGCTGGCTCACCTTGGCCTGGCTGTCCTGCGCGAAGCCTTTGAGCAGCGACACGGAGCGCGAGAGCAGCGGGGACCCGAACGGCGAGGACTCGGCCGAGGAGCCCGTGTCGCTCTCGCCGCCGCTGAAGTAGCGGCTGGGGCTCATGAGCGCGCCCCCGCCGCCGCCGCTGCCGTCCGCCCGGCCGGCCCCCGCGCGCCGCCGCGCCCCGGGGGAGCCCACCTGCGCCAGCGCCCCGTGCTCGCTGTGGAACAGCGACTCCTTGCGCCGCGTGTGCGGGCTCTCGGCCAGCGTGGCGAAGCCGTAGGACGTGTGCGCCTTGGGCACGGAGGGCAGCGACATGGCCCCCTGCGCCTGCGGGTCGGCGTTGGTGGCGGCCCCCTCCTCGGCCGGCCAGTCCTCGGCGCTCTCGATCTGGATCACGTGCCGCGTGGCCGCCTTCAGCAGGCTGCGGCTCTCGGCCGCCAGCTTGGCGGGCAGCCGCGGGCTGCGCGGGGCGCGGCGGGGCGAGGCCGAGGCCGGCGGCGGGTCCGCGGCGGCGGCCGGGGCCGCGCTCTGCTCCGCCGGCGCTTCGGGCTCCGCGGGGCCGGCCGGCAGCTTCGGGGGGATGAAGAAGTCGGGGATCTTGTCGGGCGTGAGCACGTTGCTGTACAGGGGCCCCTTGGAGGCCTTGTCGCCCGCCTCGCCCCCCGCCGCGCCGTTCTCCCCGCTCCCCCGGAGCCGCTCCAGGAACCACATGTTGGTCTTCTTCATGGGCGCAGCGCACAGGGCGTCTGCGGAGAGAAGCGGGGCCAGGAGCTGTGGGCCTGCACGCCCTGGGGCGCTGAAAAGGGGGGTTCCTGGCACCTGTCGGGGGGCCACCTGGACAGGGCCTGGGCCCTCAGGACCCAGGGGCGCGGAGGCGGGGAAGGATGGGCTTGACACCCGCCCCTCTCTCCCCAGAGGTCGTGCTTAACTTCCAGGCACAGCCACCAGCCGGCAGAGGTGGGGGTGCGCCGACTCGAGGGGAGCTCCCAGGGGAGAGCGGCCCCTCACTCGCCCCCACCCCCCGTTTGGGGGATCTCAAAGCGCTTTTTTTTTTTTAAGGGTTTCACACTCTGTCTGCAGGGACCACACCTCGGGGTGTGGGTGGACCCCCGCGTGTCCCAGCTCCGCCCCCACCCCACCCCCAATCCGGCTCCCACCCACCTGTGGCTTCTCCCAGGGCTGAGGGTCCAGGCAAGTGGGGGGATGGGGGGAGGGAGAGGAAAGGAGTCTGGGACCCACTGATCCCTATCCCCCCTCCCCCGACACCCCCTACCCCCCCCCCCCAGCCCTCGGTTAACTCGGCTGGGGGTGGGGGTGGGGTCCGAGCAGCCCCTGGGGTGGTGGCGGAGTCCCCGAACTCACCTGCCAGGGGTGGTGTTCGGGCTGAGGCTGTCCCGCGGGCTCACGGAGTCTGGGCGCGGAGGCTGCGGGTCCGGGGCGGGGGCCGAGGCTGCTGCTTGCACCAGGGCGGCGGCGGCGGCGGCGGCGGCGGCAGCGCAGTCGGACTCATTCACCGGCCGCGGCGGGAAACCGCCCAGCCCGGCCGCCGCGCCGCCGTATTCTCCCTAGTACGGCCGCCTCCGCCCCCGCCCCCCGCCCGCCGTGCGCCCCGGGAGCCTCGCGGGGGGCTCGGGGGGTTGGCGAGGGTACGTGGGAGGGAAAGCAGGTGGTCCCCGCAGTTTGCCGATGGACACCCCCAGCGCGGGTCCCTGCGGAGGGAGGAGCAGGAGCAGCAGGAACCCCACGCCTCTGCTTCAGTTCCTTTGGGGAGGAGCGCAGACCCACACTCGCTGTCGGCCCTTTCTCTGGGGAGCAGCTTTCCTGACTTACAATGAAGCAGAAAATAATAGCAGCAAGAATAACTGCATCTGAATTTACTCCTGAGCGCTTTCTCGGTGCCAGGCTGCTCTAACGGTCCTTCCCCCAACTCTCCCCTCCGTCGACGACGACGACGAGAAAGGTGAGAGTTTCCTTCTAGAAATAAGGACCCAGCAGCTGAGCCCCACTCCTCCTGGTGATGGGTATCGCTCACGAAGCCACCCCCAGAAGCCAGAGAAGACACTGCTCCCCCATTTCACGGGCAGGTGTTTATTGAGCACTTGGATGTTGGATGTTGGACAATGACACAGACGCTAGGGACACAGCTGTGGCCGGGGGGTGCAGGGCCCACTGTGTGATGCATCCCACAGAGGCGGTGCCAACTGGGGGACACAGGTGAGTAGGAATTGTAACAGGAGCATGTGGTTGGAGGAGAGCAGGGAGAGTGCAGTCAGGCGTGCTACCCACAGAGAGAGAAACCAAGGCAACCCCAGGCCTGGCAGCTTCTAAGATCTCAGGGTCCCTCTGGGGCCCCACCCCCCTCCCTTGTGACCTGCCAGCCCTAACCCCCCTGCTTCCTCACTCTCTGCCCTCCCTCTCAGCCTCACTTTCCCCCTCTGGCAGCCAAGGCAGACCAGTCCCAAGTCCAGCCTCGGTTTGTAAGGAGCCAGCAAGATAATGCGGCCAGATGGAGGCCCCGCCCCTCCAACACATCCCCTGGGCCTTGGAGTGAGGTGGGGCTGAGAGTCCCAGGGGTCAGAGTGGGGAAAGTGAGGCTCAGAGGGGGCCTTGACTCCAGGAGGCCTGTCTCAGATTCGCTCACCCAGCAAGCATTGAGCCCCACTTTGCACTGGGGCAACACCAGCATGCCAGGGGAGGCAGATACCACCACTGCCTGGGCCAGCCTCGTGTTGCAGCCTGACAGAGCCCACTGAACCCCAACTTCAGCTGTCATGAAGAGTGCCCTACGGCAATTACTTGTGTGGTTCTGCTGCCCGGCTGGGCTTGGAGCTGTGGCTGGAAGGGTTGTTTTGGTCTTAGCCCTGCTGTGTCTCCAAGACACTGGGGTCTTTAACGAGCAGGAAGGATGACTCCTGGGAACAGTGCTCCCTCTGCAGTCGGGGAAGTGACCAGCTAGAGGTCTGCAAGGAAGGGCATTGCCAGGCTGACCTGGGAAATGGGGACTTCCATCCCCACTGGGGCAGGGTCTCTCTCCCCCAGTTGAGTTGAAAGAGGATGCAGTGAATTTATTCTGTGCTGATTCCTGTGCTAAGCAACCCAGACATTCATCTGGAGCCACTTAATCAGGGTTTGAATCCTAGGACCAATATTTCCTGCTTTGTGACTCTGGCAAGTGTCCAAACCTCTCTGCCGCCTCAGTGCTTCACGGGCATCTCAGCATCAGAGTGGCTGTGTGCGAAGTACTGAAACACGCCGAAACATGTGAGTGCTGGTCATCGGTTCACGGAAGCGGCTACTGGTGAGGAAAGAGACTCAGCCAGGGGGAGATCTTGCCAGGCCTCAAACTGAACCCCAGAACCTTGACCACAGCCTTGCTCAGCCAAAAGCCCCAACCCATCACATTTGGGGGGGGGGGGGCTGGGGAAACTGAGGCCCAGAGGGGGAAAGTACCTGGGGATGGATTCCAAACACCTGTCCTGTGGGCCACCCTGGAAGGGACCAGGGCAGGGAGGCCACCGGCTCTGACCCCAAACACAAACCTCTCCGCGTCAACAAAACCTGCTGCTGCCTCCGCAGAGCCCTGGGACTGACAGGTGCGGCCGCCCCCCACCCCTCCGCCAGGACCCCCCCAAACCCTGAGCTGTAGCTTCCCTGGAATCAGAGTTGAAGAGGCTGCCGGTTCCAGGCCTAAGCTAGGGAGGGGGCCCAGAAGGCACCCACCATCCCCACCCACCCTGAGCTGTGCCCCTCGTGCTGCAGCCTCGGCCTCCACCCCCTCCCGCCTCAGTCCTCACCCTCCCCTCCACTCCCAGGAGCGTACTATATGGAGGGGGAAGGTGGCCCGGCTCAGAGGAGAAGCAGGAAGGTGGTACTCCCCAGGATGCAGGCCTGAGTCATAGGCTGCCCCCTGTGGCCTCCAGCAGACAGGCTGGGAGGACACACGGGGAGGCGGCTCAGACAAAGCCTGCCGTCCCCGCTCCAGGCCTGAGGAGCCGCCTCATGCCTGTGCAGCTCTGGGCCCCGAGCTGCCTTTTCCTCTGAAAAAGGGGACGAAAGGCCTGTCTGCACACTCCCATGTTTAGGGGCAAGAGAGGAGCAGCTGGAGGAAAACAAGGAGCTTTTTGTCAGACATATTGGGATACCTCAAGAGAGAGGTTTGTAGCATTGGGGAGATAAAATAGGTGTTTCCAAAGAGAAATTCGGGTGCATTTAATAGAGAAGTTGGGGTATTCTTCTCTCTAAAAATAGAGGCGTTTGAGAAGTGTTGGGGATTCTAGGAGAGCAGACTACCCTCTTCCTCCCCCTCACAGGCCTTCAGCCCCCCAGCTCCTCCAGCCCCCAGGAGGCCAAATCTGGGCCACCTGGCTTTCCCCTGGGGAGGCTGACTGCAGCCCCCCACCAAGAGGGCCCCTTAGTGTGCAGTGGGCTCACGCTCCTCGTGGTCATTCCCAAGTTTAATTACAAACAGATTCGAAATGTCCAGTGCAGGTCCATGCCCCCAAGACTGCCCCCCACTTCCACATCAGCGTGTGTCCCGGCCTTTGGACCCAAAGCACCTCGATTCTCCCTCAAAAACTGCGCGCCCATTTTTCAGGTGAAAACGCTGAGTTGGGCCAGAGCAGGACTCCAGCTCCATGCAGGGGACCTGGGAACCTTCCCCTCCCAGGGACTTGAGCTGAAGTCCAGCCAGGAAAAGGGACGGTGTCTCCCTACCCCGCCAGGACCTCACCAGGACACCGAGGGGTGTGTTTTTTTGTTTTTGTTTTTTTTCATATATTTTCGTTAAAGGCGAGAAATGGTTCTGTCTTTGGTACGTACACCCTCACTCCAGGCAGAAGAGGAGAGGCAGGGGGCTGGGTGAGAGAGAGGGGGGTGTCTTCGTGGCATGGTTGACCTGGCCCAGCGAAGCGTGGGCTGGAGGAGAGAGATTCAAGGCCCGCGTGGAGGAAGGAGAGACGGCAGAGGTTCAGCCTGACCAAGGTCCAGAGAAAGGCTGTAAGGCCACATCAGGGACATCTGGGGAGCAGGGGCAGGAGCCCGGGGCGGGAGCCATCGCCTGGAGGAGAGAGCGGAGAAGTCAAGGGTCAGCGGAGACAGCAGCCAGAGGCCCGGTTCACGTGTCAGGTGCTCCAAACCTCGGTGACACTGCAGTGAAGTAACCCAGCCAGCAGTCTCAGGCCCAGGGGCCCGGGTTCCAGTCCCAGTGCCTCCATTTTCTTGCAGTGTCTTAATCTCCGTGCTGTTTCTTCTGCAAAATGAGAACGCTGAGAGCAGCGCCTGCCTCAGAACCTCGTGGGAGATGTGGGGACTTGCGCACAGTCCTTAGACACGGCAATGGCTGCATTAGCAACTATTGTAATTGCCGCTGGCGTAATTTCTCAGGCTACAAACAACTCCGGGGACAGAAGGCAATCGGGTCGTACCCTGGCACATGCCCCAAAGCACTGCAGATCACTTGAAGTGTCTTACAGGCCCACCCCCAACCCCTAAAGCTCTTCCCCAGGCGAGGAACCCCGTCTCTGCCAGCAGCCAGGCTGTCTGGGGGCAGGGAGGAGACCAGCAATGGTGGGATGGAGGCAGGAAGGAGACCTTTGTCATGGGGAGAAAAGAGCAGCCCCACCTGGCCCAGAAGCTCCTCTGGCTCAGCCCTTGGGGAAATTCAGCAGATGCCTTCCCCTTCGGTCCCTCCCTCCCTCCCTCCCTGAGCCAAGCTCCAGCCCCCAGATCCTGGAATCCCCAGGCCCTGTCTCTCCTCCACAAAGGCAGCTCAGGTCACTCTACCCCTCATACCCCGGCTCGGCCATGTCCTCTCCTGCCTGGCCCACCCCTGAACTCCCCCCAGAGCCCTCCTCTCTCACCAGAGAGGTCCTGTATCTGCCTGGCCTCCCCCACTCAAACCCTTCCTGTGGCTCCCCCGCAACCAAAATCAAACGGCCCAGGATGACCTCCTCATCTCACCACCCCGACGCTCCAGCCCGCAGGACCCAGCCCACATTGGTTCCCTCTTCCAGGGTAGCCAAACGCTGCCTCCTCCCAGAGATTTTTATCACCAGTTACACAGTCACCATAACCACTCAGCCCTCCCACTCCTGGGTATATAGACCCACCCAAGGGCAATGAAGACACAGCCACACAAAAATCCATACACGCATGTTCACCGTGGCCGATGACGAATGGATCCATACACCGGGGCCCATCCACACACTGAAATGTCAATCACGGACAGGAGGAAAGTACCGACACTCCCTACAACGTGGATGAGCCTTGAAGACATGACGCTCCGTGAGAGAAGCCAGACACACACAGCCACACAGGGGGAGTCCATTTATGAGACATGTCCAGAGCAGGCACAGCCACAGAGACAGGAAGTGGGTTAGTATTTGTCAGGGGCTAGGGGAGGCGGTGGGGAGTGGGGGGGGGCAGGGCTTCTCTTGGGGGTGATAGAACATTCTGGAATGAGACAGGGGAATGTTGCACCACTCTGTGAAAATACTAAAAACTGCTGAGGTATCCACTGTCATGGGTGAACTGTGTGGCGTGTGCATCCTTTCTCAGTTTTTAAAGTGAAGGGAAGTGTGGTGAGTGGGTGACGGCCAGAAGCCAGCAGGGCCACGTACACACCTGGCTCAGGGCTCCCGCTTGACCACACCTCGCAGGTGCAGCTCGCTCTCAGCCGCCACGATGGGCTGCCCGTTCTGCAGGTGATAGTCGATCAGGTGGCTGATGCTCTCAAACAGCACGTCCTTCGTCCGAACCTGTGGGGACAGAGGTCTCAGCATCAGCACCGCCAGAGAGCCAGCTGGGGCAAGCCCGACCTGCTGCACTGGAACCCACATTTTCCAAGCCTCCCCGTGCCTCTGATGCACACTCCAGTGTGAGAATCACTAGATCCAAGGCTTACGGAGTTGGCCTCAGAATTCCAGAACTAGGTCTGGTTCTGGAGCCACACTTCCTAGCGGGTTGCCTAGTGTCCCCAGAATGTCCATGCCCTAACCCCTGGAACCTATGAGTGAGAATGCATTTGGAAAAGGCATCTTTGCAGATGTGATGAAGTGAAGGGTCTTGAGATGAACTCATCTTGGGTTACCTAGGAGTCCCCAAATCCAGTGACTTGTGTCCTTAAAAGAAGATCATAGCCTGGTTGGCATGCTTAAGTGGTTAGAGCATCAGCCTGTGCACTGAAGGGTCTCAGGTTCGATTACCAGTCAAGGGCACGTAACTGGGTTGCAGGTTCAATCCCCAGCCCCTGTTGGGGTACGTGTGGGTGGCAACTAATTAACGTGTCTCTCTCACAACAGCGTATCTCTCTCTCTCTCTCTCTCTCTCTCTCTCTCTCTCTCTCTCTCAAAATCATTGGAAAAAAGTATCCTAGGGTGAGGATTAACAAAACAAAGAGAGAGAGAACAACTTGGACACAGAAACACAAGAAAAACGTGTGAGAAGATGGAGGGCAGAGATTGCAGTGATGTGTCAACAGGCCAGGGACTAGCCAGGACAGCCAGTGACCATGAGAAGCTGGGAGAGATCCTCTCTCATGAGCCTCAGAAGGAACCAGCCCTGCCAATACCTTGATCTCAGACTTCTGTCTCCAGAGCTGAGATAGAATAAATCCCTGTCGTTTTAATACACCCTGTCTGTGGTCATTTGTAGGGCAGCCCTCAGAAATGAATGCATCCCTGGAATCTCAGAGACACAGATCTGAAAATCAGAATCACCAAATCCAAAAGCCATCTGTGTCTTAGAATGAGGAAAATCTTAGCATCGCTGCATGCTAGACCTGGACGCAGCACAGAGACCCTGCCTGCCAGACCTTGCATGGGTAATGCTGGGCTCACTGGGCACATGTCACCTGGACCAGTGGTCACCAACCGGTGGTCGGCGGACCGCTGGTGGTGCATGAGGTCTGAAAGGTTTGTGACGGCTGACCTGGACATCAGGCTTAAATGCACATTTCCGGCCATACAACCACCTTCCACCTGAGTATGCCCTTTACAAACAGACAGGAGTGAATGCAGACCGAGGACAGTCCTGAGGATTCTTCTGGACGGGTAAGAGCAGATGGTAAACTTTAAGGCTTTTAACGCCTCCAAGCACCTTCCAACCTGAGAAATAACCTGTAAAGACCAAGGACCCTGGATGCTGGAAAATATTTCACAAACCCCAGAACTGCTTGTAAATTGGAGCACTTTCTTTAAAATATGTTTTTATTGATTTTAGAGAGGGAGAGGGAGAGAGAGAAACATCAATCCATTGCCTCCTGCACACACCCCAACCTGGGATTGCACCTGAAACCCAGGTTGCCCTTGACCAGGAATCGAACCGGTGACCCTTTGGTGCATGGGATGATGCTCAAACCAACTGAGCCACACTGGAACATGTTTTGTAACAACTAAAATGCTTTAGGAACTGTAAAAGACCAACTCTCATTGACTCAACGCAGCTGTTAGCTGCATCACCATTTCATGAGCCATGGTGGTGGAAGGAGAACATGAATAATCAATAATGCTGTTACGCTGAAACCGGTTTGGCTCAGTGGATAGAGCGTCAGCCTGCAGACTGAAAGGTCCCAGGTTCAATTCTGGTCAAGGGCATGTACCTTGGTTGTGGACACATCCCTGGTGGGGGGTGTGCAGGAGGCAGCTGATCAATGTTTCTAACTCTCTATTCCTCTCCCTTCCTCTCTGTAAAAAATCAATAAAATATATACTTTTAAAAATAATGCTGTTCAAAGATGCAACTGATGGGTAAAAAAAAAATAATAATAATTCAGGCCCTAACCAGTGTGGCTCAGTTGACTGAAAGGTCCCAGGTTCAATTCCCAGTCAGGGCACATGCCAGGCTGGGGACTCCATCCCAGTCAGAGTTGCATGCAGAAGCAGCCCATCAATGTTTCTCTCTCTCCTTTTCTCTCTCTTAAAAAAAATCAATAAAAATATTTTTTAAAACACAAATTTATTATCAAAAAAGGGGACATTTAAAAAAAAATCTCAGACCTCAGAAACATCAAAATGAGAGGAAAGAAGAGTGTGCGTTGAGAGGGTTGAAGCATTCGGTAACTTCAAACCTTAAGACCCTTGTAAACTGAAACCTGCTTTGGAACCCTAAAATACACTAGGAACTGAATATGTCGTATTTATCAAAGACATCACTATTTGTAAGATGCATTAGTGATAATAGGATATGAAAAAAAGTGCAGCCGAAACCGGTTTGGCTCAGTGGATAGACTGTTGGTCTGCAAACTGAAAGGTCCCAGGTTCGATTCCGGTCAAGGCATGTACATTGGCTGCGGGCACATCCCTGGTAGGAGGTGTGTGGGAGGCAGCTGATGGATGTTTCTCTGTCATCGCTGTTTCTAATTCTCTATCCCTCTCCCTTCCTCTCTGTAAGTGAACAGAATTTTTTTTTAAGTGCATCTTACAATTGTTGGAATATATTTTGTAAACCCTGAAAGGCCTTGAAATTGGAAAAGATTTTGTAACCCCATAATGCCTTACAGACCAAGAAATACTCTGAAAATCCAAACATTCTTAAACTGGAAAATAGTTTGTAATTCTAAAGTATCTGGTAAACAGAACAGAATCTGTAAACATAAAGGGCTTTGTAATCCAAAAAAATACTTGGTTAAACCTAACGGGTGCTAAGAAAATGGGCGCCCCTTCCCCCCTCACCCCACACTCCCCCGCCCCCCTCCGCCAGCCCTCCCGGGGCTGGCCCTGCATCCCAGCCAGAAGCCCAGCTCCCAGACGCCGCCCGGCCACGCCCCACCTGCCCCGGAGCGTCCCAAACCCGGCTCCGCCGCCGGCCTGGCCTCCCTGCCCCTCGTCCTGCGCCAGCCTCCGTCCCGCCCCGCGCCCCTTACCACGCCCTCGGGGTCCACCAGGAGCAGGTGCTTGGGCTGCCCGGCGTGCATGCCGGTGAGCACGTACTGCCCGGGGTTGGTGACGCTGTCCCGCACCAGGAAGTCGCCGTCGGCTCGCAGCAGTTTCTCCGCCGCCCGACGGCTCATCTGGCCGTGGTACCAGGGCTCCTGCCGCAGCTGCTCCTCCGTGGGGGCGATGGGGGCCCTGCGGGTGGGGGGGCTGGGCCACTGGTCCTCCACGGGAAGGGCGGCTGCCGCGCCCGCGGCCACGGAGCACTCGTGCAGCTTCAGCGCGTCCTCGAAGGGCCCTGCGGGCAAGGACGGGCGCGGGAGGCAGGGGGTGGGCAGCTGTCTCCTTCGGGGAAGGCAGGGCGCTGGACAGGAGGAAGGACCCACCCTCGGGTCCCAGGTGACATGGGTGGAGCACCTACTGTGCATCAGACCTGCACTAAGCACACCACAGGGGGTCATTGGCTGTGCACTGTGTGCGGGCCAAGCGTGTGCTGGTCTGTGCGCTGTGCACTCAGTGTGCGCTGTGTGTGTTGTATGCTCTGTGTGTGTGTGCAGAGTGTATGCTGTGCTGAGTGTGTGCTGTATGCCGTGTGCTGTACACTCAGTGTGCACTGTGTGTGTTGTGTGCTCTGTGTGTGTGTGTGTGCAGTGAGTGCTGTGCTGAGTGTGTGCTGTATGCTATGTGCTGTGCACTCAGTGTGCACTGTGTGTGTTGTGTGCTCTGTATGTGTATGCAGTGTGAGTGCTGAGTGTGTGCTGTGCTGAGGGTGTGCTGTGCACTCAATGTGCACTGTGTGTGTTGTGTATTCTGTGTGTGTGTGCAGTGTGTGTGCTGAGTGTGTGCTGGTCTGTGTGATGTGCACTCAGAGTGTGTTGTGTGCTGTGTGTGTGCGCAGTATGTGTGCTGAGTGTGTGCTGGTCTGTGTGCTGTGCACTCAGTGTGCACTGTATCTGTTGTATGTTCTATGTGTGTGTGCAGTGTGTGTGCTGAGGATGTGCTGTATGCTGTGTGTGCTGAGTGTGTGCTGGTCTGTGTGCTGTGCACTCAGTGTGCGCTGTGTGTGTTGTATGTTCTATGTGTGTGTGCAGTGTGTGTGCTGAGGATGTGCTGTATGCTGTGTGTGCTGTGCACTCAGTGTGCACTGTGTGTGTTGTGTGCTCTGTGTGTGTGTGCTGAGTGTGTACTGTATGTCGTGTGCTGAGTGTGCTGTGTGCACTGTGTGCTGATGGGAGCCTGGCAAGAAGCATCTCTTTCTCCACAGGGGTTGCTGGACTCTGGTGTCCAGAGGGGACAGCCTGCCTCACACCCAGCTCCTCCCCCATCGGAGGGAGAGTCGTGAGGAGCCGTGGGGCTAGGCTCTCAGTCCGGTGTGGCACACCGCGGTCTCAGCGGTCTCAGGAGATCCACCACAGTCTTTGGTGCAACAAGATGGCCAGTTGTCAGGTGGCCGGGAGCGGGCTTTGCAAACATTGTGAAGAAAGAATTTCCAGCTGGCTTGGGAGTGCTCAAGGAACACCAACTACGGGGTGCCCTAAGGGAGGGGACTCTCTGCCCGGCCAACATGGGGACCACACCTCCCACGGTGCTGTGGAAGAGGAGGGAATCGTGTGGGAGATAAGAAGGGCATTCTGAACACAAGCCTCCCCCACCAGACTGAGCCCTCCCTCAGGCAGAAGGAAGGAACAAGCTCTACCATCAAGGACCTGGCTTAGGACTCCCTCATGGGACTAGGGGTCCCCCAGGGAGCAGACAGCGCCTCCCCCCTCAGGCTGGGATTCCCATCAGAATGGTGTGGGGCCTCCTCCCTCCCTCAGACCATGGCGTCACCTGAGGATGGAGCTCAAATCCCTCCTCAGACCCAATGGTAGGGAGCGAGGCCTCCCCCAACAGACTGAAGAGTCCTCCCCCCATAAAAGGGGCCTGAGCCTCCCCCATCATTCTAGCCACTCTTTCTAGGTATATGAACGCATCCTCTCCCGTCAGACTGGGGACCCCCATAAAGAGGAAGCTGTGTTACCCCCAAGAGACTGGGCCTCAACGAGCGAGGGGGAGGCTCAGACGCCCCGTCAGACTAGGGGGTCCCCTAGGAAACAGACTTCCCACCCCACCAACATCAACTTGGAGAAGTCCCCAGGGGAGGAGCTGAGCCTGTCCCCTAAGGCCTTCCCCCTCCGAACGGCTTGTCCCCACGTACGCATGTCAAACAGGTCCTTCTTGGGGCTGTCCTCGGGCTGCGGAGGCTCTGAGGCGTCCAGCCCCTGCGTGTTGACGTACAGGTGGTCCTCGTAGTCTCGGGGCCCCTGGGCATCTGCCTGCACGTAGCCATCCCCTGGCGGGGCTGGGGAGGAGAGAGGGGGTGGTGAGGGCAGCTCGTGGAGCCAGGGGAACACTGAGGCCCTAGGGTGCAGAGGGGGGCAGAGCAGGACCCAACCGGGGAGCCCCACCCAACACCCATCTCACTCCAAGAAGGAAGCCTCATACCCATTTGAGCAGCACCATCAAGAGCAAAAAAAAAAACAACCACCCCAAAGACACCCAATCAGGGGTGGTGGGACACCAGAGGTCCATGCTCCGGTGGAACAGCCAGAGGGAACAGCCACCCACCCAGCCTGCCCCCACCTGCCAGGCAGGAAAGGGGCCCAGGGGGCCAGAGCTTTCCAATTTCAAAAGAAGCCAGAAATCTCAGTGAAAAAAAGAAAAAGAAACGGGTGCTGTCAAATCTCACAGGAGCTTGTGGAGTGAATACAGTCTCGCAAGTGAAAGTGAAGTGATGCAGAGGGGAGAGTCTGTGAAGGGGCATCGGGTGGGGGAGGGGCTGGGCCACTCCTAAGGCCTAAGGGCATCCATCCTACCTGAGGGGCCCAGCTCCCAGTGCAGGCCGTGGGTGTCCCTTCGAGGAGGAGATGCTCCCTGAAAAAGAAAGTGAGGGTTTCTCCTGCAATACGCAAGCCCCTCTTCCAGGATTCCCGCCTAACCTGCCTAAAGCACTGGGGACATGAGTCAGAGGGGAAGCTCAGCTCACACCCTCTAACCTTCCCCCAGCCCTGGCTCCCCAGCTGCCGGGTGCCCACCAGGCCCAGCTTTGCACCCACTGCCCACCTCTGCTACAGCTTCCTAAGGCCGTCTCCACTCCGGAAGGTGGTCTGCATGCCACCCACCCTCCTGCCACCCAGCACGTGCTCTTCTCTCCCTCCCTGCACTGCTCTCCTGGGCGACTCCTATGCACCCGTCAGAGCCCCGCCCAAACACTGCCTCCTCAGGAAAGTGCCTGATCACAGACAAGTCAGTCTCCCTTTTGTACATTCCTGTTGCCTTGTCTGTAAGCCCTCTGCACGGCCCTGATTGAATCACTGATACAATCATTTGCTCCATGTCTGGGTGTATGCATCTGAAGGGTCTAGAACAGGACGGAGCAGATTTGTGCAGTTTGGGGAAGGAGGGAAGGGTAGGGGGCCTGAGAGACCCTCCTCTAGGATCGAGAACAGGAGCAGCCGAAACCGGTTTGGCTCAGTGGATAGAGCTCAGTGGAAAGGTCCCAGGTTCGACTCAGGTCAAAGGGCATGTACTTTGGTTCAAGCACATCCCCGGGAGGGGGGGCGTGCAAGAGGCAGCTGATCGATGTTTCTCTCTCATCGATGTTTCTAACTCTCTATCCCCCTCTTTCTCTCTGTAAAAAATCAATAAAATATATTTTTTAAAAGAAAGAAAGGAAGAAAGAAAGAAAGAAGGAAAAGCTAGGGACAAGGCCCAAAGAGTCAGCACGTGGGGACAGCTGCCACCATCCCTCCCCCAGGACTCCACAGGCGCTGACCTGGCTGAGAGCACCCAGCGCCCCGAGGGCACAGGGCTGTGTCAGGGTGAGCCTGGAGTCCACCAGCCCACCCAGGGGCGGCTCCTTCCCTGGGATGCTGTTGTAGTAATTGTGTTCCATGTCCTCCTCGTCCCCCCAGGCCGACTCCTCCATCCCGGTCAGCCTGGAGACAGACAGCAAACAGGTGCATAGGCAGGGGCCCCGGTGCACAGGGCACAAGGAACGGGGACGCCAAGACGCCAAGGCCTTCGGGCTTGGGCTCTGAATGGGGGGGTGGGAAAAGCCAGGCCCAAGGGGACTCCGATCACACCTCCCATCCGCTGAGCTTTTGCCCAGGAAACGCTTGCTAGGTGCTATCTCTTCCCTCCTTCGTACAATGGGACACGCCTCAGCTACAGCAGGTCCTCAGCAAAGGTGGTCTCCACGTCTTCCTGTCCGCTTCTGGCCTGGCCAGGCAGCAGGACACATCAGACTTGCACCCAGAACCGGGATGCCTGCTGTGAGTTATGGCAAGACACCCTCGGCATTTAAAACGCCCTCACCACCCTAACCGGTTTGGCTCATTGGATAGAGCGTCGACCTGCGGACCAAGGTGTCCAAGGTTCGATTCCGGTCAAGGGCATGTACCTTGGTTGCAGGCACATTTCCAGTAGGGGGCATGCAGGAGGCAGCTGATCCAGTGTTTCTCTCTCATTGGTGTCTCTAACTCTCCCTCTCCCTTCCTCTCTGTAAAAAAAATCAATAAAAAATATTTAAAAATAAAAAAATAAAAATAAAACACCCTCACCATCTGGCCCCTGTAGAAATGTATCCCACCAGTGCTCGTTCAAGTAAGCATGGTTCCTAAGAGCAGAATGGGGGCGACCACTGCCTGCCCCTCAACCAGGCACCAAGAGCAGGTTCCAGCTCGGGCAGCAGAGCAGGACTGTGCGGCCTGTGGAGGCAGAAGCAGCTCCAGGTGCCCAGCAATAGCAGGTGTGACACCAGGCACCTGGGACAGATGTGCAAACCCATAAGAAAGGCGAAGAGCCATCGTGCCCCGGGGAAGGCCTCGCGCTGCGCTGTGAATTCCTCTTCCTAAGTGTATGCCAGTGGTCGGCAAACTCATTAGTCAACAGAGCCAAATACCAACAGTACAACGATTGACATTTCTTTTGAGAGCCAAATTTTTTTAAACGTAGACTTCTTCTAACGCCACTTCTTCAAAACAGACTCGCCCAGGCCGTGGTATTTTGTGGAAGAGCCACACTCAAGAGGCCAAAGAGCCACATGTGGCTCGCAAGCTGCGGTGTGCCAACCACTGGCATATGCTGTATGCTTATTTGAATTTCCAACAATTAATAGGTACTTATGTAGCTGAGAACAGGGGGTCAGCCCAGGAGCCATAAAACATTTAAATGGTTAAAAAAAAAAAACACATCTGGCCGAAACTGGTTTGGCTCAGTGAATAGAGTGTCGGCTTATGGACTGAAAGGTCCCAGGTTCGATTCCGGTCAAGGGCATGCACCTTGGTTGCGGGCACATCCCTAGTAGGGGGTGTGCAGGAGGCAGCTGATCGATGTTTCTCTCTCATCGATGTTTCTAACTCTCCAACTCTCTCCCTTCCTCTCTGTAAAAAATCAATAAAATATATTTTTAAAAAAAAAAAGAAAAGAAAGAAAAGAAAACATCCGAAGAACAATATTTGGCGGCGTGGTGAAAGTTCACGAAATTCAGATCTTGGTGTTTGCAAACACAGTTTTGCTGGCACACAGCCCATCCATGGCTTTATTCTCCTCCACAGCTGCTTCCACAGACAACAGCCAAGACGCTGACAAGTATTGACTGTCTGGGCCTCTGCAGAAGCGCTGACCGCCCCTGTCTGCACTAATGACCACAATGACGGCGGCACTGACTGGCTCCCGAGCCCTCACCTCAGCCCGGGGAGCCGGGGCCGCCTTTATCTGGGTTTTACCACCATGGGAAGGGGGCTCCCGTGATGAGCTTGCAGGGAGCACAGGGGGGTGGTGGTGGGACAGAGCAGACCCGAGCCCAGGAGGAGCAGGCGGGGGCTGGTACCTTTCAGGGGGGACGACCACCTTGGGGGGGCTGTGCAGGTACTGTTTGAAGCGCAGCTCGAAGGCTTGGCCCACAGTGCTGATGACGCTCTGGGCGAGGCCCTCGCAGCACTCCAGGATGTGGCAGGCTGGGGGGGGGGGGGGGGTCGTTTGTGACAGCATCAGTGTGGCCTGGCAGCTGACTCGGTCTACCCCGGGCCCTCCCCCCACCACCACACCCACGGCCCTTACCTCTCTGGTTGATGGGGTCCTTGGCGACATAGGCCACATAATCTGTCATGTCCTGGGGAGAGAGGGTGAGGGTGAGGGAGGCCAGCTGGACCTGCCTGGGCCCACTGACCAGGATTCCTGGCTGCCCACCTCCAGCAATGCAGGGGCCCGAGGAGGCCAAGTCCACCCGCCCAGCCCCTTACTGTGTCGCCGCCCGACGCGAAGGAGATGGACTGCATGTGGTGGTTGGCGATGATCTGCCAGAGAGACACACGTGGTCACGGGCTGTCCTGAGGCCAGGGACCTGAGGCTCGGGCGGGCACTAGACCAGGGCCACAGGAAGGGGACTGGGAGGGCAGGGACTCCCAGGCACATCCAGACACACAGACAGACACACACGGGTACACACTCGGTGCCTGGAGCACCCTCGGTGGTGACAACCGTGGGGCTCTGTGAGGGCGGCGGCTGCATCCCTCCTGGGCTCCAGGCTGGGGCCTCAGCTCACCTCCAGGTGAACATGTCACAGGAGCCCTGCACCAACCATCCCTCCGGCCTTCACCTCATGTGAGTCCCCAGCGCCTGCCCTTCTGGGGCTGAGGACGGCCACATGGCCCTCACCGGGCGAGTGGCCTCACCTGGCGAGTGGCCTCACCTGGCGAGTGGCCGGCACCGAGAGGTTGAGGCCGTCGGTAGAGATGCTGATGGCAATGCTCATGCCCGCGAAGCGCAGGTTGCTCTTGCCCAGGATGGAGGCCAGCGCCTTGTTGGGGGCCTGAGGAGGCAAAGGGCCACAGGGTGGGGGACCTGAGGGAGTAGAGGGCCGTAGGGTGGGGGGTTTGGAGGAGCAACACTGGGTCACAGAGTGGGGAGGCCTGGCCGGGAGCAGCGGGCAGGACAGGGCTGCAGAGGGGATCTAGCTGGGCAGGGTCCGGGTGTGGCCTTGACGTCGCCTCTAGCCCCACTCGGAGACCACAAGCCCCTCACCAACCTTCTTCTTCCAGGAGCCCCGGACTCCGGGCACAGCCTCATGGAGTCGGTTGATGGCCTCCCTGTGGGGAGACGGGAAGGGAGCTTAGAGATCTTTGGGGAGAAGGATCTGGGGAGGGGCAGGAGCTCAGAGAAGGGTAGGGGTCAGAGGGCAATGGGCTGAAAAAAGGGGTGCAGTGGACCCTGAGATGAGGAGGGGCTCAGAGGAGGGAGGGGATGAGAGAGGCAGGGGTGCTAGGGTATCTGGGGAGAAGAGGAAGGGCCAGAGGCATGGGGTGGGTTCCCAGATACCCCCCTCAGCTGCTTCTCTCTGGGGGTATCAGATTCAACACAACCCCGGAACTTAGACACCAACTTCTGTGTGGCCACAGGCATCGAGGGGATGACCTCTGATAGGGGCGGAGCCAATGAAACCAGCTTCCTGGACCCCTAACGCCATCCCACTTCGTCTGGAAGGCTCACCTGGTGACCTGGGTGCGAGTGTTGAAGTCCAGGGATCGCATGGAGCGTAGCACCTCGATGCAGCCCATGTACTAAGGGAAGAAAGAACGGGGTGAACTGGTGGAGCCCACAGGGCCAGCGGAGGAGCCCAGCTGGGGCTGAGAGATGAGCTCTCCACCTCCCCTGCACCTGCTGGATTCCAGTCCTTCCTTCTGTCCTTGACAATGTCCAGCCTCGGGGTCTTAGCACCTGCTGTTCCTTCCCATCTATTTTCATACTGATTCCTCCCAACCTCCAGACTCAGCGTCACCTCCTCAGAGCCGGCTCCCTGGCTCTACATAATTTGATAATTTGTGCCACAGAATCTGGTTGATTCCTCCAAGCTCATTAAACAATCTGTTCAGCCCTAGCTGGTTTGGCTCAGTGGGTAGAGTGTCAGCCTCCAAACTGAAAGGTCCCGGGCTCAATTGCAGTCAAGGGCACATGCTTGGGTTTCAGGCTCAATCCCCAGTAGAGGGCATACAAGAGGCGGCCCATCAGTAATTCTCTCATTGTAGTTTCTACCTCTTTCCCTCTTTTCCTTCCTCTCTGAAACCAATGAAAATATCCATAATAATAAAAGGGCAATATGCTAATTAGACTGGATGTCATTCCAGACGTCCATCCGGAGGAAGCCAGGACTGGAGAGAAGCCGGGTTCCCAAGTGCCTGCCGGCAGCTGGAGGGAAGCCCTGTGGGTGCCAGTTGGAAGCTGGTGCCAACAGCGGGGGAAGGAAGGCCTACTCTTGCATGAATTTCATGCATCGGGCCTCTAGTATTTAAAATAAGTAAATAAATAAACTGTCTGTTCAATCTCTTTTTCTGTTCCACTAGAACGCAAGCCCAGGAGGACCAGGATGGCGGTCATCTTGCCCACTTTGCGGCCCAGAGACCAGCCCAGGGCCTGCGAGCAGCCAGGATGGAGACCATCTGGCCCATGAAGCACAAAGCACTGACTATCTGTGATCCATTACAGAAAAGCATGATCCTGCCAGGTCACCATTCCATGGAAAGGTAATTCAGGATCTCCGAGAGAAAATGCTGAGGGAAAGAGGAGGTGGAAACGACCAGCAGAGTTCCCAGGCAGCTTCTCCTGCTGCCAAGGGTGGGGGCATGAGCAACAGAAGATGGCTATAACCATCCCCCCAAATTCTAGGCTGCTGGAGGGTAACTGGTACAATTGGAGAGCGTACAAGTGGCAGCATCACAAGATCCCATTGGCATGAAATGTCCAGAAAAGGCAAATCCACAAAGACAGAGAGTGGGTCTGTGGTTGCCAGGAGCTGGAAGGGGTGAAAGATAGGGGTGACTGTTCATGGAGACAGGGCTTCCTATTGGGGTGATGGAACATTCTGGAACTAGATAGTAGTGATGGTTGCATAACCCTGTGAATATACCAAATGCCCCAGAATTATACACTTTAGGATGATTAATGATTACATTTGTTATGTGAATTTTACCTCAATTTTTAAGGTAAACTATGGTGATAGAAGCTGGGATAATGGGAGTGCTGTGAGTGGTGCCAGCGAGGAGAGCACCAGGCAGCTGCCCAGCTCAGTGTGGGCACCATGCACCTGAGACTTGCTTACACACTGTACTATGTGTATGTTGTCCCTCAATTTTAAAGTCTACCAACGAAAAAAGTGCATCCCCAGAGATACTTATTAACTACTAGTGGCCTGCTGCATGGGCTCCTGTACATTGAAAGGAAATTAATTGAAAGAAAGATTCATGCAGGAATTAGATTACTGCAAAAAATTACATGTCTAGCCAGGACCGGTTTGGCTCAGTGGATAGAGCGTCGGCCTGTGGACTGAAAGGTCCCGGGTTCAGTTCCAGTCAGGGGCATGTACCTTGGTTGCGGGCACATCCCCAGTAGGGGGTGTGCAAGAGGCAGCTGGTCGATGATTCTCTCTCATCGATGTTTCTAACTCTCTATACCTCTCTCTTTCTCTCTGTGAAAAATCAATAAAATATATATTTTTAAAAAAATTACATGTCTAGCCTTAGCTGATTTGGCTCAGTGGATAGAGTGTCGGCCTGTGAACTGAATGGTCCCAAGTTCGATTCCAGTCAAGAGCACATGCCTGGATTGCAGGCTTGATCCCCAGCAGGCGGTGTGCAGGAGGCAGCTGATCAATGATTCTCTCTTACTATTGATGTTTCTATCTCTCTCTCCCTCTTCCTTTGAAATCAATAAAAATATATTTTAAAAAAAAAGAAAAAAGAATTGGTTTATAAAAAAAAAATTACATGCTGCCGAAACCAGTTTGGCTCAATGGATACAGCGTCAGCCTGCGGACTGAAAGGTCCCAGGTTCGATTCCAGTCAAGGGCATGTATCCTGGTTACAGGCACATCACCAGTAGGGGGTGTGCAGGAGGCAGCTGATCGATGTTTCTCAATGATGTTTCTAGCTCTCTATCCCTCACCCTTCCTCTCTGTAAAAAATCAATAAAAATATATATTTTTTAAATTACATGCCAAAATAGTACATATAATATAGTATTATAAAATTAAAATGCAAACTATTTTAATATCACTATTCATCCTTTATAATAGAAGTGTCTGAGATGAAAGAAAATTACCGTATTTTTCGGACCATAAGACGCTCCAGACCATAAGACGCACCAGTTTTTAGAGAAGGGAAATGAAGAAAAAAAGATTCTGAAACAAATAATGTCCTAAAATATTTTATGTGCATTAAAACCCAACATCACAGTCATAAACACATGTAATCAACCCTGTAAAGTAAACAGCAGCATTTAGAACCATTTTAGAGCCGGGCAAGCACACAGAGACCACACAGAGCCGGGCAAGTAAAAAAAACTTTTTTTTTAAAGTATATGTGTAGGCTATATTTGGACCATAAGACGCAGGGACTTTTCCCCCCCACTTCTGGGGGGAAAAAAGTGCGTCTTATGGTCCGAAAAATACGGTAGTAAAATGTATATAAAAATAGTATATAAATTAGTTAATAAATAAACAATATTCTGTCGACAATGACGATGCTTTCTTTCAGCTTCAGAGGTATGTTGTGCCAATAGTGGGTCTTCAGATACATTCTGGTGTCACCTGCGATTGGTGCCAGTGAGAGTTTTATATGTATCGTGCATGCCAAGTCAACATTTATTTTTAAATTGCCAGTGCAGGTCGTATATACCAGTCGGTCTGAAGGACAGACGGTAAGTCACTTAGCCTTTTATATATACAGATGGATAACGGAAACAAATGGTAACTTTACCAGGGAGAAAGGTCACCTTAGCCAATGTGCTCGTTTCCTGGGACCGCATAACAAAGCACCACAAACTGGACAGCTTAAAACAACAGGGATGTATTCTCTCTCATTCTGGAAGCCAGGCGTCCAAAGTCAAGGCCTTGAGCAGGCTGAGCTCCAGCTGAAGAATCCAGGGAGGGCCATTCCTTGTCTACTCCAGCTTCCCATGATGGTGGCCAGCAGTCCTTGATTTGCAGACACATCAGCCCAGTGGTTGCCTCTGTCTTCCCATGGCCTTCTCCCTGCATAGCTACGTCCAAGTTCCCCTCTTCTTATAAGGACGCCAGTCATATGAGATTTAGGGTCCCTAATATCGTATGCCCCCATCTCAACCTGATATCATATGCAAAGACTCTATTTCCAAATCAATCCACATTCTGAGGTTCTAGTAGACATGAACTTTCTGGGGACACCATTCTCCCCAGGACACTAAGTGATCACAGTTTCCAGTGTGAGTGTTGGGCTGCAAGGGCACCCCAGCCTCCCGATTGAAACACTAAGGAGATACAGCATGCCCCTCTGCTTCCTGCCCCGGATGCACAAACGCCAGTCTGAAGCCAAATGGTGTGCACTGGTCAAAAGCTGGGCAGCCCCTAGCGTTTCTCACGTTGACGTCAGGCCATATTCTTTTCGTGGTGTTGTCCAGATTTTCCTCTTCTTATCAAGACACCTGTCATTGCATTAGAGCCAGCCCACTCCAGGATGACCTCGTTTTAACCTGATTACATCTACAAAGACCCTATTTCTAAACAAGGCCACATCCGCAGGTCCAATGGACATGAATTTGGGAAGGACGCTATTCAACCTGTTCCGGAGGAGGAGGGGGCCTTGGGTAATGGCACCAAAGGTACAACTGAATGCAAACATCACTTTTCAAGGTGCTGGTACCGAAAAGCCAGCAGAGATGTGGATTCTGCCCAGTGGTCACTGACGCTCTGGGACACCTGATAGATAGCGTTTGTACGTGTAAAGATGAACTGTGGGTGTGCAGGAGGCCAGGGGGAAGCATTGACCAGCGAGTGTCATGCACACTGGCACCTCACTGCCTATGGCTCACCAGGGACAGATAAACTGCGCCTAGAAAACGTAACATTGTAACAGTCACAGGAGCAGGCGCACAGGCGATCCATTCGTCCAACGTTTCCGTATGTTTGAAAGGCTCATAATAAAATAAAATAAAAACTGGGATAAAGACCCATTCCTCTGCCACACCACATTCTCAGTCCCCAGGCTCACGGGTCGAATCCTGAGGTCTGGACGGCTCCATCCCTTCCCTGCGCTCCCTACCTCAGGCCAAGGTCGCAGCGGGTTCCGATCCTGTTGTCTACGAAGGAGCTTTTCATGGGGGTCTGAGTAGCAGAATGCCCCCTTCTAGTCCTCTGGGTCCAGAATCTCCCGCCCGACCGGAATGGAGTGGAGGGATGGGAGGGCGAAATGTTCGATCTGCGCATGCGTGTCCCCCACCCACCTGCGGTCCTCCGCCCGCCTCTCCGCACGTGATGCCGTGGGAACCCCGACCCCAGCGCCTCCCGGCTGGGGGCGCCCGGCGGAGATCGGGCTGGCGATGGGGGCCTGGAGCGGTGGGGAGAGGAGGAAGGACGGAGAGGTCCAGGGTGTCCGGGAGAAAGAAGTGGGGGAGGGGAGCCCCAGCCCGCGGGTGGAAGTGTCGGAGGACGACATCCCCGCAGACCGGGCCGGCGCACTCACCCGCACGATGTAGGAGACCCCCGGGCCCAGGACCCTGGCGTCCGGGTGCAGCCAGCCGTGCGCCGGCTTGTGGATGAAGCTTCCTTTGCGGATCCACTCGTCGGCGGCAGCCGCGTCCGGGGCCCCCGCCGCCGTCCCCCGCGCGCCCCGCGCCCCCCGCGCCCCCGCGGCCCTGCAGCGGCTGAGCGTCGGCAGCGGGCAGGGCGCGGCGCAGCGCGGCTCGCAGGCGCCCAGCACCGCGGCCGCCAGCGCCGGGACCCCGGCCGGGCCGGCGGGCTCCGCCTGGGGATCCGCGCCCCCGGCCGCGCCCGCGCCCCCCGCCGCCCGCGCCGCCGCCGCCGGGCCGCGGCCCAGGAAGCCGGCCGGCGCGGCGAACTTCCACTGCGGCATGCGCGGCAGCAGCGCGCAGAAAGTGGTGGGCGCCTCCGGCTCCGGGGCCGCGGGGGGCGCGGGGGGCGCGCGCCCGCCGGGACCCTGCGTCATGGCCGCGGCCGCCGGACCCAGCCCGCCCGGGCGCTGAGCCTGCCGCGGAGGAGGCCCGCTCTCCGCCGCCCGCTCCCTCCCCGCCCCCGGCCCGGTGATGTCATCCGCCCGGCCCAGCGCGCAGCCGCCGGGGGCTGCGCCCCTGGGACCCCGGCCCTCGGCGCCGCGGCGCCCGGCGGGGGGCGGCTGGGTGGGGAAACTGAGGCCCGCCGCGTGCCAGGCGCTAACTTCAACCTGGCAGTCAGGGAGGGAGATGTTTCCAATCCAGGACCCACCCGGGCATGGATCCCCTCCTTTGCCCCCAACCCGTAGACCCAAGTTCCTAGAACAGAAGTGGGGGAGACTTAGAAATCACCTCCCTTGTTGACTGATGAGGAAACCGGGGCCCAGAGAGGAACGGAGGCGCGGGGAGAGCAGAGAGCCCGACCCCAAGGTCAGCCCTCTCACTGTCACTGTTCCAGCTGGAAGGTGCTCAAACAGGGAACCCGAGGCCCAGAGAGGGAGGGGGTCTGCCTGAGGCCGTGCGGGGCTCGGGGGTGCCATGCCAGGTTGGGGTTTGCTGGGTCTGGAGAAAGGGGGAGGCTCAGAGCGGAGCTTAGCGTCCACGCTGCAGCCTCTCCCTGAGCCTGTTTCCCAGGCTGAGAGCCAGGAGCGCGCGCTGGAGGGTCACAGGTTCCCGCATTTCTGGGGAACTCTATGGGGCAACAACCCAGCTGAGCCCCCCCCCCCAGGCTGCCGGCCTCTCCGGCCCCAGGCAATTCGACCCCACCCAGGCCTCCAGGGTGGTCACGGTCACTCCGGACCCGGCGTCTCCGCCGGCCTCTGCGGATCCTCCTCCCCCTCCGGCCCCACCCCACAGGGCTGGCTGCTGGGAAACAAAAGGAGGGGGCCGGGCGTGCGGGCAGGTGAGGAAGGAGGGGCCTGGCCGCTGGGAGCGGGATCGATAAATCAGAGAGATGAGATCACAGCCCAGCAGCCTCGATGGGGGGTGGCGGGCGGCCAGCATGGCTGTGATTGGTCCATCACCGGGGGGAGTGGGGGACGGGGAGGCGGGGATGCGCTCCGAGTGTCACACTGCAGTCGCCATGGTGAGTCCACGTCCGCGGGGTCTGGGGTGAATGCGTGCGGAGGGCGTGGCCTTCGGGTCTGTGAGGGTAAGGCTTGCAGGGGGTGGGAGCCTCTATCTGGACTTGTGTGTGCTGGGTGTCTCTATTGTGGTTGACAAGCCTGTGGTCTGTGTGAGGGTCAGGCTGTGTGTATATTGTGTGCAGATGTGAACAGGAAGAGGGGTGCTGGGTCCTCCCCAGGTATATGGTTAGGGGGTCATGTGCATTTCCGTGTGGGTGCTCAGGGTCCTGGTGTGTGTCCATGTGTAGGTAGGGTTTTTGGGGTGTGTTCAAGGGGTGTGTGTTCAGCTTTGACACCCGCAGGCTGGGGAAGGGGACAGAGTTAGGAGAGAGCAGACACCCACCCTGGTCCCCGCTGGGGTCTCCCTGTGGTGCTGTCGCTGGGACCATCGCCTTCAGAAAAATGCAATGGCAGTTTGTTCATCCCAGATTCGAGTTAGGGTCTCTCTGGGCCTAAGTTCTTAAGGCCTAGGCTCAGGTGTCATCACACAGAGGGCTTGGTCACATGACATCATCCCTGGGAAAGAATGGCAGGAACAGAGCCCAATGGCCAGAATTCAAATCCTAGCATCAGACAAACACTAAGGCTTAGAGTGTGCCCCTAGACAAGTATCCAATCTCTGAAGCACCATTTCCTTTAGTAAACATCACCTAACTCCTGAGTTACTGTGAAGCTTAAATGGTCTTTATCAACATCTGGCACATTGTAGAATATATCAAACTCCTATGCATCCTTCAAAACCCAGCTTCAATGTCCCCTCTTCCAAGAAGCCTACTGGCTCCTCACACACACACACACACACACACACACACACACACACTCCAAGTTCTGCCTCTACCTCTGGGCTTCCCCCAGCTCTGGATCCCTCCTCTGGTCCCATCCAGACTCCAAGGTGTTGCAGAGTTGGGGGTCTGGATGCTGACAGCAGTGTTTCAGATCTTCTGTGATGTAACTAGACCCTGGGTTAAATGAACGTGCGTGCGAGTGTGGGTGTGCGCTGCTGACAGCTCTTGATGCCACAGAGATTTATTGGCAAACAGCTACAGGGCGGGAGAGGGAGGGGAGGGCATCGGGGCTACTTCCAGCCTGATTTTGGGCTGGGATCAGGGCAGGAAGCTGTCTTCCATGAGTAACAAGTTTAGATCCCAAGTTTGGCAGAAACCTGAGCTGTGTTGGGGACCCAGGTCCGAGCAGTGTGGACACCAAGTTCTAGGACACAGGAAGCTCCGTCTCCAGCCAGCCACTGGGGAGAGGAGCCAGGGGTGTCTCTTTCTCTGCCTGGCCTTGCTTGGCCTGGCATGGCCAGGAGAGAAGAAACTGGGGCGCTGGAAGGAGGCTCACCCTGCACAGGGCCATGGGGTCACGGGCCCCAGGGACTGGAGGACGCAGGTGGCCTAGAAGGACCTCAGACAGTTCAGAAAAGTGGAAGGAAGGAAGGTGGTTCCTCCCCCTCCCCCAGCTTCTCTAAGCCACCCCACCCCAGCCAAAGCCAGGCCCAGGCAGGGCTGGCCCACGCCCCACTTCAGGACGTAGGAAATCTGAGTCTCAGCCCAGGGGCCGCCCTGCATTCTGTCCCCCAGAGGCGGAAGGGGGCCGGTGTATTCGGGGTCATGTTGGTGGCCCGTTTGGAGTGCCGGATGCCCATGGTGAAGGCCGGGGCTCTGGCTTTGGTCACAGTGACCCGCTCGGGGCTGTGGGTGCCAGGGCCAGGAGTCTCATCCAGGGGGCCTGGGGCCCGGGGCCGCCCCAGCATGGTGAAGGAAGGCGGGCGCTGGCGGTAGGCATTGGGGTCTGAGCTCTCATACTGGCCTGGGCCTGGTATCTCGGTGGGGTCCTGTGGGGGGCGGGCAGGGGGGGTGCGGCCCACCACTGTGTAGCTGGGGCTACTGGGCTTGATGAAGATCTGGGCGCCCCAGAGGGATGGCAGGGTGTAGGCATTGGGGGCGGGGGCCGAGGAGTCCAGGGGCGGTGGACGCAGGCGGGAGCCCAGGGTGAAGGCCGGGGGGGTCCGCTGGCGCGTGGGGGCCACCTTCTCCGGGCTGTAGGCCCCGGGGCCGGGCGTCACCTCCAGGCCTGTGGGAACGGAGCAGGAGGGTTGGCAATGGACAGAGTGCTCCCCGCAGCAAAGACCTTGCACAGCTCCCCGTTTCCCACGTGATCCCCGAGCCCATGGCGCTTCTGAAGAAGCCCCCGGTGACTTCTCCTTCCTCCCTGCCTGGCCACACAGTGTGCTCTCTTTCAAGCCTCCAGGCCTTTGTCCAAGATCAACCCTCTGCCGGGCAAGCCTTCTGTGTCCCAGTCCCTCCTCCTCATCCTTACAGAGCCCCAAAGTCCCTCCTCCCAGCTGCCTTTGCCACAGCCCTTCCAGGGGTCCCGTGGCCTCATTCTTCCCCTCCCCCCCCAGACATGGCCACACGGAAGGGATGGTCCCCACCGAAGTCTAATGCCATCATGCTGAGATCTCATAAAAAAGCAAGGACCTGCCGAAGCCAGTTTGGCTCAGTGGTAGAGCGTCGGTCTGCGAACTGAAAGGTCCCAGGTTCGATTCCGGTCAGGGGCATGTACGTTGGTTGCGGGCACATCCCCAGTAGGGGGTGTGCAGGAGGCAGCTGGTCGATGTTTCTCTCTCATCGACATTTCTAGCTCTCTATCTCTCTCCCTTCCTCTCTGTAAAAAATCAATAAAATATATTAAAAAAAAAAAAAAAAAAAAAAGCAAGGACCTGTTAAATCTACTTCGACTCCCAGCAGTTGGCCTAATATATGTTTGGGAGGATGAGTTAGTAAAGGGTGGTGAGTGGCTGGGTGAGTAGATGAATGGATCCATGGGTATACAGATAGATGGATTGATAGATAGATCCTGGATGGATGGATCAATAGATAGGTAAATAGATCAATAGATGGATTGGACATGAACAGGTGAGAATGGGTTGGTAGGTTGATGAGTAGATAGCTGGGCAGACGATAAATGGATCTGAGTGAAGGAGTAGATGGGTGATGGGTGCAAAGATGAAAGGGTGGATGGATAGGAGACTGGAGTCGGGTGATTAACACTTTAGGTGACAGGAAGCTGTTTGCAGCCTGTGGAGGGGATTTCCACATTTGCCTCAGTCCCCACTTCACCCCGTTGTCTCCTGATGCTGAGAGTGAGCCCCAGAGGCCCAGGTCACCATCACCTTGGCCCACTTCACTCATTCAGCCCCTCTTCTGAAGTCTTCCATTTCATCATTGCAAAGACACTGAAGTTCTAAGAGCTTGGGGATAGGAGGGGAAGAAGACAGAGGCAGGACAGTCACTGAGACCCTGGAGGGACAGGGTCCTCTTGGGGTAGCACAGGCCGGATACTCACCCCGAGATTTGCCCCTGCCCTGCATGGAGTAGGCAGGAGCGCAGATTCGGCCAAACCGGGTGACTTTGGGGTCCAGGAAGTAGACTGGCCCAGGGCTGGAGTCCTGTGGAGATGCTGGAGGGAGGAGTTCGGGGTTCTGGATACATCCTGATGGCCCCACCACCCCACTCAGTGCCCCTGGTTACCTTACCCTGAGGCCCTTCCACCCTCCAGACTCCCACTGCCCCATCTTGGAGAGCAGAGACCTCGGCCTCCTGAGGCTGATTGCCCTGACTGGGGACCTGGATCTCAGCTTGACTTTGTCTTGAGCACTCACTCCTGTGCCTTCCTGATCAGTGCTGTCCGCCCCTCCCCTCTCCTCTGCTCTGAGCTAGGGGAGCAGTTCTAGAGAAACCAGCTCATGGGTTGGTTAGAAGCGTACCTAAAGTGAGAGTAACTAGGCTCTCACTAAGGTTCCGAGGGGGGCAGTCCTTTTAATGCCAGGGCTTGTTGGCATGTGACAAGCTTAAGGGAAGGGCTCTAGGTCACATTTAAATCCCAGCAAGGCCTCTCTGAGCTCTCACTGGGCCTGTCAAAGCCTCTTTCTCCTCCGTAGCAGGATGAGAAGCTTGGCAAGTGAAAGCATCCATGGGAGGAGTGGTCCAGAGCCTGGCACTTGGTAACTGGGACCAATGACTGTGGTTGTCATTACCATTTACAAGCACCACCAGGTATAAGGGTATGGTAGGCTTGACAGCTACTAATTGATTTACACGTGTATGTGCACACAGAGGGCACATGCACACACCGAAGCATGTTCTTGATAAATGAACATATCCCACACCTCTCATTTCCCACCTCCAGGCTCTTGCCTCTGCTACAAACTCTGCCTGGAGTCCCCTTCTCCTCCTGGGGCCTTCAGCGAACTCCTACTCATCCTACAAAGCCCAGATCCCATGCCCCCACCTCCAAGAAGTCCCTGAACATTCAGCAACATCTGCACTAAGCACCCCACCCTGATTTCCCAGGTGTGTCCTAGAAATAGAATCGGGGACACAGGTTCCTGGGGTCGAAGGCTAAGTTTTTAACCTTCCTGGTGACAGATGTGACACTGACTCCCTCGCTTGCCTTCTGGGCCCCCTTGTACTTTTTGAGTTCTCTCTCTTTTGGGTTGGGGTGTTTGCTGATTCTGAAAGTGTGTCTGCCAGCTGCTCCCTCCCACCACGCCTCTGTCCACGTGACTCAAAGTCCCCACAGGGGACCTTTCTGAGCCCCGGCCCTGGCCTACTTGGGACCTCAGAGCAGCTCTGGGAAATGGGCTGATGCCCTGAACGGTTTGGCTCAGTGGATAGAGTGTCAGTCTGAGGACTCAAAGGTCCCAGGTTTGATTCCGGTCAAGGGCATGTACCTTGGTTGCAGGCACATCCCCAGTAGGGGGTGTGCAGGAGGCAGCTGATTGATGTTTCTCTCTTCATCGATGTTTCTGACTCTCTATGCCTCTCCCTTCCTCTCTGTAAAAAAATCAATAAAATATATATATTTTTTTAAAGGAAGAAAATGGGCTGATGGAGTTTGTGGTCACTGAGATGAAGGGAACAGGCTTGCTGGATGACGGATAGGATGGACAGCTAGGAGCCACCCGCATCGCTGCACTTGGTGTTCCCTCACACATTCTGGCCGGGAGGAAAGTGGGCATCACAGAGGTCAGGTCACCCACTGACCAGGTGAGCCCCACCTCCTTCGGCCTCGCCACCCCGGGTGTGGCGAATAACTTTCACTCTCCTCTCGCCACACGCCGCCGTGAGGTCAGCAAGGCCTGGAGAGCCGCTGGCTCGGTGATGGAACAGCTGAAGCAGGCGCTCCCTCTCCGGGGCCTCTCTCCTGAGCACGGAGCAGATACCCAGCCTTGTCGCCACTTTTAAGGCATTCAGCCCTCACTTAACAAGCGTCGCCAGGCACCGAATGCTTATTTAGTCCTGACAACTGTGTGTGCAGGAAGCGTACCGTCATTGTTTACAGAGGAGGAAGCTGAGGCACAGAGCAGTCAAGTGGCAAGAAAGGTGCTAAGCCGAAACCGGTTTGGCTCAATGGATAGAGCATTGACCTGTGGACTGAAAGGTCCCGGGTTCGATTCCGGTCAAGGGCATGTACCTTGGTTGTGGGCACATCCCCAGTAGGGGGTGTGCAAGAGGCAGCTGATCGATAATTCTCTCTCATCGATGTTTCTAACTCTCTATCCCTCTCTCTTCCTCTCCGTAAAAAATCAATAAAATATATTTTTTTAAAAAAAAAAGAAGAAGAAGAAAAAAGAAAGGTGCTAAGTGGGGAAGGCAGGTGCGGGTCCCACCCACCACACTATTCCTTGCGCCCTCTTCCTCGCTAAGGAAGCCGGGGCCCAGAGAGGCTCAGCAGCTTCCTGAAGCCCCAGAGCAGCCCACCGGGACCCCCGCCTCCCTCAATGGGGCCCAGATCTACCCAGTGAGACAGTGCTCCCTGGGGGGAGGTTGGAGGTTCAGGAGGCCTCTCAGAGCCCCCTCTCCCGCCCCCCCTCCCTGCCCACCACTGGCCTTACCCTCGCTGGGCCTCCGCAGGAGGGAGTAGGCAGGACTGGCCACCCTGGTGCAGTCGTGGTTGATGTAGCCAACCGTGGATGGCAGGGCGTACAAGCCTGGCCCAGACCCTGTGACCAAAGCCCCCAGATCACCGCCTGGGCCTAGGTCCCCTGGAACACGGTGGGGAGCTCAGGCCCCAGCCCTGCGGCCCCTCCCAGGCTCCCAGCCGCCCTCCATGGCAGGGGTGGGGGGAGCAGGGGCTGCCTGCTGCAAACAAGCATTGTGAGACAAACATGAATCACAAGGGGAGGGGCTGCGGAGCCAACAGCCTCCTGCCACCCTAGGGCACAGGGGATGGGATGACTGAGACCTAGACACAGAAACGTGCTGTCACAGGTGGAGAAACTGAGGCCCAGACACAGGGACATCCCGTTGCAATGTTTGACGGCCTCTGCAAGAATGTCAGTGCTGCAAGAGCCAGGAAACCAGCCATAGAACCTGACTCCAGATGTCTTGTTACAGACAGGGAAACTGAGGCACAATCCGGGACCCAAGCTGAGATCCCACAGTGAACGTCACAGTCGGAGGGTTCAGCTCACTGATCAATGCACCACAAACTCCCCCCGGTGCTTCGCCTGGCGTCTGTGCTCCCAGGGCCCTTGGCTGTGTGGTTCAATGCTGCACCCTCAGCCCCTAGAAGGGCACATGGCCCATAAAGTGCTCAGCTCCTGGTGGGTGGAGGCATAGGCAGGGTCATGGAAGCACTCTGTTCACACCCATCCCACTGGGCAGAAAACTGAGGCCTGGGGGAGGGCAGGGACGCCTCCGAGGCTCCCAGAAGGGGTCCCCCCGCCATGGCCCCCCTCCTCCTCGGCCCTCATGTACCGTTCTCCAAGGTGGCCATCCTGCAGGTCTTCCTCAGGCCGGTCTCTGGGATCTGGCAATCTGTGCACCGCCGACCCAGGGGTGCCGACGTCTGCCGCGGCGTGGGGTCGCAGCTGAGGGTGCCCATGGTGAGCAGGGGTGGGCGTCAGGGGGCCCGGGCCCGGGCAGCACTGACACTTGATGCTGTCTCCTCAGCCGCAGTGGCTCTGGGTCGCAGGGTCCAGCACCGTCCACAGTCCTCGAGGCTTCTGCCTGTGTTGGCAGAGCCCTGGCCTCACCACACCCTCCCAGGGACCGCACAGACGGCCCCTTGTCCTTCGGCAGGGAGTCTTGGGGCCCTGGCCCAAGCGGGCTGGTCGGCAGACGCTGGCCTGGAAGTGGGGCTGGGATCGAGTGTCGGCCAGATGGCGGGACAGTCCAGGAAAGAGTCCGGTGTCAGCAGAGCGGGTCCCTGGGGAGACGGTGGAGCTGGGCAGCTGGGGCCAGAGCAGGCCCCGGGGGAGCTGGCGCCACAAACACAACACCCACAGCCTTGTAGCGGGCGGGACTGGTGAGGTCATCGACTGCATGGCCCCATTTCTGCACCTGGGGAAACTGAGGCACCACCCAAGGTCATACAGCCAGTTTGCCACTCTGGGCCAAGAAACTTCCCTTCTTCCTTCTTCCCTTCCTTCCTTTCCTTTTTCCTTCCTTCCTTCCCTTTATCCAACAATCACTAAATGAGCACCGACTGTGTACTAGGTTTTGTTGGGGTTGGTGAGGATACAACTGGACAGACAGACAGGGAGCTGATGTTCTTGGAAGGAGAAAGAGAAAATGAACAATAGCCCAGTCAGCGTGGCACAGAGGTTGACCAGGAGGTCACGGTTCGATTCCTGGTCAGGGAACGTGCCCAGGTTTCGAGCTCCATCCCCAGAGTGGGGGCTGCAGGAAGCAGCCGATCAATGATTCTCTCTCATCACTAATGTTTCTATCTCTCCCTCTCCCTTCCTCTCTGAAATCAATAAAAATATTTTTAAATGATAAATTAACAGATGAGTGTAGTACAATATATTACAAGGTGTTAAGTGTGTTGTAAAACACAGAACAGGATCAGGAGTCCAAGATGGCAATGAGGGAGCCGCCGAGTTCTATTAGGGGAGGAAGAGAGGTCACTGCACTGAGAAGGTAAGAGAAGAGGACACAGTGTGGCTGTGCAAAGGCTCTGGGGCAGATGCAAGGATGGCAAGGAGGCAGTGGGGTCCTCCAGAACAGCCACTGCCTCCCAGGAGCCCACAGGGTTTATTCCAGCCCAATCTACAGTAACATCCCTGCTCACCGGAGGGTACTGCTATGTCAGGCTGCAAGACAGGGCTCAGGAAAATTTGGCTGAACAGAATACAATCCTGTCTCTTCCATGGGATCCTTGTTTGTGGCTGTATTGTTGGGCCCTTTTCAACTGTAATGTTTTAACAGCTTTACAGAGTTACTAGTGGCCTGGTACACGAAATTTGTGCATGGGTCCCTAGGCCTGGCCAGGGATCAGGGCTGATCTGTGGGGTGACCAGTGGGGCAATGGGGGGGGGGGGGGCATGCTGGCACCCGTCTTGGCGTACTGGCTGGGGACAGCTCCTGCAATGAGTGTCTACCCCCTGGTGGTCAGTGTGCATCATAGTGACCACAGGTTACACCAGCTGTTCCACTGTTCAGTTGATTTGCATACTAGGCTTTCATTATCTACGAATAAAAGAGTAACATGCAAATTGACCATAACTTTGTGACACCCACCAGCCAATCAGGAGTGGCTATGCAAATTAACCCAACAAATATGGCAGGCTAATTTGCATATGCGGGTGACAATGCACTGCTCCAGCCACTGGGGGCCTCTGGGCAGTGTGGGAAGGCGGACAGGCAGCTCCAGCCAGAGCAGAGATGGTACCGGCAGCCAAGGCCCATTCTTGCACGAATCTTTGTGCATCAGGCCTCTAGTATAAGATAATCACATACCACACAATTCACTCCACAAAGTAATTTTAATACATTCCATCATTTTAAAACTTTTTAGTAAAAATGTTATTGTCTATGTAAAAGGTTATAAAACAAGTCTTAAATGCTTGTATTAGAAAAGAAAAAAAAATTCTTAAAATCAATGACCAAAGGTTTCACCTTAAAAATTTTGAAAAAGGCCCTGGCTGATGTGGTTCAGTTCATTGGAGTGTCATCATCCCATACACCAAGGAGTGGCGGGTTTGATTCCTGGTCAGGGCGCATGCCAGGGTTACAGGCTCAATCCCTGGTAGGGGCATGCAGGAGGCAAGCAATTAATGTTTCTCTCTCACATCAAGGTCTCCCTCTCTTTCCCTCTCTCTCTCTCTCTCTCTCTCTCTTTCTCTATCTCCCCCTTCCTCTCTCTAAAAAAATCAATTTTTTAGAAATTAGAAAAAGAAGAGTAAGTGGCAGTAAGGGGATAAAAAACATAACAGCAGAGCTCCAGCCGATTTTGCTCAGCATTGGCTCAAGGACTGAAGGGTCACAAGTTCAATTCCAGTCAAGGGCACATACCTTGGTTGCAGGTTCAACCCCCAACCCCCGCTTGGGGCTTGTATTGGAGGCAAACAATCAATGTGCATCTCATACAGCAATGTTTCTCTGTCTCTCCCCCTCCCTTCCACTCTCGCCCCCCCCAAAAAAAAATCAATGGGAAAAATATCTTCAGATGAGGATTAACAAAAAACACACAAAACAAACAAACAAAAATGTAACAGCAGAAATGCATGAAATAGGAAACTGTAGAAAAAGTTAACTACCCCCCCCCACACAAAAAAAAAAAGCAAAAAAAAAAAAAGCTGGTTCTTTAAAAGAAACAACAAATTTGATAAACCTCTAGCCAGACTGACCAAGGGAAGAAGAGGAGGAGATACAACATCAGGAATACAAGAGGCACATCCCTGCAGACCCACACACGGGAGTGAGCGCTCGGCCCACATCCACATTCAGTGTGTGCATCATCTTTAACGACCACAGCATCTCCCCGAGGAAGGCGCTGTGACTGAACCCCACCTGTGGTCACAGACGGAGAAACAGGCTCAGAGGGTGCAAATAACACATGTAGGTCCCTCGGTAACTCATCAGCAGAACTGAGCCTTGAACCCAGGACTTTGTAATCAACCCTGAGAGTGAAGGGCTTCTTCTAGGTTCTAATCCCAGCTGAGCTTTCTGGTGGTCCCCAAAGTCACAGTGGATTCCTGTGGCCCTAAGAATAAGAGTCAAGTCCTCACTGTCACACAAGGCTCTCTTGTCCCCTCTGCCCTCCCCTCCACCCCTCAGCCCTCGCTCCTCCACTCCCACCACGTCAGCTGGCTTATTATCGCATGAACCACTAAGACAGTTTCCGCCTCAGGGCCTCCCTCCACCTGGATGCCTCTACTTGTCCTCCCTCCACCTGGATGAGCCCACATTTGGCTCCAGCCTCTGTCCCCTATGGGCCCCCCACATTGGATGAGCCATTTGATTTTTTCCAGAAGCAGCAGAAACTTCAGAGCTGTGGACAGATCCAGGCACTGAGGAGGGAGATGACAGAAAATACCCAAAACTCTCTCTCTCCTCCTGCCAATCAGAGCCTGGCCAGAAGTGCAGGAGCGCAGGGACCCCACCACTGAGGTCAGCCAGGCACAGAAAAGATAGATGTCCCTCTGCAGGTCGCTCCCCAAAACCAGCCCAGGCCGCATCAGCCAGCATGCAGTGTAGATCCCTGGAGTCCCTGGTTCCAGCCGGAACTTAGACCCAACTGCCTCCGTTTCCCACCGAAGGGAAACTATGACCACCTCCCAGGATTCAGCTGGGCCGTGGCCCTGGGTGCCTCGGTTTCACCATTGTACCTAGGGAAGGAACCAAGGCAAGGGCAGAGTGGAATGGCCACCTGAGCCTGTGCAGGGCAGCTTTGAGGGCCTGAGGGCCCGGCCACCTCACCAGACAGAAATCAGCCCCACGTCAGTCCTCGGGTCCCCCACTGATGGCGCCCGATGGCACCCCTTCTGTCTATGACTCACATTTAGCTCAGAGCTCTTCCCCAGCTGCCAAATAAATGGCATGCAAATGAGCTGCTATTTCATTTAAAGCATGTGCCAACAAGCCATGGTGGGTATTTTTTATTATTGATTTCAGAAAGAGGAAGGAAGAGAGAGAGAGAGAGAAAGAGAGAGAGAGAGAGAGAGAGAGAGAGAGAGAGAGAGAGAGAGATCAATGATGGGAGAGAATCATCTATCGACTATCTACTGGAACGGACCCTGACACCTGTGCATGTGCCCTGACTGGGAATCAAACTGTGGCCTCCTGCCTCATGGGTCAACGCTCAACCACTGAGCCACACCTGCCGGGCAAACAAGCCATGCTTTTAATTCAGTCTGGCTCATTGACAGAAGAGAGCTGATCCTAGGGGAAGACAAAAGGAACCAGGATTGGGTGTGAGAGCATGAGGATCCAAGACATCGCCCTGGGCCTCAGGGTTCTGAAGGATTGATACGGTTGGTGCTCCCTAACTTACAGCCTTGTCCTGGTTACTAATTCAGCCCGTATTTATCTGTCTTCCCACTATGCGCCGGGCACTGGCAGGGCTGGGGAAACAGGTATGAACAAAGCACTTCCTTGCCATTTTGTCGCGAGTGGCCAATAACTGAATTTCACATTGCTTTGGAAGACAAGGAGTGCCGAGGAGAAAGATCAAGAACAGGAGGGTTGGAGGTGTGGGGAGCTTGCAGTTTGAAATGGGTGGTCAGGCCCTAGCTGGTTTGGCTCAGTGGATAGAGCATCGGCCTGCTCACTGAAAGGTTCCAGGTTCGGTTCCGGTCAAGGGCACATGCCCAGGTTGTGGGCTCGGTCCCCACTCGGGGGCTTGCAAGGGGCAGCCAATCAATGATTCTCTCTCTCCCTCTTCCTTCCTCTCTGAAATCAATAAAAATATACTTTTTTAAAAAAAAAGAAAGAAAGAAATGGGCGGCCAGAGGAAGCCTGGCTAAGAAGGTGACATTGGATCAGAGGCCTGACAGAGGTGCGGGAGGCGTCTGGAGAAAGGGCTGGCTGAGCAGAGGTCACGCAGCCGGTCAAAGGCCTGAGGCTGGCCGGTGCCTGGCAGGTTGGAGGAACAGCAGGAAGGCCCAGGTGGCTGGGACGGAATGAGTGAATGGGTAAGAGGGAGGAAGTGAGGGCAAGGAGGTGACAGGGCAGGTGGTGCAGGGTCCTTTTGGCGCGGGAAGACTTGGGCTATTACCCTGAGGGACGTGGGAGCGGTGAGGGCTGTGGACAGAGCAGGAGCCTGCCCACTCCGTGCTCATCGCATCCTCTGGTGGCTGCTGCCGGGAGGACAGGCGGTGGAGCCCGAGGCCAAATCTGACTCAGCTGCTCACAGGCGCCTCCTGGTGGCTGCGAGGGAGAACAGGCCGTGGCCGGCGCCGAGACACCTGGTAGAGGGGACTGACTTCAGGTCCAGGAGGGATAGTGGGGAGGTTGGGGGAGAGGGATAAGGGGACCTGGGGTGGGAGGTTAGAGGTGAGGGGGGAGATGATGGAGGTGGAGGATGGGGGTGATAAACAAGTATGTTCTGGGTGTGTTCATAAACTGGAACCGACGGTGTGCGTTCGGTGTGGAGATTGCGGAAATCAGATGTATTCGGGCCGCCTCCAGGATTTGGGCCTCAGAACCAGGAGCGCGGAGCCGCTGTGAGGAGGAGGGGGGAGATGCAGGACCGAGGAGGTGCAGGTTTTAGGAGAAGATCCAGAGTTCAGTTTTGGAATTGTACGTTTGGGGCTCTGCTAGGAGCTGCACAATGAAAGATCAGACAGAGGCCCGAGAAACCAGGACTACAGGCTTGTTAGAGGAGAAGGACCCTGCCGGGCTGTCTCAAAAGGGGAGAACAGGCACATGTGCAGAGGGCAACAAGCCTTTTGAGGGGAGGATCGGGAAGGGGTGGGTCTTAGGGTACTCAGCACGCGCTGATTGGTGGTTTCATATAAGGCACATGATTAGGCACTTAGGGACTTAGGAATGGGGGCTTAGGGTATTGGGCAGGTGCTGATTGGTGGTTCAGTGTACAGTCCATATAAGGCGGCTGGTTAGGTGCTCAGGAATGTCCGGGCCACAGGTGCAGGTTACGTCATACTCCGTCCATCAGTTGGGGGAAGGGAGGATCTATCACATGTGGACACCGGTAGGCTGGTTGTCTATACGTCATAGCAAATCTCCCCAAAAGCAGTGGCTTAAAACAACAACATTATTTATCTCACAGTTTTCAGGCTGCAGAGCTGGATTCTCTGCTCGGGCCACATCCATGGCATTGGCCAGCACTGGGCCTTACTACCCTGTTTCCCCAAAAATAAGACAGTGTCTTATATTAATTTTTTCTCCCAAAGTTGCGCTAGGTCTTATTTTCAGGGGATGTCTTATCTTTCCATGCGCTAGGTCTTATTTTTGGAGGATGTCTTATTTTCGGGGAAACACGGGTAGGTAGGCTAGACTGGGGAAGGTCCCCACTCAGCTCCCACAGGGTGTCGGGGAATTTATTCACATGTTGTCATAGGATGGGCCCCCCTCCTTGCTGGCTGTTAGCTGGAAGCCACTCTCAGTTTCTGGCCCTGTATTAGCCTTTTACCCCAAGTGAGGCAGGAGCCAGGGAGGATTGGGGCAGAGGAGGGGCGTGGTCTGGTGTTAGAAAAAGGGAAGAGTCAAAATGGCTGCTGATTTCTTTAGTTGTTCATTTTCCACTTCCTCCATGTCACAGGCACACATGCACACGCATGGGAAGAGGCAGGAGCCGAACCCCTTGTGTCCTGAGGGCCCAGAACAGCACTGGTCCATGGCAGATGCACAGCAAATACCTGTTGAAGAGAGGGATGAAGGGGTCTCGCATCAACATTGTTGCTGCTGCTGGCCTGAGTTTTCAGCATCCGTTCCTAAAGTCATTTGGGGCTGCAAGTAAGGACACACACACACACACACACACACACACACACGCCCAGGAGGCTGGGTTTATCGGGTGACCCGTTGTCTTCTGCCCTTGGTGCACAGGAAGTGGCTGGCCAGGTGTTCCCAAGAGCTGCCACCCCATCCAGTGTCAGCCCACACCTGCTCTGTCACTTCCCACCTCCCTGGTGCCTCAAAATTGTCCTTTGTCCGGTGGCCAGTCTCCTGACTCAGACTCACGTGCCTCTGTGGCCGCCTGCCCCCTTTTCCGTGAGCCTCTAACAAGGAAGCCTTGTTCTTCCCAGAGGACTAGGACGCAGAGAACCTGCCAGCCACCCCCCCCCCCCCTTATCCTAGAAAAAGCTGGCTCTGCATATGGGACCAAAACAGCTTTGTTCTACTGGGTGCCCCGCTGCCCGGCTGCCAGGCCCCCATTTTACAGACGCGGACCCTGAGATTCGAAGGAAGAGGTGGCTCACATTCAGAGAGAGGACTGGGGGCCAGAAGAGGGTGTCAGCGGCCTTCCCTGGAGCCACACAGTCCTACTGACCATGGGCTTTCTCCTCTCTGGCTTTATCCATCCCCCCGGTACAGCCCCTCTGGCCCCTTGCCCCTTGCCTTCACCCCCCTTTTTTGTTTTTATTTTTGAGAACAATGAACACGTTTATTACAAGAACTAAGATAGGAGGGAGGGGGATTTATCTGCCTTTCTGGGCCTTGGTTTTCCTCAGCCAGAACTCCAACGCACAACCATCTGCATGGCCACACTGGTCTGCTGTTTTTTTCCTTATCCAAGGAGTGAGGATCTTTTCTCCATTTATTTGTTAAAGCGGAAGGGGAGGGGGAGGAGGAGGAGGAGGAGAGATAGAGAAACATCAAGATAAGAGAGACACATTGATTGGCTGCCACACACACACTCACACTCTCTCTCTCTCTCTTCACTGGGGTCCGAAAATCACCCACCCAGGTCTGTGCCCTTGACCAGGAATCGAACCCGATACCCCCCATGCCCAAGCTGGCACTCTAATCACTGAACCACTTGGGTGAGGCACTGGCGTGCTCTTGCAGCAAAGTGTGCAAGAAGTGTGCCCTTCTGGAACTGCTCCTCTAGAAAATTGCTGATTTGGGCATTCTTTTCCCTTTCATCATATTTTTTTTTTAATTTTCTTTTATTTTTTTGTTTGTTTGTTTGTTTGTTTAAAATATCTTCCACCTCAGTAGCTGGCTTGGCCTCCTTCTTGTGGCCCAGGCGCAGTGCATAGTGGGATTTGTACCACTGTCAATGAGCACCAAGCAGTTCTTTACCAGGGTTTTGGTGCAAACTAGGTCATTGTTGGATGCATTGTAGACAACATCAATAACCCCTGTTTTGCACATACAACACTCTGAGCCCCAGAAGAAGTTGCGCATGTCCAGCCTCCCTGCGTGCAGTCTGTGTGTATTCAGTAAGGGCCAATCTTAGTGGTAACAGCAGGGTTCCCCGGCTCATATATTCCATTTCTGTGGTAGGGCCTTCTCTTGCCCCTGGCCTTATGGTGCTTGTGCCAGTTGTCCTGAGAGATGCCCATGGCTCAGCACCCTCTATAAAGAGGCGGCCCACTTGCTTTTTAAAAACATTCCAGGTAACTCAGCCAGGCGTGACTCAGTGGCTTAGAGTCTACCTGTGAAATAGAAGGTCACAGTTCGATTCCTGGCCAGGGCACATGCCCAGGTTACGGGCTTAATCCCCAGCGTGGGGTGTGCAGGAGGCGGCTGGTCAATGATTCTCTCATCGTTGGTGTTTTTATTTCTCTCTCCCTCTCCCTTCCTCTCTAAAATCAATAAAAATTTAAAATAAAACTAAACAAATAAACAAAAGACACCAGGTAGCTCTGGCGGGTGAGGCTCAGTTGGTTGGAACCTTGACCTGTGCTGAGGGTTTGATTCTAAGACAGGGCACATACCCAGGTTGCAGGTTAGACCCCAGTTGGGGTGCCTGGGGGAGGCCACTTATCAATGTCACTTGCTCTCTCTCGCTCTCTCTCTCTCTCTCTCTCTCTCTCTCTCGCCTCCCTTCCTCCTCCTCCTTCTCCTCCTCCTTCTTCTTTCTCTCTCTCTCTCTCATCAATAGAAACCTATCCTCAGGTGAGGATTTAAAAAAAAAAAAAAAAAAGCTCCAGGTAACTGGGACCGGTTTGGCTCAGTGGATAGAGCATCGGCCTGCAGACTGAAGGGTCCCGGGTTTGATTCCGGTTGAGGGCATGTACCTTGGTTGTGGGCACATCCCCAGCGGGGAGTGTGCAGGAGGCAGCTGATCGATGATTCTCTCTCATCGATGTTTCTAACTCTCTATCCCTCTCTCTTCCTCTCTGTGAAAAATCAATAAAATATTTTTTTTAAATACTTCTTAAAAAGCTCCAGGTAGCTCCAGCCTCAGGGCCTTCGCACTCACTGTACCTTCTACCTGGTACATCCTTTCCCACACAGAAGCTTGCCAATTCTCTTCCCTTCCTGCAAGTTGTTGCTCACCCCTGTTGATCTGAACAAATCTTCCTCTGACCATCCAACTTGATTCTACAACTTGCCCCAGCTGCATATTGCTAACCCCCGCTTCCATTTCACTTTTTCCTTGTCTCCTCGCTTATTGCCAGCTGGGCACCCAGCTACGTGTGTTTGTAGGGCAGTTACTTGTTGCACGATAGGGGCCGGAATTTGTCAGAGGAGTAAAATATGCAGTGTTGCAAGCTGGCTGATGTAGCTGTGATGCAAGAGTCAGGACCCACCACAAAGCAGGGCTTTTTGCCCCGGAGTGCCAGTCCTTCAACATTTGCAGTTGTCTGTCTATTATGCCTAATGTTTGTGGTTACCCTGAGCCCCATTAGAATCTAAGTTCCTGGGGCAGGGGTCTGCCCACCTTGCTCTCTGCTGTCACCCTGGCACCTAGGACAATGCTTGGCAACTAGTTGGCACTCAAAAGTATCCAAGGTTGAGGGTTCGATCCCCAGTCAGGGCACACACAAGAATCAATGAAGGAATGCATAAATAAAGGGAACAACAAATTGATGTTTCTCTCCTTTGCTCTCTCTAAATATCAATAAATAAAACATTTAAAATAAATATTTGTTGAATTAATGAGTGGCCCTCATCCGTAGCAACTGATGCTCACAAAGTAGGACCCTCGTGACAAAATCGCTCCTCAGCATACCTTGGTCCCTGGCACCATTGTGTCAATTCCAGAAGCATCTTTTCAACCTTAGATAAAGCAGTGGCTGCTCCCTAGCACCTTGATCCTTGGCCAGGCAATAAATAAGACTCTGGATGCCTTAGCAACGTGACTCCATCCAAACAACATGGCCTTTATCATCATCCCATAGCGAGATGCCCGAGCAGCTCCCGGCGTCCTGATCCCAGCCCTGGGGGCGGGGGGAAGGGGCGATGACATAGGAGAAACGCTATGGCCTCGGACTCAGGTCCCGGGATCATCCTCTGTGCGTTCATTCAGCACCTCGAGCACCTGTCCTCAGGGCTGAGAGATGCAGTACCTTCTTACCTTCCCCGTGACCTCCCCCAAGCAACAGGACCTGCCCTTGTCCCTCTAGGAAATGCATTGCAGCCAGGGAACTGGGGGGCAGAAGTTGGTTTAAAGAAGCACGGGGGCCCAAACCGGTTTGGCTCAGTGGATAGAGCATCGGGCTGCGGACTGAAGGGTCCCGGGTTCGATTCCAGTCAAGGGCATGTATGTTGGTTGCGAGCACATCCCCAGTAGGGGGTGATTGATGACTCTCTCATTGATGTTTCTAACTATCTCTCTTCCTCTCTGTAAAAAAATCAATAAAATATATTTTAAAAAATAGGAAGGAAGGAAGGAAGAAAGAAAGGAAGGGAGGGAGGGAGGGAGGGAGGGAGGGAGGGAGGGAGAGAGAGAGAGAGAGAGAGAGAGAGAGAGAGAGAGAGAGAGAGAGAGAGAGAAGAGAGAGAGAGAAAGAAAGAAAGAAAGAAGAAAGAAAGAAAGAAAGAAAGAAAGAAAGAAAGAAAGAAAGAAAGAAAGAAGCATGGGATTTTGTAAAAAGGGGGAGAGGGAGGAAGGGAGGAATGAATGGAGGGAGGGAGGGAAGTGCGGTGGCGCTGGGTCCGTGCAGGTGGCACAGGGATGCGGTGACAGGCGAGTGGGAAGGGGGGGGGGGGGGGGGGAGGCCTGCGGTGCGCGTGGCCTTGTGGGAAACGCAGCCCCTGGCCTCAGACCCGCGCCCCGGAGCATGCTGGGAGGTTTGGTCCCGCAAAGGCCAGGAGGCCCCGGAGCCGCTGGGAGGGATGGGGGCGCGATGCGCGGCGATGGCAGCGGAAGCGGCGACCGAGTCCGGCCGGTCTTGCTGACGCGGTCGAAGCCAGACCCGAGTTCCCCCACCCCCGGGACCCCCCAGTCCCCCTGCGGCTCCGGGTCCGGGCTGCAGATACGGGCGCCCCACAGGGCCGAGCCGGGGACCGCGGCCGGGGCACCGTGCCCGTGAGAGGAAGCGGATGGACCGCAATGATCTGCTGATCAAGGAGGTCATCCAAGGATGGCGGTGCCGTGAGCCGGAGGGCCGGCCCCCGCCGCTGCCGCTGACGGCGGGCACCCACAGCCCACCCGGACCCGCTGAGACTCAGCGTCCGCCCTGGAAGATGAGCCCTGGCCTCACTCCCCACTCAGCACCCGCAAACCCAGCCTGGCCCACCCAGGCTCAGTCCTGCAACCCCGGCTCCCCACCCTCCCTGCAGATCCAACCCAACTCCACCGGGACCCTCCTCTGAATCTGGCCCCACCGCATCGCCGGCCCTGGCTGCCAGCCTCCCACCCCGCCCGATCCCGGCCCCACTTCTGTAGACACTGCGACTGAACGAAGCTCCTTTGGCAGAGAACTCCCCGGAGGGGCTCTGGTCTGGGCGCGGACCGAGACACACCCCCAGCCCCTCCCCCTCTGTGAGGCCTCTCCCACGGGGTTTCCCAGCCCCTGACACTCCCAGCACTGCTGGCATTGGGACCTGACTGTTCTCAGGGCATTGTGGGGTGTCCAGCAGCACCTCTGGCCCCCACCCCCCTGATGTCAGGAGCAACTCCAATCTTAATAACCACTGATGTCCCCAAACATCACCCAGTGTCCGCCAGGGTGGGGAGTGGACAAAATTACCCCCTGGTGAAAACCTCTGTCCCAACCCCTTCAAACAGCAGCGGTTCCCAGGTCTCTGCCTGAGGTGAGGTAGAGAGGGGAGCTCATCACGTGACCAAGAATATTTCCATTCGGTGTCCCAGGAGGGCCACAGACCCCTGTCCACCGGAAATGGAATTTGAGCTACACAAGATCATTTGAATTCTCCAGCAGCCATGTTGAAAAGCAAAAAAAGAAATGGGTGGCATAAGCAAAATTAGTTTTAGAAAATATAAAATAAAATGTACTTTCCGGCCAACACTGGTTTGGCTCAGTGGATAGAGCGTCAGCCTGCAGACTGAAAGGTCCCAGGTTCGATTCCGGTCAAGGGCATGTACCTTGGTTGCAGGCACATCCCCAGTAGGGGGTGTGCAAGAGGCAGCTGATCGATGATTCTCTCTCATTGATGTTTCTAACTCTCTATCCCTCTTTCTTCCTCTCTGTAAAAAATCAGTAAAATATATATTTTTTAAAATGTACTTTCCTTAACCCATGCTGACCTGGAGAAGAATATACCTGGCCAAGAAGGAATCCTTGTGGTTTAGTGGACCCAATTTCATAGCCAGAGTCCAGCAGCCATTGTGTACAGGGGCTTTCAGCCCAGCTACATACGAGAGAAAAGCCACAGACTGGGCTGCCAGGCGCCTGCACTGCGCTCCTGCAACAGAGCCGCTCTTATGAGAGAACTCCGAGGACCAAAATGCGACCACCAGGACTGAGATGTTCCCCACCCAACTGGAGCTGTGCAGCTGTAGCATTTGCATCTTACGGACCAACCAGAGCATTTCATTCCAACTACCCCATGCAGTGCCTTTTTTTATATATCTATAATAATAAAAGCATAATATGCTAATTAGACCAGACATCCTTCCAGATGAAGCTGGGGCTGGGAGGGAAACCCGGGTCCCGGGTCCCTGGTGACAGAGGAAAGCCGCTGCCAGCAGCCGGGGAAGGAAGGCCTACTTACAGGAATTTCATGCATTGAGCCTCTAATATATATATATTATTGATTTCAAAGAAGGGAGAAGAAGAGATAGAAACATCAATGATGAGAGCAACTCATTGAATGGCTGTTTCCTGTACGCCCCCTACTGAGGATCGAGCCCGAAACCTGGGCATGTGCCCTTGACCAGAATCAAACTGGAGACCCACTATCCACTGAGCAAACTGGCTAGGGCCATGCAGTGCTCTTGGGACCAATCAAACTGAAGATCTGGAGTCCTCATTTACATGAGAACTGACCGATCAGGAATGGGCTGGAACCCTTGTTTATATAAAGGTTTACTTCTGTCTCTGTGGAGGGCACTTTCAGTTTTCATTAAGGACTGTTTCCCTGACTGAAGTTTTCCAGTAACTGAGTTAAGTATTTGTTTTTAAGTTGAAATTAAAATTAAATTTTACAGCCTTGACGCATGTGGTTCAATTGGTGGAGCATCATCCAAAAGGTTGCTGGCTCCATTGCCAGTCAGGGCACATACCCAGGTAGTGGATTCCATGCCCGGTTGGGGTGCATATGGGAGGCAACCAGTCCATGTTTCTTGCATTAATGTTTCTCTCTCTCCCTCTCCCTTCCTCTCACTCTCTAAAAATAAAATAAGCCCTAGCCAGTTTGGTTCAGTGGATAGAGCGTTGGCCTGCAGACTGGAGGGTCCCAGATTTTATTCCAGTCAAGGGCACATGCTCAGGTTGAGGGCTTGATACCCAGCAGGGGGCGTGCAGGAGGCAGCTGATCAATGATTCTCATCACTGATGTTCCTTTTTTTAAAAATATATTTTATTGACTTTTTACAGAGAGGAAGAGAGAAGGATAGAGAGTTAGAAACATTGATGAGAGAGAATCATCGATCAGCTGCCTCTTGCACACCCCCCACTGGGGATGTGCCCGCAATCAAGGTGCATGCCCTTGACCGGAATTGAACCTGGGACCCTTCAGTCCGCAGGCCGACGCTCTATCCACTGAGCCAAACTGATTTTGGCATCACTGATGTTTCTATCTTTGTCTCTCCCTTCCTCTCTGAAATCAATAAAAACATATTTTAAAAAATAATAATAAATAAAAATAAAATATAAATGTTAAATGACATTTCAGGTGGCCGGTAGCCGAGAGTGGCTCAGGGCTGTGCCCTGCCCTGTTTGTTGTGTGACCTGGTTGTTCTCTGCTGGGTCAGTTATCCAGGGGCGGCCAGCTGGTCTGGGACAGGAAATTGCACACATGGGGCCCACAGCTAGCTCTGGTACCCACGCCAAATCCTTCTGTGTTCATTCATCCCCACCACCCATGCTCCAAAGTAGACCACGTCCAGCCACTCTTCCTCTTCTGCACCTGCTCCCAGAGCCCCTTCCATCGGCCAGCACAAGCGCCCACAAGAAGCCCAGTGATGAGTCCCTGAGGCTCCTCTCCCCCCACCCACCCACCCACCCTACCCCACCCCTGTAATTCCCCAGTAAGGAGCTGCTTCTAAAGAACAGCAAGGCCTTGGGTAGCCGCGGGGCCTGAGGTCAGAGATCAAGCTTCAGATCCTCTGCCTTGGGGTGATAGAGCCAGCACTCCCAAATCCGCTCCCACCCAGACGTGCCTCCCTGCCCTGCGGGGCAAGTGAGGAGCCCTGGCACCCTCAAAGCTCCTCCCTACACCTATCTCCCTTGGAGTTGCTCGCCTGAACCGTGTTCCCCAGTGGGGGGCCAGCTGCCGTCTCTGGGGAGTTTCTCGCCACTTCCAACCAGTCTGAACCCAGGTGTCACCACTCAAAGCCTTGGCTCCCCTTGACACTCCTGGGGACTTAAATCTCGGGCCCCCGACGGCCAGAGGGGCTGGGCAGCATGCAGACCCATTGGACGGCCACCTGCCACCACCTGTTTGGCCAAACTTGAGCTCAGCTTCATCGAACAGATTCATCAAACAATGCTGTCTCCACAGGCATTCTGTTAGTTAGTTATTCGGGGTCCTGACCCCCCAGTGTGGTGCCCTGGGTGTCACTCCTGCCACGCCCCCTCAGCTTAGCTCAGGGGCCAGCAGGGGATGGAAGACCTGATGAACTGAAACATCCCTTCCTGCTCCAGAGCCTTCTGTGTGGTCATTTATTACACAGACCCACCCAGGCCTCCACCAAAACAGGGAGTGACCCCAAGGGGCAGGACTTGGGCTGACATTTCAGGTATGGGGTCCCCCAGTACCAGAGATGGGGGGGGGGGGATCTGACAGCGGTCCCAAAGGACCCACCTGCCCTCACAGCTGCAGCCCTCCTCAAAGAAAGAGCCTCGAGGCCCCCAACTGACCAGTGGTGCCGGAGAGGGGAGCTCGGCCAGGCTGGCGAGGTGTTCCTGGAGGGAAAAGGCGTCTCCAGGGCTCCCTCTCCTGGACACCCTCCTGGCCCACGTCCCTGCAGAGCACCAGTGTGGTCCTGGGGCAGGAAAGGCCAGGAGGTGGGTCTTGGAGAGGGGGCTGGGACCCTCCGTGGGAAGGCAGCTTCCTGCCGTGGCGGCTGAGGACTTCCTCCCTGGTGGGGACAATGCCGGGAAGGGGATCTGGGGAGAGCCTGCAGGAAGCCCAGGCCAAGGGTTGCGGGGAGGAAGGATTGAGCAAGGACCTCAGCCCAAAACCCGCCGGCTCCCATGGACTGAGTCTTCCAGGGACAGCACCACATGTCCCAGATGCAGGTGTGAATTTGGCTCAGTCCACAGCTATTGTTGCCCTCAGGCTTCCAGGGGTCTCCCCCTCCCCCCTCCTTGAGGTCCACCCAGACTCCTGCCCTATCTCTTCTCTCCCATGCCACCCCTCTCCCCCCTCACTTTGTCTGTCTCTTTCTCCACCCCCTTCTTTTCCCTTTCCCTAGGCTGCACCTCTGCCCAGAACCTTCTTCATCTATTCAGCCCACCTATCCTCAGGGTGGTGGCACTGACCACCCACCCACCCACCCACCCACCCACCCCAGGTCATGGGGTTCTCCCCAGTGCTCTCTTACAGCGGCGTGAACCTGAATGTGAAGATGCACCCACCGCTTACACAGGTAGAGCTCAGACCTGGGAGCTTGGGGTGGGCAACAGCGAGAGAGGCAGGGCCCAGAGAGCTGGGCACGCCCTGCAAGGGGCTTCCACTGCCAGGGCAGCAGGAAGTGGGGTCAGAGCCTGGGAAGAGGCCCATTCTCCAGGCCAGCTGGGTTAAGGGCCCAGCTTCCCGAGAAGGCCCACACCTCCGGGCTGGGGAGGACAGAAACTTGGAGTCCATCTTCCTGTGCGGCCTTTCCCGGCACCAGGGCAGAGGGGGGCTGGGACCAAGGAAGGTGGATACTGAGTTCACACACATGGACCTTTGCCTCTGAGGCCTCAGTCCCTCAGCCTCAGTTTACCCCTTTTGTTCCAGCCCCTCAGAGCCTCCGTTTCTGCCCCTGACAAAAGGCTGGGGAGAAACACACAGGCAGGGCGGTGGTGCTTAAAAATCCCATCTCCTGGTGGAGTTGTTAAAATACAGATTCCTGAATCCCAAGTAAGAAGTGCTAAACTAGAATCTAAGACAGAGCACTAAGTTAAGTATACAATTTTACCTATAAATTCTCAAAAATCCTAGTTTAGCACTTCTTAGTTGGGATTCAGGAATCTGTGTGTGTGTATGCGCGTGTTTTTAATATATTTTATTGATATTTTACAGAGAGGAAGGGAGAGAGATAGAGAGCTAGAAATGTCGATGAGAGAGAAACATTGACCAGCTGCCTCTTGCACACCCCTTACCGGGGATGTGCCGGCAACCAAGGTACATGCCCCTGACCGAAATCGAAACCGGGACTTTTTAGTCCACAGACCAATGCTCTACCACTGAGCTAAACTGGTTTCAGCGGGAGGAATCTGTGTCTTAACAACTCCACCAGTTGATTCTGATCATGAGAGAAATTTGGGAAACACTGCTCTATGCCATAGACAGCCTTGGGGTGTCTGTGTGCTCAGAAGGTTGTGTGCTGAGGGGTGTCAGGTGGAAAGGGCAGACAGGGAAACGGGAACTAGGCTGAGAGGCAAATTCAGGCCTCAGGACGGGCTGATGGATGACTGCTGTGATGGGAAGTCTGGCCAGGGTCTCTTCCTGGGAGGTTTAGTCCCGCAAAGGCCAGGAGGGCACCGAGGCCACTCCTGTGGACCCCCAGACGCAAGTCTCTCTATGGAACGAGGCACCCTCAGGCCAGGGGCCCCCAGGCTCCCACCAGCCTGCACCTCTGACAGAGGGGAGCATGCTCAGAGGAAGGCCCTGACGTGTCTCAGGCACGGGTGGGCCTCAGCTCCATCACCCCAGGAGACCCCACCACCAGAAAAACCCGCTCCCGCAGAAGGTTCCATAGGAAAGACCCTCCCCCCCCCCCCCCCCCCCCAGGGGATTCCCGCACCCCAGGCCGCCGGCTGGAGCGGGAAGGCGGCTGCTCAGCACTGACCCCGTGCGGCGGCTCAGGGCAGTGAAGGCCGAGACTCGCCCGACGGGGCGCGCGGGCGGCGCCGACCCTGGAGCCTCGCTGGGTTTTCCACTCACTTGACCTCACGGTCTCCTTCCTCCGGCCGCACCTCCCAACCTTTCCGTCTCCAAAAGGGAGCCTTGGAATTGGCTCAGAACTACGCCCCGCCACCCCACCCCCACCCCCCAACATCCCCGCTTTATCTGCTGTGACCTTGGCCCCGCCCCCTTGGCCCCCAGCCCCAGCCTTTCTGTCGCCTGCAGGGTCGGGGGTCAGGCTGGGAAACCCCCAGGAGCAGCTGGGCGGGGGGAGCGGGGGAGGGAGGAGAAGCGGGGTCTTGGGGCGGCAGGAAGGAGCCCGAGGCACCGCTATTTAAGCCACTTTTCTCGAGGGCCATGGACAGAGCCGGGGCCCAGCATGGAACAGGGCCTGACCTTCCTGCTCCCCCTCCTCTTGGGGCTCCTCCAGCAAGGCCGCGGTGAGCACGGGAGGGGCGCCGAGGGGGCAGGGGCTGAGGGAGGAGCAGGGAGGGGTGCGGAGGGAGCTCGGAAGAGGGGGTTTCGATGAAAAGAGGGGGTTCTGAGAGGGCAGGGGGCTTAGGGAGGAGCAGGGAGGGGTGCGGAGGGAGCTCGGAAGAGGGGGTTTCGATGAAAAGAGGGGGTTCTGAGAGGGCAGGGGGCTTAGGGAGGAGCAGGGAGGGGTGCGGAGGGAGCTCAGAAGAGGGGGTTTCGATGAAAAGAGGGGTTTCTGAGAGGGCAGGGGGCTTAGGGAGGAGCAGGGAGGGTGCGGAGGGAGCTCGGTGGAGGGCGGTGGGGTGGCTCAGGGAAGGTGATGGGGATCCACAGAGGACCGCTTTGGAGGGGCTGGGAGGCTTGGGGGCAGAGAGGGAGCTGGGGCAGGGGTCTGAGGATGGGAGGGGGTGGGACCGAGAGCGCTGTCTACCTGCAGGTGGGCGCCTGGAGGTGGAGCCCCCCGAGCCCGTGGTGGCAGTGGCCGTGGGCGAATCGAGGCAGCTCACCTGCCGCCGGGCCTGTGCGGACGGCCGGGCCGCCGTGGTGCAGTGGCGGGGCCTGGACACCAGCCTGGGCGCCGTGCAGTCGGGCGCCGGCAGCAGCGTCCTCTCCGTGCACAACGCCTCACTGTCGTCCGCGGGGATCCACACATGTGTGGGCACCTGCGGGACCCACACTCTCCGGCACCCCGTGCGGCTCCTGGTGTTCGGTGAGCCCCCGCCCCTCCTCGCAGCCCTGCTTTATCTGTTTCTATGCCACCTCGGCCCGGGAGCCTTCCCAGATTGCCCACCCTGCTCCAGCTCAAACTGAAATGCAACCCACTTCGTTCTCGCCACAAATCCCCCCTCCCCCCAGGCTCCCAGCCTTCACTCCCACAACCCCAACCTACCCCCAAACCTCCCATACCTGACCACTAACCCTCTTTCTGCGCTAGGCCCCTCTCCAGCATCCTTTTTACATTTATAGCCACTCAAGGTGTGACCACTGGGTCCTCCCTGTCTCTCTGCACCAGCAGTCCCTCCTCCATCCTGCTTGGTCCCACACGCATCACCCTCCTCAGGGCCCCAGTCTTCACCCTCGAGGCCAGTGGTTCCCAAAAGGGCAATTTGATCTTTAAGGGGGGCAATTCGAGAATGAGTTATTAACAGTGAATATTTTGCCTTTCTTTTGGTGCTAGGGGCCTCATATATAGTGTATGTATATATATATATATATATATATATATATATATATATATATATATAGTGACATATTTATGCATTTCAGCTCTCTATTACATGTTTTGAAAATTTATTTGCTTTTTTTTCATGTCACTTCATGTTATTTTAAAAATAATTTCTTAGTGATTTCTTTCTCAGTACTTCAACTGTCTTTTCGTTCTTTTATTTTTGTCTTTCATGGATGCCGTGTTCTTTAAAGCTTGTTTAGACCAAGTTAATGGCCTTGTAGGCTTCCTCCACAAGAATAGAGTTCACTTTTTGAATAATGAGAATTACATGGCCCTAGCCGGCATGGCTCAATGGATAGAGCGTCGGCCTGCGGACTGAACGGTCCCAGGTCCCAGGTTCGATTCTGGCCAACAGCACATGCCTGGGTTGCGGGTCAGTCCCCATCAGGGGGCGTGCAGGAGGCAGCCAATCGGTAATTCTCTCTCATCATTGATGTTTCTATCTCTTTCTCTCTCTTCCTCTCTCCCTTCCTCTCTGAAATCGATAAAGAAATATATATATTTTAAAGTTGTATGTAACAGGGGGGACATCAGGATTTCAGAGATGCTCAGGTGGACCGTGGCCCAAAAAAAAAGGTTGGGAACCACTGCTCTAGGCTCAGCCCGTGCTCCTCCAAACCTCCCCACACAGCCTTCCCGGACCAGCTGACGGTCTCCCCGGAGGCCCTGGTGGCCGGGCAGGCCCAAGAGTTGGCCTGCACAGCCCACAACATCACGCCTGCCAGCCCTGATGTCCTCTCCTTGTCCCTACTCCTGGGGGACCAGGAACTGGAGGGGGTGCAGGACCTGGGCCAGGAGGAGGACGAGGAGCCCCAGGAGGGTGAGGGCCAGTTGTTCCAAGTGACAAAGCGCTGGCAGCTTCCCCCCCTGGGGAAACCTGCCCCACTCACCCTCCACTGCCAGGCGACCATGAGGCTGCCGGGCATGGAGCCTCGGAGCCACCGCAAGCCCATTTCAGGTGAGTCTGCAGGGTCCTGCCTGCCCTGCACCTTTGTGTCCCCCAGGAAGTGGGCGAAGTCACACCACCCAGCTCCTAGGAGCCCTGATGAGTGGTGTGAAGCAACTCTTCTGTAATTCTGATTCTGCCCCTCAGCTGCTGGGGCCCCAGCTAGGACCTACTCTAGGTCAGAGTCCCTAGGAAGGTGGGGAAATTGCATCCCTCTTGAATCTGTCCCTTACTGGCAGCCAGAGAGATACTTCGAAATCATTTGTTTATTCATCCATTCAACAAATTTACTGAGCACCTACCTTCCATGTACTCTGGTACCAGCTCTGCCCTTTCCCTTGGTCCCTGGCTCCCACCCTCATCCCCACAGTTTTACTTCTTGGTAGCAGCCACCAGAGGGCGCCTGAGAGCACCTGAGTCCAACCTGTTCTGCTCACAGCAGTTCAGGGCTCCCACTTCCCTCCAAATAAAAGCCCAAGACCTCCCTGGGACCCCCAAGGCTCTGCACCACCTATACCATCATCTCCTGCCCTTATTTCCTCCCTCGCTCCCCCCTCACTCTGCTCCAGCCACACAGATGTCCTCACTATTCCTCCATCAGACACGGTCCAGCCTCAGGGCCTTTGCATGTGCTGTGTCCTCCACTAGGAATGCTCCCTCCCCCCCCAATCTCTCCTACTCACCTCTCTCGGGTCACCTTTCCAGTGAGCCTTCCCCTGATTTCCCCCTTCCCCTCACAGATGGACATGTTTACACACACACACACACACACACACACACGCCCTTTCTCTCTCTTGTTGAATGTTTATTGAAACATTTTTATTAACATCTGACTTCCCGTATGTTCTTTTTATTTTTCCCCTACTCCTGGCTTCACCGAGATAGGAATGTGTGTATTACTCATGGTGGTGTTCTCATTGGCTAAACAGTGTCTAGAACATAGGTGCTGAATAGATACACTCTGAATGAATAACTGTTATAGCGCCTAGCACATAGCAGGTATTCAATAAGCAGGTGCTGAATGATGAACGAGTAATATCTAACACGGGCCCTGGCACACAGCAGGTGCTCAGTTTGTGTCAGATGCACCCTCCCTCCCTCCACCTCCTAGTCCCATAATAATAAAATCCAATGCTCGTGCTCACTGACCCTACGCTCCGGGCGCATGTGTGGGTCTCGGTGGTGGGTTCTCATCTCCTTTACGTGAGGAAAGTGAGATCCGGAGGTTCAGAAGTTCCCTGAGGGTGGGGAGGGCCACGACATACCAACCCCACTCCCACCCACTCACATACATTGCAATTCACCAAGTGGCCCAAGGTGGGAGTTGAAGCAGTTTTGACCCAACCCCATGGTCCAGACAGAGAGACTGAGGCAAGAAAGCAACTGAGGTGACAGGAAGAAAAACGCTGCCCTCTTTTCCAGTCCGGCCACAACCTCCCTGGACGCCTTCCTGGAGCAGAACTCCACCCACCACCTCGGGAGTCCTGACCTCCCCGAAGACCCCGGTCACAACCTCCCTGGAGGCCACCCTGGAGCAGACCTCCACCCACAGCCCCCGGAGTCCTGGCCCCGAGGCTGGGAACAGCTCCACCCGGCCCTGCCACCCTGAGATCCACCAGTCGCCAATACCAGGGGGTCTGGAGCTGCTGTGCGAAGCAGCCTGCGGCCCTGGCGTAGCTGTACGTTGGACCCGGGCGCCAGGTGGTCTGGCAGCTTACCAGAGGAAGGAGGACGGGGCCCAGGCTTGGCTGACCGTGCTGTGGGCTGGATGCAACCCTGAGGGCTGGTTCCAGTGTCGCCTGGACCCAGGGGGCCACACAGCCCGTCTGTACCTGCTCCCGGAAGTCTGTGAGTGTGGCGGGGTGGGGCGGGCCCTGGGGGAGCCTGGGAGGGAGGAAGGCTGGCATACAGGCCTTAGATGAGGAGGTGCCCTGCCCAGTCTGTTTCCCCCACTGTCCAATGGGTTCACAGTTGCCTGGCATGGCAAGGATTACATTTAAGGAACTATCAATACATAGATTTCACAGCCACAGCAGTCTGTAAACTGAACTGTATAGACTACAGCAGCCTGTGGAATAAAAATAGAATACAGCCAGTTAGGTCATTTCAAATTTTTTAGTAGCCATATTCAGAAAAAAAGGTTAGATAATGTATTTTTTAAAATGTTTTTATTTATTTTAGAGAGGAAGGAAAAGGGAAAAATAGAAACATCAATGATAGAGAAACATTAACATCAATTGGCTGCCTCCTGCACACGCCCCCCTGAGGATCAAGCCCAAAATCCAGACATGTGCCCTGACCAGGAATCAAACAAGCAAATTCTTTTTTAAAATATATTTTTTAATTTTTTTGCAGAGAGGGAGAGGGATAGTTAGAAACATCAATCAGCTGCCTCCTGCATACCCCCTACTGGGGATGTGCCTGTAACCAAGGTATATGCCCTTGACTGGAATAGAACCTGGGACCCTTCAGTCCACAGACCGAAGTTCTACCCACTGAGCCAAACCAGTTAGGGCCAAACCAGCAAACTCTTGGTGCATAGGTTGACATTCAACCAGTGAGCACATTGGCCGGGCTAGATAATATATTTTATTGAACCCAATATAACTCAAATATCACTTCAATGTGTAATATGTAAAAAAGTATGAGTGGGTATTTTATGTTCTTACAATGTGTATGTTACACTGACAGCAGGCACTTCTCTACCCTAACAAGCCACATTTCAAGTATAGACATGTGAGTGGCTGCCTCCGTGGACAGCCCACTTCTAACTCTAAGGTCCTACATACCTTTCAAAAGATTCATTCCAGCCCTGGCTGGTGTGGCTCGATGCATAGAGCGTCAGCCTGTGGACTGGAGGGTCCCAGGTTCGATTCCAGTCAGGGCACATGCTCGAGTTGCGGCTTGATCCCCAGTGGGGGGTGTGCAGGAGGCAGCAGATCAATGATTCTCTCTCATTGATGTTTCCATCTCCTTCTTCCTCTCTAAAATCAATGAAAAAAAAATTTTTTTTAAGATTCACTCCAAAGTCCTTTGAATATGCCAGTGGTTTTTAGACATTTCAAAAGACATTCTAAGCCAGTGATTTTTTTTTTTTTTAAGCCTTCATCATTTGATTCAGCAGACCCTCAAGTTCCCCGAAAAGTTTCCAGCCATGTCTGAGAGGCAGCCCTAGAGCATGGGCAGGTGAGGAGCGAGCTGTTCCGGGCCCGGTTGCTCCGGGCCTGGCCACTGTTGCTCCGGACTGCTCCACACCCAGCTGCTCTGGGCCTGGCTGCTGCTGCTCCGGGCCTAGCCGCTTCTGGCCTGGCTGCTCTGGGCCTGGATTAAGCCAGTGATTTTCAATCAACGTGCATAAGAATTTTTAAAACATGCAATACCTATTTAGTCAGGGGCGCCGAACTCCTTTCCCTTATATTGTCCATTTAAAAATGACAACGGCCAACAAAACAATAGCCGTCCCGTTTGAATGAATAAAAATTACACCTGTTTTTATGTCATATCGGCAAAAAATATGTTTTAATGTGCCACAGGATTTCAATAATTTATGTGTGTCATGGGATGAAAAAGGTTAAAAATGGCTGTTCTAAGTCATTACATCCTTCTTAAGTCTTAGGGAATGTGGTAAATTTGGAAGCCCTTGGCAGGTTCTGCTGGGCTTATCCCCACAAACTGCAAAGAGGTGTTGAGGCTCTCGATGCTTCTCTCCCCAGGCTCCCCACCAATGTCCGCAGCCCTGTGGATGGGCAGCTTGGTGCTGGGGCTGCTCCTCCTGGCGTTCCTCACCCGTCGCCTGTGGAGATGCCGCCAGCCCACCAGGTGACCACAGAGCCCACCAGCACCGCCGAAGTGGCCTGCCTTCCTTCAACTCAGTTGTGACTAGAGGACGATTGCAGGGCTCTGGACAGCATGAGGGCTGACAGAGGGTACTTTGCCCTGATGGCCAGAACATTTAGGCTTCTCAGCTGGCCAGGTTCCCCGCTGTGGGACCCCTGGGGACCTGCCCCTGCCCCTGCCCCCAACTGGGAGAATAAAGAGCATGCTGTCTGACCCCAGTGGCTTCTGTTGTGGTAGGAGGACCCTGGACTTCTCTGCCCTGGGCGACTCCCCAGAGAAACAGGACAGACAGACGCCCCAGGCCCACTAGCCTGGGGCTGGAGGAGTGTGCACTTGGCCTGGGGAGGGAGAATACAAATACTGTGCCTTTCCCTGGATACTGGGAACCTGGAACTCAAGAATAACTGGGGGTCATCAAAAGAAATGGAGAATGTATTCGGTGGGGGATGGGGAGACAGGGTGGGAAAAGACACAGAAGAGATGGCTTGTTAAGGGAGCTAGGGAGGAGACAGAGCAGAAACAGAAGATACACCATCAGCGGATACCTGTGAGCCCCGGGGAACTATGGGGATGTAGAAAGCCCTAGAGGAGACAGCCTAGGATGGGGGTGTGACCTGGGATAAGGGACTGGGGGCTACTGACTCCTCAAACACGCACAGGGGTCTAGGGGCCGTGGGAACCGAGCAGACCGCAGCCTGGGGGTGGTTGGGACGAGGGTCCCCCAAGCGGTGAACTATAAGCTCAGACCAAGACTGGGTTGGGTTGAAGGCCAGGCTGGGGGGCAAAGACACAAAGACAAAAAATTAAAAATGGGGCAGGGCGGCGCTCCATCATTGACTCCGGGTGCAACAATCCCCTCTCTCGCGCTGCCAGCTGCTCCGGTCACCAAGGAGACTGGTTGCTAAGGAACCGTGCCAGGAAGGACTCGCCCACTACCGAGTCCGCCAGCAACCCGGCTTTCCGTCAGGCACCAAGCCCTTCCTTGGGAGTCATTTTTCAGTCTGGCAAAGTTAAGGGCCTACGCCAAAAAAGGCAACCAGTACACGTAAAGAGGACACTGGAGCGGAGAATGCCCATTAGAACCTAACGGAAAGGGTGGCTTGCATTACTGAGTTCCCAATTTTTCCAAGAGTCACCCGGCGTCCTCTGCCCTTAACCAAGATGGCCGCCAAGAGGCGCCAGCGCGCTGTGGCATATGACGGCACTTCCGGTCCCGTTGCCCTGAGCGAAGATGGCGGCAGTGGAGAAGCGGCGGTTGGCCGTGGCCCCGGCGGCCAATTTCATAGACAGCAGCCGGCCCTCGGTGTCCGGGGCGGCAGCAACGACCGAGAGCGAGGAGGACTTCCTGCAGCAGCTCGGCGTGACAAAAATGCTGCGCGCAGCCCTGTTGAAGGTGCTGGAGGCCCGGCCCGAGGAACCGATCTCCTTTCTGGCGCACTACTTCGAGAACATGGGCCTCAGTACGCCTGCAAACAGCGGCGCCGGGGAGCCCCCGGGCCAGCTCCTGCTTCAGCAGCAGCGCCTGGGCCGCGCGCTGTGGCACCTTCGCCTGGCTCACCACTCCCAGAGGTGCGGGACTGGGTCGGGCCTGGGCGGGGGTGTGGAGGGGTCGGACTTCAATTCCCAGCATGCTCCGCGCGGCTCTTCGCCCCGGGTCCCGGTGCTTGAATGCGTGGCATGCTGGGAACTATAGTCTACAGTGCCTACCTGACGCTAGATCCACCCAGACTGTGATGGGTTAGAGGTCCCCAGGGTATTCTGGCAGTGACCTGCGTGCTATGCGCAAGCTTCAACTTTTTGTGATGCCTTTTTGTAGGTAATGAGTCCCCCTTGCAGCCCACCCAACTTTTTTAAGATATGGAGCCCAGAGAGGACTTTGCCCAAGGTCACAGAGCAATTCTCTGAGCCAGGTCCCTCCTAGCTAGCTCCTTATGAGCATAGAAATTCTGTCCATTGAGCCAGAAAAGGAATATTTTATAGGGTTGGGCTGTGGAGACAGAAAGCAACCTAGTCACCCAATGGCCCTATCCTAAAGGGAGGCTCCCAGCATATAGGAGGGTGTCCAGGAAGAGCCCTGAGTGACACACAGAAAGGTGGTGCCTCAGATGCACCTGCCTGGAGGCAGTACAGGTGCACGGTGGGACACACTTCCTTCTCCCAGCTGAAGCATGGTAGGATAGAGGGGGTGGCACCTTCCCACTCCCCTCAAGTCCCTGCTTATCCACAGTTGTAAGCCCAAGGAAGGTGGTTGAGGAATATGTGTTGAAATTGAATGCATGGTCTGCATCAGGTGGATTGAGGAGAAGCATCATCAACCGGACAAAGTCACTGACTGGATGTGGGTGGACTGGGTTTTGGCTAGGGGCATCTCCAGCAGCAGAGCCTGAGGCAAGCATTCATATGGGGGTGATCTTATAAGAGTGTGCTCCCAGGAGACCTCAGGAAGGAAGAAGCCAACCAAGGGAGCATTTCAGCTTGATTCTCAAGGTATTCCCAGGTGCTTCTGGGCAGACCTCCAGAAAGAGTCCCACACTTCGTGCAAAACACATGAAGGAAAGTACAGAGGTGCTGGGAGCTCCTGTGGGAGTGGTGTGGAAAGCAGGCATCTGAGCAGAGCAGTCCCATCTCCACCACAAATTACCACAAACTTGGTGGCTTAAAACAACAGAAATATATTCTCCCACAGGAGGAAAGAGAATGCAGGGTATGCAAGATGACAGCCAGACAAGAGAGCAGCAGGGTATCTGGGTGCTGGGGCCACCCCTGAGATAGGGACCTGGGAAGAGGAGCAGGTGGGACATACATGGGCTCTGGACACGCTCTGAAGGCCGAGCTGATGGATTTGCTGGGGCCAGGGTGGAAGGTGGCGGGGGGGGGGGGGGGGGGGGTGTAGGGCAGTCCCAGGTATCTACTGGAAGGTTACTGGTTTGGGGGAAGTTCCCAGAGTCAGGGAGCTGGGAGAACCTCGCAGCAGGAAAGTGGACAAGTAGGTCTGAAACTGAGATGTGCACATGGGACAGGAGGTTGTCAACTGGGAGGAAAGGTGAAGGCCTCAGAAGAGCTGGGAAGAGCCCAGGCTCCAACTTTGAGGAGCCCCAGCCTCAGAGAACCCACAAAAAGTATGTGAAGGCAGACCAGTTGTGAAGGTGGGAACCAGAAGAGAGTGGCATCCAAGGACATCTTCCAAGGAGGGAAAGTGGTCAGTGGCAGGGCCACATGTGCAGTTGTTCAGGTGAAGCAATGCACAAGCCACTCTCCCCGTAGACATCACAGACAGGGATATTTATGAGGCTTTTTGTAGAGTTCTTTCCTAATTCATACAAAAACACCATGTGGTCAGTAGCCCTGTGTCCAATGGTCCAGTAAATGAAGGCTGAGAAGCATCTGTTGGATTTAGGGTCAACAAGAAAATGTATTAGTTCCCTCTGGCTGCTATAACAGATTACCACAAACTTGGTGGCTTAAAATAACAGAAATATATTCTCCCACAGTCCTGGAGGCCAGAAGTCTGAAATCAAGGTGTTGCAGGGCTGAGCTCCCTCTGGAGGTTCTGGGGGAGGGTCTTTCCTGCCTCCTAGTTCCTGGATGTCCCGGGACTTGTGGAAGCATCACTTCAGCCGTTGTCTTGTACTTAGCTACCATCTCCTCTATGTCTCTCTGTCCTCTCCTAAGAACATTTGGCATTGGACTGGGAGCCATCTCACCCTATCTCCAGATCCTGAACTAATTACAAATACCCTAGTTCCAAATAAGGTCACACTCCTAGGTTCTAGATGGATGTACATTTTGTGGGGACACAAAAGGTATTGGGCTGTTGTTGTTGGGAGCAGCAAGGGCACAGGGAGAGCAGTGAGCAGGGGCCCTTTATCACGCCTGTCAGGTCAGGAGTAGAATTGTGACCAGGAAGTCCCAGGTGTGGGAGACAGGTGCTCCAAGGTTAGGCAACTTTACCTGATGCTGCAAGGCTGACCAGGCTGTCATGAGGCTGCTCTTGAGCACGTCGTCACAAAAGAGGGTGTAAGTTGGTCCGAAGGTTGTGGGTTATTGTTAAGCTGATTAACAAAAGAGGGTGTGCAGGTGTCTCGAGAAGTCAGAATTGCTGGCCTGCCGGACTGGTGATGGCATCCCATCACCCCCCTGCTGGCCTCAGGACCCTGGGTTTCATCTGGATTTGTGAGGGCTGCATGGCTATGAGGGGACAAAGCCAGAGTCAGACCCAGGCAGTGTAGCTCTCCAAAGACTTCTAAGCCATCATGTTGCTAATAGTAACTGCAGGAATGCCAGGCACCAACAGGTCCAGGCTAAGGCTCCTGAGCTCACGCCACCTCTGAGGGCTGTCTTGGGTACTGTGGAGTGCTGGGCATCATTCCTAGCCCCAACTCAGTGTGACAATAACTACAAATGTCCCCAGATATTACCCATGAGCCCTTGGGGCACAATTACCCCTATTAAGAACCCCTGGTCTAAAATGAAGTTTCTATGACTTTATGAGACACCCCGTAAATATGTTCTTTTTTTATTTTAACAAATGCTCACATATTTCACAAATTGCTGACAGGAATGGAGCCCTCAGTAAGTGCCCAGTTCCAATTCACAGACAGGGAAACAGGCCCAGAGTTCCATGGTGGAGCCAAGATGGAACCCAGGCCGACAAGTTCAGAGCTGGCTGCCTTCTTTTTCTTTTTTTTTTTTTTTTTTTTTTTTTTTTTTTTTATTTTAAATATATATATATATATATATATATATATATATATTTTTTTTTTTTATTGATTTTTTTACAGAGAGGAAGAGAGAGGGATAGAGAGCTAGAAACGTCGATGAGAGAGAAACATCGACCAGCTGCCTCTTGCACACCCCCCACCGGGGATGTGCCCACAACCAAGGTACATGCCCTTGACCGGAATCGAACCTGGGACCCCTCAGTCCGCAGACCGACGCTCTACCACTGAGCCAAACCGGTTTCGGCTCTTTTTCTTTTTTAAAATATATTTTATTGATTTTTTACAGAGAGGAAGAGAGAGTCAAAAACATTGATGGAAGAGAACCATCCATCAGCTGCCTCCTACTCACCCCCTACTGGGGGGTGCCCACAACCAAGGTACATGCCCTTGACCGGAATCGAACCCGGGACCCTTCAGTCCGCAGGCCAACGCTCTATCCACTGAGCCAAACCGGTTTTGGTGCTGGCTGCCTTCTTGCCCACCCCCCAGATGGCATGGTTGCCCCTCATGATTGGGAACCACCTGGGGAGCCCCCCAGAGGGGCTGTTATGAGGCCTCGGCCTAGAGGTTGGTTGTTGCCTTCCTCTGGGCTTCTTGCCCAATCCTCGTCATAGCTCTGATCTCACTGGGCTGTAATTACCCCTTTGCATGCCTTCCTGCCCCACGAGGCCAGGAGCCTAAGATAAACAGCTTCTGGACAGCCCAGCTGAATTGCAGCCCAGGTTTATAGCAAATGACAAGCACACATGGGGCCCCTCCCAAGTGCTGGCACAATCTGGAACGCTGGCATAAGATCTACCCTCTGTCCTCACAAGCCTCCAGGGGCTCAGATTACAACCCTCGTTCTCCACATGAGGAAAGTGAGAGGCAGCGGCTAGGACTTGCATGCAGGTCTGAGCTGGGTCCAGGGACACCCGGGGAACCTACAAGCACCTAGATGTTTGCCCCCCAGATTCCTGGGAGGGAGCTTCAGGGCCCTGAAACCTCAGTGGCCTCAACACAACTAGGGTTTGTGTCCTCACACCGCCGGGCTGCTGTGAGCTTACACCGTGGCAGGCGACCATGGAGAATGATGTGACGGCTCTGAAAATTTCCATTAAACGTGGCCCTCGCCTGGCTCACATTCACATTTCAGTCACCAAAGCAAGTCAGTCACAGGGTGGAGGGTTGGACAGCACAGAGCTTTCCAGCCTTCCAGATGCCCCTGGAGGCCCTCACCTCTTGGTATTCACACCTGCATGCACCCGTCTTCCACATCTACATGGACACATAGAGTGTGTGGGAGCACACACTCCATGTGTGGAGGTGCTCGTCACTCCATGGGGACACCCAGGGCCGGGACCCAAGGCCTCCTGTCTGAGCCAGCATGTGAAACACCTCCACTGTCCAGCTTCAGAGGACCATGGCCACAGCTGACATCCTGACCTCGACCTTATAAGGGAACAGGCCAGAATCCTCCCACTAAGCCTCTCCCGAGTTCCTGCCATACAGAAACCTCGTCATAACTGTTGTTGCCATTTTAGGACACCAAGTGTGTCATGTAGCAATGGGTAACTGATACAGGCACTCATGGCCGCCACAGTTACACCAGATTCCCCCACTTCCTTCTTCCGGGGAAGGAGCTAATAAAAGCTCCTACACAGGGTTATTATGTGCTAACAGTCGTAATCATGGAAACAAATGTTTGTTGAACATGAAGCTGCATTTGGCACCCCTTCTGCTTCCCTGGATTGTCTTAGTCACTTCAAAGGGCCCAATAAATGGGAAGGCAGAGGAGTTGATGGTCAGATGGGTGCGGACGGGTCCCAGCTGGGAGAGAGACCTCCCAAGCTACTGCCCTCACCTCTGTGCCAGTTTCCTGTGTAATGGGGTTTTGACCTACATAGCTCATCAGGTCAGCACAGCTATTTATAAGCATCGTGCTGGGCAGCAGAGGCGACCAGAATATAAGTTTACTGGACATCTCCTATATGTTGGTCAGCACTTACTGGGCACCCACTATACACTAACCCATAGAAAGGTGAGGTGATGTGCCAGGTCACCCATGAGATCAGAGTGGTGCTGCAGCCCTGGGCAGGTGGCTCATGGTCCCATACACCAAAAGGATGTGAGTTCGATTCCTGGTCAGGGCACATACCTAGGTTTTGTTCCCCGGTCAGGGCACCTACCAGAGGCGACCAATGTTTCTCCCCTTCCCTCCCTCCCGATCTTCCTCCCTCCCTTCCTTTCTAAAACATATCCTTGGAATTGCTTCTCAGTCTTTTGGCTAAGATCAAGTGCAGTATCTGTTCTTATCAGTTTGAAAGGCATCCTTGAGGGTTGGAAGAAAGAGTGGAGCTGCAGTGAGCCATGGAGCTGAGCTCCCAGAAAGGATGAATATTAAGGCCTAAGGTCAGGCCCTTCCTCCCTGGGATCCTTGGCCCACCATCAGCCTGCCTTGAACTTCACTTCCCAGCTGTGACTGTGAAACCAGTAAAAGGCCACCAGCCATCCTTCCCTGGGCCACAGGCCAGGTACTGGGCTGTAGATGTGATGAGGAGAGTGAGACACTGGGCACCCACTGTACACTAACTGGTTAAGTGTGTGGGCTCCAGGCTCACCCTACAGCCCACACTTAACCAGTGCTGCCCTACTTTGCTCACGAAGTTCACAACACATATGGCCAGGGCACATAGTAGGACCTCAGGCTGCTCAAGGGGCAAGGAACCATACCCCCCGCATAGCCCCCACCTTACAGCTGAGAGCAGGGTTGACAGACTTCTGTAAAGGTGGCAAGCTCTCCCAGCTTTGCAGGCTGATTTCTGTTGTGAACGTTGGACTCAGCCATTGCAGCAAGAAAGCAAGCTCCCATAAGCAACATGTCACTGGGTTAACGAAGCTGTGTGCCAATAAAATTTTATTTACAAAAACAGGCAGTGGGCTGGGTTTGACCCATGGCTGTAGTTTGCCGACTCTTGGCCAGTGGGACTAGGGGAATGGAATGAGATAGGCACAGTGTTTGGGCCAAGAATGGCCACCCTGTGAGTGCAAGTGTCATCCTTAGAAGGGCAGTTGGAGAGTCCCGAGGGGCAGATGCTAGTCAGCTGACTTAGCAGACCTTTATTGAGCACCTGCCGTGGGCCAGGCACTGGTTTTGCACAGTGACTGACAGATAAAACCTGGTGTGGGCTCCTGGACATTCAGGTTGGAAAAACAAACTCATAAGGACACCATATAGTGAGTCCGGTGGTAGTAATTATTAACAAAAAGAGGAGGAAAAGATTAAGGAGGGAAGGTCCCCACCAGAACGGCGACTTGGGTTGCCCTGGGGAGAGCTGTGGGAAGGGCGTCCCAGGGGAGGTCACAGCCTGTGCAAACGCCTGGCCTGCTGGAGGAGGAACAAGGGGCACAGGAGCTGGACTAGGCTGGTGGGCGTGGGGGTGGAGGGCTTTGCTGGGCTGGCCCAACACCCCTGTCCGCCTGCAGGACGGCCTTCAACAACAATGTTGGTGTGGCCTATGAGTGCCTGAGCGCCAGTGGGCGCAAGAAGAAGCCGGGGCTCGATGGGCGCACCTACAGCGAACTGCTCAAGCGCATCTGCCGAGACGGGGAGGCCCCCGAGGAGGTTGTAGCCCCCTTGCTGCGCAAGATCCAGTGCCGGGACCACGAGGCTGTGCCGCTGGACGTCTTCCGCACCGGCATGCTCACCTGCTTCGTGCTGCTGGAGTTCGTGGGGCGGGCTGGCGCCCTCTACCAGCTGCTGGAGGACCCCATGCTGGCCGTTGCTGACCGCCGCATGAGCCAGGCAGTGCTGGACACCCTGGAGGGGGTCCTGCAGGCCAGCAGCGGCGCCTCTGCTCCCACCCACTACCTGGAGGCGGGCTCACGCCTGGGGCCTGACAGCCTGGCGCTGGCCATGGACCGAGCTCTGGTGGCTCGGCGGCCCAGCTCCCCCATGACCCGAGAGGAGTTCCTGGAGAAGGCTGCTGCCCTCTTTATCGCCAAAGTCAAGCCAGTGGGCTGAGCCCCTCCTCACCTGCCTCCTCCACCCTGACAGCTGGGGACCCTCTGAGGCCTGGCTCGCCTGCTCCTGGGCAGAAGAACATGGCTATGGGACCAGGACTGGGGTTTCTGCATGCAGGGGGGGTGCGGAGAGCCCTCAGCCAGCTTCGGCCCTGGAATGATATTCTAGCCCCCTTCAGGGGGCGGCCAAGGGTACCTGAGGTGGACACCCCTCCCCACATACCTGTAAAGGCCCCTCTCCTCGGCAACAGTAATAAAATCTGTATCCAAAGCAGACCTGACATGTGTTGCTCCCCACCCTCCAGCCCTGTGCCACAGAAATGTTTCTCCACCCAGCAGGCCCACCACTGCCCGGAAGCCATATTTGCCACCTGGAAATGCCAGGGTGCCCCTGGACGCCGCTTTATGGGAGCAGAGGGCAACGGGTATTCAGTGAGGTGCCCTGCCTCAGGGCTGAGGCCCTGCATGACCAATGCTCTGGAAGATGACCCAGTCCCCAGCCCTGCTCTACACACGCCCCACCCAAGCAGTTCTCCCTGGGCCTCCGTTCTCCCAGCTATCAGAGGAAGAGTTCACAGCAGATGCTACCGGCAATGATGACAGCACAGCTAACATGTTCGAGACCTGCAATGTCACAGCCCTAAGAGGAAAGAACATTTGACAGACCAGGAAACCCCACCGGAAAATCAGGTGCTGTGGTCAGAAAACGGGAGGCAGAAACTCTAGCCATCCATCGCTGCAGTTTCAGAGCTTGAGCAGGCTTTCCTGAGGGACCAGGCGCCGTGTGGGGCCAACCCAGGGCAGGGGGCAGGAGCCCAGCACTTCCTTTACATTAGCAGCACTTCCCAGTACTTAGGGAGGAACTTTGGGAAACCTCTCTGAAAAATTGATTAATAACTATTTATTGACCAGCTGCCAACACTATGACATTGGTTTTATGGGCAGACAATGAGGGTAACACCTGGACCATTCAGCAAAGGCAACAGCCCATTTGACAGATGAGGGGGCCCGATCCAGATCCCCAGGGTGCAGGGCACAGGCAAAGCCTAGAGCTTTATGGTTGAGAAAGCCAAGGCCCAGCTCTGAGCAGCCATTTGAGCTGCTGCTCTGGCTCTTCTGTCCTTCCCCACTGTTGACGTTTTCTTTCCCTTTACCTGCCTGTCAGCGGGGCAGGGCAAGGGGTCAGGTCCTGGGGCAGCTGGGGGAGGGTGTAACTTTGGCACAGCCTGCAGTTGTTGCAGGTGTTAGCTGTCCAAGACACCTGCAGGGAAGGCCACAGGCACAGCAGGAAGCCTGGGCCACAACAACAAGTTGGTCACCCTCACAGGGAGCTGTCATCCTGTGGAGGTGGAGGAATGGAGACCAGGGCACCACACCTCACTCTCCTGACCAGGTGTCCTGGGTCCAGGGACTCAGCCAGATCAGAGCTCCAGCAGGTCAGGGTGAAGCCCTGGGTCAGGATTTGGGTGGAGTCAAAGGTCAGCCTGAAGGAGGGCCCAGCCAGGATTAGGGATCAATCAATCTGGGGATTCCTCCAGGATGGGTGCCAAATGAATGCTGAAGGAGGAGTGGACTGATTGATTCCCGTTTCTCCATCTCTTCTGATCCCACTCGGTGGATCCAAATGGTGACTAAAGTTCTGCTCAGTCTTCCTCACCTCCCTCGCGGTCGCGGGGGCCTTCGCATCTGCCCGGAGGGCCCAATCGTCAACCCCACCGACGAGAACCTGAGGCACAGCCCGCCGAGGACCGGGTGCGTGAGCTCCAGCGTGGGCTCTCACCTGTCCTCCGCCTCCCCATCGGTCCGGCGCCCCTTCCGGTCGCCCCGTGCGATCCGGGAAGGGAATCAGCCAGTTCCCCTCACTTACAGCAAAATAGAATCAGGACGGTAGGGTCACGACCGGGACACTCAGCCTCGCGGGGACCCGGCCCGGCCCGGCCCAGTTCCCAATTCCCCGCCCCGGCTCCCAATTCCCCGCCCCGGCCCCGCCCCGCGCCGGGGACGTCACAAAAAAAGACCCCAAAAGCCCGGCGTGCGGGCCGCGGCGGCTCAGCCCAGGCCTGCCCTCCTCGCGGTGGACAGGCGTCGGGGTGCTCGTCCGAGCTGGGGGGCTGCAGCAGCCTCCCACAGGCCGGCAGCACCAAGGCCCTCGGGCGTTCGGCCCCCTCCCTCCCGGCTGTCGCGCTGGGCGCGAGCCCGGTGGCCCGAGGGAGGGGGACTCCACTTCCCGGCGCGCCCCGCGGGCGAACGCAGGTGTCGTCCGGGCCGGGCCGCGGCACGCAGGCGCAGTCGGAGCCCGGGGGCGGCGCGCAGGCGCAGCGCGGGGCGGGGCGCGCGGGCCGGGCCGAAGGCAGCGCCGGGCAGGCGGCGGCGCCAGAGCGAGTGGAGCGCTCGGGGGCCCCGGGCGGCGGCGGCGGCGGCGGCGTAGAGGAGGAAGGCGGAGGCGGCCCCGGCGGCGCCCCCCCGGCCGGCGCGCGGCCCGGCCCGGCCCGCGCCCCCGCGGCGGCCCCGCCACCCATCGCGCCCCCGCTCCCGGGCTCCTCCTCCGCCGCCGCCATGGCCCGGCCGCTGGTACCCAGCTCACAGAAGGCGCTGTTGCTCGAGCTCAAGGGGCTGCAGGAGGAGCCGGTGGAGGGCTTCCGGGTGACCCTAGTGGACGAGGGCGACCTGTACAACTGGGAGGTGGCCATTTTCGGGCCCCCCAACACCTACTACGAGGGCGGCTACTTTAAGGTGAGTCCGCAGCCCATTCGGATGCCGCTACCCTTCTCGCTTGGCGATCCCCCCTCTCCCTGTACCCAGGCTCTCCGCTGTCACTCGGGGTTACTCAGTCCCTCCTTCTCAGGCCCCAGGAATCCCCGAGAACTTAAACTCAGACTCCCCCAGAGTGGAGGCATGAACGTTGTTTTGTTTGGGCGGGTTCTTGTTTACCCCGCTCCTGGGAGGTCTCAACCCCTGGTGCCCCCTTCCTCCGACCCCGCCCTAGCTGGCCCATCCTGCTGCTGCTTTCCCAGCCCCCTGCCCAGAAGAGACAAAGGCCCCCCCAGAACCGCAAACACTATTGTTGGGGAGCACCGGCCTCGGAGAGGGAAGAAGAGAGGGAGGGTGACCAGCGGCGTGGGGGTAGGGGTCTGGCTCCGCCACTTGCTCAGATTCTAACAAAGGCCTGGATGGGACCTTGGCAGCCAGGACCTGCTTGGAAAGCAGCCACCCTTTGCCGATAGCAACGGGCCAAGCCCTCTCAGCTTTATCCGGAGCTATACAAACCTGTTCTCTGGGGAAGGTTGAGGCGGAGGTGTCACTCCTATCCACCCTGTCCCCCGGAGCCACACTCCAGAGGAGCCCCCGTGGCCTCCAGGACCCTAGCCTCCGAAGCTCCAGCTCCTCTCTCACCCCAGCTGGCCTTTCTCAGGTTCCCCTAAGCAGATGGCCAGAAGCTCACACTCTGGGCCTTTTATTCTGTGGTCTAATTCCAAGCATTTCCCTTTTGTTGTTGGGATCAGTAAAGGGAAGTTAGTGCTTTCCCTGGGACTGGGGTGACAAAGGACTAGGGCCAAAACCCAGGCAGCTTTCTCATCCTCATGATCTTAGCCCAGATGGGGCCTTGGAAGGACCCCTTTCAGGTAGCAGCACTTGACTTTTTGAGGCAGAGGGGTCTCCCTGTGGGAGAGGTGAGAAACGAGCATTAAGCATAGGAACACACCCCATCACAGCCTGCCAAGAGCATGGCTAAGACCTGCCAGGTTTTGCCTGGCTGGGAGGCCTGGGTGGGGAGCAGAAACCAGCTAGGCCAGGCTGGGGGGTGGGGAGGGAGAGGCAGTGCTGCCCAGACAGATGTCTCTGTTTGCACTTTTGACTAATGTTTTGGTCTCACCTGCTCAGTTGTCTGTGAGGGAGCCGCCTGGCCTGCTGGGGTGGAGAGGGAGGAGGAGTGTGAACAGCCCTGGTCTGAGTTCTGAATCTGGAGTCAGACTTCCCCATGCAGGGAACAGATTTGGGGCCTATTACTGAAAGGTTCACCCAGCCCCCTCAGCCTCTTTTGTCTGCTCGGGAGAGCCGCAGGCTGTGAGGATAAGGGCTCCTTCAGAACCAGGACCCCACCCTTAGATGAAGCCAGGCCGGGACTAAGTAAGGTTGCGTAGAGGATGTGGTGTCTAGCTATGGCATACTAAGTGGTTGTGAGTAGAGCCTCCCAGGTTTTTCTGGAGATGATCTAGTTTTCCTAGAAAAGAATGGACTGTGGAGGGAGCCTGCCAGACTTTGATCATATCTGCCACAGGGTCTAGCCTCAAGGAAGCCAGTATGGAGTTCAGAGTGGTTCTGCCACCCACCCAGTCCTCCCATTCAGGTCTGCTTGTGGTCAGGTAGGGAGTGGGGGGAAAACCCTCTTCCCCAGGAAATGTGGAAATGCCTGTGGCTCACCTTCACTTCGCAACCACTTCCTCCAGCACCTTTCCCAGGCCTAACCCAACTGCCCCTAATTCTCCTTGATGAGCCTCGGAAGCACTGGCCCAGGACAGGTCCCCGGACAGTGTGGGGTGCTAACGCGGGTCAGAGAAGCCAGGTTCTGGAGCGCCCTCCACTGTGTGTGCCTTAGGGAAGGCGCCCTCATTCTCAGAGCTTTGGTTTGCTCAGAGGTAAACAGACGTGATGAGACCCGGTGGGTGCTTGGTGCAGGGGAGGCCTGTCCCCCTGCTCCACTGAGGAAGCCTCAACCATTTCTTCTCAGGTTGTCGCTTAGAAGCCCGGCACTGGGCTTGGGGGACCCAGGTTCCAGACTTGTTCTGCTGCCATAGCTAGTGACCTCATCATTCAGCCGAGAGCAGAGGGACTTGACCCAAATGCCCCCCCCCCCCCCCAGCAGAGACGCCCTGTTCCTCTGTGGCCCCTACCCTGCTCTTCGCCACTGAGAGCCTGAGGACATCCTGGGCCAGATGTCCCGAAACCTGCGATTTGGGGCTTAAGCAGGAAAACGAAGCTTCCACACCTACTGAAACTGTGTAGCTCTGTCACCCAGTCAGTCAGGTGGCCCTTCCCGTCTCTCATGTGACCTTCCTGTTTGCCTTCCTGATCTCCCAAGATGGACACCTGCGGGCAGAGAGTGTCCACCCAGCACTGACTCATCTCCTCCCACAGGGCCCACAGAGGTGTCGGGAAAACATCTATTTTAATCCTCCCCACAACCTGGGAACTGAGGCAGGGACTCCAGCACTGTACTTGAGGTGCACAGCTCCCAGGCCAAGGCCTATGCCCCTCAGTGGAGCTGTTTGCTGGTGTGAGCCCACCTTGGGGCCCAGCCTCCTGACCCTCCTACAGGCCTGGGCCAGATGGGCTTGGAGCTGCTCCTTGGGCAACTGCCTGCACTCCCCAGTAGCAGGGTGGTTACCAGGATCAGCTCAGGGGGCCCCCCCAAAAAGCCTGTGGCAACCAATTGTGCACTCATGCACTCACGAGTGCCCATCCCAGCTGAGCAGCCCTTCTGTACTGGCGGTGTCCGTCCCAGCCTGATGTCCTTGTCTGTGTGTTTGTGGATGGAGTCCTCAAGAGGTATCCTGTCCTATCCAGCCTGATCCCATACTCGGCACTGATGGGACAACAGGGCCAGCCCTGGTTGAGTCCTCCTGCTCTCTGCCCACCCCCCAGGCACGCCTCAAGTTTCCCATCGACTACCCTTACTCCCCACCAGCCTTTCGGTTCCTGACCAAGATGTGGCACCCCAACATCTATGAGGTGAGCCTGCCTCTCCCACTTATCTCTCCCAGCCTCTGTAATGGGGGCGGGCAGGGGAGGGGCACTGTGTGGCCTTGCGTGCTGGTATGGGCACTGATCCCTCCCTCCTGTCCCTGCACAGACAGGGGACGTGTGCATCTCCATTCTCCACCCCCCAGTCGATGACCCCCAGAGCGGTGAGCTGCCCTCGGAGCGGTGGAACCCCACCCAAAATGTCAGGTGAGGCTGGTCAGCAGGTAGACGTGTCCCCCCACCCCCAGCATTTCTGACCTCTTTGCTCCAGACAGAGGGAGACACACCTGTGTCATCCCTGGGGTCACAGCTCCTTGCAGTGCTTTGGCATTGGTTGAAACTGGTCTTCTGCCAGCGTGCTGGGGCCCTGGGGGTCCAGGGCCATCTCTGCTGGCCTCTCCCCTCATTTCCTGACACTCACTGCCCCATCAAATGGGAACCTTTGTCCATATCTTTCTGCCCACAGGATCTTCCCTCTGCCGTACTCTGAGGTGTCCTCTCCTTCTTCAGCCTCCATGAGCCTAGCCAAGTCCGCAGGCCTGGCACCCGCCTCTTTGTCTGCATATCCTTAGTCCAGTAGCAGGGTGGCCATAGTAAAAGATGGCAGTACAGAGGGACCCATTTGCCAGGGCACTTGGGCATGGGAGAGGCATGTTTCAAGTGGAAGAAAGGTGCTCCTGGGCTTGGCTGCCCACACACGTCTTGTCCAGGGAGTTGGGCATGCAACAGAGGGCAGGAGTAGTCAGGGAAGGCCCAGTGAGAAGTCCAGACAAATGTTGCTTTTGGGATAGGGAGGTACAAGGGGATCTCTGGGTTAGTGTTGGCTCTCCCAGTGACATTCAGGCCTGAGAGGCTGCAAAACTGGGACTTCGTGTGTTCTCCAATAAATGGCAGGCGCCAGGGGGCTGTGCTCAGCCTGTGGTTCCTGCTACAACGTCGGACCTGGCTTCCAGGATGCATCCCGTGAACACCACCCTCACCCTGTACCTGCTGACTTTGTGCTCCCCTCCCCAGGACCATCCTCCTGAGCGTCATCTCCCTCCTCAACGAACCTAACACCTTCTCCCCGGCTAACGTGGACGCCTCTGTGATGTACAGGAAGTGGAAAGAGAGCAAAGGCAAGGACCGGGAGTACACAGACATCATCCGGTAAGGAAGGGCTCCCAGACCAACCTGGCTTCTCACATCTGTCCACAGGGCAGGGGTCACTAATGGGGAAACCTAGGCCACTGGACAGTGGGAAAGATCCAACCGGATTCAAGCCTAACCCATTGGCTCTTTCCTCCTGTTCTCTTTTCTTTTCTCTCTCTTTCTTCTTCTTCTCCTTTTTAAAAAAAGTTTTTAAAGAAAATTGGGTGTGTTTTGCAATTTGAAATATCTTTCATACAGGTCCATGTATTTAATGTAGTAAACAGACATCGTGTGTGTGTGTGTGTGTGTGTGTGTGTGTGTGTGTGTGTGTGTGTTGGGATGTGGGTGTATCACACACACAGGCATAATAGTGCAGCACAGAAATAGACACCCAGGTGTCCAGCAGCGAGCTCCAGAGGTCCTCCCCGTGTTCCCTTTGGCCCTTGCTGCTCCCCTCTCTCTAGGGCAGCACCTGAAAACGGGGGCCTGTTGCATTGGGCCTGTGGTAAGTGTGTCCAGCTAATGGGGTATGGTTTGCCTATCCACTTTTAGGTGCTTCCTGACCCACATCTGGGCATACACGTGTCCACTGCTTGCTTCTGTTCCTCATCAGTTTTTCATATGGTCATTTTTCATGTTACTGAGATTATGCCTTGTGTGATGGTTTATCTTTCGCACTTAATAATTTGCTGCTGTGAACATCACTTAAGTTTGTAATTTTGAAATTTTGAATCATTATTTAAAGGCAGAAAAAACATACGGTATTAGCATATTTAGAAAATAGCCTTTTTAAAAAAAACAATTTTTTTCTTGGTTCTAAGAGCAACATATTAAGGATTTGCCAGAACTAGCCTCTTATTCTCATAGTTGTTCCCAGCGCTCTCCCCTCACAAATGAGCAGCCAAACATCTTCCAAACTTTACATAGTGGATTCTCAGCAGTGCAGATGCCAGATCGGGGACAGAACCTTGTTCAGGGCCCTGGGTGTGCAAGCCATTGGCTTTCTGTCCGAGCTGTCTGACCCATTCTTTTGCATGTTCTGTTTTGTCAAATTCTGTGAGCTCTTGTGTCCATTGTCCATTGTCAATTTTTATCATGGAGTTTACTGACTTCTTTTATGACAAATAGCCCTTTATTAGGTGTTTTCCAAATACTTTCAGTTTGTCATTTACCTTTTATTTTTTATTTATTTAAATATATTTTTATTGATTTCAGAGATGAAGGAGGAAGGAGAGAGATAGAAACATCAATGATGAGAGAGAATCACTGATTGGATGCCTTCTGCACACCCCCTACTGGGGATTGGGCCTGCAATCCGGCCATGTGCCCTTGACCGGAATCGAACCTGGGACCCTTCAGTCCACAGGCTGACGCTCCATCCACTGAGCCAAACCAGCTAGGGCTCATTTACCTTTTAATTAGAAAAATAAGAAGTTAGACACACCCTGCCTTTGGCCCAGTCATTCCAGACTTACTTACTCAAGAAAAACAGGCACATTCTACACCAGCATCTATGCAAATGTTCAAAACAGCATCAAATCGCCAAAAACAAACAACAACCCAAATGTACATCCAGGGTTAAGGTGAGCGAGCTGTGGCCTGTTCACCAGCCATGTGGGCACATCTCCAGGAGTTAAGCTTCATGAAGGAAGCCAGGCAAACAAGGGACCATGCTCCTGGACAGGAATCCTAGGAAGTGCATCTGTGGCCATCGGGGATATGAGCTTTGGAGGCAGAGGGGCCATAACCAGTTTGGTTCAGTGAACAGAGCGTCAACCGCAAACAAGGGTCCCAGGTTGCGGCTCAGTCCCCAGTGGGGGGTGTGCAGGAGACAGCCAGTCAGTGATTCTCTCTCATCATTGATGTTTCTATCTCTCCCTTCCTCTCTGAAATCAATGAAAATATATTAATAAAAATAAAAGAGGCATAGGGGCATCTGGAGGTGATGGGTACATTTGTGATCTCATTTGTGGGGTGCTTTCAGGAGGCACACGTGGGTCAGAGCTCACTGCTGACACATGGGTACAGTTTGTGTTAATAAAGCTACAAAACAAATACCAAGAAGGCAAAAACATTTATGTGCAAATAGAAAAAAAAAACACCCATGATCCTAATACCTAATGGTTAATGTCTGGGTGTATCCTTCCAGATTTTTATCCAAAAAATGGGACCATGCGGTATAGGCCACTTGGTAACCAACTTTTTAGTCAGGTTTGTTGAGATGTCATGTGCAGTAGAGCTCACTCATCCTTTTTGGACTCAGTTTGGTGAGATTTGGTAGTTAACATGATCATCTCCTTGCTGCAGTGCAAATCCAGCCTTACCACCTGCTCTTACCTAGAAAGTAGGAAAGAGCCTTTAGTAGCTTCCTGGTGCCTGACCTACGAGGCTGTCCATGTGCTTAATTTGTCATAACTTGCTTATCCTTTCCTAAGAAACCAACTTTTTTTTTTTTTTTTTTTTTTTGTCTCTAAACAGCCCTTAGTTCTCCATTTCACCTCATCCTGCAGTTTGACTAATCCCTGTCTTACCCATGTGTGTGTGCACCTGTGAGCAGATGTACATGCACACATGGCATTGGTGGCCTTGCAGTGTCAGGTCTTCTACCTCTCCTGTGGTACCCTTCTCTATTTACTTCTGTTTTATTTTCCTTGACTAAATTCTGCTGGCTTCTTTTAGTCTGGCCTGTTTTTGCTGGTTGTTCTGTAGTGGTTTATGTAATAATTTTTAAACCACTTTGACACACACAGCCCCCAGGGGATCCATGAGCAACAGGGTGCACCCTTCTCTGCATCCCCCTATGGTCCCGGGAAAGCTGTCCTTGATGCTGGGCAGTCATAGTTTCCAGTTTCTGGAGCTGATGAAGAACTGTGATGGACATAGCAACACTAGTCCCCCACCAGCCATCCTAGGAGGTGCTTGGCAAGCACCTGCTCTGCCAGCCTCATTTGATACTTGCGCACAACCCTCAGGGTCTCAGAGTGAGTGCTGGGTGGCACCTTCAGAGTATCCTGCCCACGTGGCCCACTCCTTTGCCAGTTCTTCCCCGCCACCTCCCACATGATGCTGAAATAAAATCCAGACTATTTTTATCTCTCCAGACTCCCTGTGGGCCAGCTCACATGTGCCCACGTGGGTAGCTGTGATGGCTGCTTTCTGCCTGTTTGTTCACCCCATCTGCATTCCCACATGTTCTGTCAGCATGACCAGACAGAGCCCCTGGTGGGCTTAGAGGTTTTAGCATCTGTGGATTGGTGCTGTGACGTTCTAGTTTCAGATGTACGTGATATGGGGCTAGGGTGTTGACGGTCAGGTGCATGTCCCATGGGATGTTCCTACCCTGTCACCTCATTTGTCCTCCCTTTCACTATAAACAGGAGCATTTCCCTAACCCGCCTCCTGCCTCGTGAGCAGTGCAGTGCTGAGTCCGCTCTTTCCTGGGTGAGCCCGTCCCATCCTTTCTCTCTCTCCCAGAGTGCTGCCCCCACCGTCCACTTCTCCTCCCCTCTGCCTGCCTTGAGGCTCCTCAGCTGTGGCCCTGGAGGACCAACCCCCCCTTTGATATTTTGTCATCTGGGTTAAGTGTATAGTTTGATGGCATCTTTTTAAACCTCGTGTAGCAACCTTCGGGGGTCCTTGGTCCCGGCTGCAGTGTCCCCTGGGGCTTGGCCTCGGTCAGGCCCCTCCCCGGGGCTTAGTGCGCAAGTCACCCTCCACAAAGCTGCCTGGTCACCTCCTTTCCTCCAAAGGCATCTGGCTGTGGATCCTGACAGGCTCCCTCCCTGTCTCTCCCCCAGGAAGCAGGTCTTGGGGACCAAGGTGGACGCGGAGCGGGATGGCGTAAAGGTGCCCACCACGCTGGCTGAGTACTGCGTGAAGACCAAGGCCCCGGCGCCCGACGAGGGCTCGGACCTCTTCTACGATGACTATTACGAGGATGCCGAGGCCGAAGCCGACAGCTGCTTTGGGGACGATGAGGATGACTCTGGCAACGAGGAATCCTGACACCATGTCCCACGCCGAATAAACTTACAGATTTTACCTCACCAGGCCCAGACTCTGTGGGCGCTCGGGCACCTCCTGACGCCGAGACTACCTCAGGGAGGTGGCCCCGCTCTTGCCTTGTCTCCTTGGTCTCGCTTTCCTTTCCCCATGTTTGTTCTGGGTTTTCCTCTGCTTCAGAGAGGAGGGGCCCCATTAGTGCTGGGCACCTGGTGGGCCTCGGGGCAAAGGTGGCCTGAGGGGCCCGGACTCCAGCCCTGTCTACTGCCCCACTGGCTGGAGCCAGAAACTTGGGGCTCCCAGCTCATGAGTGGACAGATTAACTTGTCATCACTTCTTCTCTCGGCTTTGGTGTGTTTGGAATCTAAATAAAACAACTTTATGAGAAGCCCAGAGACCAACCTTTCCTTGGCCTCCCCTACAGGGTACAGTGGCCGGGCCTGATGCCCGCAGCACCTAAGTGTGTGGAGCCCGGGGGCAGGCCTAGCACCTGGGGTGCACTCCTGAGGCTGAGGATGTGGGCCCAAGGTCCTGAGCCCGAGGCTGAAAACAACCTGCAACCTCCAGCCCTCAGGTGGCTCCACCCTGCTGCCTGCAGATGCTACACCCAGTGTCACCCAAGCCTCTGACTTTATTTCTGAGTAACTGAAAAGCCCGGAGCAAGCTGGATTCAGGGTCCGATGGTGACATCAGAGCAAAGGCCCGAGGGAGCTCTGGCCTGACTGGTCCCTGTGGCTGGAGCCTGTAGGACCCCCTCGCAGGTGGTGGACCCCGTAGAGCCTACGCACCTGGTCTGCTTGCTCCACGAATGCGCCACAGCCCCGGTGCCACAGATACAGCTTTTATAGTTGGCCCTCACAATTTCGTTTGTTAACATGAATGATTTTCCTACATTAAAATGTGCGAAGTTTCACCCAGTCGTTTTAATTTCTTGCTTTCCTTAAACTCAGCTGGAGGGCAGCACAGGGCCAGTGAGGCTTTACTCTTGACAAACACCCACTCACCAGGGTTCTCAACTGGATCTGAGCAGAGTTCCCACCCCCATGGCAACCACGCCCATCCCTCTCCCTGGGCCTTGTCCAGGAGCCTCAGCCCCGCTTGCATTACAGGTGAGGCAGCCCGCAGAGCACCCATGAGTATTCGTAGACCTCCCACCCCCCACATGTGCGACCCTCTACAGGCACTGAGGCCAGGACAGCAGCCTGTGTTTCTAACTTGCAGGCACCTCCTGCTGCTCAGGCCTGGGCATGTACAGCCTCTCTTCACTTCCTCTTTAAGTTAGAGGCATTTCCTGAGGGGGAAGCTGAGTCAGCCTCTGCACCTTGCGGGTGGTGAGGGGGAAGATGTCACCCACAGTGTGAGCTGCTCTCTGGGGCTCTTTCCTGTGTGCCTAGCAAGTTGGTGGCAGCCTTCAGAATGGCAGTGAAAGGGCAGGGCCGCTGAAACCGGTTTGGCTCAGTGGATAGAGCATCGTTCTGCGGACTGAGGGGTCCCAGGTTCGATTCCGGTCAAGGGCATGTACATTGGTTGCGGGCACATCCCCGGTAGGGGCTGGGCAGGAGGCAGCTGGTTGATGTTTCTCTCTCATCGACATTTCTAGCTCTCTATCCCTCTTCCTTCCTCTCTCTGGAAAATCAATAAAATGTGGGGGTTTTTTAAATAAAAAATAAAAAATAAATAAGCTTTCCTTGAGACAAAGCAGCTGTTAAAAAAAAAAAGAAAAAAAAAAGAAAGGGCAGGGCCTCCAGGGGCCCAGGAGCCACTAGCCTGCACCAGAAAGCCTTGTATTAGCAAACTAGGATCCTTGGCCAAACTAGCCACACCCACTTTACCTGGGTCTGGCTGGTTATGAGCCGCAGCTTCAGTACTGAGGAGTGGCCCAAAAACATAGTTTGGCCATTTATAGAAAATTTTGTCAGCCTCTGTCTTAGAGTCATGCCAGCACCCACTGCCACTCTCCAGCTTGTTGGTTCAACCTCTCCTCTGGGCCTCTTCCTGTCTCCACACCCAGTGCTGCCGAACAAGCCATCTGAACTTAGTGACATAGGGCCACTGCCACTTTATACGCAGCTTCTGTGGGTCAGGAATCCGGCGGCTTGTCCCCTCTTCACCACGTCTTAGGTGACTTAAACCATGGGACCTGGGGTCTTCTGGAGGCATCTTAACTCGGGTTGGGTGAATGGGCTGGGGCAACTTGGAGCCCAGGCTCAGAGGGACTGAGTGCCCACACATGCCCCCACATCCATCACCAGGGCTTCCTCTCAGCATAGTGGCACAGGCTCCAAGATGACCGTCCCAGAAGCAAGGTCATTTCTGAGCAGCCTTGGAGGTCAAACCATGTCGCTTCAGCTGCACACAATTGGTCTAAGTAGGCACAAGCCCACCTAGATTCAAAGAGAGGGGACACAGACTATCTCTTGATGGGAGCATGTCTGAGAATCGGTGGCCATGGTCTAAAACCACTACAAGCCCAGCCGGCATGGTTCAGTGGTTGGGTGTCAACCTATGGACCAAGAGGTCATGGTTCGATTCCCAGTCAGAGCATTATAGACACGTGCTTGGTTGGGTTGTGAGCTTAATTTCCAGTGGGGGTGGGGAGGTATGCAGGAGGCAGCCAATCTGATTCTCTCTCATCATTGATGTTTCTATCTTCCCCCTCTTCCTCTCTGAAACCAATAAAAATATTTTTATTTTTTTTTAAATATATTTTTATTGATTTTGTACAGAGGAAGGGAGAGAGATAGAGAGTTAGAAACATCGATGAGAGAGAGTCATCGATCAGCTGCCTCTTGCACACCCCCTACTAGGGATATGCCCACAACCAAGGTACATGCCCTTGACCGGAATCGAACCCGGGACCCTTCAGTCCCCAAGCCGACGCTCTATCCATTGAGCCAAACCGGTCTCGGCAAATATTTTTTTTTTTTTTTTTTTTTTTTTTTTTTTTTTTTTTTCACGTCAGACGGGTCATGTGCCAAAGCGTAACAAGGTTAATGGGCGGCACACCTCACACAGCCGCGTGAACACCCAATCATCACGCTTATGAACTCCGAAAGGATCTCGGCAAATATTTTTAAATAAGTAAATGAAACCGCCACAATCTGCCCTGGCCAGTGTGGATCAGTTGGAGCATTGTCCCAGACACCAAAAGGTCGCAGTTTGATTCCCAGTCAGGGCACTTACCCAGGTTTCAAGTTCAATCCCCAGTTGGAGGCAACCGATCCTTGTTTCTCATATCAGTGTCTGTCTCTCTGTCCCTTCCTCTCTCTCTAAAATCATAAAAGCATGTCCTCAGATGAAGGGTTTTTGTTTGTTTTTTTAAATAAAACCACCACAATCTGTCCCCCTTTTCCTCCATAGTCAGTACTCCACATGATTGCCAACAGAGCTTTTGCTCACACAGATGTGACTAAAATATCTGAGGCCTCCAGTTCTGAATCATCTTCACTGACCAAGCCAAGGACAGGTGGCTTTGACATGCAGAACTTCAGTGTTCTAGCTGCAGAATGGGGTTAATAATTAGAGTTGAGCCCTAGACATTTTGGCTCAGTGGATAGGCCTTGGACTGAAGGGTCCCAGGTTCCATTCTGGTCAAGGGCAGGCACCTTGGTTACAGGCTCCTCCCAGCCTGGGCCAGGGTCATGGCGAGTGCAGGAGACAAGCAATCGATGTTTCTCTCTGTCTCGCCTGACCTGTGGTCAGCTGGATAACAGCCCCAACGATGTCCATTCCCTAATCCCTTTTCCGTCTAGGAAAAGGCAGGAAACAATTCCCTGGAGGCCCTGCCTACACCTGGGTTTAGCCCTGTGAGGCCCACTTGCTACTTCCAGCTTCCAGCACTAAGAGAATTAATTTGTGTGGTTTTAGGCACTGAATGTGAGGTTCCTTAATCTGTTACAGATGCAAGAGGAAACTAACATCCCCCAACTCAGCTTTCTCTGTGTGAGCCTCATTGCCAGATGAACTCTCACTTTGGGGCCACCTCCAGGCTGACATCTTTCCAGCTCCAAGTCCAGGAGAGGGTGAGGCTTGTAGAAGAAACCCACACCATGGCCCTCAATGAGCCTGCTTAGAACATTCTGTCCTGAACCGAAGGAAGGGGAGTGGAGCAATCTGATTGGCCAATTTGGATCACATGGATGGGGAGGGCTGAGGAGTAGCCTGGGAGGGAGGGAGGACTGAAGCCCCTGGGAGCCTTCATACCTGCCCCCACCCTGCCTGGCCCAGAACAGACATCACTGCTCAATACAGCACTCCATGCAGCTGAGCCTGACTAAGGAACCCCAGATTTGTGGTCACCCCCCAAAAGCTCATAGCACACGAGTGTTCCTATCATCTATATCCAGAATAACCAAAGGTTGGAAACGGCCCAAAGGTCCATGGAACGATGAATGGAGAAACAAGATGTGGTCCATCCATACAATGGGATATGATTCAGCCTTACAAAGGAAAGACATGCTGATACTACCACATGGCTGAGTCTTGAAGACATGCTCAGTGAAATAAGCCAGACACAGAAGAAGTCAAATCTGTAAAGACAGGAAGTAGATAAGTGGGTGCTAGAGACTGGGAGGGTGGGGGAAGGAAGGTGTAGTGTGTAATGGGAACACACTGTCAGCTTGGGAAGATGAGAAAGTACTGAAGATGGATGGCAGGGTTGAGTGGCTACACAACAGCATGAATGTGCTTAATGCCACTGAGCTGTATATTTAAAAATGGTTAAGATGGTACATTTTGCCGAAACGGGTTTGGCTCAGTGGATAGAGCAACGGCCTGCAGACCAAAGGGTCCCAGGTTCGATTCCGGTCAAGGGCATGTACCTTGGTTGCGGGCACATCCCCGGTGAGAGGCGTGCAGGAGGCAGCTGGTTGAGGTATTTCTCTCATCGATGTTTCTAGCTCTCTATCTCTCTCCCTTCCTCTCTGTGAAAAATCAATAAAATATATATATTTTTTAAAAAGATGGTACATTTTATGTTATATGTTATATGTATTTCGTCATGATAAGAAACAGAGGGCCAAGAAAACAGACACATTAAAACCACACACACACACACAGAGGTGTGAGATGGGGTTGAACATGATGGGATATTATAATAGATGATGAGGGGGAACTTTCGTTAATTTTTCAGGTGTGAAGTGTGGTGTGGTTTTCTCTTCGGAGAGCCTTTTACAGACTTTTCTGAAATGCTTGTGGGTGAAAAGCAGTGAGCTGGGGGTGGTGTGTGTGTGCTGTGGGGAGTGAAGCTGTGAATGTGATCTCTCCTATAGGAAGGGGTAGGTCGGGTGGGAGGTGCTGGGGGCCCAGGCGCCACCCAAGGCTGAGTTCCCCAGCGCCATGGAGGCCTCCTTCTCTCTGCTGCTGCTGCTGCTGCTGGACCTGGGGGCCCATTGGGCAGGTGAGTGGGAGCTAAGCAAGGGGGGGAACGCCTGAAGCTTTGGGCCCCGGGTGCTCATGGGTGGGCTTCACAACAGATCGGAAACAAGTCCCTTGTCCCCAGGAGGTGACTGATGGAAGAAATGTCGGCCGCTCCAAAAAGGAGGCGAGGCTGAGCAGGGGCCCTGAGGTAGCGGAGTCAGGTCACATCAGGGCAGACACTTTAAGATTTTTTTCATTTTGACTTAACTTTGATCTTACAGAAAAATCACTAGAATCCTACGGGTAACTCCCATCTCCTCCTCCTAGATTTCTCAATTGAAAACATGCTGCCTTATCACCCGCCCCTGGGTGTGTGTGCAAAAAATAAATGTATGTCTTATTTTTATGAACCAATGAGAGTAAGTTTCAGGTGCATGGCCTCTCACTCCTAAATGCCATGGCGTGTCTTCTGTGAGCAAGGACAGTCTCTGCACAATCATAGCAGGATTCTCAACACCGTGCATTCGTGTTAGCTCATCTCCAGGCCTTACTCAAAAGTCCCCATGGCTTTCCTGTGGGCACAGACCTCCTCCTCCTCCTCCTCCACAGCAGTGTCTTCGTTTCCCCCTGGGTCTTGTGGCCCTGGTATCTGTGATGCCCGTGGGTCTGCCTGCCATGTCCCTGAGGATGGGTTCAGATTGTGCATTTTCTGCAGGAGTCACAGAGGGTTCCCGCCTGCTTCCTGGTGCCATTATCTAGATCACGTGGTGACGCTGGCATTCCCCTGGCTCCCCAGAGTAAAATCATTAATTCCCTCCTGTAGTTGTTTTATGGGGAGACTCTAGGACTCTGAGAATATCCTGTGCTCCTCACATCTCACCCTGGAGCTAGATTCACAGAACACCACAGACGATGGGGCAGATGCAGGCTTTTTGCTTCCTGGCAGCACCCGCAGGCAGGGTCCCGATAAACATATGTACAGAAACTACAACCTAGTGAGTGAGGCAGCCTGCCCAGGATCGCCTGGTTGGGAAGGACAAAGCTGGAATTTGAGCCCCTGCTAGCTGCCTCGCCAAACCATATGCGTGGCCAGGACCCGATGCCCGGGCGCTTGAGATAGAAGGTGGTGGGAGATGGGCATCCCAGAATTCTCACTGGGCTGGATGAGAATGACCCTGTGATGAATTGGGGGCCCTGGCAGGAAGGACTGAGTGCTAGGAAGAGAACAGAGCAGAGTGAGGGGAGGAGGGTTATATTAAGGAAGTTGGGGCGCAGGGGTCTCTGAGGAGAAGGCTTTCGAGCAGATATCCAGAGAGGAAGCCAGAGTTGGGAATGCCTGGAGGAAAGGCTGCCAGCACAGCATGTGCAAGGACCCTGAGGCGGGAGTGAAGGCAGCGCACTGGAGGAGCAGCCCCGGGTGGTGTGGCTGGAGGGGAGTGAGGAGGTGTGGGAAGGAGGCAGGACTAGCTGATATGGCTCTTGTGAGTCATGGGGAGTTTGGATAGTTAAAGCATGAGGGGAATCATGGGAAGATTTTTATCTGATTTACATTTTAAAACTTTTAAAAATATATTTTTATTGATTTTAGAGAGGAAGAGAAAGGGAAAGAGAGAAATATCTACCGTGTTTCCCCGAAAATAAGACATCCTCCGAAAATAAGACCTAGCCCATGGAAAGATAAGACATCTCCTGAAAATAAGACCTAGCGCAACTTTGGGAGAAAAAATTAATATAAGACACTGTCTTATTTTCGGGGAAACAGGGTATGATGAGAGAGAATCATTGATCAGCTACCTCCTACACATCCCACACTGGGGATCGAGCCCAGGCATGTGCCCTGACAGGGAATCAAACCCAGGACCCTTCAGTCCGCAGGCCGACACTCTCTCCACTGAGCCAAACCAGCTAAGGCTAATTTCTCCACTTTAAACAGCTCCTCCAGCTGCTGCCATAGGCGGCGGCGCTGTGGTGCTCAGGGATGGGATGTGAATGTCAGATGGTCACCTGCTGGTAACCAGGATGTGGGAGTGAAGGATGAGGCGGGACCAAGGGCAGCCCTACCTGTCAATCTGAATGTCTCGGCAGCAGAGGGGGCTGTGTTAGGGTTCAGGCTCCTCGGGCCTGGGGGGGAAGGGTCACGGTGGGGACGGGGCACGCAGCCCTAACCTGGCACTCTGTTCCTCTCGGCAGGAAGTGTCACGTTTAAGACCCACATCATCGGTGGACGTGAGGCTGCCCCCCACTCCCGGCCATACATGGTGTCCCTGCAGAGAGCCGGCGCCCACCTGTGTGGGGGCGTCCTCGTGCGCCCGCGGTGGGTGTTGACAGCTGCCCACTGCGTGGCTCCGCCGTGAGTGACCCTGCCCTGCCCAGCCCTCTGCCACCCCAGGCACCCCTGAAACTGTCTCGTGGTTCCCTATTCTCACCAGGGGGTGGGTCCTGACAGATTTAAGCCAATACTAGGGTCATAGGGGCGTCCCCTTTCCCTCTCTCTGATTGCTACGGTGTGTGCACGTGGCATTGACCTACGTAAGTGACATTAGACGGCAGGATTCCTAGGGAAGCTTTACTTGCTACCACAAAGCACCTTCCAACTGGACAGAGTCGGGCCTCTTGTGACACCCAGGATGTGTCTCCCTCTGTGGCCGTGGGGATATAGCAGGTCTGTGGAGAGTGGCATAACCCAGGAAGCCACCAAATCAATTAATCTTGGAGCTGCCCCTCCTCTGGACTAGCCAGTAATAAAGACCCCAGATCAAACTGGTGGGAGGAACCAAAGGGAATCTGTTGGCTCATGAAACTGAAAAGTCTAAAAGGACATCAGGCTTCAGGAACAGCTTGATCCAGGTGCTAGCATCAGCTAGTCAGGAGCCTGCCCCTCGGCTCTTCTATTTTGTCCCATCCCATATAATCGGGAAGGTTCTCCCATGGTGGCAAGGATGGGCCCTTATTCCTGTGGGAAGTTTGTTTCTCTATAGTTTGGGCAAAGTTATGAGGATGGATACTGGTGAGCCTGCCTGGGCCTGGTGGCAGCCTTAGGACACAGCACTGTGCTGGAGGGATAAGCATAGGCACCGGATGAGGCTGGAGCCCCCGCTGAGGGGAGCCCCAGACTGACGGTCATCATTTTTGGACACATAGCGCCTACCTCTGGTGGGGAATGAACTGGAGTCTGGGGCAGGGGCAGCAGCAGGGACAGCTTCCTGGAGAAGGTGGGGGGAGGCAGTTGAGAAGGAGCAGGGGATGGACCAGGCAGCGAGAGGCCAGGTAAGGGAGCAAGAGGAGGGGCAGGATCGAGTGCCCCTTGGCCTTGAACTCAGCCTAGATGGACCCTGGAAGGAAGGCTCAGGGAGGGGTCCGCAGGCTGCAGGATGGCAGCCCGTACCCTGATTCTGCCGCCCACAGGATCCATCAGCTGAGGCTGGTGCTGGGGCTCCACAAGCTCAGAGACCCTGGCCTCACCTTCCGAGTCCGGGCAGCGGTCCTGCACCCCAAGTACAAGCCGGAACCCAGTCTGCATAGCGACATCGCGCTGCTTCAGGTGCGGGGGCTGGGGGCAGGGGCTGGCGGAGGTGGTGGGGAGTGACAACTGCACCCAGGTCCTCTCTCCCCCTGCTGCTACCCCAGTCTCTCCCTCCCCTGTCTCTTTCTGTCACCTGTAGCTGGACTCTAAGGTGAGCCCCAGCAGGACTGTCCGGCCCCTGGGCTTGCCCCGAGGGCACCAGGCAGTGGCAGCAGGAGCAAGGTGCAGCGTGGCAGGCTGGGGGCTGACCCAGGAGAGGGGGCAGCTGGCAGGAGCGCTGCAGGAGCTGGATGTGCATGTGCAGGATGCCAGGATGTGCAACAACAGCCGCTTCTGGAAAGGCAGCATCACCCACAGCATGATCTGCCTGGAGGCCAAGTCCAAGAACCAGGCCCCCTGCAAGGTGAGGGGCAGCAGCAGGGAGGCGGAACAGCCTGGCCTGAGGGGAGGGCAGAAGCCTCGGCCAGCGGGGGACCTGGACCCCAGGTCTGTCCATTCTCTGGGGAATTCTGGAGATTCTCAGACACAGAAAGTGAGGCACAGAGAAGGCACAGGGATGTGCTTTGAGCTCTAGCACCAAAGATAACCATAGCACGTGCAAAGGTCCTAGGATGGGGAGAAGAAGCAAAGAGTGTTAAAAGAACAGGAAGAAAGGAAGGAAGGAAGGAAGGAAGGAAGGAAGGAAGGAAGGAAGGAAGGAAGGAAGGAAGGAAAGATAAAAGGGTGGGGTAGAGGGGTAAGATGTGTATAGTGACATGTGGGACCAGGGTACACAGTCAGCCTCCCACTCCCAGGAATAATCATGCTTTGTCCAAGCGACATCAAATGTAAGCTGTATCCTGTGTGTCCGGCAGGGGGACTCAGGCGGGCCCCTGGTGTGCAGCAAAGGCCGGGTGGCTGGAATCCTGTCCTTCAGCTCCAAAGCCTGCACCGACATCTTCAAGCCCCCTGTGGCCACCGCCGTGGGCCCCTATGTGTCCTGGATCAGGAAGGTCATCAGCCGCCGGTCGGCCCCATCACACGCCTGATGCTCCATGGGTGCTTCTGACCCCTTTGTTTGCAGGACCCTCCCTTGCAGGATTATGGGGAGGGGCAGCGAGGGGACCAGACACAGCTCATAGGACCAATAAATTGTAATAAAGAAATTGTAAGAGTCCTGCCTGGATTCCTTTTTTAATTATTATTGATGAGAGAGAGAGAGAAACATCAATGATGAGAGAGAATCATTGATCAGCTGCCTCTTGCATGCCCCCTACTGGGGACCAAGCCCAAAACCCCAGGCATGTGCCCTGACCAGAATCAAACCATGACCTCCTGGTTCATAGGTCAATGCTCAGCCACTGAGCCATGTGGCAGGACGAGGTTGCACTCTTGAGGCTGCTGTGAGGAGCCAGCAGCAGGCGAGGGCAGGCTTCTCCCAGGAGTGGCTTCAGGATGGGTGGAGCCTAATGGATGGCAGAGGATGGCACTGAGCGCAGCTGGGGGCCACAGCCAGAGTTCGGCTGGCAGGGGGTGTGCTGGTGCTGGGGAGCTGGGTGGAAGTCATTGAACAAGCATTCCAGAATATTCTTCCTTTCATTTTTTAAGTAATATATTTACAGTGTTGAGATATAATTCACATGGCTTACAATTCGTCTATTTAAAGTGCATAATTCAGTGGTTTTTAGTATGTTCATTAAATTATATAACCCTCACCTTCAATTCCAGAACATCCCATTACCCTAAACAGCAGCCTGTCCCCATCAACAATCACCTCAGTGGGTAGAGCGTCAGCCTGCAGACTGAAGGGTCCCAGGTTCGATTCCGGTCAAGGGCATATAACCTGGTTGTGGGCACATCCCCAGTAGGGGGTATGCAAGAGGCAGCTGATTGACGTTTCTCTCTCATTGATGTTTCTAACTCTCTATCCCTTTCTCTTTCTCTCTGTAAAAATATCAATAAAAATATTTTTAAAAAAATAAGCAGATGGGGCAATGGTAAGATATGTACACATATAATAATTTAATAAATAAATAAATATAAAAAATAAGCAGAAAAGCCCTGACCAGTGTGGCTCGGTTGGTTGATCATTGCTTGTCCCATGCACCAGAAGGTCGCCAGTTCCATTTCTGGTCAGGGCACATGCTTGGGTTGTGAGCTTGATCCCCAGTGTGGGACTTACAGGAGGCAGACAACTGATGTTTCACATTGGTTTTTCCCCCTCTCTCTGAAATCAATAAAACAAACAGACAAATAAGCAGAGCAACAAACCGATGTTTCTTAAATCAATAAAAAAAAAATTAAATATCTTTTTAGCCCTTGCCGGTGTGTCTCAACGTTGAGAGTATTGGCCCATGCACCAGAAGGTCATGGGTTCAATTCCCGGTCAAGGGCACATATGTGGGTTACAGGTTTGATCCCCGGCCCTGGTCAGAGCGCATTCAGAAAGCAAACAACAGATGTGACTCTCTCACATGGATGTTTCTCTCTCTCTCCCTTCCTCTCCCTGTCTCTTCCCATCCCTCCCTCCCTTCCTTCTATTCTCTCTTAAAAAAAAATTCAATGAAAAAAATATTCTGGGGAGAGAGTTAACAGAAAAAAGGAAAAAAATCTTTTAAAATTGTGATGATATTTACATAACAAACTGTTGGCGACGGGGCACTATTTCCTGCTCTACCTTCTGTAGTGCTTGTGGCTGAACTAGTAACAAAATAATAAATCTACACCAGGACTAGATCAACAGGAGAAACACCAATTCAACACATGTGCAGGGGAGAGTCAGAATATGATGCTCAGATCATAAGATGAGGCTAAAAACGTGATCGAACCAGGCTCTTTCTTTACTTTTTAGACAAAGAAGCAGTGCGTTTGTGAGAAGTCGCAGAAGGGAATCTGAGCAGGGTGTGAGCGAGGTGGGGAGTCAGCAGTGTGTTTATAGAAGCTCCTTGGTTCTGGACTCCTCGCTCTGGTAAAGAGACTTATATCCTGAGTTAGGGTGGGACAAAGAGGTCACGATTTGCTTCTCCCACAGGCAGTTTCTTAAGTAACTTCGATGCAAAATTATTATGTGCCATGAATGTGGGACATCTTGGGGCAGCCGGCTCAGGGCCCTGACAATAGTAGTTATTTAAAGTACACAATTCAGTGGTATTTAGTTCATTCACAATGTTGTGCAACCACCCCCTCTATCTAATTCCAGAACCTTCCATCATCCAAAAAAGATGCCCTATCCCCATCTGCAGTCACTCTCTAGAACCTGACAAGTGCTGATCCACTTCCTGTCTCTGGATGTGCCTGTTCCGGACACTTCACACTGATGGAATCACACTCGCTGTGCCTTGTGGCTTCTCTCACTGAGCATCACGTGTTCAAGGTTCATCCACTCTGTATCGTGTGCCAGTGCCTCGTTCCTTTTCTTGGCTGTATAATATGCACCGTGCAGATGGATATAGTGTGTGTATCCATCCATCCCCTGAGGGACACTCGGGCTGTTTCTCTCCCTTTTGGCTGCTGTGTGCATGGTTTCCCCACTTCAGCTTCCAGAGACTGGCTGTCATCTCCTGCCCTCCCCCCTCAACCAGCACATGGCCCCTGGGTGTCTTTGCAAGAAGCTTTGGGTCTTATTGTTCTTCATCCTCCTCAAGTGAGCCTGGATCTGGAGGCACCGCAGATGTGAGAGGCGCCCCTGGACCAAGATCAGGGGAGGCCAGGCCTGTGTTTGCAGGGTGGGAGCCCCTCGGGAGGAAGCTTATCTTGCCTTCTCAGCTGTTCCTTCCTGGCCCCGCTGGGTCCTCCACCCCCAGGTGTGCAGGAGGTCTGGGGTTGCTTAAAGGGACAGAGGAAGCCACCAGATGGAATGAGGTGCTGCAGCTCCCTAGGGCTGGCGGACTGGCAGGCTGGCGGGCGGGTGCGGAGGGAAGGTGCTGAGCAAGGTCCTGCACCCGGTGCCGTCCTGCCTGGGGACTCAGAGCACCTCCCAGCTGGTCTCTGAAGGTGTCCACGGCCGAGTGCGCTGAGCTCCGGCTTCTGATGCTTTCAACTGGACAGATATAGAGGGGAGGGTGACAGTACCCCTGGGTGCTGTCCCTGGGGGGCCAGAACAAAGCACCCCAGTATGGGAACCCCTTTCTTGCATCCCACAGGATTCAGGGTTCCAGTTCAGGGTTCTGGAGAAGGGCGACACGCAAATTAAAGAGAAACTAGAAGAAATTTAATCTGATATGGGGGGCCAGGCGGGAGCCCACCTCTAGTGGGAGGACTGCCGCTAGGCTCTGGCCTTGCTGTCCCTTTTATTGAGACCATGGGATACACCCATGACCCTGAAGCAGGTGTGGGGTACACCCATAGCCCTTAGCCAGGTAATAAGCGGATTATCTTTTTTAAAAGAAGAGAGTTGCTTGCCTTGCCCTCGTTGGAGAAAGATGTCCAGATCTATCCCAGAGGCTGCAGGCGTCAGAGGCCGGAGGGGAGGGGAACCAGTGAGTGAGGACCACCCACAGCTAAGCAGGGCAGCTGTTGTGTGCAGATGAGTGCACAGCGGGGGCCCAGATGAGGTGGTTGTCCCTGACCGCACACAAAGTCAGAGGGCGACCAGGGCCATGAGGACAATTGCAAAGGGGGATGGAGCCAGGCTGCCTTCAACTGGGTCAGAGATGCCAGGTGAAATACAGGCTGGCCAGTTAAATTTGAATTTCAGATATAGAGCAGATAATGTTTTTAGTGAAAGTATGTCCCAGATACTGTGACTGTGTGGGATATATTTCTAATATATATATTTGCTGATTTTTTAAAAAAATCTGAAATGCAGATTTAACAGGGAGTCCTATGTTTTTACTTTCTAGGTCTGGTTACCCTGACCAAGTGGTCCTGAAGGCCTTCCGTGGGAAGCAGAGGGGGACTCAGATTCTTCTGCCCTGGGGTGGGAGCAGAGCAGGGATCTGGGGAGGAGGAGGGGGCAGGGAAGGCTTTCAAGGGAGAGGATCAGAAAACTGGGTCTTCGGGAGACTGAGCTTTATTTTGAAAACAAAAGCAAAGGCTATTTCCCACGAGAGCTGCCTCAGCCCGGCCTCCGGAGGGCAGGCTAGGAGAAATTCCACCTCCCCGGCTGTAGGAGTTTTGAAGCCAGCTGGCTGTCTTCCTCCCTCATTCTGCACGTAGCCCTCAACCCCCATCTGTGCAGCCTCGTGGCCTTGTTAAGCCTGGGGCTTCTGTTAAGCCAGGGCCTGAGAGTGGATCTCCCAGGAGCGGGATCCTCACCCTACAGTCCCATCGTCAGCAGGTTGTGGCCTGTCTGCCTCATCCTTCCAGCCTTTTCCTTGAATGTCCACTGTAGCTGGGACTCCACATGCCCTGCCCAGCCTCCTCTCTGAATGCTGCCTCCCCCACCTGACAGACTGCTGTCAGACTACCACTTACTCCTGCCCATGGCTCCCACCTCCTCCTCATTCTTACGTCACCTCACATGTCATTGACAGCAAGAAACTGCCTAACCCCTTATGCAAAGCAGCCCCCTTACATCACCCTATTATTTTTTTAATCCTCACCTAAAGATATGTTTTTACTGATTTTAGAGAGAGAGAGAGAGAAACACTGATGTAAGAGAGAAACATGGATGGGCTGCCAGGGCCACCCTTTTTTGTTGTTGTCCATGTTCCACCTGAGACCTGAGAATAGTTTTCCCATTTTATTTTTATTATTATTAGTGGCCCAGTGCATGAAATTTATGCATGGGGGTGGGGGTGTCCCTCAGCCTGATCTGCACCCTCTCACAATCTGGGACCACTGGCTCCTAACCGCTTGCCTGCCTGCCTGATCACCCCCTAACTGCTCCCCTGCCAGCCTGATTGATGCCTAATTGCTTTCCTGCCACCCTGATCACCCACAACTGCCCTCCCCTGCTGCAACCCACCTCCTCTGCCAGGACCACCTCCTCTGTGAGTGTGGCCATCTTGTGGGGGCCATCCTGTGATGATGTCATGTGTGAGTGTCACTTAGGCTTTTATTAGTATAGATTATTGACTAGAGGCCCAGTGCATGAAATTCATGCACAGTGTGGTCCCTAGGCCTGGCCAGTGATCGAAGCAAGAGTGTCTGATGTGAAAGAGCAGGTCCCAGCTGACCTCTGGGCCCTGGGCAGCACCTGAGCACTCGGGTCCCCACATGGAGACTTGCAAAGTCTGAAATTATTTTTAAATTGTGGCTGATGCCGCGGGCTGGCTAGCAGTGTGGGCCCCTGGGCCACCAAGCAGTGCCATGCAAAAGCCAGGCTGGCCTCACAGACTGGCTCCTACACAAATCCACAGGGAGCCCAACTGGCCCCTGTGGTCCCTGCGGCTGCAGCCCAGCTTCCTCTGAAGATACAGCGCGGGTGTGAGGCAGGCTCCTCACTGGCACCTGAGTGTGGGGGCTTCCCCTGCGTGCCAGCCCTGGAACCCAGGGGGAGAATAGCAGGGGGAGTGAGAGAGCAAGCTGGGCAAATACCCTGCATTCTCACGGCACCTCTGTCCCCATCACCCCCATGTTCCACACTGCCCCCTGGTGGTCAATCATATGGAGCAATCAAACTCATTCTCCTGTTGAACTCCTGAGGGGACACTTTGCATATTAGCCTTTTATATATATACTACACATATATATTTATATATTGTGTGTATATATACTATACATACATATATATATACTCTGAATGCATAATAATCTGGCCACTCAAAAAATATATATATATATACTGTGTGTGTGTGTGTGTATATATATATATATATATATTTTTTTTTTTTTTTTAGAGGCCCCATGCATGGGTGGGGTCCAGCCAGCCTGGCCAGGGGGAGGGGACATGGGCGGTTGGCCAGCCTGCCTGCTGGTCACACTCCTGGTCAAGGGGACAATTTACATATTAGCTTTTTATTATATAAGATATACACTGAGTGGCCAGATTATTATACGTTCAGAGATCATAATAATCTGGCCACTCAGTGTATAGATTTCAGAGAGGAAGGGAGAGGGGAGAGAAATAGAAACATCACTGGTGAGAGAAAATCATTGATTGGCTGCCTTCCGCACGCCCCACACTGGGGATTAAGCCTGCAACGCGAGCAATAGCCCTAACCAGAACCAGGAATCAAACCGTGGACTACTGGTTCATAGGTTGAAGCTGCACCACTGAGCTATGCTGGCTTGGCTGTTTGTGTTTTAATACTCACCTTAGGGTATGTTTTATTGACTTTAGAGAGAGGAAGAAGAGATATCATTCATAGATTGCCTCTGGTACACTCCCCAACCATGGATCAAACCCACAACCTAGGTATGTGTCCTAACTAGGAATCGAACCTGGAACCTTTTTGGTATACGGGACCATGCTCCAATAAATGAGCCACCTGGCCCTGACCAGGGCAATAATTGTGTGTTTAACTGTTGGGGTATTTTTCATCGGTTGCACCATTCTGCATTCCCACAGCAATGAATGAAGGCTCTAGTTTCTTCACCTTCTCCAACATTTATTATCTGCTTTTTAAATTTTTATTTATTTGTTCTTTTTAAAAATATATATATATTTTATTGATTATTTTACAGAGAGGAAGAGAGAGGGATGGAGAGTTAGAAACATCGATGAGCCGAGATCGGTTTGGCTCAGTGGATAGAGCTTCGGCCTGTGGACTGAAAGGTTCCGGGTTCGATTCCGGTCAAGGGCATGTACCTTGGTTGTGGGCACATCCCTGGTGGGGGGTGTGCAAGAAGCAACTGGTCGATGTTTCTCTCTCATCAACGTTTCTAGCTCCCTATCTCTCTCCCTTCCTCCTCTCTATAAAATATCAATAAAATATATTTTAAAAATATATAAATATATTAAAAAGAAAAAAGAAACATCGATGAGAGAGAAACATCGATCAGCTGCCTCCTGCATACCACCTACTGGGGATGTGCCCACAACCAAGGTACATGCCCTTGATTGGAATCGAACCCGGGACTCTTCAGTCTGCAGGCCAATGCTCTATCCACTGAGCCACACCGATTTTGGCTTATTTGTTCTTTTAATCTTCACTTGAGGACAAGAGAGAGAGAGAGAGAGAGAGAGAGAGAGAGAGAGAGAGAAGGGAGGGAAGAGAAGGAAGGGAGGAAGAGTGAGGGAGAGGGAGAGGGAGGGGCAGGGGAGGGAGGGAGTTGATCTTTGTCAGGGAAAATATCGGCCTAAGTCCTAGGCCCTAGGACATGACTACCCACTATAATCTGTCTGTAGTTCAATATTTAATTTTCAAACCATCTTTTGTTATTTTGGGTCTCTGAGTTTGCAAGTCTGCCACACAGGCCTCCCCTGAGCTTGTCAAGTTAGCATGTGGCTCCTTTCGTCCACAGAATCGAACCATGACCAGTTCATAGGTTGATGCTCAACCACGGAGCCACACCAGCCCGGCTATTTTGTAACTTTTTAAAGTGTTTGTTGAAAAACACTGGGAACTCCTGTGTTTTCCAGACAAAATACAGGACTGACAGTTACATTTGAATTTCAACTAAATAGTGAATGTTAGATAAATAAAGAATACTTTCCTTGCATCACTATGTCCAAATATTGCATGGCACAGTCCCATTAATAAGTGGCTCTTCTTTTTTTTTCTTTTTTTTTTCTTTTTTTTACCTAAAATTCAACTTCTAACTGCCTTCAAGGTGTTTTCACTAACTCTGGCAGTCCCAGCCAGAGGACTTATCCCACTTGCTCACAGGGATCCAGAGGGCCTCCCTTAATGCCTTGTGTGTTTTTTGGAGTGCGGTGAAATACACAGGCTATAGACTGAGCATTTCAACTACAGTCACAGTTTAGTTATCAAGTAACTTAGCTTTGCTTAACATAAATTTTGATATAAAACATGATTTGGATTTAATGGTGGACACGGACATCAAACTCTATACAACTAAATCAGAGCTTCCTACAGATAATTCGGAAACTATTGAAAATACCTGAGAGACTTTTAAAATGGGTTCTCTTATATTTGATACTGAAAAAAATCTAGGAAATTTGAAAACATAGAAAAGCTATAAAATACATGTAGGCCACTTAATCACTGAATATCTTGAATACATTAGCCATGGATAATCTGACTGTTTAAATGGCCCGTTTGAACTCTCTTGCTTTGGAGAACTAACTGTTCTTCCAGAGGGTAGCATTGAAAGTGCCACCACGTTGCACTTCTGCATGATTCTCTGCTAATGGCACTTTGGACTTGTTTTGGTGAAGTCATTATAGACATAACATTTATTATCACTGTGGATCCAGTTGTTGGGTATTGGGTTATCAGGTATTGGAAGAAATAAATTTTGAGAAGGTGTGGGGGGTAATACATTTCATAAAATTTTACAATGAAGCTCATGACTAACCTTTGAATAGCAAGAGTTTTAAGTATGCTATTAAAAATCTGTAATGAACAGCTAAATTATCAGATAGTGAAAGAAACGTGAGCTTGCCAAAGATTTCAGTAAAGATTTTGTCTTTATTCGATAATCTTAAACAAGTTACTGTTAAACACTGAAGGAAGAACCTGCCATTGTTCCCCATCTGGGTGTTGCTGTTTACATTCCTTTGTTGAGCCTATATCTTCATAAGCTTTTTAGCAAGTATATGTTGAACACTTCTGTTTCATTGTCAAGACAGGATCAGAGGCCATGGATACTGACAACAGATTGGTCTTTTTTATTCTGTCTTTTTCCATGATTATATCTACTGCCTCATCTTGATTTATAAGCAAAACCTAGACAACCTACAAAAATGTGTTTTGTAGTTTATCTAGGAATAATACAGAAAATATTGCTGTTATTTTTGGTGAAGAAAGTCAATTTTGTACAGTTTATTTCGACGTAAATAAAATGTGAATTTGTTTTAAAAAAACACACAAAAAAAC